>NC_090437.1:1061696040-1062296040 GCF_031143425.1 Pleurodeles waltl | reverse complement strand
AATTGCAGGGCTTCAAGAAAGATTAATAACAAAAGAAAGGGAATTAGCCCGTAAAATTGCTAGTAAAGAAGATGTTACTCTCACCCAGACCCAGACGACGATTCTTAAGGCTAAAATGAATGTCTACCTGAACAAAACAGTTGCAGCTGCTTACCAAAGTCATCGATCTGAATATTATGAATATGGTGAAACAACAGGAAAAGTCCTAGCTAGGCGGGTTAGACAAAAGGCGGTTAAGCAGAATATTTTGAATATAATTGATGGTAACGGGCAGAAACATGCAGAGCTAGAAGGAATTCTAGAGGTTTTTAAGGGTTACTATCAGGATTTGTATAGAGAAGATATAATGTATTCTGAAAGCTGCAAAAAGAGGTCAGCGGATTTTTGGGGGAATTAAAAGGGACAAGGCTCTCTTCTGAGGAACACATTATATTAGATGCACCAATTCAGATTGAAGAGATAATTGGGGCAGTGAGCTCCCTGGCAACAGGGAAAGCCGCTGGGCCGGATGCTATACCACTTGAATTCTACAAGTTTTTTTTAGCAGACATAAAAAGGGACATGCATAGTATTTTTTGTATAGTGCAGACAGGCCATGCGCCTCCATCGTGGGAATGTGCAAGTATTATAGTGTTAAAAAAAAAGGATAAACCAGCAGAGTTCACCAAATCGTATAGACCTATTTCCTTGTTAAATGTAGATGGAAAGATCTATGCAAAGGTTCTGGCCAGTAGATTGGCAAATGTAATAGTCAGTCTGGTAAGAAAACAACAACATGGGTTTATTCCCGGCAGAGATACAATTGATCATATAAGAAGAAGAATATCCATGTTTGATCTTGCAGAATTGCATCAAACAACTCTAGGGCTATTACTGTTGGATGCCGAGAAGACATTTGACCGTGTATCGTGGAAGTTTTTATGGGAAACTATGCGTTGGAAAGGCATAGGGAGTCATTATATCACAGCCATAAAAGCCTTATATGCAGCCCCAAAAGCTAGAATATACATCGCAGGTCTGGAATCAGGTATTATTTCAATCTCAAGGGGACTAGACAGGGATGTCCCTGTTCCCCCTTGCTTTTTGCTCTATACATTGATTCTTTCTTGCTGAGATTAGAAGAATGCAAAAATATTAAACCTCTATTATATCATGGAGAAACATATAAGGTGTTTGCGTATGCTGATGATGTAGCGATAGTGACAAGAAACACGGAGGAAGCTATTAAGGCAGTAGAAATAGAGGCAAGAGAGTTTGGAAGATACTCTGGATATAAGTTGAACTCTGATAAAACACAGATAGTATGCTCTGAGCATGTTTTACTAACAGACAAGCGGCTGGTATCTGAAGCGGTGTATCTGGGGGTTAAAATTACACCAGTGGTTAATCGTTTGGTGGAAATTAACTTCGTTCCACTATTAAGTAGAATAAAGAAGGATTTAGATAGAATGCATAATTTGCACCTATCATTAGAGGGTCGCTGCAATGTATTGAAAATGATGGTTCTTCCGAAAATTCTATACTTATTTCGGGCTATTCCCCTTGAGGTTAACAAAAAGTGGCTTAAGAGATTGGAAAAAATGGGGAATAACTTTTTATGGGGATATGCCAAAACGAGAAGGGCAATGAAGTATATGACACTTCCCAAGGACCGAGGCGGGTGGTCAGTCCCTAATTTCACACTGTACTATTATGCTTGCTGTCTTCAACATATGGATGAACTTATAAGGGAAAGTTTCAGTGGAAATGTAGAAGTAAAGCAAACCGCTATCTATGCTATGATGGCGGGTGGGGAGGCAAGCGGATGGTTCTCGAAATTTGAGGAACCAAGTTACTTCAAAAAAGTAAGATTTAAGCCTTTTTTAGCCGCCTACAAGGTTTGGGCTCAGATAAAACGGAGCATGGGACTGGGAAAGATTACGGCTTACACACCAATGAAATTCCCAGCTATTCCAAATCATATCTTTAGGGATCCCATACTAGCTTTCTGGCGTTCTAGGGGAATAAACAAGGTTGGAGACTTGTATTGCAAATCCGGATGTAAATCTTTTATGGAGTTGCAGTCCCCATTCGGTTTACCTAGGACCCATTTTTTTAAGTTTTTGCAAATACAAAATTTTTTACATTCTCAGAAGTACGACAGGTCAGGGATGTTGGAGATTCCTGTAGTTGAGGCTGTTAAAAATGGCGCAAAGATAGGCAAGCTATATACTTTACTAACTGAGTTACAATCGGATGATATGGTACATCAGAAGGAGCGATGGACTGTACGGTTTGGGGTGGTTGGGGAATGGATGGACCAATCTTTAGTTATGGCTGATACAACATTTCTCTCAGCTAATCTGAAAACCCAGCATTACAAGACATTGATGGACTTATATTATACTCCTGCAAAGTTGAAAAAGTGGGGGAAATCCTCTGGAATTTGCACTCGATGTGGGGAAGCTGAAGCTGAGATAACGCATATGTTTTTTGCATGCCCAATGTTGCGGGGAATTTTAAACGAGATAGAGGTATTCCTTAAGAAGATTACGCATTGCAATGTTCAGGTAACTGTTATGCTGGTAGTACTTGGGGTTATGGACTCATCTGAAAGTATGGAACCTGTACTGTATAAAATAAGGCGATTTTTATTTCTAACAATGGCAATATATCGTCTTTGTATTGCTACAGACTGGATCAAAAAAGAACCCCCCACGTTTGAGGGTTGGCGCTCTAGATTACTTGCCATTTATAATATTGAATTAAGTCTCTACAAGCTAAAGGGTCACAAGAAGAGGTATAGGGGCACCATTGACTAGATGGTTGGAATATCAAGATACATTGTAAAAAATGTTAACTGTTTTGATATGCGATGTATACAACTGTCTTCTTCCAGGTCCTCTTTCTCCTTCTTTGTTTCTTTTTTCCTTGCGGATATATTATGTCTTCTTTTCTTTGTATAGTCCTCCCCCTCCGACATATTAAAATTGAAATAAAAGGAAAAAAAAAATAAACTTTTCAAACACTCACCCTCGGTCACAGGTCTGGGTTTAATCCATTGTTATTTTGCTTGCCACGTCATGCCAGTTTGGACACAACCACATGCAAATCAATCTTTCCACTGGTACCCATAGGAACAGTACAGCCCTAACTGCCAAGCCAGGTCGTCCCTGATCTGTGGCTGGGGGTCAGTGTTTGAAAAGTTTCAACACGCGGTCCATCATTTTATTTTTTGGTGTTGCTATGTACTTCATAAAATAGTGGCCATATAATAAAACGTGGCCATAAAATAGTGAAAGCTAGACAAAAGCTCCTGCCCCTTCCAACAACTACAGTGTGAGTGGAAGGCGAGGGAGAACGGAGCTCAAACAGACTGAGTTCGACTGTATGATAAAAAGCCCACTTAACAGGAGGTTACCACAGAAAACAAATAAGACATTAAAAGCATGTACATAAAAACAATCTAAAGTGACAGTGCCATTTGGCAAATGAGCACTGGAGCAGCAAAGATCAGCCTAATCAAAGCGTAGTACAAAATACCCAATAATTTCTCATTAGCCATCTGCTGCTGGTCTCCTCCCACTTGCCATTGAAGACAACTTGGGGGTCCAGGGGGTCTGCAGCTGGACTTGGACTGGCAAATAGGGGATGTCCTATGGGTGGCAGTTCCTCTGGAGATCCTGCAATGCTGTCATCCCTTGCTTTGCCCAGAGAAGGAGCTTCTGTGGAGTCCAGGAATTGCTGGAAGGTGTCATCGTCCATGGGGGGGGGGGGGGGGGGGGCAAGATGTCATCACAAACAGGTTGGTCATCCCTGGACAAGAGTTGTTATTTGGCCCTCTGCAATGAAACTGTAATAGGTTAATGATGAACTATAATAGATGCTGACAATACTAATTTTGGTGGCAAACATAGTTTATTGTCATTCACCTTACACAGATGTGTTGATCATGTGTTATTAACAGTAAATAAGGGCAAGTTATACACTGTTTTTGTCTTGGGCATGGCAATATTTGTACATTGTTCACACAGCTAGTGTATGACAAGGGGGCCATCTTTATGTCATACCACACATTTAGACAGTTAGACAGCTCACTGGCCTGCCCTGGCTGATAGAGTGAGTGCAGTAAGGGCCCTATTTACCTAGTTGCTTGGCTTATTTTCACATAATGGCTACATTGGTGTAAGGTTCACTTATTGACGCTACTGCTGAGAACACTGCATTTTGTTACCAGAGTGCCTGCATTACCTCTAGCCTTTAAGTAGCCCAAAGCTCATGACAAAATGATATTTATTTATTAGTTTAGGTCCATCACTTAGCCCTTCAAACAGTACACCACACAAATCTGCCTTGCAGTGCTGTATTGCATGCAAATTGTACATTCATGAGGTCAAGGGATCATATTTGACATACATCCCCATATCTCTACACAGCAAGCAACCCTTGTATACTGCCGGAATGCATTCTTTTTTTTAACCAATTTGATTTCATCATAGTTAAGAGCGTACAACAGTTCCAAAAGCATTGTGGTGACAGATATGCAAAAAACAATGTACGTACTTATCTCTACTGCTATGATTTCAGAATTGTAATAACAACAGGAGTCATTCAGTTCAAATCGTACAACCAAACATTTGTAAACCATGTATTAACTAGTCATGCTGTAATATCAACACATTAGGCATAGTTCTGGCATTCAACATGTGCCAAGATGATTACTAATCCCCTGACGGAATGCAGCATCTTGCTGCACACATTGTGGAGATGATACAGTTAGGAGTAGCACACTATGTCTATCAGGGAACATCACAGTATGTGCATTTGGGGGGCGGCCTGTAGTTTACATGGGTGGGGTGAGGGGAGAAATAGCAAGCCCAGTTTTTCAGGGATCCAAGTATGGTTGTCAGCGTGTACCCATGTTTATTCAGTTAGTTCTTCTTTGTATGTATAGAGGGCCTTCAAAAGCGTTTCCCAATCACCTGCTATGAGGAGAAAGCATAGCCCATGACTCTGCTCACACTGCAGTGCCACTGCCTCTGCTCTGCCCCACTTTAGCATTGCCGCACACCAGTGCCTAACATCCAGCAGTACCTGAGCTTTCCAATTCATGGCACTAAGTCTGCAAGCCATTAGTAATGCCAAGTCAATAAAACAATTCATAGCTATTGCACTTGATGAGCATTTGTATAATCCTAATAACAAGCCCTCTACCATACAGAGGTTTGGCTGACCAGTCACCTCTGTCAGTGCTTCAGAGACAACGTTACATAAGCCAATGCTTTTGGACCCCACCAAATCATGTGTATCATGTCTGCTTCAGTTTGGGGGCAACGTGAGCAATTAATGGGAGAGATAAACATCTGGTGTAGAATATTAGGCATGAGATATGCTCTCTGCAGAATATTATGCATTATGTACAAACATTTGGCAATTCCCAACAGTTTTCTACGGTATAAGAGCGTTCTGTCCCACTCTTTCTGCGTAAGTCAGCTTCCCAAGCTGAGCGGACGGCTGCTAATGAGTCTTGAGTAGTGTATATTTGGACTCGGACAAACAACATAATGAGCCTAAGCCCGCCACCCGTAATACACGGAGCATGTACAAGTGGATGTTGGTCAGGTTTTGTGTTCATAACATGCCACATCCTACCCAGTTCCACCAATAGGCGACCATGGGCTAGAAAGTGACTTGCAGGTATTCCAAACTCGTCATGTAAGCTATCAAAAATCAAGAGCACTCCTTTCTGGAAAACGGTCCCTAGAGTGTCTACTCCTCCTTCCTCCCATGTTGTCATCCTGCCTCTCCCTATTAGTGAAAGGGGTAATGGAGTATATGGGTATCTTGGGAGAGTATGGAGGAACTTGTGGCATAAATCTGAGGCTGCAGTGGAAACTTGTATATGTGACCTTCAGTAATCCATTGGCATCCCCTGGAAGTCGTGCATGAGGAAGAAAAGTTTGCCGAACCATCTCCATGCCAGCTCAGGGGTGGGCAGTCCTAATTCCTCGGAAACGAGTCTTGCAAGCCAAAGTGTAGGCCATTGTAATTGTGCTGCTTAATAAATTGGGGGCTCCTAAGCCATCTTTATCTATGGGTAACTGTAGTTTGGAGAGATGTCTTTCTTGTTCCGTATGAAGTTACCCAGGGCGGATTGTAACAAGTGAAATGTGGACCTGAGGGTGTGTACTGGGAGATTATAGAAGTAGTACAATAGGCGAGGGAGCATTATTTGAGAGGGACACCTTACCCTGTACCGTAAGTGGAAACGTACTCCAAAAATGTATCTTCGGGTGTAACAATGCAATGGCTTTACTGAGGTTATCGTCTATCAGATCTTGTGTCCCATGGTATATGTGAATCCCTAAGTATCTAAATATGTGTAGCTCCCAAAGTAAATGTTGTTGGTCCACAACGAACTGCTGAGGAGGACATTGTGGGCTAAGGGGATACAAGTGGGACATCACCCAATTTTCCCTTAAGCCTGAGGTATCTCAGAAGATTTGTAATATATTCTGAATGTCAGTTATACCCTCTTAAATGTCCCAGATATAAATCAGAAAGTCTCACGCATATAACAAAACAAGCTGTATCTCTACATTCTGTGGATCCCCCAATTCTGGCCACTCTGGCAGAGCTGCTGTACCAGTGGCTTCATTATCAGGTCAAAAAGCAACAGAAACAGCGGACAAGCTTGCCATATACCCCTGTTTATTGGAAAGGGTTGTGATATATAGTGGATGATTTCAATTCTGATGATAGGTTCTGAGTACAGTAATCAGATAAGCCTATGTAGTCTGCCTGCGATACCCATCTTGGTCAGTACAGAGACAAATAATCCCAGTCTACGGTATCAAAGGCTTTCTCCCACTCCAGTACCATACATGTCATGTATGGCCACTGAACCGGAGCAAGCTCCATCACCCTATGTAGATGGCGAATATTGAGAGTGGTAGACCATCCAGGTATGAAACCGTTTTGGTTGGTATAGACCAAACGAGGCATAAGTTCATATAAACCACCTGCTATGACTTTACTCAGAATGTTGTAGGCTGACTCCAGCATAGATAGCGGGCAATATGAGGTGAATTCTAGGGAGTCCCTGTCAGGTTTGAGAAGGAACACCAACAGTGATTCTCTGAGTGAAGGTGGTAGGCCGTCCTCTGTTAGCGCAGAATGATATAGTTCCACCAGTTTGGGGGCCAGTAGATACCCATATGTTTATGGAACTCGATTGGGAGCCCAATGAGTCCTGGGGTCTTCTGCATTGCAGTGCTGTGTTTTGCCACGCATATCTTCTGTAACTCATTGGATGTGTTATTTTCCTCCCTATCCCCGAGATAGTGAGGGTCCATCACTCTCCTTCAGAAAGTCATGGGGGGCCTGCAGGTGATTCTCAGAAGGTAGGTTGTAGAGAGAATGGTAGTGATCAGTGAATGCTTAGTGTATCTCATCTTGAGTGGTAGCCACTTGTGTGGAGGATAGGTGAATTGCAGTGATTGGCAAAAGAGGTTGGGCAATACGAAGGGGCCAGGGCAGTAAATGTTTGATTTGGTCTACATTCCATCCATCAACTATTCTTTTTGCAATTGTCGCCACAAGTGGGAAGGTTATGCCAAGATGTGAGTTCCATGCTCACTATGCCACCAGATTCAAGCTAGCCTATCTGAATAGGGGTGATACCCCGAAACTGGTCCCAGGTTGCTTGTTTCTGGTCCGGGGAAGACATGGCTTGGCAGTTCAGACTGGACTGTTCCCATGGGGAACAGGGTCAAGACTGATTTGCATCTGGCTGGGTCCAAACTTAAATGGCATGGTGAGCAAAAAAAGTGATGGTCTAAACCCAGATCTGTGACTGGGGGTGAATGATTGATTTGGTCTACATTCCGTCCATCACCTGTTCTTTTTGCAATTGTCCCCCCAAGTGGGAAGGGTATGCCCAGACATAGGTCCTGTGCTCACTATGCTACCAGATTCAAGCTAGCCTAGCTGAAGAAGGGTGATACCCCGAAGCCAGTCCCAGGCTGCTTGTTTCTGGTCCGGGGATGACATGGCCTGGCAGTTTTGACTGGACTGTTCCCATGGGGAACAGGGTCAAGACTGATTTGCATATGGCTGGGTCCAAACTGGAATGGCATGGGGAGCAAAAAACTGATGGATTAAACCCAGATCTGTGACTGGGGGTAAATGTTTGATTTGATCTACATTCCACCCATCAACTGTTCTTTTTACAATGAGCAAAAGAGGTTGGGCACTAAGTAGGAGCCAGGGTAATAGATGACCTGCCTTATCCCCCTCTGCATATATTTTCACCTGATATGCCTTGAAATTTGGGCAATCTATTTGTTCTTTAAGCTGTGTGTGTCTGTTCAGAGCTTCTGTAAGGCCAGCTCGACATGTCCTATCCACATGGGCTGCCCTCTCAAAAACTCCAAAGGTCTGTTCGCTGTGTAATAAGTCTTTCTGTAGGCTTGCTGTGGCTCCCACCATCATCCATATGCAGTGTCTCCTTAGTACTCTTTTCTTTGCCTCCCAGTCTATGGATATTGAGGAGGCCATGCCCCAGTTTTCTGCTATATAGTGTGACAATGTCTCCCTAGTGGTGTCAAGAAAAGGATAGGTTCCCCAAGAAGCACGGGCTGAAGCGACCAAGTAGGTACTGGGGGTCCTGGTGCTCCCACTCAAACTGTATCTGTAGATGGCCGTGACCAGAATATGTTTTTCACAGGTATTCTACACCCAACACCTTCAGTCGTTGGGTCACAGAGTATTATGTCTAATCTCACCTGCAAATCATGGGGGGACAAATATTAGGTGTATTCACAGACAGTTGGGTGGAGTGATTACCAGAAGTTGATTAATGACCAATGCACAACTCATTGGAACTGGTCTTCATCAGTCATTACCACTGGGGATGTTGGTAGTGGGGGTTGGGAGTGGTTTAAGTTCCTATCCAGCACACAAGTGAAGTTTCCTCCAATTAGCCATGGTATATGTGCCCACGGTGTGAGTATCTCTGAAGAGCGGGACAGAAAGACTGATTGTGCTGTGTTAGGTGCATATGTACTCCCCAATAGCTCCTCCACAAGTACATAGCGGCCCTCAGGATCTGTCTCTGCTGACACATGGCAAATGGGGACTCCCAGTCTAACCCATGTGAGAGCTCCCCCAGCAAAGTCTGAGTAAGTAGTGCAGTAGCATTGACCAGTGTTTCTGTAAGCACGTGTCCTCACCAACAGCAATATGTGTCTCCTGAAGCAGCACTATCTGTGTGTCCCTCCTTTTAATGTATTTGTGCACCATTTGTGTGTTGTGCCCATTTCTTGGACATTCTATGTCAATGTGTTAACTCTTAGCTTTAATTGGCACCGGTGTAAGTCAAAAGGATGTCCAGTGGTGATATGCACAATCAGTCATGCATACCAATTCCTCCATGGACCATTTTGCAAGAAAACTAAACAGTATCCTATGCAAGACTTCACAAACTGCAAAGCCAAAACACTAAACTCCCTTCCCAGGGCCGCCCCAAAAAGCAAGGTTGCCTAAACAGTGGACAAACAGTCCCATACACTGGGTTCTCCTAATATTACACAGGATAGTACTTAGAATGCCCAGGAGTAGGGTAGGGGAAAGCCAGCTTCATAACAGGTTGTATCAGGTATGGGCTAGCATCACAAGCTCATTGATAGTATACTAATGTGGATACTCATGTCTTCTTAGTGTCTCAGCAAACATTGATGAAAACAGTGTCAACACACCCAATCTGGGCTCTTTTCCCTCAGCAGGTGCCTTTGAGTTAAAGGATCATACAGGTCAACGTTAGTCCATTACATCCACCTGTCCTCTGACTGAGGTGCTACCTTAGGAAGAGTTGTTGATGATTTACTGCTTGTGAAATGAAGAAAGTCCACGCTTCAGGTTCTGAGCTCTGTAGTCAGGGAAAGAGAGGGTCTTCACTGCAAACACAGTGCACTTATGGTGCACAAGGCATGCGTCTGTTCTTCTCTTCTCTTTTCTAGGGTCGACGTCCCCTGTGCCGAGGCACCTGGGATACTTAGGGCTGTCTAGATTGCTGCTTACATTGTGCTTTCATTATGTAACATAATTTAAATGCACATATTTGTGAATCAACTCGATTTAAAAAATAAAATTAGGAGCAAGATTTTTTAAAGCGCTTGATTAAATTCAATCAATCAATCAATCAAAGCCACAGCTTTGGCATCATAAATCTGCTTGGGTGCTGCCACCGGCTTAAAAGAAGTAGCTCTATACTCCTGCAGTATTACTCCAATTACTTGTCTTAGCTTATTGCCCATTTTGTTAATGGTGGTACTAAACCATATTATCTGTGAACTTAATACCTAAATAATCAAAGGTGTTCACTCTCTCAAGAGCCGCACCCCCCAAGGTCATCCTCCCCTGAATGCCTTATGATGGTTGATAACCAAATATTTGGTCTTGCTGGTGTAGATAATCAGGCCCTGGATCCCGCAAAATTCCTCAAACCTAGCCAGGAGCCTTTGAAGGTCAACTTGAGTCTTAGACACCAAGAGGGTATCATCTGCATAAAGTAGGGTTGCAAACTTATGCTTCCCAATTGAGGGGGTGTATGCCAAGGGGATGGACATACAATGTACAACTTCATTCAATTCAGAGAGAAAAGAGTAGGGGCAAGGACACATCTATACCTTGCACCTTTATCTACTGCAATAGGGTTAGCATTTTGTCCTTGATCCCCACCGAATAACTGCCTGACTGTCCTCATCCAGGTGAATAAGAATGGACAAGATGCAACCCAACATACCGATATCCGCTAAAATGTACTATAATTTGTCTCTTGGGACTCAATCAAAAGCTGATTTTAGGTCGATAAATGTAACATATAGACTGCCTTTGCGTACCACTACAGTCTTTTAATATAATAGCACAAATCTAAACAGTTGATGAATTATGCTAGTCTTCGGCCTAAACTTGGTAAGGAGATAGAATAATCTGGTCCTCAATCCGATCTATAATCTTCCCTAATAATGTCCTACTGAAGGCTTTTTGTGCTGCATCAATCAGACTTATATGCCTTTTTATAGATTGGTGCAACCTCACTGCATTTCCATGAGGATGGGCACCCTATTTACAATATGATTAGCCAATTCTAGCATATAAGTAGCTCAAACTTCCTTATCATGCTTGTATAAATCGCCTGGGATTCCATCAGGGCCAGGGGCCTTACTGGCCACACTGACATCAAGTTGAATAAAGTATTCTATGTGCTTGCTGAAGTCATAACCAGTCACCCTTATGAAATTAAATTATTGGCCTGATGTATTGTTTAGAGGAGGGGCTACATTCCATCAGGGTGGTGCAGAACATTACCTGCAACACCATGATGAGCTCCGGCTGCCAAATTCAGAGATTATCACAAGTCCAGCAGTGATCCCTGCATCTTGACAGGACCTGCAGAAAGCTTGTGGTCCTCCCCACTGTAAATAGGGCAAGCAGACCATTGGTTTGAAGGACAGAGTACTTGAAGGGCAGGGTACTCTGTCAGAAGTAGGCAGCATCATGTTCTATTTTAATTTGTATTTTATACTTGTGACACGCACTTGCAACGTAAAGGAATAGGAAATGTATTTAACCATAGCTATTATGCCAAGGACAGACCTACTCGATTTGCATGGCTTGTTTGAACATGTCACAGTTCTGGGCAGGCCTGCAAGGATAAAGGAATTATGGTGGTCATTACGACCCTGGCGGATTACTTCCGCCAGGGCCGCGGGACGCGGTGGCACCGCCGACAGGCCGGCGGTGCCCCGCGGGGCATTCTGACCGCGGCGGCTTAGCCGCGGTCAGAGAAGGGAAACTGGCGGTCTCCCGCCGGTTTCCCGCTGCCCCCAAGGAATCCTCCTAGCCGGCGCAGCTTGCTGCGCCGGCTTGGGTATTCCGACTACCCCTCCCGCCATCCAGTTCCTGGCGGTTCTCCCGCCGGGAACCGGATGGCGGGAGGGGGAGTCGTGGGGCCCCCGTAAGAGGGCCCCAAAATGTATTTCACTGTCTGCATAGCAGACAGTGAAATACGCGACGGGTGCAGTAGCACCCGTCGCACCTTCCCACTCCGCCGGCTCGATTACGAGCCGGCTTCATGGTGGGAAGGTCGTTTTCCCCTGGGCTGGCGGGCGGCCTTTCGGCGGCCGCCCGCCAGCCCAGGGGAAAACTTGGAATACCCTCCGCGGTCTCTGGACCGCGGAGCGGTATTCCTGACGCGCAACATTGACGGGCGGCCTCCGCCGCCCGTCAATGTTGGAATGAGGGCCTATGTCTATTATTTGACATTAGTGGCAAAC
The DNA here is from genome assembly GCF_031143425.1 of Pleurodeles waltl. Classification (NCBI taxonomy): domain Eukaryota; kingdom Metazoa; phylum Chordata; class Amphibia; order Caudata; family Salamandridae; genus Pleurodeles; species Pleurodeles waltl. The sequence continues at coordinate 1,062,283,723 of NC_090437.1, read as the reverse complement.
TGAAGGTGGGAGGTTGTTTAAGGATGGGTTTATTCAATAATCCAGCTCCACGAATCAAGGAAATTATTCCTTTAAAACATAGAGATTATTAAAATTAATGGTCTATTAAGGTACTTTCAGCATGTCTCTCAAGCAAAATACAGTGTCATATATCAACAACATACAAGATAAAGACCAGATATTTTTTTTAGAGATGAGTAGGCTCTACTTCTGTGGGCTCATGGCAGATGAGCCACCAAAAGTAGAGGATGCCGCAGTTTGGGCAGTGGAGCACTTTGATCAGAAAGATCATGATTGTCCAGGTGTGCTTGCTCTCTCTGTAGGTGGTGTGTGGACTAATGAAGTGGTAGTGCACTCAGAGGAATCATAGGAACGGTATCATGAAAGAGCCCTCTGTGGTGAGAACTTGTCTAATCTACTAGGAGTGTATGCCTGAGCAAGGGTACATACAGCTTTTATAGAGAGAAAAATAAAGAGGCGATAGAAAGGGAAGCTGAGAAATAAAGAGACTTAAAGCAGCCCTGACAACAGAGACAATGGACTAACAAGTTTACCCTAGCATGCAAAGCGGTAAATGACTATGGTGCAAGAGTAAAGCTAATAACAGAGATTAAGACATTCTTCCTGATATGGTGTGCAAAGCAAAATGGCAAAAGACTATTTTGCAATGTTATTATCTGCTAACAGAAGCACACAGCAAGTCCTTTCTCCCCAAATAGGCATTGAAAGCATAAAGGGCAAATAACTTGCTGAATCAATGGCTCTGTTTAAAAGTAAAGCTTGAGTGGCGACTGGATAGAACAAAAACTGTGATAGTGTGAAAGGATCTATTTCCAAAAACACAACCCAAAAAACAGAAGGGAGCTGTGTGACAAAAGGTAATTCTCAGTGCTGAAAGGCCAACGGAAAAATAATAATAAGGCAAACTCTCTTTGCCTTTAGAGGTACCGTCGGTCTAGAAGTTTCCTCCTTCCATAAGTCACTTTTGTATATTTTGTGCACCGACAAGTAACAACATGAGACAAAAGAAATCACTTGACGTGCCGTTCAGTTGTCGGTTTCAGTTTTACGTCATTGAAATTGCCGAACCGTAAATATTTTGACCATGTACATATTTAAATTAGCAAAGATGGAAGGCCCTTCCAAGTATCAGACATGTAATTTAATGTGTATAAACAGGTATGTAACTGACAATCTCATTGCAAGCTATCTCCACCTACTGACAAACAAGTGTATTTTCATTACTTATGGAGATTAAGTTTACGTCATGTGCTAACTTGTAAATGGCACCTGTGAGAACGTGCCTTTTTTCCTTTGTTACTCGATATTTTTTTGTGAATGCTGCTGGATTTTGTTTTAACTTTGTGCACAGGGACATTGTGAACCATGCGCCAAAGCATGCACTTTGACCCCTAAAGCATGTCAAAACTGGCTAATTTCTAATTGGTATATTTAACTTTCCTTTAAGGCCATAGAATATGCTGCCTAAAATACATCCATGGTATGGAAAGTTACATTTGGCTCTGAGACAACAGCACCATGGTGCCATTCTCTGGTCTGAACAGTAAACATACTAAAAGGTCTGCCACTGCAGACTGACAGCTGGAATTTATACCTAGAGTCCACCATGATGAAAAAAAACCTTCTTGACACGAGTAAAACTTCATTTTAACTATTAATAGGTCAGCAGTGTGTAGGCCCTGCAGCCTACAAGGTTGGGCGCCTGGTATTTAAAAGTATGGCATGTAGAATTCTAAAGTTGTCTTGTCTAGCACCCCTAAAGCTATTTTCACTGTAGCAAGGCTGGCTAGCTAATAGAGAAACACTGGGAAGAAATATTAAATATGAATTCTGCCAATTCTGGATTGTGATACACTTGAAATATGAGTAAACTGCTATTATTATATTTATTAAAAGTCCAACTCATTGGTTAAGTTGGATTCTTAATAAATATTTAGTGGCATATTTCTACTCTGTTTGCGCCGGAATTGCGTCGTTTTTTTTGACGCAATTCCGCCGCAAAACTAACTCCATATTTATACTTTGGCGTTAGATGCGTCTAGCGCCAAAGTCCATGGAATTTGCGTCATTTTTTAGCGTGGACACCTACTTTGCGTTAATGAGATGCAAGGTAGGCGTTCCCGTCTAAAAAATTTACTCCGCGGCATGTGCGCCGTATTTACACTCCCGGGCAAAATTCACGCCCGGGAGTGGGCGGGTCAAAAAAAATGACGTACGGCCGCTTTTGCGCCGTTTTTTAGCGCCTGGACAAGGCAGGCGTTAAGGGACCTGTGGGCTCGGAAGGAGCCCAGAGGTGCCCTCCCATGCCCCCAGGAACACCCCCTGTCACCCTTGCCCACCCCAGGAGGACACCCAAGGATGGAGGGACCCATCCCAGGGACATTAAGGTAAGTTCCGGTAAGTATTTAAAAAAAAAAAAAATTGTGGCATAGGGGGGCCTGGTTTGTGCCCCCTACATGCCACTATGCCCAATGACCACGCCCAGGGGACAGAAGTCCCCTGGGCATGGCCATTGGGCAAGGGGGCATGACTCCTGTCTTTGCTAAGACAGGAGTCATTTCTATGGGGGTTGGGAGTCGAAAAAAATGGCGCAAATCGGGTTGAGGCGAAAAATTTGCCTCAGCCTGACTTACCCCATTTTTTGACGCCCAAGCTCCATATCCCCCTACGCCGGCGCTGCCTGGTGTACGTCGTTTTTTTCCACGCACACCAGGCAGCGCCGCCGGCTAACGCCGGCTAATGTCATTGATTAAATACGGCGCCCGCATGGTGCTTCAGAATGGCGTTAGCCGGCGCTAATTTTTTTGACGCAAAACTGCGTTAGCGCAGTTTTGCATCAAAAAGTATAAGTATGGCCCTTACTCCTTTAACTTGTGGCCTAACCCCCCCTCCCTCTCCCCCCAAGTGCTGAGCCCTTTTTTGGCTACTTGGGGTAGTTTGCACTTAGGACTCCATAACTTTTTTCCACAGCAGGTACCCCTGCCAACTTTCTGTCCTTTTTTCCAACATCCATGGAATTCTAAAGGTACCCAGGGTTTGTGGATTCCCCCAGAGGGGATTAAGAAAATTGCCAGAATATAGCTAAATTTGGGGGTTTTTGGACAAAAGTGCACTGGTTAAAAGTGCCAATTGTTTTCCCTATAAAGGGCATCAATGAACGAATTGCTGTACTAAAGTCACTATCTTCCTAGCTTTCAGAAACATGCAGAGCTGAATCAAAAAACTAATTTTGTACTACAGCTGGAGCATTTATCAAAGAGGCAGCCTATTTTTCCTATTTTTGTGCTTTCAACCGAATTCCAGTTCGAGGTGGAAACCATTATGACACCTGTGGATGATCCAGAAAAGCTATATATTTCTGAAAAGTAGACACATTTCCGAATTCAGCAAGAGGTCATATGTGTAGATCCCTGACGTTTTTCTCAAGTAAAGTAACTACTGATTTAATGAAATATTGAACATGATTAGGAAAAAAGAGTAATCTGTGGCAACATTTTCATGTGCAACTTTTTGTTATGATGGCCTATTTACTAAAGCTATATACTATTATTTCTACTAGACCCTTCTGGGTATTGGTATATACAGGGATTGTAGGTTCTCCAAGAACCCAAAGTACCCATAGCCAACAACTGAGCTGCACCACACAATAGATTTTTTATTGAATACCAAGTGTAGGCCAATTCATATAGTGAAAAGAGTCGAGGGAAAAATGGGTATCAAGGAAAGCTATGCATTTCTGAAATGGACACAATGGTGGTCATTATGACCTTGGCGGTCAGGTTACCACCGCACCAGTGATGGCGGTAGTACCGTCGCCAGGCCGATGGTAATGACTCCCAAATATTGACCATGGAGGTGATCCCTCTCATAGACAGCCAATGTACTACACCAACCACCAGTGCGGTATGACCACTGAACATGGCGGTAGCCACCTACAGGCAGGGGGAAGACATGGATCCACCCACCATATTATGACTTAGCACACCGCCAGAATTTTCGTGGCTGTAGCAACGACACCAAAAGCCTGGCAGAAACACATAATTTAAAAGGAGACATCACCTCCAGGGACACAGAGGAGTCCGTGGCCACCAAGGAACCAAAACTGCAAGTCTTCCCAATGCCGTACCATGCCATGGCGGTCCTGGAGCACCAACAAAGATGACAGTGAGTACACTGCCTAGCACACAATCGAGAGAGAGTGGGGAGAGTGATACACACACACACAACACACACCATACACACACACAACACACTGAGAACCAGCTGCAGAGTAAATTGACTTTAACAGGACCCAGGAGCAAAGAAGGCTAGGACCCATACCTCTGTTACAACCACTGTAAACATGTTGGATGACAGTTAAAAAAAAACATACAACTGCATATGTACATGTAGGCCCAAAGGCCAGTTCAAAGTCTCTAATGCCCACAGGGCAACGTCCAAGCCCAACTTCACTCCTGACAACATCAGGACTCCACTGTTTAGGGGCATCATGTTGGAAATGGGCAGGCACCTCAGGGGGCAGGGGGTTGGGGTGGGTGGGATGGGTTTGCATCTCTTTGCGAGGGGGCTCCTAGCCCACTGGTTTTGGAGGGGCTCCTTGCCCACTGGTCTGGAGGGGACCCTTGCACACTGGTTCTGGAGGGGCTCCTTGCCCACAGGCTACTGAGGGTCTCCTTGCCCACTGGTTCTGGAGGGAACCCTTGCACACTGGTTCTGGAGGGGCTTCTTGCCCACTAGTTACTGAGGAGGCTCCTTTCCCACTGGAAACTGAGGGGGCTCCTTGCCCACTGGTAAATGAGGGGGCTCCTTGCTCATGGGTTCTGGAGAGGACCCTTGATCACTGGTTCTGGAGGGGCTCCTTGCCCACTGGTTACTGAGAGGGCTCCTTGCCCACTGGTTACTGAGAGGATCCTTGCCCACTGCTTACTGAGGGAGCTCCTTGCCCTCTGGTGATAGAAAGGGCTACTTGCCCATGGGTTCTGGAGGGGTGTCCTTGCCCACTGCTTCTGGAGTGGGGGGGTCCCTGCCCTCTGGTGATGGAGGGGGCTCCTTGCCCTCTGGTGATGGAGGGGACTCCTTGACCACTGTTTCTAGATGGGGGTCCTTGGCCACTGGTTCTGGAGGGGTGTCCTTGGCCACAGGTTCTAGAGGGGGGTCCCTGCCCTCTGTTGATGGAGGGGCCTCCTTGCCCACTGGTTCTGAAGGGGGCGCCTTAGGCTTAGATTTTGTAGGGACCTCTTTGGGTTTAATTTGTTTTGGGGCCTCCTTGGGCTTACTTTTTGTATGGGCCTCCTTGGGCTTACTTTTTGTAGGGGCCTCCTTGGGCTTGGTCTTGGGAGGGGCCTCCTTGACCTTGGTCTTGGGCGGGGTCTCCTTGGCCCTAGGTTGTGGAAGTGGCTCTATGATCTTGGTTGTCTGTTTGGGAGGGGGCAGCACTTTAGCCCTCCATTTTGGGGGCAGAGGAGTGTCCTTGAGGCAGGGGGCCGGTGTCACACTCATGTGCCCCTTAGTGGCTGCTGGAGACTTTGGGGGTGGTACAGTGTCAGACTGTGTGCTTGAGGTACTGGACTGGGAGATGGGACCTTCTTCTTATAGGCAGGATGGAGGAAAGGAAGAGGGAAGAGGTCAAGGCAGGAAAGGAAAAGTTTCTTAGGGCCAATGGGGTGAGATGTGGGAGGAGGGATGGGAGTGGAGGTAGAGGGAGTGGTTGCAGGAAGAGTAGCTGTGCTGGACTTGGGTGCAGGTGCATGGACAGTCTGCGTGTGTTAGGTGGATGGATGTTGGGGGTTGAGTGCGAGCATTTGTGGATCTTTGGAGGAGGGAAAGACAGGGTGGGGGAGGACAAACAGGACGTGTGTATGGATGTTGTGGTGGTTTCTGCAAGTGATGTGGGTGTGCTGCAGGATGTGGTGATGGTGGTGGTGGCGACTGTGCATGTGGTGTGTGTGGTGCATGCCTGCGGGTCTGCTGTTGTGGTGACTGTAGGAAAGGCTGTGTGGGTGGCAGGTTTGGGGGCTGTTGATGCAGTGCATGCAGGTATGAGTGCGGTTGTGACTGTGAGGGAGGAGGCAGAGGGGTCGACAGTGGACGCAGTGGATGATGTGTGTGCATCTGTCAGTTGGCTGTGTGAGTGCTTGTGGACTGAAGTGTGCTGCCTGTGTTTGTCTGTGCGAGACTTGTGTGATGTTTTGTATGCATGCTTGTCTGATTGTGTGTGTGGGATGAGTTTGGGGTGAGGAGACTGGGACTGGTAAGTGGCAGTTGGAGGGAGGATGGAAGAAAAGGGACACTGGCTGCCAACAGTAAAGAGGGTAGAGCCTGAATCGATCTCTGTAGGGCTACCAAGCCACTGTGAATGCCCTCCAGAAAGGCATTGCATTGCTGCATCTGGGATGCCAGCCCCTTGACGGCATTCACTTAGGTTGACTGCTCTACAGAGATGGAGCTCAGGAGGTCATTAGCCTCCTCACTGAGGGCAGCAGGGATTACTAAGGCAGGGCCTGAGGTGCATGGGGCGAAGGAGATACCCACCCTCCTGGGTGAGAGGGCACGTCAACTCGGTTGGGGGGCTACTGGGAGGGTGGTGCTGGTAAGGGTGTGGTGGTAGAACCTGTAGCTGCAGTGGTCCCAGAGTGGTCCACCACCACAAGGGAGCTCCCACTGAAGGAGGAATCAGAGTCAGTGGTATAACCTCCTGTCCCTGCCGTGCTGCTCTCCTCACCCTCAGTCCCACTGGTCCCCTCGGCATCAGTGGATTCTGCCTCCTGGGTCCTGTGTGCTGCAGCTCCCTCACTCGCCAGTGCCCGTGCTCCTTCGCCAGATGATGCTAATACCAAAAAGGACAGGTTGACAAAAGGAGAGAGAGGGAGGAGAATGAAATGGAGCACAGAGTCAATCACAGCACAAACAACACAGTTGGCATACACATCACTGTCACACACTGAGACTGAGAATGGACAGTATGGACCACATTGGCATTCCACTGGGTAAGTACCACATCAGGTAGGTGCCAAACACTGCCAGCTACACACCCACTGGGACCAACTAAGCCCTGTCTGCCATGGAAAGCCAGCCACCTAGCTAGCAAAAACATGTATTTTCCCCGATTAACCTAAGCTGGAACACGCAGCAATGTCTAAACTGGCATATTGGGGCATCCACTGTCTAGTACCTTGCACCCAAATTCCATGCCAGGCAACAGAGATGGTTTGTCAAACACACTGACCTGCAGAGGAAACTCAAACAGTGGGGCATCATGTACCAGACAATCCAGCCTGTCAGATATATGGTCTAAAAACTGCATTAGCCCCTCATCAGGCACACACATTAACTGTACCCCTGCATTAACGCTGCCACCAGCAATACCCCCACATGCCATGCTGCTGGCACACTCATATTTATCAATGCAACCATGTTGTATGCAACGTACCCATGATGTACTCACCTGTTGGTCTGGAGGCCCATACAACTGCTCATACAGGGGTAGGACTCCATCCACAAAGCTCTCCAACTCTCTTGATGTGAAGTCTGGGGCCCTTTCCCCTGTCACACGTGCCTTGGCAGGTTCCAGATACAGGTCACAGCAGCACATGCAGTGGAGATGTCGTCCTGTGGAAAGTCAGGAATCAAGTGAAGTGGTAGAAATAAAATGATGGTCACATCCGGGGCTGTGAACACCATCACTGCCGGTGTTGATCATCACTGGTTCCCATACTCCAGAGAGGGCCATGTTAGCCAATGAGGAATTGCACCGCTGTGCAGACCACCTTCTGCCATGATGCAAACAACGGCGTTGTGAGGTCACTTCCACTTGTCCCTGCATACAGGACAAGCGGTTGCCATATTTTAATGCAGATTTAAAAATGCATCAATGTAGTTGAATGTACCCATGTAGACAATTGCAGTGTCCAGCATGCAAGCATGCCCTGTGTACACTGCTGTAGTGTGTTCATGGTTCCTGTTATCACTGTAGGGTCCCTTAGGTACCAACTACTGCAGAGGAATAGGAGTAGGAGGCAAGTACCCAAGTACAGACCCCTTGCGGACTTGGCTGCACTGGAGGACAGGCACATCATACTCACCTATCGTCTGGACAGGGCCACTATCACAGAGCTATGTGCACATTTGGAGCCTGATCTGCTACCTGTTATCCATTGCACCACAGTAATACCCCCTCTTGTGCAGGTACTCTCAGTACTCCATTTCCTGTCAACTGGCTCTTTCCAGGTGGCAGTGGGCTTGGCTGCAGGAATGCCACAGCCAATCTTCTCTATTGAGCTTGCAAGGGTTTTGTCCGCCATGCTCACATGTGCAGCTACATTGCATTCCCCCAGGTAGATGATTTACCCACTGTGAAGGCTGGATTCTATGTAATGGGACATATACCACATGTAATTGGGGCCATTGATAGGATCCATATTGCCTTAGTCCCCCCCAGGGCCAATGAACAGGTGTACAGGAATAGGAAGTTTCCACTGTCTCCAGATGTTCTGCCTTGCTGACAAGTACATCTCTCATGTAACTGCCAGGTATCCTGGGTCAGTGCTTGATGCCTTTGTCCTGAGGAATAGCAGTGTCTCACAGCTAATGTCACACCTACAGAGGCACAGATTGTGGCTCATAGGCTCATAGGTGAACCTGAGTCCCCAGCCAATATATGTCAGTGTTTGCCTTCAGGAGTCATAACACATGCCATTGTGCAATACTTATGTGTGTCCCTCACTTCTTACAGGTGATTCTGGCTACTCAAACCTGTCCTGGCTCCTGACCCCTGTTAGGAATCCAAGAACACGGGCTGTCAATAGATACAATGATGCTCACTGGCTTACCAGGATGATTGTTGAAAGGATATTCGGGCTCCTGAAGGCTAGGTTCAGGTGCCTCCATCTGACAGGTGGATCCCTAAGCTACCCCTGAGAAGGTCTGCAGAATTGTTGCTGTGTGCTGCACAATTTGGCCCTCAGACGGCATGTGCCCTATCTGCAGGGGTGAGGGGGTGACAATGCAGCTGTGGCAGCAGTGGACACTGAGGACAGTGAGGAGGAGGAAGAAGAGGAGGATGTGGACAACAGGACACATATGATCCAGTAGTACTTCCAATGACACTCAGGTACAACATTTCTACATTTTAGTGTTGTGCTGTGTGGCTGTAGCATAATGCTAGAGATTACCTTTGCAGCCCACCTGACTGTCACCTATGCCTTCCCTTATTGCAGACGTTGCTGTGGTTACAACACTGTAATGCTGTGATCTGAACAGACTGCTGAGATACATTTGTAGGATGGATCAACATAATACTGGACATTTACACAGGATCATGCAGTTCATAACAGTTCTATACATTGTTCATTACCTTCAGAAAAAGCACTATTACTCAAGTAGTGTCCAAGTGCGATTATTAATAATTGGTATACAATGCAAAGTGCAATAGAGTGGGGTGGAGGTTGGGAATAGTCCACTGTAGCGGGCCAGACTGTTTGTGGCACATGTCCAGTGTCCAAGGAGCCATAGGAAGGGGAGCAATGGCAATTCAAAGTGGACAAGGTGACACAGTGGAACAAAATCAGGAAATTCAGGAGGGGCTCATTTCCAGGCGGTGGTCTTGGTCTCGGTAACTGCCTCTGGTGTCTGTCTGGGTCACTGGGACCGTTTGTGGGGTAGTTCACCTTCTGCAGGGGGAGGGGTGCCTGTGGGTCCTTTGGTAGGGCCTCCTGTCCACTAGCTGAAGCAGATGTGGAGGGCTGGTCAGTACACTGGCTAGTGGAAGGGGCCCACTGGTGTGCTGTATAGCCCCTCGTGATCTTGGCCTTATCATCCAGCACCCCTGCAATAGAGACTATGGTGCTCCTCAGAGCCTGCAATTCTTGCTTGATCTCTTGGTGGTGTTCCCCCTGCAGCCGCTGGTTCATCTGCATGACGTTTATCACCTGACCCACCTTGTCCTGGGATTGTTGGTAAGCCCCCAGGACATTAGTAAGTGTCTACTGGGCAGTCTGTTCCTTAAGCCTGTCCTCCCCCTGGCACACAGCTGTCCTCCAACCGTCCCTGGCCTCCTGTGCCTGTGTCCCCTGAACAGTGTGCTCACTCTACTGACTCCAGGACCCTCACTGTCTTGCCTATAAGGTGTGGACTGGGGTCCCTGTACAGGTGGGCACACTACTGATTGACATGTCCTGGGGACAGAGGTCTGGGGATGTTGGGTGGCTGCTGTGGGGTTGGATTCTGAGGTTGGAGTCTCTGTAGTGGACTGGGTGTGGGCTGGGGTAGCTGACTGATGGGCCAGGGAGTTCATCCAGTCCAGACCTCCAGAGTTGCTGTCTTCACTGGGGGCATCTTCTGGTGGGGACTGGGTAGACGTGGCACTTCCTCACCGCTGAGATTGGCTAGGGCACCTGTGGGGATGTAAGAGGTGTAGTATGCTACATGTCTGTGACATATTCTGCATCACTAGCATCCCTTAAATTATTGCTATTGGCCTACCACCTTTGTTTGTGTGTGGTGATGGATTGTGTGATTGTTAGTTCTCTTTACTGTGCATGCATTGGTGGTGGGTGTACATATAGGGCTGGAAGGGATATGCATGCAGTGGGTCTGGCATGCATGGCTTGGCATTAGGTTTCTTAATTGTGGTGCTGTACTGTGTGGGATGGAGTGGGTGATGGGAGTCAGGTGAGGTGCTGAGATGGCATGCAGGCATGGAGGGGTGATAGATAGTAAATGTTGACTCATCAGTGTCCAGTCCTCCGGCTACCCCAGTGAATCCCTCAGGATGCAGGATTGCCAAGACTTGTGGTGTGTGTAGATTGTGCAGAGGGTAATGTGTGATGTGGTGGGGTGTGGAGTGTGTGGTGCGTGGGGGATGAATAGGTAGTTGTGATATGTGTGTGCAGTTCTCTTTTGTGTTAGCGTTGCTGAGTGTGTCCATCTTGTCATGTTAGCAAAGGATTGTGGGTGATATGGGTGTGTGTTTTAATGTGCTGTCGGTGATTGTGTGGGATGTATTTGTGTCAGGTGTGGGTTTTTTGTTCTGGACAATGTTGTCTTGTTTTGTATTTAGGTGGTCTTTTCTACCGCAGCGGTGTTCACCACCAATGGTTTACCACCGTTGAATGTCCACTGTGGTGACTCGTGGGTCATTATTTGGAGGGCATAGTATTGGTGGTGTAACAGTATGGGTGGTACTTCTGACAGTTTATTACCTTCAGTGGGTCTGGCAGGTTTGTGGTTGTGGCAGTTTCCTGTTGGTTTTGCATGTATGTGTCATAATCTGGCGGATGTATGTTCACCACCGTGGCGGTATCTTGGCAGCAGTCACTGCGGCGGTATTCAGAATTTACCGCCAATGTCATAATGAGGGTCAATATGTGGAGTTTAGGAGCAATAGTTATTTGTACATCTCTGAATTCGAGGGTTCTCCTACTAGCTTATGAACTATAGCGTATCTTTCTAAATGTCTTCATTCTTATACACCTGCTTACATTTGAAAGGCATAAATGGAGTAAAATCAAATTGGTAATAACATATGTAATACAATCTATACTGCCATAAGCCTTCCAGTAAAAATGGTATATCACTTGTGTGGGTTGGCATGGTGCCTGCTACAGGAAATGAGCCAAAACACAGCACAAAAATATCCACTGAAAACTGATCCTTTTTACCAAAGAGGATAGTCTAGATTCTAGACCCTATCCCAGCCAGCACCTAGGAAAATGTAGAAAATCTGTGCATTTTAGAAAACTAGACACCTATTGGCATCCACGGTGGGGTGACTTGCATGGCTCTTGCCAGGTTTTTTTCTCACCCCAAATGCCTTGCAAAGCTTCAATGTTGACAAAAAACACATTTCTGTAATGGACAGCTCTGGAATTTATGTGGAGTCATAAACTTCCTTCCACCCAGCATTCCCCCTAGTCTTCCGATAAACATTGTGCTCCACTTGTGTGGCTAGGCCCAGTGCCCGCAACAGGAACTTGCCCAAATAGAACATGGATGCATCGCATATTTCTACTGAAAACTGACCTTTTTTTCTAATGTGGGTAGCTGTAGATTTTGGACCCTAGCTCAGCTGACTCATAGACCAACCTAGCCAACCTGTACATTTTTGACAACTAGACACATAGGGGTATCTAGAGTGTGCAGCCTTGCAAGGTTCTCACCATGTGTTCTGACCCAGAATCACTTGCACACCTCAAACTTTCACTAAAGAAGCACATTTTCCTTTATTTTCTGTGATGGAAAGTTCTGGAACCTGTGTGGAGTCACAGATTGTCTTCCCCTCAACATTCCCTGTAGTGTCCTGATATAAAGGGTACCTCATTTGTGTTGTGGTAGGCCTAGGGCCCACGGCAGGAAATGGCTCAAAAAACAACAGGGACTAATCACATTTTTCCACTGAAAACTGACCTGTTTTTCAAATGTCGGTACCTAGCTCAGCCAGCACTTAGGGAAACCTAGGCAACCAGGACTTTTTTTCAAAACCACCTATGGATATCCAGGATAGTTTGACTTGAGTGGGTCTCACCAGGTTTGTTTACCCAGAATCACTTGAAAACCTCACATTTTGAATAGAAACATTTAGATCACATTTTTGTGACAAAACATTCTGGAATCTGCGGGGAGCCACAAACTTCTGTCCATCTGTCAGTCCTCCAAGTCTCCCAGTAAAAACAGTACCTCACTTGTGTGGGTAGGACTAGTGGCCAGGACAGGTAATGGCGAAAAAATGCACCATGTATGCATTGTATTTTTCCACTGAAAATGGACCCCTTTTTATCAAAGTGGGTAACTGTAGATTTTGGACCCTAGCTCAACCGGCACTTTGGGAAAACTAGCCAACCAAGCTAGCAGTCAATTAAAAGTCATTGGAAGCTGCTGCTAAAACGGAGGTTCCTGTCAATGCCTTTTTAAGCTTGACGCACTGTTCCATCACTATGATGGAACCATCCATCTTTTTATTCTCATGTTTAAAAACACAATCCCAAATTCAGATTTTCTTTTTGAAAAACAAATGCCCCTTTCACCGTGGGAGATATCTCCCATGGCGAAGTGGGTATTAGACAGTTACCTATGCCCATTACCACTATGGTTTTCCAGGTGATGATGGGCAGTGAAAACTGACTTGTATGTCTGCACATCTAAATTAAGAGAGGAGGCACAATAGATGGACGTTACTCTATCGGAAAATGGGAGGGATGCAATCATGCCACAGATGAAGTAGTATTCTCCATGGTTACAGAAGTGCTCCATCCCCATATATATCAGGTGGCCAGACAATTATCTTCACAATAAGGATACTATGTTGCCATTGCAACATTGATTATACCATTATTACCATTGATTATAAATCTGGTACTAACTTTTTAAAGTTAAGTCACCACTTATACTTGTTAGTTTCACACCTCCAGAATTGCTAGCTTCAACAAACAAATACAAAATATCTGAATATTGAAACCAAGACTTCTGAAGGTGAGCCATAAAGCCATGCATTACACACAAGACTCTCATACCACAGGCCACGGGCCCAATCCAACTGATCAGTGCACTCACATCAAGATACCGCTGCCATGCAAGAGCCCATCACATTAATACGCCATAGGACGCAATCCCCATATAGGTCCAACCAGTCAATGTATGCACAACTAGACAGTCAATGCATGCACAACTTTCCACAAATGAAAAAAGCTGACTACATTTTTACAACCTGTCAAGTAACCGCCTTTATTCTGAGCATTACTGAATGCACACCTAGTGAACCTTTACTAATGGATCTCATGACAGCCTCATGAAGCTCTGGAAGAAGTCTTACATTCATCTTTAGTGCACTCACTTTGGTAATTCTAACTCCTTCCAGGTTGTGGATGCAAGTTTGGGGTCTCCGAGTATGCCTCCGAGGTGTCATTCCTTGAACTGAGTGAGCATATTTATCTTTGAAACTAAGGCAAACATGCTGGGAAGTACTGCTGAGGTTCCCTAAATAGAACATCTTAAACTATGAAAAACAGTAGTTTTTGACACACATGTTAGACCGTGAGAACATATCTAATGTCAAATGCACCATTCTGTACAGTGCTGTGACTGTAATGCATTCATCATGCAGCAAACTGAACAACTACTAATTTCTGACGGAGGATGAACACGGCAAGCAGGACATACATTTTTCCCATATGTATAGCACTGGCTGCAGAGTTCTCTGTTCTGTGTAATGGTATGAATTTTTTTGTAAAAAGCGCTAACATACTAGAGTGTATCCTATCGCTGATGAAAGACAATCAGGGTGATCCATTAAAATAACCTATTCAAAGAACTAGGGGGCATATTTATGAGCCCCTAGCAATATCGGAGCGCCACTTTTCGTTACGCTCTGGTGGCACAGTGCCCTGCGCCATATTTACGAGTTGGCGTTAAGCCACTTTTTGTAAATTAAAGCCACCTTGTAAATACAACCCATTCACATGCAGCCCTTTGCTTGGAAGGGGCGTGCAATGGGTGTTGCTGTGGGTGTTCCACAGCAACACCCATTGCATTTTGACGATGCAAGTTTCCTGTAAACAATAATGGTATTAGATGAGATTATGCACGTTCCAAGAAGGTGCCGCCATTTCCCTCGGCCCATAGTATGGGTTCTTGTGTTTAACAAGTCCTCTTTCTACAACTATGGACTTTTTATACCCATACTCGCATATTAGCATCTCCCGCATGACTGTTACTTTCGTTTCTACTCTTCACATCACTACACTTGAAAGTGAGTCTCTGGGCTGTCAATCCATGGTTTTGAAACTAGCTGCAACTTGGTTCGAACACAGAAAACATCTTTTGGGAAAAGCATCCAGCTCCTCGAGTACTCGGGTGATTCTTTCGCCAGTTTCCACACTGACATAGGTCAGTCCTTTTCCCTTTTGCCTTGTCTATGTGCGTCACCTTATGAGTTACTTTCCGTCCCATTTGTACATGCTTTTGTAAAATGCCACTTTCGCATTACTGCGTTACCGCTACTGTCTCTGTTAGCATTACATGCTTCAATGCTGTATAGAATGCACTTGGCATTGTTGGTGCGCAAAGATTTTGTATATTGCAAACGTTAGTAAGGGACATTCAGGATTTTAGGCCTACTGTACTTAGGCCTGTATTTATACTTTTTTGTACCACATTTGCATCATTATTTGATGGACAAACTGCACAAACATTGTATTTTGTAAGCTTGTGCCGCTTTTCATCAAAAAATGACTAAAATGCACACAAAAATGTATAAATATGGGCCTTACTCCCCTATACCTTCTGTCTTCCTATACCATAATGTTTAATATTAATAGGAACACGTGGAATAATAGGTTTATGTTAAACTATTGATATTATGAATTCTCACAGCAACAATGGCTCATTGTTCAATTCTGTTCCCCTCAGGCTTATCATGCCCATTTTGTTTTGAATGGTTCTGAACCAAGTCCTTATATGGGAGGCAGTCCAATATAGATATGTTGCTGTTAATGTTTTCTAACACACTTGTGGTGCTGGTATTCCCATGTTTGTAAATTGTTTTTTTACAATCCGATCCAAGACTTTGTTTCTCTATAGAAATAAGACACAATAACGGGTGGAACATCAGAATTGTATGCGAGAGGTTAATATTTGACAAATGTAGCTATTCTACCATCGTCTTAATCTTGATATGGAAGTAGATCCCTGGTTAAGAAATAGATTAACTGATTTGTGGGAAGAGGTACCATTAAACATGTATTTTACATTGTTAGTGGTCCTTTGGTTTATACATTTTGTTCTCCTTCTTCAAGAATACTTTAGACAGCACAAACGTTGCCTTACTTTTGGATGTTTTCAACAAATATGGTATGTTTTTTTCATATAGTCTCTCTGGCCTGACTTCACCCTGCATCAAAATCAAACTGGGATGTGCAAACATTCACCACTCTGGACTGTGGTTGATTCTTTTGATTTTTAGCACAATATTTTCATTGTTCGGTGACATGCGTTTTTTTTAACCTGGAAATTCTGGATACTACATTCACGCTTTGCATATGCACGCTATCCTCTAACCTTGTACAACCCTGCCTTCCTAGTACTATGGATAAAAGGAGGTCATTAATTATTTCTATCCACTCTGAAACAACCCTCCGTTTGGGGATCACTCACTTTAACAATGTAAGTGTAGGTCACGAGTTGAAAACCAATATTTGGTTTCTTGGAAAAATAATTATGGGCCTCATTAGAACATTGGCGGGCAGCGGCCAATGCGGGCGCACTCCTGCGGTGCCCATTTGGACATCCCCGCTGGGCCGGCGGGCGGCCGGCCCAGCGGGGATGTGGGGCGCAACATGGGAGCCGGCGGTGTTGCGGCCGTGCGACGGGTGCAGTTGCACCCGTCGCGCTTTTCACTGTCTGCACAGCAGACAGTGAAAAGCAGCATGGGGCCCTGTCAGGGGGCCCTTGCACTGCCCATGCCAGTGGCATGGGCAGTGCAGGGGCCCCCAGGGGCCCCATGACTCCCCGTACCGCCAGCCTTTTCCTGGCGGTTCAGACCGCAAGAAAAAGGCTGGGGGTCGGGGAGTCGTAGTCCCCTGGGCAGCGCTGCCCTGGCGGATTACATCCGCCGGGGCCATTGTGGCGGTAAACCGCCGGCCCCAGCGGTGCGACCGCGACGCTACTGCTGCGGTCATAATACGCCGGGAGGCACCGCCAGCCTGTTGGCGGTGCTCCCGTCGCGGTTGTAATAATGGGTCATAATGACCACCTATATCTATAATTCTATTATCATCATTCTATTCTAGTGAACTTTCTTTTGCATATGAATTCTTGCAGCCTTGAGAAAGTCTTGATGACGAAACACGTGTTAGCTGTTTTTAATAGATTCATCATGTCTTGGGAAGAATAAATCCTAAGCAGCAACAAGACATGTTCAGAACTTTTGTTGACTTGTTTTATACGATATATATTTTGTGGACTACTTCAGTGTGCCTTGGTAATCCAAAATAAATTTGTTCCGTCCTGATTGGATTTCCAGTCGGAACAGCCACACCCTTGGTGGTTGGGTGTGAATACCAGTATGGCACCCAATGGACATTATTTAAGACTATAAGATATAATTTCCCCCAGCAATTGTATATATACTTTGGATGTGCAAACCTGGAAGCACAGCAACCTTTCTTCTGTAGTTCATTGCTGTTGTACTTGTTCACTGTCTGAACACTGCGTTGTCTGCACTAATTTGGATATATAAGGAAATGGTTCTCGTGGGCAATCAGGGTGGTCCTTGTGTTGTATACATAAGGTTCCTAGAAAGCACTTCAAAATCTAGTCAAGCCTTTACACTTTTGCCACACAGGGTACTCTGTGACAACCTGGCATATGTTCCGTTCACCATTATGTGTAGTGTGGGGATTATAATGCACTTGTCAGTCCATCAACAGAACACCTAACATATACTGACAGCATTTAAAGGTGTCGAGCAGGCCATAAGAAAGTCAATATTTTCCTCAAGTAGAGGAACTAAAATTCTACAGCTGCTTGCCTAGTGAAGTAGTGGCCAATGGAAGGTAGCTATCCACACATAGCCTTTGAAAGGTTTACTAAACAGCAGATCAGTCAATTTCCTAAAACTTCACTTTTGTATGGTACCTAGGGCAGGCTAAGGTGGGCACTGGGGACAGTAAGCATGTCCCTCCTGCCTCTTTCCATGCTTAAAACAGACTCTACAATGACAACATGGTCTAATCTTTTTAGCTGTTTCAGGAATGAGATCAGCAAAGTTTTGATCCTGCAGACTTGCCAAGTGCTCCAGAACGTATGAGGAGGAGGCTGCTGCTTCTGTCGCTATAAGACTCTCAGTGAAGGACAATTGAAAGTCAAGGAAAGACATGAGTCTTCCTATGGCTGTCTGGCAATAACATACGCATTGTTTGTTGCCATCTGGATCAAGTGGGTAAAGTGTGAGTTTTACTACTCACATTTTATAGATGAAGAAACTGCTTGTTCTTATCCAGCCCATGTACTTGTAGTAATCAAGTATACACAGGAGCTTGTGAACTTCAGCCATCCGACTCCAAACCATGACAGAGGAAATGCTTGTGCCACAAATTGTAATGAACATATACACATCATGGCTATCAGAGAACCTGACTGTGAGAAGTTAGTTAGAACACAACACAGTGCTCTGGGATTTCTGGAGCTTCTTACAAACAAGCTCCTGCAGAAATCATTTGCAGTTACAACAAACTGTGCCACATGCCACAGTGCTAGCTTTGTCCAGGTCACTGAACAGCTCTACTCTCATATAGAAATTGTTCACATAATTGTTAGAACTTTTGTGAAAGAGTGGCTGAACATGCGCCCATACAATCTTTTCTTGTGACTCCTAATGTGGGAGGGCATCCTATGTGTTTTAGAGTGGAGTTCTTCCTTATATACACTCTCAAGCTGTACATATAGCCAGTAAAACTCTCACACAACATGTATAGCTTGATGCCATAGTGAGCTCTTTTGATCACAATGTACTGCCTGAACAGCAATGGCTTTTGTAAAGGATCAAGGACTCTGCTAACTATATTCTTTCCAGGAGTATAAATCTCTAGAAACTTGGCAGACAAATATTCCACAACAGACCACATTTTTAACAGCCTATTATGGTCTGTAAGGTTCCAGGGTAATGCAGCCAAATTGTCATTGAAATGCAGCATACACTGCAATGGTAATAATGATCTCTGATCATGTATGGTGCAAGATGGGGGATACCCAAACCATGCGAGTAGACCAGCAGGACTGCAAGGTTGGTTTCTGTACTAACCTCATTTTCAACGTAAGGCCCCAACATATCTTTAACTCCTCAAGCAAAGTGGGAGTCTACAGGTATCCCCTAAAATGAGGCAATAGAGTGCCTGCATGCTTTCTCAGAAATTGTTTGGCACGTATATTTGTTAGCTGCAAAATCTGCTCAAGGAAGTCAACATCCAAACATCCAAAAACAGATGGATGTAGTGAAATGGCAAACAATTGGCTGTATTAACTTTATATCCAGTGTCACTAGTAAAAGGTGGAATTGGGGGCTGCCAAGAGAGCACTGCTTCTGCGCTTGTCACCGCACATGCCTGCTTTATGGGTTGGTCTAACCTGCTGCGGTTGCCCTGATGCATAGACTGTGCGTGCAAAGGGACAGCACGACTGCCATCATTGTATCCCTCAGAATTGCTGGAGGATGAGTCATCAGATTGAACACTGCCGACTGAAAAATCGCTTCTTCTGCTCCATTTTCATGTCCTTCAGATAGTGTTTCAGTATCTGCTGTCTCAGTCTCTAAACCTGCCTCAGAGATGGACTCCATAACCCAAGTCAGTAGTCATTCACCGACATGCCAACTAGGCTATTGGCTAAACCATCCTTCTAAAAGACTGTCCTATGTGTAAGGCAGATTTGTTGTTCTAAAACAGCCAGTGGATGTGTGCGTGTGAGATATGTTCAACAGTACCCAACTTAAACCCTAAACATACCCACACTACCCAAACACCCATACCCGCCCTAAACCCTGAAAATTACCTTGCAATCCAAAAAACGCATACCCACCCTAAAATTGCCTTAGCTTCCCAAAACGCTAAAAATTCCCTTGCACCCCAAAAATCCATATCCACCCTAAAACCTGAATTTGTTCTTACCACCTAAAAACCCATACTCACTGTAAACCCTAAAATACCCCCATGCCACCCGAAAATGCATACCCAGCCTATAACCTTATATAACACTTGCCACTTGAAAACCCATTCCCACCCTAAACCCTAAAATTATTCTTGCCACTTAAAAACCCATATCAATCCTAGACCATAAAATTACCCTTGCCACCCAAAAACCCATACCCACCCAAAAAACAAAAATTACCTTTGTCACCAAAAACCCATACCCACTCTAAACTCTTACATTAATCCAACAACTGCCGTGAACAGCCTTTGGCCCTGCCTGGCACTGGTTGGACACAGGGCTTGGCCTTTGGACAGGCTCTGTGACCAGCCCCCTATTTCCACCGAACCTTGTACCATGCACGGCCAAAGCCCCCTAACCATCTAACCCTGAGAGAGAGGGAAAGTGAGAGATCAAGAGAGAGAGAGTGATTTAGGCTTTGATGAATGATATACTTAAAATGAGATATTTCAGAACAAATTAAAAAAAAAATTCTGTGAATTAAAAACAGTGAGATCACCTTTCAGTATGTAACTTAAATATTTATAGTTGAAGAATTTACTAAAGCAGAAAATGACAACAGACTCACTTATACTAGAACCCTAAATCTTTAGTGTGCATGTCTGAGACCATAACAACTAAGCCAGAGTTGACTCCATACTGTGAAGTCTCCCGATTTAGCTATGACATTCAACCCACAGATTTGGAAGGGTAAAAGACTTCTATGTTGTATCACTAGGAAAGTTTAACAATGAAAACACTAGTAAATAAACAGACACAGTGGCAAGCGATACTAGGATTTGTGCCTTCAGCCTACTGAGTGACACCACAAGAACTTGACCATTAGGCCAGAAGTGACTCTGCCCTGCTCTGCATCCAAACGTAACTACCAAGCATTTGCTGAAGATGAGTCAAAAAGATGGCTGCCATCACTTCGTGATTGAAGTGTTGGCAGCCAATCAGAGCTCTACATTTCCGTGCACAAGCTTGTTATTATTCGCAAACCTTTCGCGCCTCTAGCTATCTATATTTAGTTTTCTTTCAGTTTTTTCAAAAAGTACTCAGTGAATTTACACAAAATAACAAAAAACAATTTTTTGTACGAAGAGCTACTTTTCTTCCAAATTGGGTGTAATTCCTTCTAGCGGTTCGGACTGTAATTGTTTCTAAAATCCCTGTGGGAATTATAATGGGAAACTCAAGTTTGTTTTACACCCTCACCTTTTTCTCAGCCCCCCACTTGAAGTATCACCCCAAAACTTCCTATGTACAACAAGATTCACTGCAACACTTGTTTTAAAAACAATTCATGAAGATTTGTCAAACAGCGCCAAAGATATAGGGGGTCATTACAACCCTGGCGGACGGTGATAAAGCGGCGGTAAGACCGCCAACAGGCTGGCGGTCTTTTTTTGAGGATTACGACCAATGGCGGTTACCGCCATGGTCATCCGCCGCTTCTCCGTTCTGCCCGCCAGGGCGGAGACGACCGCTGGGCTGGGGACCTGGGTCTCCAGCCCGGCGGCCGTGACAATACCGCCACCTATATTTTGACCCGGCTTACCACCGTGGATTTCCAGCGGTAGGAACCGCCATGAAATCCATGGAGGTAAGCATTATCAGTGCCAGGGAATTCCTTTCCTGGCACTGATAGAGGTCTCCCCCACCCCTCACCCCCACCCCGACTCCCTCCCCTACACCCCCCACAACCCCTGCCACCCCCCAAAGGTGGCAGGGTCCCCCTCCCCACCCCAACCCCCGACATTACCTTACACATACACACCCGACACGCACGCAGGCACCACCAACACACATACATGCACACACACCGACACAGTCAGACACGCACACCCACACTCAGACATACATGCACACATCCATACAGACATACCCACAGACATACACGCACTCATTCCCAAAACACTCAACACCCCCGCAAGCATACACGCACTCACACACCCCCTCTACATACACCCACCCCCATGCACCCACACAACACACAGCACCTCCCCACCCCCCTCCCCTAACGGACGATCGACTTATCAGTTCCATCGATCCTCCGAGAGGGGACAGGAGCCATGGGGGCAGCTCTGCCGACACCACACCGCCAACAGAACACCGCCACAGCGAATCACAGGATGTGATTCGCTGGGCGGTGTTCTGTTGGCGTGGCGGTGGAGGTGGAGCAACCTCCACTTCCCCGCCACCCGTCACTATGGCTGTTGGTGGCTCTCCGTCGGAAAAACGATGTAGAGCTGCTAACAGTCATAATACACCGAGCGGAAAACCGCCACCACTGGCGATCTTCAGCATGGCGGTCCCTTGGAAAAAGACCGCCGAGGTTGTAATGACCCCCATAGTGTTAGAAATGGGGCCTCTAGTTGTCACTCAGTTCACACCCTATCCAAGAAGGGACCCTCACTCTAGTCAGGGTAAGAGAGTCACGCTCACAGCCTTGGTAGCTTGGTATAAGCAGTGCAGCTTATCTCAGTGTTAATGTGTTAAGGGGCATATTTATACTCCGTTTGCGCCAAATTTGCGTCGTTTTTTTCGACGCAAAACTAACTCCATATTTATACTTTGGCGTTAGATGCGTCTAGCGCCAAAGTTCATGGAGTTAGCGTCATTTTTTTGCGTGAACACCTTCCTTGCGTTAATGATATGTAAGGTAGGCGTTCCCGTCTTAAAAAATGACTCCGATGCATATGCGTCGTATTTATACTCCCGGGCAAAAATGACACCCGGGAGTGGGCGGGTCTAAAAAACCTGCATTAGCGCCGGATTTTAGCGCCTGGGTCAGGGCAGGCGTTAAGGGACCTGTGGGCTCAGAATGAGCCCAGAGGTGCCCTCCCCTGCCCCCAGGGACACCCCCTGCCACCCTTGCCCACCCCAGGAGGACACCCAAGGATGGAGGGACCCACCCCAGGGACATTAAGGTAAGTTCAGGTAAGTATTTTTTTTAATTTTTGTTTGTGGCATAGGGGGGCCTGATTTGTGCCCCCCTACATGCCACTATGCCCAATGACCATGCCCAGGGGACAGAAGTCCCCTGGGCATGGCCATTGGGCAAGGGGGCATGACTCCTGTCTTTGCTAAGACAGGAGTCATTTCAATGGGGGTTGGGCATCGTTAACAAATAGCGCAAATCGGGTTGAGGCGATTTTTTTGCCTCAGCCTGACTTGCACCATTTGTGGACGCCCATACGCCATTTTCCCCCTACGTCGGCGCTGCCTGGTGTACGTCGTTTTTTTTAACGCACACCAGACAGCGCCGGCGGCTAACGCCGGCTAGCGTCATTCAATAAATACGGCACCCGCATGGCGCTTCAGAATGGCGTTAGCCGGGGCTAAATTTTTTGGCGCAAAACTGCGTTAGCGCAGTTTTGCGTCAAAAAGTATAAATATGGCCCTAAGTATTTTTACCCACACACAGTTACACAGTGAAAACACTACAAATGCACATCACCCCAGTTTATAAAGAATAGGCAAGTAAAACAAGATCAAAATGACAAAAATCCAAAATACACAAGCAAAGATATGAATTCTTAAAGATGAAGGGCCATATGTACGAACACATTTTCCCATAGACACAGAATGGGTAAGTTCCTTTCGTACATCTGGCCCAAAATCCCAATAAAGCACTTAGAAACACAATAGCTCCAACTGGGGCTATCACGATTTTGTTTTCTGAGTCGTTCCCAAAAGTCTGACGGCAATCCTGAGGGAGTGCAGCACCGGTCACAAAGTTGCATGGTACCAGTATCTTACAAATGAGGAAACAAATACATTGCATGGAGTAGAGTGAGAGGTAAGGCATCACTGGAGCGGGTGCGGTGTCTGGTCCTTACTGCTACCAGGAAGATGAGAAGTTGGTTCCTTACTGTGAGGCAGGGGAGGTGAGGCGTTGGTTCCCTACGATTGCAAGGTAATAATGCGACATCAGTGGTAAAGGCTCAGTTCTTTACCATCCAGAGGGGGGTTGATAATTCTGGCAAGTGAAGACTTAATGTGGCGACCTCTTGTGGTCATTGTCACACTAGAGGGCCACAGACACTGTGGTGGAGTCTGGTGTCATAGACGTGGCGGACACACCACTTGGGATTCACTATGGGACAGAACTTCAGAGGCACTGTGGTAGTTTCAGGCCAGCAGCGTCAGGTCTGTGGCATCAGTCGTTGCACTTCAGCGGGGACCACAACTTCTGATGCAGACAGCGGTGCGGAGTTGGGTAGCGTCGTCGGCTCTGGAGCTGTCCGGAGCCAATGTGCCTGGTTCTTGTTTTTAGGCCAGCTTTCACTCTCAAGGGTCCAGGAACTGGAGTGGGTGTCACCTGGCGAGTCAGGGTCCTAGTACGAGAAGTCCCTGAGATTTCCTAACAGGAGGAAAACTATTCCAAGCCCTTCGAACTTCACAAGCAGAATACACAGCAAAGTCCAGTCTTTGTCCTCTCCAAAGCAGAAACAGCAACTGCAGGCCAACCCAGCAAAGCACACACAGCAAAGTGGCAGTACTCCTCCTCACAGCTCTTCAGCTCTTCTCCTTAGTAGAGTCTCCTCTTGATCCCAAAGTGTTCTAAAGTTGTGGGATCAGCAGTCCAATTGTTATACTAAGGGGCATATTTATACTGTGTTTGCGTCAAAATTTTTGACGCACAATCGACGCAAACCCTGCCCCATATTTATACTTTGACGTCCGACGCAGCAGGCGTCAAAGTTCCACCATGTGCGCCATTTTTTGGAAGGGGGAACCAGCCTTGCGTTAATTATATGCAAGGTAGGCGTTCCCTTCCAAAAAATGACTTTAAGGGCTGTGCCCCATATTTATACTGTGACGTCATTTTGACGCACAGGAGGGGGCAGGCCTTAAAAAACGACGCCCAGCCTGATGGGTGCCGTTTTTAACGCCTGGGTCAGGGCAGGCGTTAAGGGACCTGTGGGCTTGAAAGGAGCCCAGTGGTGCCCTCCCATGCCCCAAGGGACACCCCCTGCCACCCTTGCCCACCCCAGGAGGACACCCAAGGATGGAGGGACCCATCCCAGGGAAAGAAAAGTAAGTTCAGGTAGGTATTTGTTTTTCATATTTTTTTTGTGGCATAGGGGGGCCTGATTTGTGCCCCCCTACATGCCACTATGCCCAATGACCACGCCCAGGGGACATAAATCTCCTGGGCATGGCCATTGGGCAAGGGAGCATGACTCCTGTCTTTGCTAAGACAGGAGTCATTTCAATGGGGGTTGGGCGTCGAAAAAAATGGCGCAAATTGGGTTGAGGCCAAAATTTTGCCTCAGACCTGACTTGCCCCATTTTTTGACGGCCAATCTCCATTTTCCCCTACTCCGGCGCTGCCTGGTGTGAGTCATTTTTTTGACGCACACCAGTCCGCAGCGCCGGCTAACGTCATTCAATAAATACGGCACCCGCATGGAGCTTTGGAATGGCGTTAGCCGGCGGTAAAATGTTTGACGCACAACTACGTTGGCGGAGTTGTGCGTCAAAAAGTATAAATATGGGCCTAAATTCTGTCTTTGAAATAAGCAAACTATAAAGAAAATCTTTGCAGTGAACAAGACCCCGCCTCTGCCTGTACTGGCAGCATACAAACTCCTGGGGGTTGGAGATTGCTTTGTGTAAGGACTGGCACAGCTCTATTCAGGTGCAAGTGTCAGTTCCTCCATCCACTTTAGCCCAGGAAGATTCACCAGGATATGAAGTACACACCTTAGCTCCCTTTGTGTTACTGTCTAGAGTGAATTCACAAACAGCCCAAGCAAGAAAATGCCCACTTTCTAAAAGTGGCATTTTCAAACTTACCATCTAAAAAACAACTTTACAAAAATATATATCTTTAAATTGTGATTTTAGAGACCCCAGATGCCACATCTCTATCTGCTCCCAGAGGAAAATTACACCTCAAAGATATTTCAAGGCAATCCCCATGTTAACCTACAGGGGAATAGGTTTTGCAACAGTGAAAAATGAATTTGTCAGCATTTCACTATCAAGACATGAAAAAACACACCAGTACATGTCCTACCTTTAAAATACACTTTACCCTGCCCATGGGGCTGCCTCAGTACTACCTTAGGGGTGACTTACATGTAGTAAAATGGAAGATTGGACCTGGCCCTACACTTGACAGCTCGGCATGAACACTGTCATCCAGGTAGGCAGCGCTGAAATCCTCCAGCCCAGCCAAGACCTGGTTGACTAACCTCTGAAAGGTGGCAGGGGCATTCTCCAAACCAAAGGGCATGACCCAGAACAGATAGTGTCCCTCTGGCATTGAAAAAGCCAACCTCTTTTTCACCCCATTGGTCAAGGCAATCTGCCAGTACCCAGACTGAGATACTTGGCAGCTCCAAGCCGATATATGACCTCATCAGCTTTGGGGATGGGGTACTCATCAGTCTTAGTGACGACATTGAGCCCACAATAGTCCACATAGAACCTAAGTCAAGGGGTGGCATCTGAGACAGCAGACTTTGAGACCAAGACCACTGGGCTCGCACAAGGACTGCTGGAAAACTCTATAACCCATAACACTAGCATCTTGGAGACCTCTTCCTTCATACTGGTATTGATCTCATCAGTCAACCTGTAGATTGCATGTTTCATAGGTTCACTGTCCCCAGTGTCCACATAGTGGGTGTAGAGATGGGTGACTCCTGGAGTCAAGGAAAATGGAGAGGCAAACTGTACCAGCAACTGGCAACAGTCCCTCCTGTCAGTGTTGCGGAGAGAGGTTAATACCCTCCAAAGACTCATCTCGCTCTTTGACAGACTGGAAGTAAGGATGAAGTTCACTCAGCTCCTCCATTCGATATTCTGTTGCAAAGAGCATGGTCAATTCAAACCTCTCAAAATGTGGTTTGAGGCGGTTCACAGGTAGGACCCTCAAAGGGTTCCTTGGAGCCTTCAAATTCACAGGGTGGGTGACACTACTCTTGCACTTCAAAAGGCCCATTCAACTTGTCCACTGGGACCATGACCCACACTTTCTGGCCAGGCTGAAACTCAACCAGAGTGGCATTTTGGTCATACCATTGTTTCATATCCTCCTGACTTGCTTCCAGGTTCCCCTGAGTGAGTTTCCTGAAGCGTGACGTCTGGTTTCTGAAGGCCTGCACATAACTCAATACATCCTGGGGGAGCCTACTGGGAGCTTTCTCCCCGCCTTCTTTCACCAGAGTAAGAGGTCCTCTAACAGGGTGCCCATACAGCAACTCAAAGGGGCTAAAGCCAAGTACTTTCTGCAGCACTTCTCTGTATTCAAAGAGAAGGCATGGCAAGAGGACATCCTACTTATGCCTCATGTTCTGACAGACCCGTAATCATGCCATTCAGAGTACAGTTTAACTTTTCAACCAACCCATTCCTTTGGGGGTGGTAAGGAGTGGTGAACTCATAAGTCACTCCACACTCCTTCATATAGGTAGGAAGGAAGTTGGTACCGATATCACCTCCTTGGGAAACCCCTTGTGGGAAAAGACCCACATCAATGCCTGGCCCACCACAGGTGCTGTCCCTGACCTCAGAGGGATAGCCTCCAGGTACCGGGTAGCATGGTCCACCAAGACCAGGATGTTCCAGTTGCCCATGGCTGTCTGGTGGTCCAGAGGCCCCACAATGTCGATCCCCTCTGCTCAAAAGGAGTGGTCATGACGAGGGATGTTTGGAGAGGAGCCTTGCATCTCCTCCCACTCTTTCCACTTGCCTGGAAAGTCAGGAAAGACCTACAATGTGCATCAGAGTGCCTGCACATTTGAAGCCAGTAAAAGTGGGTGACAATCCTTACCAATGTTTTGTCCTGCCCCAAATGTCCTGCCAAAGGTGCACTATACAGGAGAACATTCTCCCAGCAGATCTAATGTGAGCCATACTCCTGGCCAGCTGACTGGTCTGCAGACCCTCAAGAGAAGGGTATGTCTTCTGCACTTCGCAGAACTCCTCGTTGGTGGGTCCCCATTTTTACTGCCATTAGGACATCTCAGGCACATCCCTCAGTTTGGCCACCTCCTCCCCTATAAGTTCCATGGTGTTCCCCTCAGGTTCAGCCTCCTCCTGGAATCTGGGAACTTCTGGGGTGGGTTTCCTGTGCCACCAGCAATGTGTGCTGGTGTCCACTTGAGATACTTAGGATCCCCCTCCTGTGACCCTCCTGATCACATGCATTACACATGTGGGGATCCTTTCCTGCAGGTTTCCCTGTAGAGATTCAAGGCTTCTTCTCATCTGGGGACAGAAATGTTTACCCTGGAAACTAGGTTGGGGCCCTTTACAACCCCCCCTGTTTACCCTTGCCCCCAACTATTTCTGATAGAGACCCTGTAATTGTATGCATGTTAAAGGCATATTCATTGTAAAGGCATGCGTGGTAATGTCACATGCATGTTAAACCTGTGTGGTAATTGCATGTGGTGTTCAACCTTCATTGAAAAGGTTGTTTCCAATACAGCATGAACCCTAATTTCAAAGATAAAATGAAAACCCTCATTTTGGTCCTTTCCAAATTAAATGTTTTACGTTTTACAATGTTGAGTCAATCAGGATGGCTTCAGGTGTAGAACACAGGGGAATCAGGTGACAGGCTGCTCCTGTTGGAAGTAAGTATTTTACTGAGAATATCAGACTTATTTCCCATATGGCTGAGATAGTGTGAATTTATAGAAAATATGTTCTCATTTTAGCTTCTGGAGCACCTTCCATCACCTTTATGGAAAAATCATGAGAAAACAGTTTTATCTCACACATGATTCATGATTCATGAAATTCAAGCAGGGTAAAATCAACATACCACAATTCCTAAAATTAGCATGGTACCATCAACAAAAGATTTATATTGTAACTAACATTTGTTAGCATGCTTTATACGTTCTCCTTTTTGTGGCCCTCAAAGCCTGCCATAACTACAATGCATTTCATTGATATTGGGCCAAAGATGGCTGCCAGCACTTCCTGGTTAAAGTGATGACAGCCATTCAAATCTCACAGTGATATTTGTGCTTTGGCTCGCCAAGATATACAAATTTGGTTTTCCTCTGAAATCTCAAAAACGACTGAATGGATTTACACTAAATAAGAAAAAGTATGATCTGCACACCAAAAGTTACCTATGTATATTACCTACTGTTGGTCGCCAGTAGGTATTCTGATCATGTTACCATAGAAAAAGCATTTTTTGACTTGCCTATATCTTTGACACCGTCTAATGAATCTTCACAAAATATTCCCAAAAAAGTGTGCAGATGATTCTTATTGTACATAGTACGGTTTGAGGTGAACTGTCAAGTGGGTGGGGGGGAGAAAAAAGGGTAGTCAAAATGCATGCTTTTCCCATGTTAATTCCCATAGAAGTTATGAACACAACTATAGCTATAGCCTGAACTGCTGGATAAAATTACACCAAATTTGGAAGACAGCTAGGTTTCGGTATGCAGATTATGCTTTTGTTATTTGGTGTAAATCCGTTCAGTAGTTTTTG
The DNA here is from genome assembly GCF_031143425.1 of Pleurodeles waltl. Lineage (NCBI taxonomy): Eukaryota > Metazoa > Chordata > Amphibia > Caudata > Salamandridae > Pleurodeles > Pleurodeles waltl. Next base: position 1,062,254,550 of record NC_090437.1, on the reverse strand, counting down.
AGATATTAAAGGGGAAATAAATTTGTATCTTTAAAGCCATGGATCTACAATGTTTTCATGAATGTGTGCACCAACAGAAATGCTGTGATTGGCTGGCCCCCACCTGACCAGAAAGGTGACAATACACAGTTGCCGGGGTGGAAAAATGAAATGAAATATGAAAATGAAATACGGTGGAGGTACCCTGACTCTAGGGCTGTCATATAGGGATCTCTGAGGTTGATTTTATGACCTTAAAAATATTTTTGATGGCGTGTGATATTCGCAAAATCTTGCAATGCACAGAGCAGCCCCAGTGTAATGTTACAACAAATTTGTGAATAATGGCAAATAAAAAGAAAAAAAACATTCATAGAATCATTCATACACTAAATCATTCACTTATAGGAGCACACAGATACGCCGAAGTCAACGCTCTTCTCAAAAAACCCAAAGCAGACCCTGAAGACCTTACAAACTACTGACCCATCTCTCTACTCCTCTTCCCCGCAATAGGTCATAGAGCAGATAGTAAACGTACAACTATCTTGCTTCCTAGAAGACAACAACATACTCAACGTCTCCCAGTCTGGATTACGCAAAAACCACAGCACCGAGACCGCCCTCATCGACTGTACAGATGACATCAGGACCAGATTGGACAAAGGCGAAACCGTCGCCCTCATTCTCCTTGACCTCTCCACAGCTTTCGACACCTTATGCCACCAAACCCTCCGCACACGCCTCTTTGAAGACGGAATCCGCCACAAAGCCCTGGACTGGCTCAGCTCCTTCCTCTCCGAAAGAACCTAAAGAGTTTGCCTCCCTCCTTTCAGGTCTACAGCCACCAAGACCATCTGTGGGGTCCCCCAGGGATCCTCCTTCAGCCCCACCCTTTTCAATATCTACATGGCTCCTCTCGCTAACATCATCCGCCCCCACGGCCTCACCATCATTTCATACACTGATGACATCCAGCTCATCATCTCCCTCACAAAGAACCCATCTACTGCCAAGAATAACCTATACACCGGACTCCTCGCCATCGCTAACTGTATGACAGCAAGCCACCTCAAATTGAACCCAGAAAAAAACGAGATCATCAACTACGGTCCCAACAAGGCAGCATGGAAAGACCCTTGGTGGCCCACCACCCTTGGACCACCCCCAACACCCATACTCCTGCTTCAACACCCTTCGCATTCTACGCAAGACCTTCAAATGGATTTCTTTAGAAACAAGAAGAACGGTCACCCACGCCCTCACAAGCAGCAGACTGGGCTACGGCAATGCCCTCTATGCAGGGACCACAGCCAAGCTTCAGAAAAAACTCGAACAAATCTAGAACGCAGCTGCACATCTCATCCTCAACCTACCTCGCCACGTTCACATCTCTGCCCACCTCACATCCCTACACTGGCTGCCCATCAACAAAAGGATCACTTTCAAAATCCTTGTCCACACTCACAAGGCCCTCCACGACACCGGACCAGCCTACCTCAACTTCCACAAACCTACTCGACAGCTCCGCTCCGCCGACCTCGCCCTCACTACAGTCCCCCTCATCCAACACACCACCTCCGGAGGCAGATCCTTCTCCCACCTCACCACCAAAACCTGGAACTCCCTCCCCACCAACCTACGCAAGACCCACGACCTCTTAACCTTCAGAAAGCACCTCAAAGCGTGGCGTTTCAAGCAGTAACCCCCCGCGCCTTGAGACCCTACCGGGTGAGTAGTGCGCTTAAGAAATTTGTTTGATTGACTAATTGATTGAGACAGTCATACACCCACTTGCAGACTTACTTAGTCACTCATGCCCCCACTCAGAGACCCGATCAGATATTCATACACTCAGACACTGATCCACTCAGACCCCCATGCACCCACTCTCAGACCCACTCAGACACTTGCTCATCCACTCATAGAACCACCTAGATCCACACACACACTCACAGACCCATTCAGACACTCACACACCCACTCTAAGACCCACTCAGATACTGATGCACCTACTCACAGAGACACACAGACACTGACACACCCACTGACAGACCCACTCAGACACTCCCACACTCACTCACAGATGACCCACTCAGACCCTCACATGCCCACTCACCGACCCACTCAGACACTCATGCACACACTCACAGACCTGTTCGGACCCTCACGCACCCACTCTCAGACCCTAGCAGACACTGATGCACCCACTCACACAACCACTCAGACACTGATGCACCCACTCACAGAACCACTCAGACCCTGAAACACCCACTCTCGCACCCAGACAGGCACTCTCACAGCCAGAGACACCTTCTCAGACCTATTCTCAGACCCAGAGAGACAGAGCCTTTAGAAGTGCATGGTAGGTGGTTATGGGGTTGGCTTCAGGGTCTGGATGCCACACATAGCCAAAGGCTGTGTGCAGCGCAGCATTGAGGGGCTATAGGGGGTTGGGCGGAGGGCCTGACAATGCATGGTCGAACGCTGCGCACAGCAGTGGTTGGATTTCCGTATAGTAATTAAAATTACTTTACATTAAAAAAAGTTGAAATTCATTTATGGAAAAATACTAAGGTTACAGGACGTTATAGTTAGGAAATAGAACTTAAAAAACCTTACAATTTCACTTAAAAAAACAAAGGTTACAGGGATGTTATAGGTAGGTTCAGCATTTACTCGCAAAAAAACATAGAAATTCAGCGGTTATAGTTAGAGTTATTTAAAGAAACTATATTTTGCGCTCTAATGTAACTATAACTTGCAACCTCTCATACACTGCTAATTACCCCAGATATTACAGCAATCATGACAACTTTTGTAACATCAATGAAACATTAGCTGTCAAATTATTGAAGAGAAAAATGTTGAAGAAAAAGCCCTTATGGCCACCCAAACCCATGCCGTGCACAGCCAAAGGCCATTACCTTTGGTCAACCCCTTATGGTCATCAATAATCACCCAAACCTGCATCGGCATGGCCTTTGGCCTTGCACGGCCGGGTTTGTCACAGGGCCCGGGGTACTGCCAGGCCTTGCAGCCAACCCTCTATCACCACTAAGAGAGTTTCTTTAGACTTTAATGAATGATATACGTAGAATGAAATATTTTAGGACAATTTGAAAAGACAAATATACAGTATATGTTAAGTAAAAAGAGTGCAATTACATTTTGGTATATGTATTAAACATTTTGAATTTGAAAAGTAATTAAATTAGGAATGTGACTACTAACACACTGACACACAGAAAAGGGGAAGGTACATATTCTATGATAAAGGCTCACAGGGAAAAAATCATAAGCGGAAAGCCCATAGGATTTTTTTTTTTAATTGCCCTCACCAACTAAATATTTGCATGCTTCATCATAGGGCCGGTAATACACCCTGGCGTAGATCAACGCTCAGGGTGGAGAGCTGTATTTTTTTTATATAAGAGGAACCACACTGCAGAACAATGTTAAAACTATCTATGAAGGTGCCATCACAATTCATTATGGTCCCCTTTTGAGAGGGCTAAGATAATTACAAAGGGTGTACCCAGGAACCTAGATCCCTGTCACCCTCCCTGCTGGTATTGACATGTTTCAGCCAATCTATTGCCCTCTGGGTCACTGGCCTTCCCCAGGATACAGATCCCTTGTAGAGAGCCTCCTGGTCTATGACGAGATGAAGGCTATAAATTAATTTCAGGCTATCCTTGCCACTCATAAAGACACTCCACGTAGTTGTCTACAAACATAATAATAATATAATTATTGTAGTAACATTAATGAATAGACTTCCCTAAGTCCATCATCTTCACTTCGTACAACATTTCTGTCAAAACCTGTGTGAAACCCCCCACATACAATGTGCCACCAAAACACAGTGCAAAAGCGTACCAGACACAAAATCAGCACTAAAAAATTAATAGTTATGGCTGTCTCTTACCTGAGTTTCATTACCATATTTCCAAACCTGGGGCAAGAGTGGGAACGTTGCACTTTAGTCACACACTGTACATACATATAAAGAGTTAGCCGGTATCTCCTACTGTTGATATATATTCCAATTCAGATTCAGCGGTCTCATACTGGATATACCCATTGGTAATTTCCATAAATGGAATCTACTACCCCCTCTCCTATCGCAGCCCATTTTCTAATCTCTGTCTCAGATATTTTCCATGAATTCAACCTCATAGTTGTCTACTATTGCTAACCTTCTAACACAGCTGGACTGGAATCCTCAACCTTCAGGGTGAGGGCCTGGGACCTTGGCCTTTAAGCCACAGGTGACTCTGTGCTATGCAGTTTCCAGACATACATTTGACTTTTAACCCAAGGACTTTGCTGGCAAAAATATGTAAATGTTCTATCACTAGGAATATTTAGTAAATAAATAGACACACTGCATGAGACATAAGGATTTGAACCTTCAACCTACTGAGTGGTAGTTCAATAGCTTTACCAGTAGGCCAGAAGTGACTGTATTTTTCTTTAATTTTCTAAATGTAACTATAACATTTGAACCAAACATCTTGCTAGTGTGACACTTTGTTGTTAGTGTATGGAGAGACCATTGCAATAACAATCTCTCTCTCTCTCACTTTGATTACATTGTGGTGTGAAAGAGAGAGGGATAGAGAGAGAGAGGAAGACGGATGGGAGCCTGAAGGCACCCACGGTCGTAGCAGGCTCCCCATGTCCTGTGGGAGCTGACATTGCTCCTGCAAGCAGGGAGCTGCTTAAAATAGTTTTCATTTGTTTCCCTGCACGCATATTTGCTCCATCTGCTCCATGAGGGGGGGCCGCATGACCCCCCTACATCATTCAATTTTACCCTGGGGAGGTGGTGGTCACTAGTGCCTGACCCCCTTCATTATTTTATCCCTGAGGAGGTGCAGCCCCCAATAAATGGTTTGAAGTGCCCTGGGAGATGACGATCCCCAGAATGTGCTGATCCTCCCTGCATTCTTTTAAGATCCTTTGCCATGGTGAATTGTGACAGGGGGGTGAAACACTGTCACCCCCACATACTTAATTACCATGTAAGTGGTGGTCCCCAGGGCTTTGATAAGCCCTAGTAAGGGGAGCCCTCTTATTTTACGGCAATGCCCCTGGAACCTGGCCCACCAGGGCCCAAAAATCAAAGTAAGCAGGGAGACAGCACTTTTTTTCTGAAAAATATTGTGGCAAAATGTGAAAATAGTTGCAATTTTTGCCATTTAAAAAATAAATAAAACAAATACTTTCAGTCCTGGGCGGTCCCTGGTGGACCGATGCACAAAGGCTAGTGTTGTAGGGTAAAGGTACCCTCCCTTCTTTTCTAGTTTTTCATTGCTTTGATGCAGAGTCTCAAAATGACTGCCATCACTTCCTGGTTGAAATGTTGTCAGCCGATTAGATCTCTGCATGAGATCATCAGTATTTGCAAGGTTGTTGGGACCCAAGATACAAAATTGTTTTCCTTTAAGTATTTTAAAAACTACTAAACGGATTTATACCAAATAACAAAAAGCAATCTTTCTGGACCAAAGCTAACTTCCTGGTAAATTTGGAGTACTTCTGTCCTGCAGTCCTCTAGTCATGTCTAATATCTCTATGGGAACTTACCCCAGGTCAAAGAGTAGCGCTCCACCTGGAGGCCTTTACGTTAGCGTATGGACTCAGTCAATTAATGATAGATCTAAATCCGACATATAAGGAGCTAATGCTTATTGTAGGCTTGACAGCTCAAGCTGCATCAATATTGTATTAATCGATCTTAGAATGTGGCACACTGTTGAGGACATGGCAGTCAAAGAGACAATTGAGAGCGACTATAATACCCTGTGCCTTACTTTACAATTTATCTGTGAACATTAGCTGAATGTTATACACCCATATTGTAAAACACAAGATGTTATTGCCTCTAAGAACAGGTGCTGCCTTAAGTGGCGTTATGTAGTTTTGCAAACTGATACCCTTTCCCAGATAAATACAGAATTACTAGCAGCTACTCTTAAGCTAGAGGCCATCCATAAAAAGGGAAAGAAAGCTGAATAGGTTGTGACTATTCACTCGCATCTCTTTGAGATTATTGTGTAGCATTTCTTTGTTCCACTTGCAAAATAAAAAATAAGCCCCAAGAGGGTCATCAATGGTTTAGTAAGGAAGGTAGAAAGACTAGAACAGACTTGTATCAGGCCATTAAACAAATAGGGCCCGAGTTCAATAAGTTCATTGAGGAAAACATACAAACAAACACATAAAAGTGCAAAAAGGGAATGAGAATTAAAAAAGACGGTGAGATGTTAAAGATGCTTGTGACGGAAAAGATTCATTTTGTGCCTTAGTCACTGGGGGGGTGTAACATGACAGGACCACATCCAGAGAACTCCATTCTGTCATCTGTTTGGGTCACTCATTATAAACTCTGTATACAGATGACTCTGGGCCCCAGGGATTAATAATTGCAATTGACCCTACAAGCCAGGAAGATTTGTTTGTCTTGAGTGATAGTCCATGGAAAAGTGCCTGGCCCTGATGGCATTTTGGGTAATATCTTTACAAATGAAAAAGATAATTGGGCTAAATATATTTTAACACTGGCTATTGCTATAGCTAAGAGTGTGCCACTTCCCGGTTCTTGGAAAATTGCTGAGGTGGTCCCAGCATTTAAGAAGGCTGATAGGAACTCTCCCACCAACTATAGACTGATTAGCCTCATAGATGCCATTCAGAAACAACTTTGCTGTGCTATTCTGGCAAAGGTTCTATAGTGAATAGACACAGAAGGAGTCCTATCACCCTATTAGGCTGGCTTTAGAGCTAATACTACTACCATAGACCAGGACTTTGGCTTTATTCCTTAGTCTGGAAAACTGTTTCAATTGGCAAGAGTCACCTTTATGTTGCTTTTGTCAATTTGAAACCAGCATATGGTCTGATCGCATGGTATTGATTATGGTGTGTATTGTGCAACATTGGGAATGCTGCTAGAGGTTCTCTCTACAACTCTCCGCCTGCATGAAGGAACCCTTGCGACAGTCCAATGGGATGAGCAGGGACAGCAGGCTGACTAAATCATAATAAAAAAGGGCTCCGCCAAGGCTGTGTGTTAGCTCCCATGTTATTCTCACTGAATTTGAATGAGGTTTTGCACCTCCTTCCTACCCATTTAGCTGACACCCCATCAACGGGAGGGCCTTAAATTTCAATACTCCTCCTTGAGGATATCTACTGGTAGCCAAAACTCCAGGAGGTCCGCAACTATTACTAAACTATTTGGAGGAATTTTGTACAATCTAAGGGCTTGAGGTGAACACCACCAAAACTAATTACATGGTGATCTATCAGCATAACTTTTATTAACGGAAGTTAATTCTAGAGGGAAAGGTCCTGGAGAGGGTTGATACTTTCTGCTAGTATGACTTGGCAACCCCAAGTGAATACAATGATGAGGCACAGGCATATTGTTGGTGCTTGTTAGAATGGGATAGTTGGCAGTGGTTTGACCCTGTCCAAGTAGGGACCCTCACTCTAGTCAGGCTAAGGTAATCACACATCTAAGAAAACCCCTGCTCACCCCCTAGGTAGCTTGGCTCAAGCAGTCAGGCTTCTTTTCAGAGGCAATGTGAGAAGTATTTGAACACACACACACACATACACAGTAACACAGCAGAAAGTACTCAACACCAGTGTAGACGAATAGCCAATATCTATCTGAGTAAAACAAGACAAAAATGACAAAAATCCAATATACACAAGTAAAGATATGAATTTTCAAAGATGAAATCCTAGAATAGCGCCTAGAAAACCAATAGCTCCAACATGACGTCTTGACTTAGGGGGTTATTACAACTTTGGAGGAGGTGTTAATACGTCCCAAATGTGACGGATATACCACCAGCCGTATTACGAGTTCCATAGGATATAATGGACTCGTAATACGGTTGGTGGTATATCCGGCACTTTACCGTCACTTTTGGGATGGATTAACACCTCCTCCAAAGTTGTAATAACCCCCTTAGTCATTCCCAACAGTCTGATACCACTTATGAGGGAGTGTGGGCTGGTCACAGAGTCGAGTGGACCCAAGGTACAGCACCTTGGAAAATGAAGAAATAAAAAAGTTGCATGGATTTGGGGAGGTGAGACGTCGCTGGAGCCAGTGCTTCTCGGTTTCTCACTGCTACTAGGGATGTGAGTCATTGCTTCCTTATTGCTAGGCAGAGAAGGTGAGGCGTTGGTTCCATATGGTTGCAGGGGAGGAGATGCAGTGTCTGTGGCGAGGCATCAGTTCCTTACGACGGGCAGGGTCAATTAATCCAGCAGGTCAAGATGAGAGGTGTTGAATTTTGAGTGTTGAGTTGCGATCATACCATGGGGCAAAAGGTGTTGCTGCGGAGTCCATTATCACAGACATTGATGGCACGGCACTCAGCATGCACGCTGTGGTGGGACATCAGAGGCACTGTGGCAGCCACAGGCCTGCAACATTGGTTGCTGCCCTCAGCGGGGACCACAGTTCCGGTGCAGACAGCATCATTGATTCCGAAGTCACTCTCGAGTCAATGTGCTTGGTTTCTTCTTGGTTGCACCATAACTCACTCCCAAGAGCCTAGGAACTAGATTTGGCAAAACTTGACAAGTTAGGACTCATAGCAAGAGAACCGATGTGCTGGCAGATGAAGACTTTGGTGTCTCTGAGACTTCCTAACAGGAGACAAGCTCAATCCAAACCATTGGAGAACCTTTGCAAGCAGGATATAAAAAACAAAGTCCACTCATTCACTCCCAGGACATAATCAGCAAGCAGCGGGCCAGCACATCAAACCAAAAGGCAGAGTGGCAGTCCCTCCTACAGCATCCATTTCTTCTTTCAGGCAGAATGTCTTAGTCCAGAAGAATTCTAACTTTGTGGGGTCAGAGATCCAGTACTTATACCCATTTCTGCCTTTGAAGTATGCAAACATCAAAGGAAAGTCTTTGCGGTGCACACAACCGTGCCTTTCCTGCCCTGGCATCAGCCACACTCCAGGGAGTTGGAGACTTCTTTGTGTAAGGACAGGCACAGCCCTTTTAAGCTACAAGTGTAAATGTCTCCTACCGCTCTATCTCAGGAAGGCTCGGCAGGGTATGAAGCCACTCCTCAGCTCCCTTTGTGTGACGGTCTAGAGTGAATTCACAAACAGCCCAACTGTCATCCTGACCTAGACGTATGTTCCACAGACAGGCAGAGGCACAGAATGGTTAGGCAAGAAAATGCCCACTTTCTAAAAGTGGCATTTTCAAACGTATAATTGAAAAAAACAACTTCACCAAAAGATGTATTTTTAAATTGTGAGTTCAGAGACCCCAGACTCCAGTTCACAATCTGTTCCCAGTGGGGAATTACCCTTTAAAGATATTTCACAGCAATCCAAATGTTAACCTATTGGACAAATAAGCCTTGCAATAGGGAAAACTGAATTCACCAGTATTTCACTATCAGGACATGAAAAACACACGAGTATGGGGGTCATTACGACCTTGGCGGTCTTTTTGCAAGACCGCCGAGGGACCGCCGTGCGGAAGACCGCCTGTGCAGGCGGTTTGCCGCTCGGCGTATTATGACTGTTGGCTGCTCCTCGTCGTTCTTCTGACTGAGAGCCGCCAACAGCCATACTTGCGGGCGGTGGGGAAGTGGAGGTTCCTTCACCGCCACGCCAACAGAACACCGCCCAGCGAATCACGTCCTGTGATTCGGCATGGCGGTGTTCTGTTGGCGGTGTGGTGTCGGCAGAGCTGCCCCCATGGCTCCCGTCCCCTCCCAGAGGATCGACAGAACAGGTAAGTCGATCGTCCGTTAGGGGTGGAGGGGGTGTTGTGTGCATGCATGGGGGTGTGCGTATGTGTATGTAGAGGGGTTGTGTGAGTGCGTGTATGCTTGCGGGGTGTTGTGTGTATGGGAATGAGTGCGTGTATGGCTGTGGGTATGTCTGTATGGATGTGTGCGTGTATGTTTGAATGTGGGTCTGCATGTCTGACTGTGTGTGTGGATATAGGCATGTATGTCAGGGTTTGTGCGTATGTGTGTTGGTGGTGCCTGCATGCGTGTCGGGTGAGTGATGTTATGTTGGGGGTCGGGGTGGGGAGGGGTGCCCTGCCACCTTTGGGGGTGCCAGGGGTGGTGGGGGGTGTAGGGGAGGGAGTCGGGGTGGGAGGTGGGGGAGACCCCTATCAGTGCCAGGGAAGGAATTCCCTGGCACTGATAGTGCTTACCGCCATGGATTTCATGGCAGTTGAAACTGCTCGAAATCCACGGCGGTAAGCCGGGTCCAAATACCGCCGGCGGTCGGAGAACCGGCGGTTGAGCATGGCGGTAACCGCCATGGTCATAATACACCAAGGTAAGACCGCCAGCCTGTTGGTGGTCTTACCGCCGGTTCTCGGCCATCCGCCAGGGTTTAATGACCCCCTATATGTCCTACCTTTTAAATGAACTGCACCCATGCAGGCAGGGAAAGAGATGAAATGATTGCTTTTGCATGGTTAGCAGCTCCCTGTGTGCAAAGGCAATGCAGGCTCTGGTGGGAAACAGGGAGCCGGCTAGGACCATGGGGACCTTGAACTCCCCCTGTCCCATTGCACACTGGGTGTGCTGGTGGGCACCCAGGACAGATGGCACATGGGATGGGGTCCCGGGCACCAAAATTTGTCATCCATTTAATGAAGGCCAGGCCCAGGGGGTCCGGTACCCAAGGTCAAGATCAGCCTGGATAGGGGGGCCATACAGACCCCTTAATCCATTGAACTGTAGTGTGCCCCGGGGAATGAGGTCCACCTCCTGGACACTGGCCATGTACCCAACGAGGTGGAACTTAGTAACTAACCAGTAGAAAGTACTCCAGTTTGATAGATATTTTAGGGAAAACTGTGGACTCTTGTTGGATAAACAGCAGGTTACTTTCTGTCCTATCAAGATGTCAAAAGTATCTGACCGGCGAGAGTAAATCCTAGGCACAAAATCTGAATTTCCACTATTTGTTGCTTTTACCACCAAAAGTAATAGCATCAGCTGTACCTCTCCCAATGCCTATCTGACTTTATCGGGACTTCCTTGGATACAACCCGCTGCCTTGACCCACTATAGTATTTTGAACTCCATAAGAAAGTCCTAAGGTAAAATGTCAGAATGAGCTAAATCTGGTTGATGTATCCGATTCAGGCTCCATTGCGACCAGCACCAAATCGTCTTGGTATACTGCAACCATTAACTACGATTAGAGTTTTTTTATGGTATTGTGTTACTGACAGTTAAGCTGTTCATAAATCATAAATCATAAACATTTATAAAGCGCGCTACTCACCCGTAAGGGTCTCAAGGCGCTAGGGGGATGGGGTTACTGCTGCTCGAAGAGCCAGGTCTTGAGTTGCCTCCGGAATGCGAGGTGGTCCTGGGTGGTCCTGTTGTTGGTGGGGAGGGACTTCCATGTCTTGGCCGCCAGGTAGGAGAAGGATTTCCTACCTGCCGTGGTGCGGCGGATGCAGGGGGACGGCGGCGAGAGCGAGGTTGGCGGAGCGAAGTTGACGGGTGGGTGTGTAGAAACTGAGGCGACGGTTGAGGTATTCGGGTCCCTTGTTGTGGAGGGCTTTGTGTGCGTGGGTGAGGAGTCGGAAGGTGATCCTTTTGTTGACGGGAAGCCAGTGCAGGTGTCTCAGGTGGGCGGAGATGTGGCTGTTGCGGGGTATGTCGAGGACGAGGCGGGCGGAGGCGTTTTGAATTAGCTGCAGACGTTTCTGGAGTTTAGCAGTGGTTCCTGCGTATAAGGTGTTGCCGTAGTCCAGGCGGCTCGTGACGAGGGCGTGGGTCACGGTCTTTCTGGTGTCGGCGGGGATCCAACGGAAGATCTTTCGGAGCATGCGGAGGGTGAGGAAGCAGGAGGATGATACGGCGTTGACTTGTTTGGTCATGGTGAGCAGTGGGTCCAGGATGAATCCGAGGTTGCGTGCGTGGTCTGAGGGGGTTGGTGCAGTGCCAAGGGCCGTGGGCCACCAGGAGTTGTCCCAGGCGGACTGGGTGTTTCTGAGGATGAGGACTTCCGTTTTGTCTGAGTTCAGTTTCAGATGGCTGAGTTTCATTCATTCTGCAACGTCTTTCATTCCATCTTGCAGGTTGGTCTTGGCGCTGGTGGGGTCCTTGGTGAGGGAAAGTATCAGCTGAGTGTCGTCTGCGTAGGAGGTGATGATGATGTTGTGTTTGTGTACGATGTCGGCGAGGGGGCTCATGTAGACATTGAAGAGAGTCGGGCTGAGCGAGGAGCCTTGTGGGACGCTGCAGATGATCTCGGTGGGGTCTGAGCGGAAAGGTGGGAGGTAGACTCTTTGGGAGTGGTTGGAGAGGAAGGAGGTGATCCAGTCCAGGGCCTGTCATTGGATCCCGGTGGAGCGGAGGCGGGATATTAGAGTTCGGTGGCAGACAGTGTCGAAGGCAGCCGAAAGGTCGAGGAGGATGAGGGCGACTGTTTCTCCATTGTCCATCAGAGTTCTCATGTCGTCAGTGACTGAGATGAGGGTGGTTTCTGTGCTGTGACTGGCTCGGAATCCAGACTGAGAGGGGTCGAGTAGGTTGTTGTCTACAAGGAAGTTGGTAAGTTGCTTGTTGACGGTCTTCTCTATGATTTTGGCAGGGAAGGGGAGGAGCGAGATGGGGCGGAAGGACTTCTGGGTGTTTCCAGCTCTCGGGGAAGGTGGCAGAAGCAAACGAGCTGTTGATGATGGTCTGGAGATGCGGGGCGATGATGTCGTCAGCCTTGTTGAAGATGAAGTGTGGGCAGGGGTCCGAGGGGGCACCGGAGTGGATGGAGTTCATGGTGGCTTTGGTCTCTTCCGTGTTGATGTGAGTCCAGGCGTTGAGGGTGATGGCTGGGGTTGTAGGTTCTGTGGTGGTTGGCTGGGTCTGGTGTCCGAAGCTGTCGTGTAGGTCGGTGATCTTACGATGGAAGAAGGTGGCGAGGGAGTTGCAGAGGTCTTGTGAGGGCGTGATGGCGTTGGCGTTAGGGTTGGAGAGCTCTTTGACAATGTTGAAGAGTTCTTTGCTGTTGTAAGTGTTCTTGTCCAGTCTGTCTGTGAAGGAATTTCTTTTGGTGGCGCGGATCAGTTGGTGGTGTTCGCGGGTAGCGTTCTTGAGGGCAGACATGTTATCTGCGGTGTGGTCCTTGCGCCAGGCTTTCTCGAGGGTGCAGCAGTTTTTTTTAGATTCCTTGAGGGTGTCTGTGAACCAGAGAGGTTTTTTGGTGTTGGTCTGTCTTGGGAGGCTACTGAGGGGAGCTGTTCACATGTTTCTAAATGCTTTACGTAGTTTCTCTAAAGTAATCCTGTCTGCACTGTGTCATAGCTATCAAGGGTTGATCTAAGGTTTGTTAAGCTATGAAAGCATTTTACTAGACCTGGGCCTTTATTATTTAACCTTAGTCCACCCCAACTAATATACTACTTTAACACAGCACCCGTCCGAATTAAATAAACCACCTCTCATTTATGGATGATGCATAAAATTAGCTCTAGCTATCGTATACAATTTATTCTCAAAATGGAAATAGAACATTGAAAAACAGTCTCCTTATGGACTATCTAGAGTGTTTGAGAGCTGACTATGTCTACTGCTAGTTAATTGCACTATAGGCTCATTTTTATTTCCCCACACAATTCTCACACCTGACTAAGAATATTTTAAAATACCTCTGTATATGATAGTTTACTGTTGGTGGCCCAAGCTTACTAGCACAGTCAATGCATACACCAGTTTCATCTCAAAATAAATATAGAAAACATAGAGAGGTAATGATCTAAGCCAGGCATCGCCTCATGTCCCACACATTTATCTTCAGCTGCAGGGCATTTAACAATCAACACATCACAGATATTCACTTTATGAAACAAAAGAATAGGGTCACATCTCAATCAGTAACTGACCAGGTGGACTGCCAGAAACTCTTCAAAATCATTCCAGATGCAAAGTTACAAAGCAAAAACTTTTATACCTGCATTCTTGTTACAGAAAATCCATTAAAAAAAATATTCAGTATAAGGAAAGCAGTTTCTTCCACACACTACTACACATTCTAGTACACTCACCAGCCCCATATACAAACTTGCTTACTGTCCATTTTCCCATCCAGACCAACAGATATCGTGCCCTAAAACCCACCCTCTTCAAGTCTTCCTTCTATGGCTTCAATCTTTTTCAGGAATTGCATTTCACCTAGATTCTGCTTCCAATGCATCTTTCTCACATCTCACTAACCTATGTAATGTGAAACACATCAAGTGAAGTCTCTAGACTCTTGTTCCAATCATCAACAACATTATTATTAACCTTGTTGATGATTTGCTGTCCGGAATCTGTAACTACAAGAAGGCAGAAAAACATTTGCAATCTCAGAGATGGATTTTTAATGGCCAGCATGCACTCTGATCCTCCCTATCCCCCTTGACCAACTGATAATTTTTCATACCATTGGCTGCAATGTGTTACTTATTAACCAAATTATACAAGTTAGAGCCAAACTCCTTTACTCTGATTCACATTCTTCCTCATCAATCAACCATTGCAGATCTAGCATCTTAATTCTGCTGTCAGCAACATAGACTTGGCACTGGTATGGCTGAATAGGTGGTAATGCTTGTATGATAGAAAATGCAAGCAGGGAAAACAATTATTTGGCACCTTAGTAAAACATGCACAATGACCAAGAATTTACATATTTGCGTCAGATACCTCATAAGTTTCAGGGGCTCATTTGCAAAGTTTCTCCCTGTTGCACCACCCTCACACCACCCGTGGGTGGTGTAGGAAACTGACACTTTCCTAGGTTTATGAAGCCTTGTAAATTTGGGAATGTGTCAGATTCCATGGGTGTTGGGTGGGAACACACACAGTACCATCCCCGGATTGCCCCTTTTCCGCAGAAAAATGCGCAAAAGGAGCTGTATCCACAAGACCATGTAAAGCTAAAGTGGCTTTGCGTGACCTTGTAGATATGGTCTTATAACCTGCACCGGCAGTGCATCAAAAAAGTTGAGATAATAGAAGGTTGAGAACCCAATTATTTATAAGATATCGAGTTTGCAATTGTGTTACGATTTATAGTCAGAGATTAATGCATCGAGTCAGAGCATTGAATCCAAGTGTGTTTATTATTATTCATGTGGCCTGCAAATCAAGGACACTTGTTGATAATTTTTGACCTGTATACATACAGCCGACACAAGTTTTTACCCCCTAGCGGTGGATTCACTTGGGGCTTTTTCAAGGCTATAACGAATGCATAGTGGTAGGATCAATGGTGAGACGTGGAGTAGTGTAGATAATGTAGTATAGTGTAAATAGAAGAAATACCGGAATGTGCCCATGAGTTGAGTGTGATGGTGAGGTAAAAAGGAAAAGAAAAGTTACTTAGTCTTTGGAAAAATATTTGACAACTAACAGACCCATTGTGATCTAACATGGTATGGTGAGGAGATGATTAGTAAGTTTCTTGGCAAAGGTGTTAGAGGTTCATGCGCGTAGACTTGTGCCGCCTAATGGACAAGACTGGTGCTGGCAAGAAGTGACTTATAATGTTATCCCATTAACATGTGTGCATTTATATAAGTTAATAGATAGCATATGGTAGTAGGTATAGTGGACGTTTATCATACCTAGTATTGTTCATCAGGAACCTACTGTATAGGTCAGTGAGAATAATCTGAGTAAAGGTGACATATTTTAAGTAAATATTCTCCTATAATATATTAATTGCACTTGTGTGTTCAATGTTTCCGCTATTTAGAATGTCATGGGAGCCTTGTGTATGATTTTCTGGGATGAACAACAATTTAACTTTAGGATGTTGCAGAGCTGCTTGCTTGATAGTTCCTTGGCTTAAAGTAGGATCATGGAAAGGATCATGGAAAGTATTTTTTGGACATTGTAACCATCCTGGCTTGTTTTTGCTGATGGGCCTCTCGGCGGTTGCTCCACGTTTAAGCCCTTTCATCTGAGGGGTGAGGGCCTGCTTATTCCCTTGCAGTTGTGGTTCAAACGCTTCCTCTATTAGCCTGACTGGAAGGCCCAGAGGGGTCGCCTTGACAGCCCAAATTCTGAGTAATCCCTTTCTCCAAAAGGATTGGGTACATCCTTCGTGCCAGCTGACTCCTCCTACTATTGGTTTGTTCAGCATGCTGATCGATTTAGCTCACAGAGCACTCAAATTGTCTTGATTCCTTGGCATCTATATCTGGAAGAAGATTTAATTCAACAATCTCCATGCCAGCAATTTGATCGGATGGTAGGGCTTTTGTGGACTGGTGGATGTAGCCCAATTCATCAAGTGCTGGGCTCCACGAGTTCCCTTGTGTGAACAATTGATACAGATGGTGAATTGCTGAGGAGGAATTTGTGCAGTTTTTTATTCCTTTGATTCCAGCTGCATTTCCTCTCCCTATTAGAATAGGCTGGGTGGGTTTGGTTCAGCTGTTCTAAGGATGGCCTGAGGCAAATTTACTGTAATAATGGCTAAATTATCCTGAGGAAGTGTACCTACATGCTCAGAGCTGAGGCCGTTTGTCGGGAGAGAAGCTTTCACCAATTAAACTTTGAAGTCTTTGGGAGCTTAAGGGCATGCTGTGTCAGCCAGAGCTGAACATTACCCAGAGCTAGCTCTAATGCCTTATATTTCAGTTAGAATGGTATTGAGAAAGGCAGGGAGCGATGTAAGATTGTTGATAATTGGTGACCAATAGCAAACTGCCTTTGCCAGGTTGGGTGTAGATTGAGCTCTGTGTATAGGCATGTTCAAGTTATTGAGCTTATTTGTGATCCCAGGCTTCAAAACAGCAAGGGAGTTCAAAACATCTACTTCAAGATTCAACTTGTCAGAATGATAGTTAGGGCTGTTACTGTAGACTGAAACGTCTGCAAGATTTGTGACCAAATGGGACATGGTGTGGGTGGGCCAGGACTGTTGAAGCCAAGTAGACCATCGCTGCAAGGTTCCTCTGAGAAGGAGGCTGACGGCTCCGGGAGTGATTAGTCAGTCAGTTCCAATCAATTGGTAATGGGTTGGGGATGGATCGGGGTGTCGGGCGTGAAAGGTTTCATTGGAGATAAAAAGGCGGTGCTTCCCACAGGGCCTGGTTCAGCTGGGCTACTGAGGAGCTGGAAGGGCAATGTGTGCTTCATTCCAGAATTGGGTCAGACCATTGTTGCACAGCTGCATGAGCAGGGACTCTTGATTGAGAGACTTTAATGACCGACCCAGAAAGCCTAGCGGGTTAGATGGTGAGAAATGCGCTAGGACTGATGAGATCAGACTGAGTCTGAGGAAACTACCTAGTGGCATAGCCGCTGATGATATGGAGCATTGGAGAAGCAGGTGATAAGCTCTGTGTTTTGCTTGGGCCGGATAGATCAGATAAACCAGGAAAATTCTTGGAGCAGGCCTGCAGGCTTTCAGCAGTAGCATCACCATTGCAACTCTCACTTGGTGACAGAGTGGCCGCAAGAGCACTAGCATAAACAATGATCCTTTTTGGCCCAGCCTCCACTCGTACTATAGGCTCATAAGTGGAGGGCTTCCCCTCTAGTTTTAGATGAGTAAAGTCAATGGTCAGGGGTTTCTTAGTGAAAAAGTTAAAAAGGGTTGTCTTGTGCGAGCCTGCTTGACCTACCCCGATCGTGTGGCTGGCTGAGGAAATATTGAGTGCAGGATTTAAGGCTGAGGATGGAGCACTGGACTGAGGGTTGAGAGGCAAGAGCTCCCCCATTGAATACAGGTTCGCCAGAGAGATGGCCTTAGCTTTCCTGTGCTTAAGGGTCACTTGTAATGTTCTTCTAATCCGGCCAGACCTCATTGTTGAATAGCTTGGGGCACCAAGGGAACAAATGAGCTTGGAATACAGCAAAAATAATGGTTGTTTTGCCACAACACACCATCTATGAGATGGTAACAAGGCAGAAGGCTTGAGAGGGAGAGAGCTCTCCAGGGCCATAAGCCGTATATAAACCTAGTCTGGCCACTTCTGTGACTGTTGGACTCTACCTGCTAACCACACCTAGGATTGTACTCAACTCGCTACCCCCACCTTCCACCTTCCACCTTGCAATTCAATGTGGTCTTGTTGCAGCAAGCAGCAGGACACAGCAATAGCAGCAGGCTAGTTGGCAACAAGAAATAAGTACAGAACAATGGTGGAGGATGTGTTGATGTACAAAGACAGGCTGCTTACTTCTATGCTTGGGTACCTAAGGAGCAGCTCCCCCTCAAATGATATGGCTTCCCTTGTTGCTCCTTAATCGTTACACCTCCTTGTGCCTCAATCCACCTCCTTCCGCTAACTGCTGCCTTTCATGCTGACGTCCCTGCTCTGCCCACCTCACTGCTTGCCTGGGGCACACTCTAGCACACTCTCTTCACCCCTCTGAGGGCACCCCGGGACCGCTTTACTACCAAATCCCAGAGGCTTCTGGGAGCAGCTCAAGTTCTTAAACTGCAGGCCAAGGTCAAAGCCGAAGTGACTGTAACAGTGCAGCAAGCAAGCTGCAAGTGGTCTACAAACTGTGGGGCATAATATGGGGACAAAGTCAAGGTAAGTGCCCTCTGATGGGGTGGTAAGAGTGGACAGGAGCGGGAGCAGTAGAGGAACATCATGTGGCATGCAGCTTGGCTTCCTGCCTGGTTGCTCCTCCTCCTCAAAGTGTGCCAATGTTGACAAAGGTTGACAAAGGTTTGACTAAGACAATATGCCCTTTGTATTCTTGGCATAATACTTGTTCTTTTTGGCTCTTCAGGTAAAATCACACCTATCAAAATTAAAGAAATGTGTACATCAAGGATCTTTCTTAGTATCAACCCTTTTTTAGTATATTCATAAGTGTCTTGGATAGGATCTTGAAATTGCTCAGTAGAGACACCCCACTGAAAAAAAGGCATGCCGGTTGCTGTCTGCTATATAGAGGACACCAAATTAATTGGCAGAACAGAAAACACTTTGTCTAAATTGTTATGCAGGTGTGAGAAATCTTTTCAAGGGAATAAATAGAACCCAATATTTCAAAATGCAACATTCCCATGGTAAGGCTATCATCTGCTCTAAGACCCTTTCTTAAATTGCTGAGATATACAATGGAAGTAGTGGATAAGTCTGTCTATTTGGGCTTAAGCCTCAGAAGATGTCTTGCGAGAACCAGGTTTGAAAAGCAATCCAAATCTGTCTTACAATTCAGTTGTGCCAGATTCTCTGGACACAAGGTTGGTCATGCTCCTCACTTAACTCTACATGAACTATTTAGAGCACAAAACTGAGGCAGGCATCTTATATGATTGAAATTTCTGATGGATACAACTACCTGTGGATTCCTCACCTAATGAATTCTCCCCATGCGTAGCATTCGACGGAAACTTCTCTAGCTCTGCACATCGACGAGGACGTCACAATTGCCCGACTCCACGCGGCTCCGCCTGACATCATCGTGGCAATAAGGGGCCCTCGCCGGCGTGCTGACGTTGGTTCCCTTTTTTCTGTGCCTTCGATAACGGTTACTTTTCTGCCTACCTGTATCGTTCGCTCTTTGGAAGGGATTGTGTTTTTTCTCGATGTCGGTTCCGAAGAAATCTAGTTTTAAGCCCTGCAGAGAGTGTGGAAGTCAGATGTCGGTGACTGATCCTCACAACGACTGCCTTTGGTGCCTCAGTTCGGATCATGACGTCCAGGAATGCGGGTCATGTCAGAAGATGAATCCAAAGGCGTTGAAGGAGCGTGAGGCTAAACTATTTTTAGCCAAGTCGAAGAAGGAGAGGAAGAGTCACCGCGACTCTCGCCGTCGGTCCAGGAGTCGGTTGGAGTTGAGGTCTCGTCGACATAGCGCCGTAAGTCTTTGGAAGTGAGTCCAACGGTGTCCCCACAGCCAGTGACTCTGCAGACGTCCCCGGCACCGTCAGTCTTCGAGGTTGTGGAGCCTCAAAGTCATCAGGCTTCTCCGGCGCATCCAGGCGTGCAAGAGTCCAGCCCGGCGCCGGCACCGGCTCCTCAGGGCTATCGTTCGTTCCCGGCTCTGGGGACGGATCCGGCGGCATTTCTCAATGCCATGTTTGCCATATTCCAAAATATGGCTCCGGGACGTGGTGCACCGGCTGCCCCCACCGGTCCCCTGGCATTCAATCTTGGCGTTCCGGCTCCATACAGGCCGATGCCGTTTATGCCGTTCTGTCCGGCTGGAGACTCTAACAAGGGGCCTCTGCCAGTGGCGCAGCCGTCGACGTTGAGGGAGAGACCTTCAACGCCGTTGTCGGAGGAGATGGAGCCTCAAAGCCGTATGGTGTCGTCGGATGCAGGTGCTTTGTCCATGGCACCGATGGATCCATCTGCTGCATCGGGAGGATCCGGAGATCCTGTCATGACGCCTTCTCGGCGCCATTCACCGATGTCGCTACACTCCATGTCGACGCCGGGGCTAGAGGCCAAGTTGAGATCCAGGCAGAGGGCCCTCAGGTTGCTGGAGGAAAGGGAATACCGGCAACAGTTCCATGAAGAGGAGGAGATTGCTGATCCCCAGAGTGAATTCCCCGGACTGGATACAATGAGTGGGATTGATACTTCCCCAGAATGGGATCTGGCCTCCCCAGGGGAATATACAGAGGAGGCAGCCACCTTCCACTCAGTAATTAGGAAGGCTGCAACTTTTTTGGAACTTCCCTTACCTACAGCTCAGGTTAAAACCAACCTGTTGACGGAAGTTTTGCACCCTGCTACAGCCATGGTGGATCATCTTTTGCCATTTAATGAGGCTCTTATGGAACCAATAGAAGAGGTGTGGAAGAAGCCTGTCACCTCTTCAGCTGTCAGTAGGTCAGTGGCCAGGCGTTATAGATCTGCACCGGGGGACCCAGAGTTTTTGTCGAAACACCCTACGCCAGAGAGTCTGGTCGTGCAGGCATCCTTTTCTTCAAGGTCTGCCCCTGGTTCTTTACCGGGAGTTCCATCTGACTGGGAATCCAAGTGCATAGAACAATCAGCCAAGAAAGTATTTTCGTCGTGTATCATGGCGCTAAAATCTGCCAATACTACCTGTATTCTTGGCAGGTACATACATGCTCGAATGGACGCAGTAAAGACTGTTCTTCCAGACATGCCCAAGGACTTGCATGGCCTACTCTCAAACGCTCAAGCGGCGGCTACGCAAGTCATTCAGTCAGTGCTGGATACCATGGACTCTGTGGCCAGAGCCATGGGGACTTCTGTTGCCACCAGGCGTCATGCCTGGTTGCGCACTTCTGGATTTTCTTCGGACGTTCAGGCCACTTTGTTGGATTTGCCTTTTGATGGGGCGAAACTATTTAGATCTAAAGCGGACTCTGCGCTAGAGCGCTTTAAGGAATGTAGGGCCACTGCTAGGTCATTGGGTCTGCAGGCTGCTTCCACCCCGTTTCGATCATTCAGGCGGCTGCGAGTTTTTGGAAGAGGAACTTTCTTTCCAGCAGCCGGGGCAGCAGTCTTCGAGCCTCCCTTATCGATTGTTTAGGGGGCGAGGTAGGGTCCGCACTAGAGGGGCCACCCAGCAGCAGCACCCTTCCTCTTCCTCCGGAGGGTTGCACAAGGAAAGCAGCCCTAGTCCTCTTGCCATCGTCTCCCATGTCTCTCCGGTAGGGGGGAGGCTTTCTCTTTCTCTTGCCATGTGGGAGTCCATAACATCAGATTCCTGGGTCATCAGTGTGGTGAGAAATGGCTATGCTCTTCCCTTTCTGGAGATTCCCTCTCCCTTCCCTCCCCGTCCTTCCTTTTGTTCAGAAGATCATCTCCTGTTGCTAGAGCAGGAGGTTCTCTCCCTATTGTTGAAGGGCGCAGTGGAGTTGGTTCCGGAGCAGGAGAGGGGTCAGGGGTGCTATTCCAGGCACTTTCTGATTCCCAAAAAGGATGGTCGTCTGAGACCTATCTTGGACCTGAGGATTTTGAACTGGTTCCTCAAACAGGAGAAATTCAAAATGCTGACTCTACCACAGGTACTTTTGGCGTTGAACAAGGAGCATTGGATGGTGTCGGTCGACTTGCAGGATGCTTATTTTCACATTCCCATTCTCAAGTCGCACAGGAAGTATCTCTGGTTTGTGGTAGGATCGCAGCACTGCCAGTTTGCGGTCCTTCCTTTTGGTCTTACTTCCGCACCTCGGGTCTTCACGAAGGTGATGGCGGTTGTTGCAGCAGACCTCAGAAGGAAAGGGATAGCAGTATTCCCTTACCTAGACGATTGGTTGATCAAAGCCGAGTCTCTGGGGCTTGTGTTGCATCAACTGCAGCTGACAACCCAGTTGTTGTTCAGCCTGGGCTTTTCAATAAATGTGCCCAAATCTCACCTAGAGTCCTCTCAACGCCTTCTGTTCATAATGCCAGTACTGGACATGACATTGAATTGGGCCTTTCCTCCGCCACAGCGGATCCAGAACATTCAGGCGTTGATTCCGATGTTTCAAGAAGGAGTGGTCGTTCCAGTCCTCAAGGTCCTTCGTCTGCTCAGCCTGTTCGCTTCTTGCATTCGGTTGGTCACTCATGCACGCTGGCACATGAGGGCTCTTCAGTGGTGCCTCCGCAGGCAGTGGTTTCAGCACAGAGGAGATCTCGGGGAGTCGATATAGATCTCCAGAGACACTGCAGCGGCTCACTGATGGCGGGCTGCCGACTGCAACCTTTCTCAAGGAAAGCCGTTTTCGCTACCTACTCCGGTGACCACAGTGATAACGGATGCCTCCACTTTGGGGTGGGGTGCTCATCTGGGAGATCTGGAGATCAAGGGTCGTTGGTCTCCAGTAGAGCAGATGTTTCATATCAATCTGCTTGGAACTGCGGGTGATTCTTTTGGCCCTAAAGGCCTTCCTCCCTTCCCTTCGTGGTCAGCCGGTTCAGATCCTAACGGACAACACAACCGCGATGTGGTACATCAACAAGCAGGGAGGTGTAGGTTTGTACCTTCTTTGCAGAGAGGCTCTGCGACTCTGGTCCTGGGCTCGGGACCATCAGCTTTGCGTGATAGCAAACCATCTGGCCGGGGTTCAAAACGTGAGGGCGGACAGTCTCAGTCGTTTTTTTCTAGGACGACCACGAGTGGCATCTCCATCCAGATCTGGTTCTTTACATCTTTCAGGTGTGGGGTTTTCCCCGAATAGACCTGTTTGCCACTCAGGAGAATGCACACTGTCCGTCGTTCTGCAGTCTTCAGTATCCGGTGCAAGGAGCATTGGGGGACGCGTTTCAGATATCCTGGTGCGGCCAGTTGCTTTGCGCATTTCCCCCCATACCCTTGATTCCTCAGGTTTTGAGGAAGATTCGCCAAGACCGGGCCCAAGTCATTCTTATAGCTCCAGATTGGCCACGAAGGGTGTGGTATGCAGACCTTCTCCAGCTCTCGCTGGGCCCTCCGCACCGTCTCGCTCTCAGGGCAGACCTCCTCTCGCAGTCTCAGGGGCAGGTTCTACACCCCCACCTCCAGAGCTTGCACCTTCATGCCTGGAGATTGAACGGGCAACCTGAGTGCTTTTTCTCTCCCACCAGAGGTGGTGGATGTTCTTTTATCAGCCAGGCGACACTCCACCAAATCGGTCTATGCTAGCAGGTGTTCTAAATTCATTCATTGGTGTGAAGAGCAGCAAATTAATCCCTTAAGTGCCCATCTTTCACATATATTGTTATTTGCTTTGTCATTGGCTTAGCGTGGTTGTGCTGTGGCCACTGTTAAAGGCTATCTTTCGGCCTTCTTATGTCTTCCTGATCAACCCTCTCTGTTCAAATCTCCTTTTGTTTTAAAATTTTTGAAGGGGCTTACTAATAGGTTTCCTCCCACTCCATTTGTCATGCCACAGTGGAACTTGAATCTGGTGTTAACTTTTTTGATGGGCTCTCCCTTTGAGCCTCTTCATTCTTGTCCCTTGAGGTATTTGTTTTTAAAAACGGTGTTACTGACAGCCATCATGTCAGCTAGACGTGTAAGTGAGCTCCAGGCCTTTTCTGTTCACCCGCCATTTACAACGGACCAGGGCGGCTTTCCTCCCCAAGGTAGTGTCTCCGTTTCACTTTGGACAATCCATCACTCTCTTGACGTTCTACCCTCCTCTGCATCCATCAAAGGAGGAGGAAAGACTCCATCGTCTGGACCCCAGGAGGGCTCTCAGCTTTTATATTGACAGGACGAGAGAGTTCTGCTTGTATGACCAACTCTTTATTGGATACGTGGGGAAAAGGAAGGGGAAGGCCGTCCACAAGCGAACACTCTCCAGGTGGGTCGTTCATTGTATTAAAATACGTCACTCATTGGCGATGAAGGATCCTCCTGAGGGGATCAGAGCCCATTCCACCAGGGCCAGAGGTGTTCCGGTGGCGGACATCTGTAAGGCCGTGACTTGGTCTTCCCTCCACACCTTTGTTAAGCATTATTGTCTGGATTTGGAGGTGCGGAGGGATGGCCATTTTGCGCGGTCTGTGCTGCAGGAGTTCCTGGTGTGACGGGACAGATGCCCTCCGCCGAGGTGGTACTGCTTTGGGACTCTAATCATTAGATGAGGAATCCACAGATAGTTGTATCCATCAGAAGAGCAAGTTACTCACCTTCGGTAACGCTTTTTCTGGTGGATACACTAGCTACCTATGGATTCGTAACGGTCCCTCCCGCCTCCCCGTTGTCTGTCTGGTCATACCGGGATCTCCTTGGGTGTGCATTTGTATATTTTGTTTATGTATGTTTGTATATATATATATATATATATATATATATATATATATATATATATATAAAAATATATATATCTATATATAGTTGCATTTCTGTTTATTTGCAAGTTCTAAATTTTGTTCATAATGGATAAGAACTTTTAAGAAGGTGCATTAGTATTGTTTCTATTATTGGCGATTACTTTTTACATAAAGGTTTATTGGATATAATTATGAAGTGTTTGGATTATCAATATTTATCCATTTGTTTCAAAGGCACGTCAAAAATGGCGTAAACTGACAATTGTGACGTCCTCGCCGACGTGCAGAGCTAGAGATGTTTCCGTCAAATGCTACGCATGGGGAGAATTCATTAGGTGAGGAATCCACAGGTAGCTAGTGTATCCACCAGTAAAAGTGTTACCGAAGGTAAGTAACTTGCTCATTTGAGCCAATAACAACATAGATTCTAGAAGCTATCTTAAAGTGAGTTTTTAGATTTTCTACCTTTCTTGTACATAGGCTGGTCTAAAGTAAGGGTTATACTTTTGATGAATCCAAAGAAAGTGTTATTTTGGCAATCCCAACACACTCTTTTGTGATGTGATGGAGCATTAAAGGTACCTTATGCGACCTTTGTTAAGACAGCAATATTTACAATAAAACTACAATTTGGGCAGAAACAGGATGTGTTAGGAATGTGACAATTGATGTAATCAAGCTCAAACATTGGATTATTTGGTTACTGAAGAGCTTTAGGCTATCTGCAAGTCCTCATTAGGTGTGGGTTACTTGTTTAAATCCTTCTATGGAAATGAGTAGAACCTTCACCAGATAGCAGTTGCTCCAATGCATAATCAATAATCAAATGTTCATTTACAATATATTCTACCTTTGTTTTCTTTATGACTAGATGGTCCATGGTACTTTATTAAGTGCATTTGAGACATGGAACAGAACAATAACGAAGTTAATTTTTCATGCGTTTATTTTGAAACAAAGTAATTATTGTAAATACTTCTTAAGTAATATTGGCATAAGAACTCCGAGGATGTTTTTGACTATTCTGTCAATTATGTATTATTTTTTTACTAATTTTTTTAAGAATGACAAGAAAGAAAATTACTTGATTTTATGTAGCTCTTATTCAACTTGGTGGTTTTAATTCTTCCTTTTGCACCCTAAGCAAAATCAGCAACAATGACTGGCTTCTAACGTTTTTGTCATTTTCAAGGAATCCTAGTGCTTCTAGTTCTTACTCACAAAATAGTCCCATTTCTTGCAAAAGGAATGTCACGGTAGGGATACTGAAACCAAAACTGCACAGTGTTACCTCAAACCAAGCAACTATTTTGCTTTGAATGTATTGCATCTTCCTCATATCATTGAATCGGCTTTCTACTGAAAATAAATCACATTTTAAACCATTGTAGCTGGTATACATGGTCATGGATGATCCTGCATCTGGATATCTTGGCAGAATCTATTATCATTAAGATCAGCCAATCTTAACCTTTTTCCATGAGGACACAAATATAAATTATTCTGTGGACATGGACCTTCATCATGGAACATCTACTTGTAAGATTTGAGAAACACTTCCTGGAATGTCAGAGAGGCCTGACGACCAGTATCAGCCACTCGGTTTCTGACTTTGTCTCTGCCAATGTAGCATACACTACAAGTACATGTCCCAGGCTTTCAGTCTAGTCAGATGCTTAAAAACAGACTCACTATTGAGCTGTTGGAGAAATAGTGAACAGTTCTTCATTAAGGTACCATTATTAAAAAGGTCTCTTGGTGTTATCAAAAGCTAGAACTGAAAGCTTCTATGACAATCTAACATTGCCATTATTAACATGTTCAGTCTATATGTTAATTAAAGCCCTTGAGGTTCAGGTGGGCTGATCTTATTTGACCAGGGTCGAAACACATTTGTATATGGCTGTGCAAAATAAAAACAGACAGGGATGCAGCCCCAAGTAATTGCCAGTCACAGACATTATACAAGCGTTCCATCCGTCACTTCCGATATGTGTTTGAAAATAGATCTTGCCATCCGTTTGACTAAAAAATGAACTTTAAAAATTTGGAGCATAGATTTTAGATCTGAGCTACTTTAAAAAAATATATATAGATTTTAAGTGTGTCGTTTGAACCAATTTAGAAAGATAACAGCCACTGGATAGAGATTGATTATAGCACTAGTCTGGGGGGCCACAGACCTCTAGGGAGCCTATCCTTCCGGAATTGTGCTTAGCCCACATTCAATGGTGAGCCTGATGATTCATAGGCTTTTCCTGCATTGATTAGTTCTTCTAATGTGAGGTGGTAAAGAGGCAGGTGCTGGTGTTATTTGATGTTATATTGCAGGTCCGTGTTGGAGAGATGTTTTTCTCTTTCTATTCAAGGTAACATTGAAGGACATTAGGTTATTTTACAAGATCCACCAGAGAATCACATGTGTTGTTGAATTCTGGGTTCTTAAATTTATCTCATTATCTTTATTTTAATTATGTCTAAAGCGCACTGCCACCTGAAGGTCTCTTTGTGCTTGATTCAGAAGGAGACAATTATATAAATAGTCAAGCCTTAGCCAAATCTTAAGGGAAGTCCTAAAAGAGGATAAGTCAGATATTTGGGACAGATTATGAGGACAAGTGTTCCAGCTAAGGGCAGCATGGATTGAAAGCACTCAGCCCCCAAAGACGAGTTATTTGGAAGCAAGAAATGCGACGATCGTTAAATGAAGCCAAAATCTACTTTTTGGGAATATATTTCTTTAGTTTATTTGCAATAAACAGGGGGTGGACTTATCATAGAAAAGGTGGTCCACAATATTTACTTTGAAGTAGATACATTTTTGTAAAACTCAGAGAAGGGTGTTCGCAAAAGACTTGGGAGGACTATAGGAGCATACCTTGATAAGAGGGTCATCTGATTTTAGATGGCTTAGAGTCACTGTAGTAGTGATTTCTTCATGGCCATGTAAAAACAGTTGCAATTAGCCAGAGCATAAGACACAGGCTTGTCTGCCCCCAAGTAGTAGAAATGGTAAAATAGCACAAAGTCTTCTCATGTGTAGGATGTATGACTCAATGACCGATGACACCTGTAAGGAGTTATCAGTTCTAACTGTCCAGCTTTTAGGCCCATATTTATACTCTGTTTGCACTGGATTTGCATAATTGTTTTTTTTACGCAAATCCAGCGTAAACTTAACTCCATAGTTATATTTTGATGCTATACCTATCTAGCGTCAAAAATATGGAGTTTGCATCATTTTATTGATGCATGAAACTGCATTGTATCAATGAGATGCAAGGTAGGCGTTCCCGTCCACAAAATGACTGAAACACCTTAGCGTCATATTTATCCAACAGGGCAAAAATGATGCACGGGTGGGAGGCGGACCCGAAAAATGATGATAAGCATAATTTACATCAAATTTTAATGCCTGCGTCAGGGCAGGCATTAAAATGAGGCAAACACACCACTACTTAAGGAAAACACACACAAGCAACATCATTGCTCAGTAAGGACACCATGGAGGTGCTACTGACGCAGCATGCTAGACGATGCAGGACACAGGACCCACAGCAGCAGCCACCACCACCCCAACGTGGCCCCCAAAGGCAACGCAGAATGCAGGAGAGGGTCTTCAGGATCAGGAGAACCCTCCATGGCCTCAGGGAACAGGACATCATCTGGAGGTATAGACTCAACTGGCAAGCCTCTGGAGGTATAGACTCAACTGGCAAGCCATCTAGCAGCTGCTGCACCAAATTAAGCCACATATAACAGCCAGCCTGCAGACACCACACAATATACTACCAGTGACCAAGCTGCTAGCAGTCCTATACATGTTGGCAAGTGGCTCTTTCCAAACAACGGGTGCCCTGGTCGCTGGGGTATCACAGCCCTCATTCTCTGCCTTCCTTCCTAAGGTCCTAGATGCCATCATCTCCCTCACACCCCTCCATATCAGCTTCCCCAACACCCAGCAGAAGCAGAAGGAGATCAAACAGGGTTTTTACCAAATACATGGCTTTCCGCATGTGGTTGGTGCAATTGACTGCACCCATGTCAGGATTGTACCACCTGCAGCAACAGAGCATCTATACCAAAACACAAAGCACACCCACTCCATAAATGTGCAGGCTATGGTTGACCACCAGGGATTGTTTACCAACATCTTGGCCAAGTATCTTGGGAGTTTACATGATTCCTTCATCTTTCGCCACAGCACCATTAATCAGCACTTCCAGGACAGACGATATGGCAAGGGCATTCTTTTCAGTAAGTACATAAATCTAGCAATATACACAGAGCACAGCAACCCTGTAGGACACACAATACATATACCACTAAATTGACATTTGGGCAGGAAGACACCGAGGTGTGATAAAGGTAGTTATGTTGTACACCCTGACACAATGGGATAAACATCTATGGAGAAATAATGGCTGCCAATAACATTAGCTCCCACTCTAGAGCTACAAGGGACCAATGTCAAAGCACACAGTGACAATGACATGGCCTGCACTGGAAGTACAACTTGGAAAATGAACCATTTACTATTACATTAGGCCACATAGACAATCCGACACCCTCCCAAGCAATATATACTGTGGAAGCAGTGTGCAATGTGTGTTGCAGCAGGTCTAATACCATGAAACACATAGCATGATGATGCAGACTCACATGTAGGTGACACAGAAATACTGAGGCAGTCCCAATATCATACATCACTCCTGGGGTGCTGTTGTCAAGTCAAAGAACCCACTGCAGAAAATCCCTCACAGAAGCCCAGGATCTCACACAATACCACAAACACATATGAGTCACAGACAACACAAGATATCAACTGCCATGCTACATGAAATTCCTGTTGCAAGCACTAACAAAATACTCACTCCTATTTTCTTTTTCAGCTGATCAGGGTTATAGGTTCCAATTCCCCCAACCCAAGCACAGCAGCAGAGTGTGACTATAATGAAGCACATCGGAGGACATGCACCTTTGTAGAAAGGGCCTTTGGCATCCTGAAGTCCAGACTCAGGTGCCTAGACATCACAGGAGGCATCCTCTGATATGCCCCACACATTGTGTGTAAAATAATACTTACATGTGCTTTCCTGCACAACATTTATGTGAGGAGGAACATCCCCCTATATGAGGCCAAGCAAGAACTGCCTGAGGAGGAGGAGAAGGATAGTGCCAGGGAAAATGAGGGGGAACATCAGCTGCAGGAATGCGCCGCAGACAGCAGATTGTTCAAAAATTCTTTCACCAATAGTCACTCTAAACACCTTGTTAGGATATGTAATTAAACACCTTAGTTTATCATATAATCCTGCTCTGGTTACCTATTTCTCCATCACATGTTCTTTAGGAATGTGAGTATTACCTCAGGGAGCATGTCACAAAGACAAATCTGACTACTTGTGATGCAACATCACATGTGATGCATATTATTGTACAGCAAACATCACACACATATAAAATATACTCATCTTTTGAATTTCAAATATGAAGGACAAAATCATAGGACCACAGCATATGATGTTGCCACCATGGTCTACAGTAGCACATGACACACAACTATGACATCTCCAATCATAAGGTAAATAAGCGCACCATACATGAGGCAGTGGATGTGAAATATCAGTGGTAACAGGAATGTATGAACAGACCCCTGACATTAGTAAGTGTGACATTTGCTATCGCTGCAAGGAGCTTGTGTGACAAGAGGTGCATCTTTTCTGAAAATGGATAGCATGAGTGTCCCAGGTATGACAAGCAATGTTCACAACACATGCCCTGCACTGTCCATCCCTGGAAATAAGTCCTTCCACTGCCATGTGTTAAGTCTCTGTCCTTTCATCTCTAGGGGGCACTATAAATGGACTATCTGTACCCTGGGAATCATCATTAACACTCACCCAGACTCCCTTTTGGACTGCTGTTTGCTTCCCTTTTCCATATGGCATGCTATAGAAGAACTACATTTGCCTGCATGGACTTCAGGTCCCATAATGCACTGCCTGGTAGTCGGTAAGACCTGTAATCTTCTGTCCATTGCTTTCTATGGGAAAAATTTGGTGGTCCCTTTATACTGGATTCTCTCCTCCAGGACTTGTGAGAGACTGAAGCGGCACACACCTGTGCCCTCTCTTGTGCAGCCCAGCCATGTGACTCTGCCCTGGCTTTGTTGCTGCCTGGAACTGCTTAGAAGCTGCCATTACCTAAAGCTCCTCGTCGTGCATTGGAGTACGATTCCTTTGTGTTTCAAACCCCTTGTTGGAATGTGTTACAGTCCTGATTCTGCCTGAACCTGTTCTCTGTTTACCCAGTGCTGTTCCTGCTTGTTCCAGTCAGACTCTGCTCCCTGTTTCTCAGCCTTGTTCATGTTTGTTTCTGCCAGAGTCTGCTTTCTGTTACCCAGACCTGTTCCAGCCTTTGCGTTAACCAGAGCCTGTTCCCTGTGCCAGGCTTTGCCTCCTAGCTGTTTCCTCTTTGGGTATTGTGTCTGGTAAGTGTACTATCAGTACTCACCTGTCTAGAAGCGTTTTACTTTGTATTTGGTCTGGCACCTGGTTTCCAGGAGGCTAATCCAGACCCTGTTCTTCATCTAGTGTTGCATGTAGTCATTAGTGCCTAACAGTGAGAGTGTGCTATGCCTGTATTCCAGGAATTGTTACTGTGTCTCCAGCCTGACCAAAAAGGGCTGGTCTAGTGTATGTAAGTACAATCCTTGTTTGTACCCTAAGGGTCCAGACACAAATTCACTTCTACTGCCACCTTCCTATGGGGCTTGCATGGTGACTAGCTGTGAGATAAATGTGCACATAGTCACTGATGTTCCCTGTTGCTGTGGGAAGTTCTAAGTCCAACCCTGTGTACAATCCTAGCAACAAGCCCTACGTGTTTGTCCATAACTGACCTGTTCCATATATGTCCACACTATGATTGCTCTGTATTTACTTTTCTGTTTTATCTGCCTTACTATAGCTGCCCTCCCCCTTGTATGCATTTAGCTGCTCTTCTGCATTGGTACACTTCTTCCTTGCAAGATACTCTGTGAACTCAAGTGGTGCCCCTTACAGACTCCTGACTAGACCCACATGAAACCGTAAAACTATGGAGGCCAATCCTGACACAGTTTACACATTCCCACACACTTGAACTGGAACGTATGTGGAATGCACATCTGAAAATATGTGACCTTATGCAGCCAGGGCAGCCACCACAGCAACATGAGTAACATAGGTAATTTTCATGAGTCAAACTGACGTGTACATAATATTTTTATTGGTGGATTTAAGGCACAGTGTCTCAAACACTGTATGTACCAAACATGTACACGTGGCCGACATATGTGTAGTCCACACACAAGTCACCATGAAGGCATAGCCAACAATTAATGACATATGAGGGGTAACATATCCGACCTAGCACTCATCAGCCATCCTCAATCACCCCTGAGTTTTGTTTGTCGCGTGAAATGTAATGTCCCCAAAGTCAAACAACTACACACATCGAATGAGTCAACACATATTACAAACACATATCATGACTGTTGTACATCACTGATTGCCATCTGAAGCAGATACGCATTTGTAAAATATCCATACATGAGCATTATTTCAAATATATTGCATGCCATCCCTTCAGAAGCACACGTTGTTACAGATCATTCACACACAAAGCACACAGGCCATGATTCATACTTTTGTTGTGCCACATTGCCACCATTTATTGATGCAAAAGAGGTGCAAACTTACAAAATACAATTGTATTTTCTAAGTTTGCACCACTATTTCATCAGAAAATGAAGGAAATGAGGCGCAAAAAAAGTATAAATCTGGGCCACAGTTGCATGCTCTACCACATGTGTCCAAACACTATAACACACACTGTGGGCCATGCCATCCTATCTCCATCTTGATACAGGGTGCATACATGTTAAATATTAGAAAATCACACAAACACAGTTTGAGTCAAACGTTTTAATGCAAATGCGTCGAAAAACAATGCAAACGCTAACTAAACATACATGGGCCCTTAGCGTTAATTCCACCAGGGCACCACACGCATGCGGATATCCATTCAAATGGAAGTTTCCCGGTAATGCATGGTTCTTTGCCGCACATGTTGGTTATGCGTCAAAAATATTCACGCAAACATCATATGCGTCAAAAAAATTACACTCAAGATGGAAAACAGGTCACAAAGGGGACAGGAAGTGATGAAATAGGAAATCCTGTTTACAGACATGGTACTGTGGGTGTACTTTCACTTTCACCTTACAGTCTGTGCTTTTTCTTGAGTGTGTCGCTGTGTCTTGGTGTTGCTCGGGTCTGGTTTGCGTTTCTTGTATCTTGTGGTGTCTCTCGTGTCTTTTTGTGTATTCTATTTGTATATTGTACCTATTTAAGTGCTTTTGTGTAGTTTAGTGTTGTTTGGATTGTATTTGTACTGTCGGGTGTCTGTTTGGGGGTTACATTAGTGGGGTTAGTTGAGGTTCGTAGTTTGGGTTGTAAGTTTCCTTTTTTCACATTTATTTTCTTTCCTTTTTCCATGTTTCTGTTTAAATTGTTGTGCACCTCTATTTGAAAGCAGTCACAGACATGGTGGTCTTTTGAGCCCAGCAGGCCAGCATCCATGTGAGTGCCGCCATTCCCAAGAGGTCTACAAAATGAGACCTACCTCATTAAAATTCATGAGTTAGGTCGTTTGCTACCCCATTTTTGATTTGCAAACAGTGTTGTACCTCAGATGATCCTACTTGCAAATTGAGAGTTGCTAAGTCTCGCAATGTGTGAGTCACAAAACGTGATCTTGGTACATGTGGCCCTGAGCAACACATTTCAGGTGCAATGACAGCACCTGTGCCCATGCATTCTGTCAATGATGATCTGGTAAGACACTGTCAGCATAACACATTCCACTGTATTGGGACAGCATAGGGGGCTATCCATGTTTAGCGCTACATTGACATAATTACAGACACATGATCCCTGCCATTATGTTGGCAAAGAGAGCACATACAGCTTAGGAGACACTGCCTACGGGGCATTTGTTACCTACATACAACTGTGCCACATCTGTTATGGAGCACTGAATGCATGATAATTGCTGACTGAAAATTGAGCCACATGTCCATAACACAGTAACTCAGTGTCCCTTGATGCACAAGCCACAATACCTGAGCAATGTCAGGATTGGCTGGGAGCGCCCACACTGGGAGTCTGTGCTGGCTCTCTTGCCGGGCTGGAGAGAGCCTACATCGCATGTGTGTTTTGCCGGCCAGAGACGGCCAGCCAAATATATGTGCACAGTGAGGGGGAATGTTGAGCACTCCCCCTCACAGCTCCTCACCCTAGATGCCCCACCCCTTCCACAACGAGGGGATAATACACATAGGGGGTCATTACAACCCTGGCGGACGGTGTTAAAGCGGCGGTAAGACCACAAACAGGCCGGCGGAAAAAAAGGGAATTATGACCGTGGCGGAAACCGTCAACAAAGACAGCCACTTTAACACTCCGACAGCCACGGCGGTACAGACAAACAGCGCGACGGTCACCGCCAACAGACAGGCGGGAGACAAAGTACCGCCCACAGTATCACAACCTACCAATCCGCCACCTTTTCCGGGGTGGATTCACTGTGGATAAAAACACGGCAGAAACAGCCATTTCAATGGGAAAACGCTCACCTCTACACACTCCACGAGGAAGGAGGACACCATGGAACCGGAACTCCAAATACTCCCTGCGATAATCTTCCTGCTCCTCTACGATCATCATCAACGCCGGCGCCGAAGACAACGGTGAGTACTGCACCTACGACATAGGGGAGGGGGAGGCAAAAGTCAGGGACACAAACACGCAACACCCCCACCCCGACTCTCACCCACTACAACACACACACCAATGCATATCCAAACATAACAGTAACAACCCCAAAACCCCCTGGAATAATGCAAAGACAAAAGGAAATGAGTGCAACCATTGTAATATATAAAAATACAGTAACCAAATATATACAGATATATATATACACATTCAACAAAATATACATCACGATTAGTAGTGCAGGTAATGCACCATTCAATGTCCGTGTACCACTGGGCCCAAAATGCATGGGCGAGGCCCACACATGATGAAACGGAGAGAACACTGCTGGGGCATCAGATAGAAATACAACAGGCACCTCAGGGGGAAGGGAAGAGGGGGCACCTCAGCTGGATGACAGCACCACGCCAGATCCAAGAGGGGGCTCCATGCCCATTATCCTGGGGAGTGCAAAGCAACAGTCTCTCAAGTCTCTACAGTGGGTGGGTTGCCCACTGTACCATCATGGGGAGTGCAAAGCCACAGTCTCTCAAGTCTCTACAGTGGGTGGGTTTCCCACTGTTCATTCCTGGGGAGTGCAAAGCCACAGTCTCTCAAGTCTCTACAGTGGGTGGCTTGCCCACTGTACCATACTGGGGAGTGCAAAGCAACAGTCTCTCAAGTCTCTACAGTGGGTGGGTTGCCCACTGTTCAATCCTGGGGAGTGCAAAGCCACAGTCTCTCAAGTCTCTATAGTGGGTGGAGTGGATGCTGTTCTCCACTGGTTCTGGAGGGGGACTGGTGCCCAGAGTTTTTCATCCTGTTAAGGACAGACAGAGTGGATGCTGTTCTCCACTGGTTCTGGAGGGGGACTGGTGCCCAGAGTGCTTCATCCTGTTAAGGACAGACGGAGTGGATGCTGTTCTCCACTGGTTCTGGAGGGGGACTGGTGCCCAGAGTGCTTCATCCTGTTAAGGACTGAGGTAGTGGATGCTGTTCTCCACTGGTTCTGGAGGGGGACTGGTGCCCAGAGTGCTTCATCCTGTGAAGGACTGAGGTAGTGGATGCATGTCTCCACTGGTACTGGAGGGGGACTGGTGCCCAGAGTGCTTCATCCTGTTAAAGACTGAGGTAGTGGATGCATGTCTCCACTGATTCTGGAGGGGGACTGGTGCCCAGAGTGCATCACTCTCCCCGTGACGGTCCCAGTTCCGTCACTGCCCCTGCCGCACATGGTCTAGTGGTGCTTGAGTTGGCGGTGCTTGCCCTGTTCAGCGGTGCTTGCCCTGTTCAGCGGTGCTTGACTTTGTTGTCTCTGACCTGTTCAGTGGTGCTTGCCATGGCGGTCTTTGCCCTGTTCAGCGGTGCTTGACTTTGCTGTCTGACCTGTTCAGCAGTGCTTGCCATGGCGGTCTTTGCCCTGTTCAGCGGTGCTTGACTTTGCTGTCTGACCTGTTCAGCGGTGCTTGCCATGGCGGTCTTTGCCCTGTTCAGAGGTGCTTGACTTTGCTTTCTCTGACCTGTTCAGCGGTGCTTGCCATGGCGGTCTTTGCCCTGTCAGCGGTGCTTGCCCTGTTCAGCGGTGCTTGACTTTGCTGTCTGACCTGTTCAGCGGTGCTTGCCATGGCGGTCTTTGCCCTGTTCAGCGGTGCTTGACTTTGCTGTCTCTGACCTGTGCAGCGGTGTTTGCCATGGTGGTCCCTCATTGCCCAGCGGGGCTGTGGCTGCCGGGGCCCTCCTGGGCACTGACTCTGGTGGTGGCCTCCGGGCCACTGACGATGGGGCTGCCCTCCTGGGCACTGACTCTGGCGGTGGCCTCCTGGCCAGTGACGATGGGACTTCCCTCCTGGGCACTGACTCTGGCGGTGGCCTCCTGGCCAGTGACGATGGGGCTGGCGGTGGCCTCCTGGGCAGCGGGGATGATGGCGGGCTTCTCCGCCGTGCTGCTCTTCCCAGACTTTGGCGCTTTCTTCTGCCCCTTCCCCACCTTGGGAGGAGTCACAGCTGAGTGGACAGTCCCCCCGGGACCCTTGTGAGCGGATTTGCTGGCTGGAGTCTTCCCCCTCTCCCGTCGGGCACTGTCCAACTTCTGGTGCTTCACAGGGGAGGGTACTGGCTGTGCTGTGGCTCCGTGTCACACTGGCTGCCCTGGTGCCCGGTGCACTCCACATACCTCTAACAGGCACCACTGGTACCGGAGATTTTTTGGCTGAGGTGCTAGTACGGGACCTATGAATTGGAGGGGTGGGGTGGTGGGAAAGAGGTCATGGTTGCTCAGGAAAATTTTCTTACGAACACTGGGACGGGTAGGTGGAGGGGGTCTGGGAGTGGAGGAAGAGGAGGTGTTTGTAGGAGGTGTAACTTTTGTTGATTTGGGTGCAGGTGCACGCGCTGGAGGCTGTCGTGAGGTGGATGGATGTTGGGTGGGTGTGTGCCCGTGTTTGTGTACTTTGGCAGGGGGCGTCACAGACACACTGGGAGAGGACACAGGGGACATGTAAATGGTAGTGGGGGTGGTGAGTGCAGGTGAGCGGGGTGTGGTGGTGGGTGTGCTGGTGCGGGACCTAGTGGCTGTAGTGGTAGTGCATGCAGGTGAGAGTGTAGACGACACTGGGAGGGAGGAGGGAGACGACGAGGAGGGGCACACAGTGGAGGCAGTGGATGTTGCTGTGTATGTATGTGTGTGTTGCTTGCGTGAGTGCCTGTGGGATGTGTGGTGCTTCTGTTTGCCTGAGCTTCCCTTGTGTGTTGACGTGTGTGCAGGCTGGTCTGATGGTGTGCTTGGGATAGGCTGGGGTACAGGGGATTGGGTCTGGGTGGAGGAAGTTGGAAGGGGGAGGCTAGACACAGGGACAATGGCTGCCATCAGTGCTGAGGCCAGAGATTACAGGTTTCGATGAAGGGCAGCCTGACCAGAATGAATGCCCTCCAGGAATGCATTTGTGTGTTACAACTCCCTTTCTACACCCTGGATGGCATTCAAAATGGTAGACTACCCAACAGTGAGTGACCTGAGGAGGTCAATGGCCTCCTCACTGAGGGCAGCAGAGGTGCAGGGGCTGAGGTGCCTGGGGCGAAGGTGATACCCACCCTCCTGGGTGAGCTGGCACTGGGCGAAGGCTGAGGGGCTGCTGGGAGGGCGGTGCTGGTAGAGGAGGTGGCGGCTGTACCTGTAGAAGTGGGGGGCACAGATTTTGCCGCCACCACAAGGGAGCTCCCATCGGAGGACGAGTCCGAGTCGCTGGTTGCTGATCCTGTGACCGCCGTGAAGCTCCCCTCACCCTCCGTCCTACTGGTGTATTCAGAGTCCGTGGTGTGGCCCTCCATGGCCATGTGGGATGCAGCTCCCTCGTGCTCCGGTGCCACTGTACCGCCGCCTGATGATGCTGAGGCACAAAAGAACAGGGAGAGCACAAAAAGGGGACAACGACAGAAGAAAGACAGGTTGAGTGCATGGCTTACCGCTACCGTTGACGGACAATACAGAAGCAGCAGCCCCCTGCACTACGCCGCACTGTTGGGCTCCACTGATGTAGTTCCTGGCATATGGCCTACATGGCTATGGTGGACATCAGCACACATAGATGACACAGGGGCATGTATAGCTGCACTTGGCACTCTACAGAGGTGGGGTGGAGTGCCACATGGCCTGCATTACGGAGGGGCCTAGCCTACGGAACTCGCCCTGGCCTAGGGAAAACCCCAGCCCTCCTCCCCACCCAGACACCTTCACTGCACGCAAAGTCCGCTGAATGAGAGTGTACTCACCCCCTTGTGTCTGCTTTGATGCCCTCAAGCGACCATCCAACTCAGGGTAGGCCACCGCCAGGATCCGGAACATCAGGGGGGTCATGGTGCGACGGGCACCCCTCCCACGTTGGGAGGCCATCCCCAGCTGAGCCTCTGCCGTCTCCTTGCTCCAACGGCGAATGTCCTCCCATCTTTTACGGCAGTGGGTCTCTGGTGGTCCCCCAGGGTCCGGACGTCCTTGGCGATGGCACGCCAAATAGCCTTCTTCTGGTGGGCGCTGACCTACATGACATGTACAGGGGAAGAAGAGAAGTCATTACCAACTGCACCATCAAAGTGCGTGGCCCGCATCCCTACCCTTGCCATGTGGCACATGCATTCACAGTCCTTCACGCTCGCAGAACTCTGCCCCCTTCCTTCTTATAACCAGCCCTCTCCACCCAGGCATAGCCCATACAACTTGCTCCCTGTGTACTCACCTGTTGGTCTGGAGGACCGTAGAGTAGCGTGTACTGGGGGAGGACCCCATCCACGAGCTTCTCCAACTCCTGTGCAGTGAAGGCAGGGGCCCTTTCCCCAGACGCACAAGCCATTGTCTCTTCCAAACCGAGCTCACAGCAGCACTTGCAGTGAAGATCCTCTCCTGTCGAAGATCAGGTATCGAGTGATTGAACAGATGGAAAATGGCGATGACGTCCTTGGCGGTGACGTCCGCCGGCGCACTTCGTCATTGGCTCCTGGGACCTATAGGGTCCAATGTTAACCAATGCAGCATTGCGCAGCGGTCTTCGACCACCTACCGCAACGGTGTACAACGCCAGCGCAGTTACCTCACATCCCATTGTCCCAGTTTAGAGGTCAGGCAGCTGCCATTTCAGGGACCACATGGCTTCATTTTCAACTGCGTCACACATACCTAGGCCTGGACTCAACACACATACAGACAACTTTTTGGATCATGTTTCGTCTTCTGTGTAGCTGTGGGTACATACCTCTTAGTTGCTTGACTCTGTGGTCGCTGTTGTCCTTCCTAGGCACCGTCAGCTGGGACATGTGAGGAGATGGCAGAATCCTCCGGTGTACCGACCGCTGGTGGACCTGTTGACAATGGAGGAGCGACATTTAATCATCACCTACAGGTTTGACCGTGCCACAATCCAGGAACTGTGTACCCAGTTGGAGCCTGACCTGATGTCAGCAATCTGCCATCCCACAGGGATCCCCCCTCAAGTGCAGGTGCTATCAGTGCTCCATTTCCTTGCAAGTAGGTCTTTTCAAACAACAGTGGCCATGGCATCAGGGATGTCCCAGCCTATGTTTTCCAACGTGTTGTCCAGAGTGTTGTCTGCCCTGCTGAAACACATGAGGAGCTACATCGTTTTCCCTCAGGTGGAGGATTTGGCTACTGTTAAAGGTGACTTCTATGCCCTTGGACATATCCCCAACATCATAGGTGCCATTGATGGGACCCATGTGGCTTTGGTTCCTCCCCACAGGAGTGAACAGGTGTACAGGAACCGGAAGAGTTATCATTCCATGAATGTACAGATGGTATGTTTGGCAGATCAGTACATCTCCCAGGTAAATGCTATGTTCCCTGGCTCAGTGCATGATGCCTACATCCTGCGGAATAGCAGCATCCCTTATGTGATGGGTCAACTCCAGAGGCACTGTGTATGGCTATTAGGTGACTCTGGTTACCCCAACCTGTCATGGCTACTGACCCCAGTGAGGAATCCCAGGACCTGGGCAGAGGAACGCTACAATGAGGCCCATGGGCGGACAAGGAGGGTGATCGAACGCCCCTTCGGCCTCCTGAATGCCAGGTTCAGGTGCCTCCATATGACAGGTGGTTCCCTATTCTACTCACTAAGGAAGGTGTGCCAGATCATCATCGCCTGCTTTATGCTTCACAATCTTGCTTTGCGATGCCAGGTGCCTTTTCTGTAGGAAGATGGTCGAGATGACGGTGTTGTGGCAGCTGTGGAGCCTGTGGACAGTGATGAGGAGGAAGCAGAGGAAGAAGACATTGACAACAGGGACTCAGTCATCCAGCAATATTTCCAGTGACACACAGGTGAGAACACATTCTTGCCTACTACAAGTACTTTCACACTTCTACCTCTATCCTGTCTGTCAATTTCAAGCAGTATTTGGTAACTGAGTTGTACATTTCCATTACGGTTTCACAGGTGTGGTTACCAATGTGTGTCATCTGCTTACATTCTTCATGGACTTGTGATGTGTGACATAGGTATGTTAACATTACATTTGAGAACGGATTTTGTCACTGTCATAGCTAATACACATTTTCAACATCACAGACTGACTCCAGATTGTTTTGTGCTTCAAGGGTGTTTATTGAAGTGCTAAATATTGGAGGGGGTGGTAAAATGGGGAGGGGTGATGGTGGAGGAATGTCCATGGCAGAGTTCAGTCTATTTGTCTCACAGGTGCACTGCCCATATGGGCATTGGAAGTGGAGCTGGGGCAGTTCCAATATGGACAGGGTTACAAAGTGGGACAGTGGGATGACAATCAGGGTGGTCTTATTTCTTGGCGGGGGTCTTGCCATCATGCTCTGTCCTGCTCCTGGATCTCAGGGACTGCTTGCGGGGTGGTTCTCCGTCTGCAGGGGGTGAGGTGCTGGTGTGGTGGTCCTGTGGCGGGGCGTCCTGTCTACTAGCGCCGGCAGAGGTGGTGGGCAGTTCATCGTCCATGCTAGTGTCAGGGTCCCCTTGGAGTGCCACAGTGTCCCTCATGGTGTTCTGTATGTCCTTCAGTACCCCTACGATGGTGCACAGGGCGGAGCTGATGGTTCTGAGTTCCTCCCTGAACCCCAAATACTGTTCCTCCTTCAGGCGCTGGGTCTCCTGAAACTTGGCCAGGACCGTAGCCATCTTCTCCTGGGAGTGGTGGTATGCTCCCATGATTGAGGGGAGGGCCTCGTGGAGAGTGGGTTCCCTTGGCCTGTCCGCCCCCTGTCGCACAGCAGCCCTCCCAGTTCCCCTGTGTTCCTGTGCCTCCGTCCCTTGGATCGTGTGCCCACTACCACAGCCCCCAGGTCCCTGTTGTTGTTGGGGTGGTGGGTTATCCTGGGTTCCCTGTAGTGGTGGACACACAGCTGCTTGACGTGTCCTGGGGACGGAGGTATGGGCCCGCCGGGTGGGTGCTGTGCTGGTGTTTCCAGAGGGTGGAAGGTCTGTGTTGGGCTGTGCCTGTGCGAGGGGAACCGACTGTCCCGAGGCCCACGATGGTCCGGGCTGGTCATCTGGATCCAGTTGGCCAGAGCTGCTGTCATCACTGTGGGCCTCTTCAGTGGGTGGGGTAGAGATGTCTGGACCCTCCTGTCTGGTGACGTTGGGTGGTGGTCCTGCAGGGGTGTATAAGCATGATTATTGCATCTGTGTGTGTCATGGTGTGCAATGGGTGGGTGAGCGTGTACCCCAGTGCTAGCATTCCTGTGTGGGGGCTTGTCTGATGACGGTTGGGGGGGTGTAATGGGTATGTGCAGTGGGCATGCTTTAGTGAGGGGTGTCCATGCTTTGTTGTGTCATGCAGGGATTGGTGTTGGGATGTGTGGTTTGTGTTATTAGTACATTAGTGAGGAGTTGGAGTGATAGGGGAGGGGGTGAGGGTGAGTGTGGGGGTCTGTGATAGCATGCAGGTAGGATGGGGGATATGATAGTTAAGATTTGACTTACCAGAGTCCATTCCTCCACTGACTCCTCCGAGGCCCTCGGGATGCATAATGGTCAATACCTGCTTCTCCCATGTTGTTAGTTGTGGGGGAGGAGGTGGGGGTCCGCCGCCAGTCCGCTGTACCGCTATGTTGTGCCTGGAGACCACGGAACACACCTTCCCCCGTAGGTCGTTCCACCTCTTCCTGATGTCCTCCCGATTTATTGGGTGCTGTCCCACTGCGTTGACCCTGTCAACTATTCTTCGCCATAGCTCCATCTTCCTAGCTATGGAGGTGTGCTGCACCTGTGATCCAAATAGCCGTGGCTCTACCCGTACGATTTCCTCCACCATGACCCTGAGCTCCTCCTCGGAGAACCTGGGGTGTCTTTGCCGTGCCATGGGGTGGTGTAGGTGATGTGTGGGGTGGTGTATGTGGTGATGAGTGTGGTGATGTGTAGTGGTGTGTGGTGTTTTGTGCGTGGATGTTGTGTGGGTGATGATGTTGTGTGCCTCTGTGTGGTGGGGTTGTCTATGCTGTGCAGTCTCTCTGACCTTCGTCAATCATTTTTGTCATAGGGGTTTGTGGGTGATGTGGGTGTGTGTTTTATATTGTGTTGGGTGTGTGGGAGTGGTGTTTGTATTTTTATCAGGTGTGTGTATTTGGAATTGTCCAATGTGGCAGTGTTTTGGAGATGTGTGTGTATTTTGAGCGCGGCGGTGTGTACCCCCAATGGAATACCGCGGTTGAAAGACCGCCGCTTGGATTCGTGGGTCGTGATAGCATGTGCATGTTTCTGTTGGCGTGATGGTGTCGGTTTTGTTTTTGCCAGTTTATTCCTGACCTTTGTTGTGGCGGACTTGTGTGGGTGTCTGAATTTCGTCGGATTCCGAGATGTGGGTCATAATAGCTGTGGTGGATTTCTGCGGCCGCGGCGGTGTATTGGCGGTCTTCTGCACGGCGGTAAGTGGCTTTCACCGCCAATGTTGTAATGACCCCCATAGTTTTTTATCTCCTCGTTGTGAAAGTTTGCAGCTTCTGCTGGTGGCAGGGGGAGACCCTCCTCCGCCCTAACGGAGGAGCCTCCCCTGCCTAACAGAGGAGCCGCCCCTGGCCCTTAACTAATTTGCTAAAATGTTGCATTTAAAAAAAGTTAACTTTTCTAAACCTTTTCCTTAATGCCCACTGTCCGCATCTGACTGATTAAACTCATATGATCAAATTTAGTGAATACTGCTGCAAGATCTAAAAGAATCAGGGCACTCAACTGGTCACTGTCTGGAAGTCACGTGTATTTTTATGGAGTTCCTTTCTAGAACCAGAGTTTGCTGGGATGAGGTAGGAATAGTTTTGTTTTTTCTTCTTTCAAAATTTCTTTAAATAGTCTGGGGTAGCATATGACAGCATATTTCTGTACATTTTCTTCCAAAGTCTTTCAAGGCTCCTTTTGTTTCTTTTGAGTGATTTCTCTCTGGGTGTCAGTCTGACAGGTTTCATGGAAGGTTTGTCGTCCTAGACTGATTTGTGGTAGGGTAGGGAATTGTTGAAAACAGTTGTCAGTCCATGAGAGAAGTGATCCAGTCATGTACTAGTTAAAATAGCTGATAGGACAGAGTTCTAGGAGGAGATATATATTTTTTACAAGATTTGATGGTTGCACAGTGGTTAGAAGGGTGACTCAAGTTATTAGTGACAGCGTGGAGGACCAGAAGGAAATTATGTGTTGACTGCACCAGGTCACCTGATAACACTTATGTAATGTGGTTGTGTTGGGTGGACAAATATTGCATCATGAGTGCGTGCCACAATGTCAGTAAACCAAGACTATTTACAGAATTTTCGTCACCAAGGTTTGGAAGAAGGTTCTTAAATTGTTTGAAATGTTCCACTTTCCTCCAATTGCTGGGATAGGTCACTCCTGCAGTCTAGGGAACTTAGGAAAGGCTTCCAAGAACTAGGTTTCTCTCTAGCCAGAACCCCTGCAGGTCCCTACCCTCAGTGGCCTTTTAGGCCCTCCTAGAGTCAGGGTGTCAAGATTCCACTCACCTGAAGTCTCAAAAACTACAGAAGCAAAGACAGTCCTCCCAATACCTCAAAGGAACAACCCAAGATGAAACACAGCAAGTGCAAGTGCAAGGGGATAGGAATATGGAAGGGATGAATGGGAAGAAACAATGCACTCCCAAGCCTGAACTACAGCAAACATGCACCTCAGCTGGTAGTCTCTATCCTCCCCACATTGAAACCTTAAAAAGGGAAAGACAAGAACACGATTAGAAAGTCATGGAGATAACTGTTACCAACCTATTGCCCCCGTCTGATTAAGTCACCAAATGTTTAAAGAGCGGGTAATTCCAGCAAGGTATTCATGCTGAGTGAAAGGCACTTGCAATACCAGAATCCAAAGATTAGATGGTAGAAATCAATAATTCCCCCTTCTGGGATGATAGTATATAGTTTGCGCACAAGCCTACATATTTTTTA
Organism: Pleurodeles waltl; assembly: GCF_031143425.1. Taxonomy (NCBI): domain Eukaryota; kingdom Metazoa; phylum Chordata; class Amphibia; order Caudata; family Salamandridae; genus Pleurodeles; species Pleurodeles waltl. The sequence continues at coordinate 1,062,210,132 of NC_090437.1, read as the reverse complement.
AGGAGCATTATTGCTTTCATAACACTAAGGGGGTCATTACAAGTTTGGTGGTCTCAGGACCACCAAGTTGGTGGCAGCGGTCGTACCACCAAGAGGCCGGCGGAGAAGACTGCCAAATTATGACCATGGCGGTCTTCACAACACAATACAGCCAATCCACCGCTGGCACCACCAGTGCGATTAGGCTGACGCAGATGCCAGTAGGCACCTTCAGGCCAGAGGACACCATGTTCCAGCTATATAGATTATGAGGCTGCACACCGCCAACGTTTCTGCCATGGTCACACCACCACAGAAACCCTGGCGGAAACGAACTCTATAAAAGGAGACACTCACCTTCTGGAACACATGCCTGACTGGAGCTGCCATGGAACCTGAACTGCATGTTCTCCTACTGCTCCTGCTCATAAAATGACTTCCGAACCAGCGACAGCAACGACCACAACACCTGTGATTACACACACCTATCTCACACTGTAGGGAAAACCCAAAGTACCCACGCACACATGACATGCACATCTGAGACAGGTGGTGACAGTGACACACATGTAACCTCACACCCACATGCACATTCACACACATCCACATACACAAACGCACACACATACTACACACACCACGGCCAACACACATATACACTACACACCAACCTGCAGACACACAGCACCAGCACAGCTGAACACAAACATTCACAACACCACAGAATTACACACACCACAACTGCAACTACAGAAAGGCCTCATCAAACATAGTGCACACCTCTACCTGACACTACATACATACAACAAATGTAACAACACCTGACAACAAATATACACAAACACACAGCCATACAATGAAGCATATGTCATACCACGAAAACACATCACACAACAGTTCAGATATACCAATCACCACACACATGCATGCACACACAACAACCACACAAGGGCACACAACACCACCATTGCACATGTCAACACAAAGAATACACAAAATATCAGCAGCCATGCACGTTCCAAGAACAAACAAGTTCAACACACAATACACAGCCGTCGCAGCAGTACAAAGGCCAGGGCCATACCCACACATGCTGCTCAGACGCAGGAACTAGGACAACCAACACACACACACACATTTCACTCACACACAAACCAAAGCAGGCATGACCAAAAAAGCCATGTGGACTTGTGGGAAGAAAGTCAGGCCAAATATATCCATCTAACCGAAAACTGGTTGGCTCAGATATATTAAATACATAAATATGCCAATAAATAAATAACTGTACAATATAAAAGGACATAGGACACTCCAATTTGCCAAGAGCAGAATGCACAGATGGCACTTCTTTGTGCCCGTGCATGACTCCTGACAGCTATATGGGGGCATCAAGGAGTCAGGTAGGCACCTCAGGGATTAGGGTGGCAGAGAAGGGGCTTTGGTCTGCGGTTTCGGAGGGGGTTCATTGGGCTTGGGCTTGGGAGGGGGCCTTAGGGTGAACTTTAAGGACGGGCTGGGAACACTTGGGAAGGTCAACCTCTTGGCATGGGAGCAGCATGGGTACTAGCAAGGGAGACAGGGGAGAACTTGGAGGTAGAAGGGCTGGACTTAGGGAGGGTCTCAAAATGTTTTGGGGTATCACGGAGTGGGAGAGGATTAGAGAAGAGGGAAAACTCCAAGAGGAACACGTTTTTAGACAAACAGGGGCAGTCATGACAAAAGGGATGAGAGTGGAGGGAGAGGGACTAGTTTTGAGAGGTGAATGTTGGATGTTTTGGGTGTATGTGTGTGTGAGGAATGCTTGTGGGTGCTGGATGTTTATTGGGTGGGTGAGTGTGGGCGTTTATGTGTCTTGGAAGGTGGGGGGAGGAGGTGCGGAAAGATGCCATGCTCGATGGGTGACTGTCTGTTGGGGTGGTGTCTGCAGGTATGAATGATGTGCTGCATGTGGGGGTGTCGGTGGTTGTGGTGGCCGCGGATGTGGTGACTTGGGTGGATGTCTGAGGGCCTGCAATTGTGCTGACTGTGGTTAGGATAGATGTTGTGACTGTATTGGTGAATGTTGGTGTGGTGTCTGTAGGTGTGTCTGGTGTAGTGTCTATGATGGTGGGGAGTGTAGGGGGAGTCTGTGCAGTTAGTGGATGTTGGTGTGTCTGCAGGTGGGTGTTGTCTGTGTGCATGCTGGTGGTGGGTCTTGTGGTCCTTGTGTTTGTCAGCTGTAGCCGTGGATGTTGAGGTGGGTACATGCTTGTCTGTCTGTGTGCTTTGACTTGGTTTGGGAAGAGGTTTTTGAGACTGGGAAGAGGTAGGAGGAGGGGGGACGGTAGACAAAGGGTGACTGGCTGCTGTCAGTGTGGAGGCCACAGCCTGAAAGGATCTCTGTAGGCCAGCCAGTGCACTGTGAATGCCCTCCAGGAATGCATTGCTCTGCTGGACTTGAGCTGCCAGTCCCTGGATGACATTCACAATGGTTGACCGACCCAAGGAGATCAACCTCAGGAGGTCACTAGCCTCCTCACTGAGGGCAGCAGGGCTGACTGGGGCAGGGGAGAGATGCCTGCGGCAAAGGAGACTTCCACCCTATTGGATGAGTGGGCATGGACCAACTGGGTGGGGAGCTACAGGGAGGTCGGTAGTAGTGAGGATATTAGAGGACTTAGATGAAGCTAGGGTGGTCTCAGAAGGGTCTGCCACTGCCAAGGAGTGTCCACTGGAGGAGTATTCTGATGATGATGTTAAAGATCTGGTCTCCCTCGTGGCACTCCCCAGCCCTCCTTGCCACTGGGTCCCTTGCTGTTGCTGGTAGCAGCACTCCAGGTCCCATGGCCTGCAGCATCCCCACTCACATGTGCCACATCTCCTTCACTTGCCGATGCTGATGCACACAAACAGAGAGTGAGAGGGAGGGAGGGAGAGGGAGAGAGAGGGTCAACATATACCTCACATACACACATTTAGACATGCACATCTGTAGGACTACACATTCTGGCTAGGCTATCTCTGATGCCAATACACATATCCTACATCATGTCACAACACCCACCCCTGTATGCCAACACTCACACCAACACCTAAATCCAAGTAAGTCAGCGTGACTGAAGTCATCCATATATTCACCACCAAGACCATGTTTGCATGCACATTATGCCCTGGCTGAACCATAAATGACCACCTGAATCATCATGATACCTCTCCATATTCCTATCATCTATTGGTAGTGCAGGTAACTGAACGAAAATGGCCTGTACAGTTACTACATCTGATCAGTCCATGTCCTTTGTAAAGTTCCATGATATTGAAGACTACTCCACTCACACACCACACAAACAATGCTTGTGACATAACATGGCTGACATGACAATCTGTGTACAGAAATTCGAATAGTGAACTGATAACTGATGTAACCACTACAAGTTGGACACCCATACAGGTGACATCTGATGTGTAAAATACAAGTGTGGGGCACATGCATGGGATAGGTGAGACCCAATCACAGAGGAAGATCTGCAGACACCAAACCCAGTTATACCACCACTATTCATACAACTAAGTGCATCTACATTGGCCCAGATTGCAGACATTACCCATCCATACTCAATCACTTAGTGCAGTGTCACAACTGATAAACTTCAGGAACATACATTTGACATCGTGGTTTACATACAATTCCAACAGACATGCAGTATCACTAGTTGGACTTTACAACATGATGACACCACCATCACTCACACCATTCCTGACGTGAATACCTGTGACTAAGACGTGGCAACACACATGTCAGACCGAAAAGACATGTAAGCATTATGCACATATGGACCAACATGCCAGCCATAGCACTGACAACAGATCCCACTACTACATAGGTCCAGTGTCCATTTGCCTTTGGAAAGTGGAGTAAAGTCATTGAACAGTCAACAGGGTCTCAGTGGCAAATCTGGAGAGGTTCACTTCCTAGTAGTGGGTTTTGTCTTGGCATCTGCTCCAGCTAGATGTCTGGATGGATGTCCATGTTCTGGGGGGATTCTTCAACTACAGAGGCAGGGGTGTCTCCATTCCACTAGCTGCAGCTGATGTAGATGGCTCAAATTGCTAGTGGAAGGGGCCTGCTAGTGGGTTATGGAGGCACGCAGGGTTGTGTTGATGTCTCTCAGCACCCCCGCAATGGAGGCCATGGTGGCATTGTGTGCCTGCCACTGCAGCATGACCTCCTGGTGGTATTCCCTCTGCAGCCTTTGGTTTTCTCCCAACAAGGTGATGATCTGGCCCATCCTGTCTGGGGAACTTTGGTATGATGCCAGGTCTCAGGAGATGGTTTCTGGAAGCGAAACCGGATCCTCGGGGTTTGCGCCTGTTCCCAATATGTCCACCTTTTGGCAGCTCCAAACTCTACTAGCCGTTATAGCACAGAGTTAAAGAATGGCCAAGCGGGGATGGGGTTTAGGTTGGGAACAGCGGGGAAGGAGACCTGTGGAAACAAGAGTTAAGAACACAAAAGCAAAGTCATTCACATTAATCTTCATGAACTTTGTAATAAAATATCTATACTTTGATAGCATGAAAGATCAAGAGTTTTTCAATAACATGACCTTTTAGTTCTAAATACCTGGAAGTAAAAAAAAGGATTCCGCAAACTTCCATATAAGCGTATTCAGAATAATATCTTTTGCACTGAACATAGAACTCTCTCAAGATTGTTCTTGGAATAGCAACTGTGGCGTCACAAGAATCAATTAACACATGAATTCTCAAAACATGAATTGCGACAGACTCATGAATGATATTGTAAAGTCATACTCTGTTTTTGATTTGAGTTTCAGGATTCAATTGCCCAAAAGTTACTATGCATCTTATTATCAGACTGTACATCAAGATTCCAATATCTGAAATGATCGCGCAACTCTTCTGATCTGAACTGCAAGGATTAATTGCCAAGAATGAATCGCGCATACTGCTGCTGATTCAACCATCAAGATCCAAATGCTAGGAAATGATTGCGCACTCTGCCGTTCTGAACTGCAAGAGTTAATTACCAAAAATGAATCGCACATACTGCTGGCGATTCAACCATCAAGATCCAAATGCTAGGAAATGATTGCGCACTCTGCCGATCTGGAATGCAAGGGTTAATTGCCAAGAATGAATCGCGCACACTGCTGCCGATTCAACCATCAAGATTCAAATGCCAGAAAATGATTGCCCACTCTGCCGATCTGAAATGGAAGGATTAATTGCCAAGAATAAATCGCGCACACTGTTGCTGAATCATCCATCAAGATTCAAATGCCAGAAAATGAGCATGCACTCTGCCGATCTGAAATGCAAGGGTTTATTGCCAAGAAACAATCGCACACGCGATTTAGTCAAAAGACCAAAACTCTAAAATCTCTGGAAACGGAGTCGGGGGCCTACCCCGACCTCAGCCTCACTGCCCTACTTGAGGATCACCAAGGTTTTGAGGACAGGGCTGGAAATGTCCAAGTAGGCCTCCGGAACAGGAGCCCTGGAAAACGCTGCTGCTCTGCACTGGGACCTATGAATAGTGAGCACATGGAGCTGGGCTGGGTTCCTTAAATAGACCCACGCCCCGCCCACCTGCCACACCCAGCCACACCCAGCCAGGCTGCAGGAAAGACTTTGGAAATAACCAATACATTGCAAACAGTATTATTGGCAACAGTATTAATGACATTTCAAGATAAATGTCTGAAATGCAAAAAGTTAATATGCAATATCAGCACACAGTGCATGAATTATTACATTGCATAATGTTTGTCATCTTGCATTAAGTTGCCCCGTAGAGCGCGCACTGTCCTGGTGTTGACAGTTTCCTGGTAAGTGGAGTCCCTTGGTGGCCCCCTCCTCTAGCTCACAGCTTCTCTCCCACTCCCCAGCCCCCACCCCCAGGTCCCTGTGCCACTGGCAAGGTGTGCCCACTCCCAATGTAAGCAGGACCATCATGGTCTGGGACATCAGGGGCCACTGAGGTCCCTGTACTGTGAAGCACAAAATAGTTTGAACAGTCCTTGGGACACAGGTTTGAGGAGGAAGGGTTGGTTGTGATGCTGATGCCACAGGGTTGGGGGATTGATGTGGGCAGGGGGAGGCAGGGAGTTGTAGACTGACCAGCTGTCCCAGATGGGCCAGGTAGGTCGTAAATATCCAGATATCCAAGGGTGCTGTCCTCACTGGGACCTTCATCTTGAGGAGGGCTGTCAGTCTGTGGTATCCTCTCTATGGTGGCATTGGCAGGGGTACCTGTGGATGGAATGAGACACAGAGTTAAATATTGAATGTGTGTTTGGGTATTTCTTCATCAGATGCATAAAGTGGCTTAACATGATTCCAGGTAAAGACAAATGCTTCACAGCATACCATTGGTGGTAGATAGTGTTCTATGACATGTGTACCATACTCCATTTTGGTTGGTGTCATTCAGGTTTGGTAAATTTTGCTCTGTGGATGAGTTCTGGTACTGTCTGATAGTTCACATGACTGCTCAGCACTGGTACCAAGTGACTATCCAAGCTTGCTAGATGTGACACGACATAGGTGGACATTGCAGCATGGTGGAGGAGGGTAAATGTCCTGTCTGTGCATGTTGTGCATGGTATCAGCCATCTTATATTCCATTCCATGGTAAGTCAATTTTTGGGTTATTGATCTAGATTTTTGGCCATTTGGATTAGTCACAGAGCTCTTGCTGTGTTTAGCCTTGTTTGTCATTGTGTTGTGCCATTGCATTGCTGTCATTGCCATGTAGTGGTCCTCAGTCATACCATCTAGTTGGTATAGCTAGTACAATAGTCATACAGGCAAGAGATGTGATATGACGTGCACATAGCAGGTGTTATCGTAGACAGGCTAGGTTATTGTGGGAATATTAGTGATACTATTATCCAATGCTATCTGTGCTACCTCTTCCTGATGTCCTCCTTTGTACATGGATGGTTATCTACTGAGTTGACCCTGTCGACTATTCTCTGCCACAACTCCATTTTCCTGGCAATCGATGTTTGCTGGACCTGTGCTCCAAACTGTTGGGCACTACCCTGATGATTTCATCCACAATGACCCTCAACCCATCATCTGTGAAAAGTGGATGCTCATAGTTACATGGCACACAGCCCTAGGGACACATAGGACACTCCTTGGGGGTGAGCTATATGTAAAAATAAAATAATTTAAGACTTTGGAACTACTTTTAGCTCCAAAGTCGAATTTGCATGCAACTCCACTTTAAAAGCATCCAGCAAGGCAGGCATGCCTTTAAAATGACACTGGGCACCTCAGCAGTGCACCTATGGGTGTACCACCTATGCTGGTGTCCCTAAACCTACATGACCTATGATATACTAGGGACTTATAGGTAGGTTGCCTTAGCCAATTATAATTAGCCAAATTTGCATACTCACTTTACACAGAGAATAGGCCCTGGGACTGGTTAGCAGTACCCAGGGCACCATCAGAGTCAGGAAAACACCAGCAAAAAGTGAAAAAAATGAATAATTGCAGCAAAAAGTCAGGGGGCTTCTGCATTCAGCTCTGTTTTCCTACACATAGCAAGGTCGAAATGTAATCGACATCTAAAACACAAACAAACCAACTTTGAAACCTTAATTAATAAAGATGGTGTACATTTATTATAATTTCTGATTTGAACTGATGTACATGGTTGGTTGTTGTTATATGAAACCCTTTTTGTTTGTTGTTTAGGTATGTATAATTTGATATTTAAATTTGTTGGTTCCTTTTTCACATGGAACATGGTGTAATTGCTTTATAAAAATAATTATGATTATATGCATTTGGTTGACAGCTCTTTATCGCTTTGTGTTGTGAACATAATAATGATACATGGCCATTGTTGGATCTATAATCTTATATTATTATTGTATCATTAATGAGAATCTTTGATCTTTGAAAATACTTTATGCCCTGGTTCTCGTTGAGTAAGGGTTGCCCTTCTTTTCTCAAGGATAGTCACATTACGATACAGCATTCCTTTAAATCCAGACCTATTGACATTGCCAATGTTAGTTTTATGTTAAGGTGACAGTTATTTTAGATTATGTATGCTGTTAAAATTCATGTATCGAAAAGTATATGGTCAATTTCCTAAAACCTTAATAAAACAAAAGAGTTGTGCTGGATTTAATTCAAAAAAGCCTTTCTGAAATAAAGTATTAATGAAAATGGTTTCTAAATCTAGGGATAAACAAAGAGAAGTGCTCACAGAGGGCCATGTTTACGGCAAGCGGTGCAGTGCAGCACAGCAATTCACGCTGATGTGCTGCCTCACTGGGAAATGGCAGGAATGTGCCACATTTAAGGCATACAATGCATTCCTGTCCTTTACCCTGGCCCTAGCTTACAAAGGGCTGCCTAGCGCCAATGCAGGCACACTTGCACCACGGTGCAAGGGTGTCTTCAATGCAGGCAGAATTGTTTTTGTGCATGAAGGGTCACCTTCCGGCACAAAACGATCCTTAGAGGCATAGTCCTCTATCTATGTGTGCTGCACAATGTAGTACACATCGGAAAATGAAATAGCTAGGAAAAATAAACATATCTCTTCTCGTTATGCCTCTCTAGGGGAGGCACATTTTTTGGCACATTCCCAGGCTTACCCGGTTTGGTAAATCTACGAATGTGTCAAAAACCATCAGATTTGCATGGGAACACCTATACAACACCCAGGGAATGCCTCTCTTTGTGCAGAGTAATGCAATGCAGTAATTTGCTCTGCTTTGCATTACTCCAGATTTTTGAAGTCCTTCAAAGCCATGCAAAGTGGCTTAGTGTTGTTTCTAAAATATGACTTAGAGGTTTGGGTCACGCATGTACCACATTATGTGATGCAAACATTACCTTAAGCTGTCATAAATATTCCCCTGATTTCAAGAAGGAAGGGAAAATTCAGAGAAGAAGATAAAATAACTCTTGAAACAACATAGAAGAATAAATGGCAGAAAGTGAGAAGCAGTCACAAACACAAAACTCCCAAATAAAATCATGCCTTGCTTATTTCTGTAAACTTCTTTGAAGCTCTTCCGAGCCCGCCTGTTTGTTGCCAACCCGTTTTATAGAGAATGCCCCTGCATGCCAGTGACGTGAAAGAGGTCTCACATCCAGAACCGGGGCAAGGCTTTGTTCCCGTTGTTTACAAATTGTTCCTACAACGGTCACCACTATATGCAGATCTTGATTTCAGACGAAATAGAGTTCAAAACCTGTTTTGATTGCCAAATAAAGGAAATAAAATGGGCATGTTGATTTCTACGTTAAACTAATTAGCATTTCCATTGAGTAGTTTATAGAACAAAACAATGTTAAGCCTTTCTCTGTGAAAGATTATTCGGCTACCTCCAGTTATTTATGGTGTGCCCGGTTGTTGTGAGAGTTATGAATTAATTGTACCAAGATGTGACTAGTATGAATTCTTGTTGTTCTTCCTGATTTACATTCTGACAGTTCTAATGTACAATTTGTCTTCATATATTTTTTTAATGTAAAATGCTGTGTCTCCCTTGGGGCCTGATTTGTGTTCCATAAAACTTCGAGAAAATGAAAGTAAAATGAAATAAAATAAATACAAGGGGCTTATATGCTTATGCTTTTCTGGTATCTGTTAGCAGTAGTCAATAAGATGACAGCTCCATGTGACTTCAGCACTAGCGCCACAAGGAGTCTGCATCCACATCAACTGTTATTGTATTTCATGGCTGTGCTAACATTGCATAGCCCTAGGTCAACAGCGTTGACCTTGGGTGAGGTCAGGGTTCCTTTAAGTTGGCTTCAGTACTGCCCCAGTAATGTGTCTCTAATTTCTTAAGTGATATCGGCCATTATGGGAGTTATTACAATTTTGGAGGAAGTGTTAATCCGTCCCAAAAGTGACGGTAAAGTGACGGATATACCACCAGCCATATTACGAGTCCATTATATCCTATGGAACTCGTAATACGGCTGGTGGTTTATCTGTCACATTTGGGACGGATTAACAACTCCTCCAAAGTTGTAATAACTCCCTATATTTGCACGGGCAGCCAACGTATTAAAAGAGATGTGGTGGATGGAGGGGGTGTGAGGGAACCATGGGAGGTGCAGGGGAAGGGAGGAACACTGGGACGCAGGAGGATTTTAACATTAAAAGAAGAAATAAACTTATCTGGTGATGATGTGCTGCCTCACCCTCTTCTTCCTGGTCCCAGCAGCTTCAGATACCCCTTGTGCAACCCTGTGCTGTTCTCATGCTATTGGCAAGCATGAGAGCAGTGCCAGGGTTGGCCTAAGCAGGCTGGTTTACAGCTCGCTCGGGAACAGGGAGTCTAGAACACCCAGCCAAACAGACATGAAGAGTTAAGTATACTCACTCCTTCTCCTCCTTCCATGGCCCAGCCCACCCCTTCCTGTACATGCTGGCTCAGAGCCAGCAGCTGAGAAATAAAGCAAAATATTGTTTTATTTTCACCTGTTGCCTCTGAGCCAGTGGGGCGATCCTCTTTTGCCACTGCAAAGGATCCACCCCTGTATATTTGTTCCAGAGTAGGTTAACAAGATTTACTCTCAAAGGGAATTGAATTTGTATGTGTTTTTTGTGTTGAGCCTGTCAATTTACCCATTTGCCTGTGGGTGGTAGGGACCTGATTGGTAATTCAGATTCATGGAATGATGCTGCACGCAGAAGTTTGGAAAGTGTTAACCCAGGTTTTCGAAGCTTTTCTGAACATAAGAAGAGTGGTGACCTTGAAAAGAGGAAAAATCAGTTCTAGATTTATGAGATGGGATGATATGAAGCTCTGCCTCCCGTTTGGGATGTATATCCCTTATATGGGTTCCCAAAAATATACATCCCAAACGGGAGGCAGAGCTTCATATCATCCCATATAAGGGCCTGATCACCTAATGTGGGATTGTGCAACCTTTGGTACCAATTGAATCCTTCAGCTAATGCCCACCATATAATTGTGTGAGGCATTTTGTTAAACAGACAAAGGGCTTTAAACTTAGTCCTTGATCTCAATGGGTAACGCTTAATAACATTTTGACTGAGTTGTAGTTTATTCTGCAACTTCTTTTGTAAACTAAATTGAGCAACATTGGAAACAATCCACTCTGGAGGATAAGAACACATTTACAACCATTACTTTAAGACTAAAGAAAAATAAGTTAATTTTTTAGAGTTTCGATTTTGAAGATGTGTAGCTTCATTCCCTGTTTCCAAGACATTCATAACGATCCATTGAGAATAGACTTTGTGGCTTTAAACTGCACTTTTTGCTTTAAACTTCTTCCTGCCTTCTTGCTTATTGAATATTGTTTAAATTATGATGGTTGTAAGTAAGTCGTCTTTATGTAAACAATACATTCATGATTCACTAGTATTAACCATCTAACATAAAACTATGGAGGTCAACACCAAAATCAATGACTTTGACTTTCTGTTAAAGCTACGATTCAATGCCATAACCCTTCTTCAAAACCTTTCATTAGAAAAATCTCTGCTGAGGCTAGGGAACATTGATGGTGAACGATCTGTTGACATCTCTGCTCAGTTAATGGAACAGGTCTGCTAAATAATTCATGGAGCATCCTTACCTACTAATCTTTGAAGTTCGAGGTGCCACATATTGAGGATTTACCAGGTAGATCAGTAATTCTGGTTTCTGATCTCTTCCCAAGTTCTCCTTACTCCTTACTGTTTTACCTAGAGATTTCAGCTACTTTCTGAAAGCCCAAATGTTGATATGAAATATCCAGTATCTGTGAATTTTAACAGAGATCTTGTAATTATGATGGGACAGCATTTCCAGTTCCCAGCCCCATTCGGATTACCGTGGCACTAGTAATAGCCTTTGGAGTGCTAAATTGGTTGAAAAATTCTTCTTGCACATGATTAGTTATAGTTTACTGTTAAACAAACACTAATATACAGAAACAGCCCTAGCATTCATAGCATATGTGTTAGAAATGGGGGCTTTGGTTGGCAGTCAGGATACCCTCTGTCCAAACAAGGACCCTCTCTCTAGTCAGGGTAAGTCACACACAATCCAAATTATCCTGTGTCCACCCTCTGGTAGCTTGGCACTGAGCAGTCAGGCTTAACTTAGAGGGCAATGTCTAAAGTATTTGTGCAATAAATAATGCAATAACACAATATAAATACCACAAAAATACACCACAGGTTTAGAAAAATATAGAATATTAATCTGGATCTGTACATGACTCCTACATTTCGAGGAAGAACAATGTCCCACACATGATGGCACAACTACACACAGAGAGGGCCTGGCTCCTTGGTATGTATGCATATGAAGGTATTTCACTGATATGGCACCTGTCAACACAATCTTTCCTGTCACTGTACCTGTTATTTCTCTGGGCCTACATTTGTGCAGAGCCTCCCTGGCCGTTGACACCATTGAGGTACCCACCCACAGAAGGGGAACTCCATTTCAATGATGCCCATGGGAGGATGAGCCATGTAATCGGAAGAACAGTTGGCCTCTTGATTTTCTTGATTCTTGAATTTAGAAAAATAGGAAATATTTATCTAAACAAAACAAGACCAAAACAACAAGAATCTGACATACACAAGTCAAGTTATTAATTTTTAAAGATTAAACTCAAAAATAGCTCTTAGAAACATAGAATGCTTTGATGAGGTGTTAACACGGCGGCGTGAAGGAGTCGTTCGCAACAATCCGACACCAGCGGCGCCGGACACGGAGTCGCGTAGAACCCCAAGTACAGTACCTTTGGTGAAGAGTGAAAACAAGTCGATGCGCGTAGTCGGGGATCGTGGCGTCTGTGCGAAAAGTTGAATCTGCGCACTTCGAGCGGCATCGGTCACGACCTGGTGCGGCGACTTCCACGGAGTCACGGACTTCAGCTGGGCTGCAGTGGCATTGGGCCTGCGAAGGTCGTCGCGTTTCAGCGAAGATCACGGAGTCGGTTGCAGGCGGCATCACCGGATTCAGCAGCGGCATTGGTCCAAAGTCATCCGAAGTCAATTTCCTTGGATTTCCACCAGCTTTCCTTTCAAGGCCCCAGGGACTGGATAGGGCACCACTTGTCAGAGCAGGAGTCTCTCCAGAGACTCCAGGTGCTGGCAGAGAGAAGTCTTTGCTGTCCCTGAGACTTCAAACAACAGGAGGCAAGTTCTAAATCAAGCCCTTGGGGATTTCTTCACATTGCCCTCTTACTCTGGCAGAAGCAGCAACTGCAGGATAGCTCCACAAAGCACAGTCACAGGCATGGCAGCTCTTCTTCCTCAGCTCTTCAGCTCTTCTCCAGGCAGAGGTTCCTCTTGTTTCCAAAAGTGTTCTGAAGTCTGTGGTTTTGGTGCCCTTCTTATACCCAATTTCTCCTTTGAAGTAGGACTACTTCAAAGTAAAGTCTCTTTTGAATGTGAAATCCTGCCTTTCCCATGCCAGGCTTCAGACACTCACCAGGGGGTCAGAGACGGCATTGTGTGAGGACAGGCACAGCCCTTCCAGGTGTAAATGACCACTCCTCCCCTCCCTCCTAGCACAGATGGCTCATCAGGAAATGCAAACTACACCCAAGCTCCCATTGTGTCACTGTCTAGTGTGAGGTGCAACCAGCCCAACTGTCAAACTGAGCCAGACAGGGAATCCACAAACAGGCAGAGTCACAGAAATGGTAGAAGCGAGAAAATGCTCACTTTCTAAAAGTGGATTAAAGGAATTGATTTAGACTCTCTGAGGATTTGGAATGGAGTTAATGCAGCAAACAGAAAAGAACCAACCAACTGTTTTTAATGTTTTTTGTATAGGTTTTTGATTCATTGGAATATGTATTATTCTTCTTTCTATTTATCACGAGCACTTTTTCTCACACTATCTGTCCTTTGGTGTGTTGTTTTACTAGATGGGTTGTCCATATAGGATGAATATATTAAATTGATATTTATGTATAAGTAAATAAATGAATATATATTTATATGAATAAATAGTTTTTTTCGTATTCACCTATGTTGTTTTATGATATATAAATAATTTGTCGATCTTTCCCCATTAGGGCACTGTTGTATGTAATGATTATCTTCTACCCAGCCCGATCAGGTTTTTGGGTTACCCTCTGTGGTTTATAAGTACAGTTTCTAAAAGTGGCATTTTCAAACAAACAATCTTAAAATCAACTTTACTAAAAGATGTATTTTTAAATTGAGAGTTCAGAGACCCCAAACTCCACATGTCCATCCGCTCCCAAAGGGAATCTACACTTTAATCAGATTTAAAGGTAGAGCCCATATTAACATATGAGAGGGATAGGCCTTGCAACAGTGAAAAACGAATTTAACAATATTTCACTGTCAGGACATAGACAACACATTACTATATGTCCCATCTTAACTATACACTGCACCCTGCCCTTGGGGCTACCTAGGGCCTACCTTAGGGGTGCCTTACATGTAAGAAAAAGGAAGGTTTAGGCCTGGCAAGTGGGTACACTTGCCAAGTCGAATTTACAGTTAAAACTGCACACACAGACACTGCAATGGCAGGTCTAAGACACGATTACAGAGCTGCTTATGTGGGTGGCACAACCAGTGCTGCAGGCCCACTGGTAGCATTTAATTTACAGGCCCTGGCACCTCTAGTGAACTTTACTAGGGACTTACTAGTAAATCAAGTATGCCAATCATGGATAAACCAATCACAAACAATTTACACAGAGAGCATATGCACTTTAGCACTGGTTAGCAGTGGTAAAGTGCTCAGAGTTCAAAAGCCAACAGCAACAGGTCAGAAAAAATTAGGAGGCAGGAGGCAAAAAGATTAGGGATGACCCTGCATAAGCAAAAAAGTCCAACAGACATCATGCTGTCCATCCTAATGGTCCTTTCTGTCATGGTATTTTGCAGGTTGGAATTCTGACTACACCCTTGTGTGGCCCTGGTTTTCTAACTATCTGATATCTGTCCTGGGACATATCTGTTGTACTGTGTCTCCTGATGAGGATGCCTCCCTATGCTGTCCATTACACATGGGGACATTACCAGACCACAAATAACTACCATGACATTTGCCTGTCTTTTAATAAAGACACATATACCGTAGCTTGTGTGGTCTTTATTGTGCATTTCATAAAATTGTGAGGCAACACATAGGTGTATGGTCCTGCTTACATTGGGAGTGGGCACACCTTGCCAGTGGCACAGAGACCTGGGGGCTGGGGCGTGGGAGAGAGGCTGTGAGCTAGAGGAGGGGGCCCCCAAGGGACTCCACTTACTAGGAAACTGTTTAAACCAGGACAGTGCGCGCTCCACGGGCAACTTAATGCAAGATGACAAACATTATGCAATGTAATAATTCATGCATTGTGTGCATGTCCAACATTGTCCAACAGGTGATGAATGAGATCATGGTAGATGAAATCATCAGATTTGGTTGCACAGGTCCAGTGTCCATGTGCCTTTGGAAAGTGGAGTAAAGTCATTGAACAGTCAATAGGGTCTCAGTGGCAAATCAGGGGAGGTTCACTTCCTAGCAGTGGGTTTTGTCTTGCCAACTGCTCCAGTTCGATGTCTGGATGGATGTCCATGTTCTGGGGGGATTCTTCAACTACAGACGCAGGTGTGTCTCCATTCCACTAACTGCAGCTGATGTAAATGGCTCAAATTGCTAGTGGATGGGGCCTGCTAGTGGGTGATGGAGGCCCGCAGGGTTGTGTTGATGTCCCTCAGCCCCCCACAATGGAGGCCATGGTGGCATTGTGTGCCTGCCACTGCAGCATGACCTCCTGGTGGTATTCCCTCTGCAGCCTTTGGTTTTCTCCCAACATGGTGATGATCTGGCCCATCCTGTCCTGGGAACTTTGGTATGCTCCCGGTCTTGAGAGATGGATTCTATCAGCGAGACCGGATCCTTGGGGTTTGTGCCTGTTCCCAATATGTCCACCTCTTGGCAGCTCCAAACTCCACTAGACGTTACAGCACAGAGTTACAGAATGGCCAAGCGGGGGGGGGGTGGGGTTTAGGTTGGGAACAGCGGGGAAGGAGACCTGTGGAAACAAGAGTTAAGAACACAATAGCAAAGTCATTCACATTAATCTTCGTGAACTAAGTCATAAAATATCTATACTTTGATAACATGAAAGATCAAGAGTTTTTCAATAAAATGACCTTTTAGTTCTCAATACCTGGAAGTAAAAAAAGGATTACACAAACTTTCATATAAGCGTTTCCAGAATAATATCTTATGCACTGAACATGGAACTCTCTCAAGATTGTTCTTGGAATAGCAACTATGGCATGACAAGAATCAACTAACACCTTAATTCTCAAAACATGAATTGCGACAGACTCATGAATGATATTGTAAAGTCATACTCTGTTTTTGATTTGAGTTTCAGGATTCAATTGCCCAAACGTTACTATGCATGTTATTATCAGACTGTACATCAAGATTCCAATATCTGAAATGATCGCGCAACTCTGCTGATCTGAAGTGCAAGGATTAATTGCCAAGAATCAATTGCGCATACTGCTGCCGATTCAACCATCAAGATCCAAATGCTAGGAAATGATCATGCACTCTGCCGATCTGAACTGCAAGAGTTAATTACCAAGAATGAATTGCGCATACTGCTGCTGATTCAACAATCAAGATCCAAATGCTAGGAAAGGATTGCGCACTCTGCTGATCTGAACTGCAAGGGTTAATTGCCAAGAATGAATCGCGCACACTGCTGCTGATTCAAACATCAAGATCCAAATGCTAGGAAATGATCGTGCACTCTGCCGGTCTGAACTGCAAAGGTTAATTGCCAAAAATGAATCGCGCACACTGCTGCCAATTCAACCATCAAGATTCAAATCCCAGGAAATGATCGCACACTCTGCCGATCTGGAATGCAAGGGTTAATTGCCAAGAATGAATCGCGCACACTGCTGCCGATTCAACCATCAAGATTCAAATGCCAGAAAATTATTGCGCACTCTGGCGATCTGAAATGCAAGGATTAATTGCCAAGAATGAATCACGCACACTGTTGCTGATTCAACCATCAAGATTCAAATGCCAGAAAATGATCGTGCACTCTGCCGATCTGAATTGCAAGGGTTAATTGCCAAGAAACAATCGCACACACGATTTAGTCAAAAGACCAAAACTCGAAAATCTCTGGAAATGCAGTTGGGGGGCCTACCCGACCTCTGCCTTACCGCCCTGCTTGGGTATCACCAAGGTATTGAGGACAGGGCCTGGAAATGTCCAAGTAGGCCTCCGGAACAAGAGCCCTGGAAAACGCTGCTGCTCTGCACTGGGACCTCTGAATAGTGCGCACGTGGAGTTGGGCTGGGTTCCTTAAATAGACCCAAGCCCCGCCCACCTGCCACACCCAGCCAGGCTGCAGGAAAGGCTTTGAAAATAACCAATACATTGCAAACAGTATTATTGGCAACAGTATTAATGACATTTCACGGTAAATGTCTGCAATGCAAAAAGTTAATATGCAATATCAGCACACAATGCATGAATTATTACATTGCATAATGTTTGTCATCTTGCATTAAGTTGCCCGTAGAGCGTGCACTATCTTGGTGTTGACAGTTTCCTGGTAAGTGGAGTCCCTTGGGGGCCCCCTCCTCTAGCTCACAGCTTCTCTCCCATGCCCCAGCCCCCAGGTCCCTGTGACACTGGCAAGGTGTGCCCACTCCCAATGTAAGCAGGACCATTATTGTCTGCGGTATCAGGGGGCCACTGAGGTCCATGTACTGTGGGGCACAAAATAGTTTGAACAGTCCTTGGGACACAGGTTTGAGGACAAAGGGTTGGTTGTGATGCTGATGCCACAGGGTTGGGGGATTGATGTGGGCAGGGGGAGGCAGGGAGTTGTAGACTGACCAGGTGTCCCAGATGGGCCAGGTAGGTCGTAAATATCCAGACATCCAAGGGTGCTGTCCTCACTGGGACCTTCATCCTGAGGAGGGCTGGCAGTCTGTGGTATCCTCTCTATGGTGCCATCGGCAGGGGTACCTGTGGATGGAATGAGACACAGAGTTAAATATAGAACAGGTGTTTGGGTATTTCTTTATCAGATGCATACAGTGGCTTAACATGATTCCCAGTAATGACAGATGGTACACAGCATACCATTGGTGGTAGATAGTGTTCTGTGACATGTGTACCATACTCCATTTTGGTTGGTGTCATTCAGATGTGGCAAATTGTGCTCTGTGGATGAGTTCTGGTACTGTCTGATAGTTCACATGACTGCTCAGCCGTGTTACCAAGTGACTATTCAAGCTTGCTAGATGTGACACGAATTAGGTGGACATTGTAGCATGGTGGAGGAGGGTATGTGAGTAAGCAAGGGTAAATGTCCTGTCTGTGCATGTTGTGCATGGTATCAGCCATCTCATATTCCATGCCATGGTAAGTCCATTTCTGTGTTCTTGATCCAGATTTTTGGCCATTTGGATTAGTCACAGAGCTATTGCTGTGTTTAGCCTTGTTTGTGATTGTGTTGTGCCATTGCATTGCTGTCATTGCCATGTAGTGGTCCTCAGTCATACCATCTAGTTGGTATAGCTAGTACAATAGCCATGCATGCAGGAGATGTGATATGATGTGCACATAGCAGGTGCAAACATAGATAGGCTAGTGCATTGTGGGAGTATTAGTGATACTATTATCCAATGCTATCTGTGCCTTTGACAAAGGCTGTGTGAGAAGTTGGGCTTGGTGGAGGTGTGATATACAGGAGAGGGGGATTGGGGAGTATGTGGGTAGTGAGGAAGCATTCAGGACATGACAATTGTGTGCCATGGTAGTAGTGGGTTCTTACAAGATTCCAGTCTGCCAGGTATTCCATCTAGTGCACAGCGATCTGGTGTCGTGATTCCATGGAATGCACCTTCCCCCGAAGGTCATTCTACCTCTTCCTGACCTCCTCCTTTGTACATGGATGGTTGGCTTCTGAGTTGACCCTGTCGACTATTCTCTGCCACAACTCCATTTTCCTGGCAATCGATTGTTTGATGGACCTGTGCTCCAAACTGTTGGCCTCTACCCTAATGATTTCATCCACCATGACCCTCAGCTCATCATCTGTGAAAAGTGGGTGCTCATAGTTACATGGCACACAGCCTTAGGGGCACATAGGGCACCCCTTGGGGGTGAGCTATATGTAAAAATAAAATAGTTTAAGACTTTGGAACTACTTTTAGTTCCAAAGTCGAATTTGCATGCAACTTCACTTTAAAAGCAGCCAGCAAGGCAGGCATGCCTTTAAAATGACACTGGGCACCTCAGCAGCGCACCTATGGGGGCTCCACCTATGCTGGGGTCCCTAAACCTACATGCCCTGCCATATACTAGTGACTTATAGGTAGATTGACTTAGCCAATTATAATTAGCCTAATTTGCATACTCATTTCATACAAAGCACAGGCCCTGGGACTGGTTAGCAGTACCCAGGGCACCATCAGAGTCAGGAAAACACCAGCAAAAAGGGAAAAAAGTGAAAAATGGAGGCAACACATCAGGGGACATCTGCATTCAGCCCTGTTTTCCTACACAAAGCAAGGTCGAAATGTCATCGACATTTAAAACACAAACAAACCAACTTTGAAACCTTAATTATTAAATATGGTGTACATTTATTATAATTTCTGATTTGAACTGATGTACATGGTTGGTTGTTGTTATATGAAACACTTTTTGTTTTTTGTTTAGGTATGTATAATTTGATATTTAAATTTGTTGGTTCCTTTTTCACATGGAACATGGTGTAATTGCATTATAAAAATAATTTTGATTATATGCATTTGGTTGATAGCTCTTTATCGCTTTGTGTTGTGAACATAATAATGATACATGGCCATTGCTGGATCTATAATCTTATATTATTATTGTATCATTAATGAGAATCTTTGATCTTTGAAAATACTTTATGCCCTGGTTCTCGTTGAGTTAGGGTTGCCCTTCTTTTCTCAAGGATAGTCACATTACGATACAGCATTCCTTTAAATCCAGACCTATTGACATTGCCAATGTTAGTTTTATGTTAAGGTGACAGTTATTTTAGATTATGTATGCTGTTAAAATTAATGTATTGAAAAGTATTTGGTCAATTTCCTAAAACCTTAATAAAACAAAAGAGTTGTGCTGGATTTAATTAAAAAAGCCTTTCTGAAATAAAGTATTAATGAAAATGGTTTCTAAATCTAGGGATAAACAAAGAGAAGTGCTCACAGAGGGCCATGTTTACGGCAAGCGGTGTAGTGCAGCACAGCAATTCACGCTGATGTGATGCCTCACTGGGAAATGGCAGGAATGTGCCATATTTAAGGCATACAATGCATTCCTGTCCTTTGCCCCGTCCCTGGCTTACAAAGGGCTGCCTAGCGCCAATGCAGGCACACTTGCACCACGGTGCAAGGGTGTCTTCAATGCAGGCAGAATTGTTTTTGTGCAGGAAGGGTCACCTTCCGGCACAAAACGATCCTTAGAGGCATAGTCCTCTATCTATGTGTGCTGCACAATGTAGTACACATCGGAAAATGAAATAGCTAGGAAAAATAAACATATCTCTTCTCGTTATGCCTCTCTAGGGGAGGCATATCTTTTTGGCACATTCCCAGGCTTACCTGGTTTGGTAAATCTACGAATGTGTCAAAAACCATCAGATTTGCGTGGGAACACCTATGCAATGCCCATGGAATGAGATTCTTTGTGCAGAGTAATGCAATGCAGTGATTCGCTCTGCTTTGCATTACTCCAGATTTTTGAAGTCCTTCAAAGCCATGCAAAGTGGCTAAGTGTGGCTTCAAAAATATGACTTAGAGGATTGGGTCACGCATGTACCACATTATGTGATGACCATTACCAAAAGCGGTCATAAATATTCCCCTGAGTTCTAGAAGGAAGTGAAAATTCAGAGAAGAAGATAAAATAACTCTTGAAACAACGTGGAAGGATAGATGGCAGAAAGTGAGAAACAGTCACAAACTCAAAACTCCCAAATAAAATCATTTCTTGCTTATTTCTGTAAACTTCCGAGCCCGCCTGTTTGTTGCCAACCAGTTTTATAGAGAATGTCCCTGCATGCCAGTGACGTGAAAGAGGTCTCACATCCAAAGCTGGGGCAAGGCTTTGTTCCCGTTGTTTACAAATTGTTCCTACAAAGGTCACCACTATATGCAGATCTTGATTTCAGACGAAATAGAGTTCAAAACCTGTTTTGATTGCCAAATAAAGGAAATCAAATGGGCATGTTGATTTCTACGTTAAACTAATTAGCATTTCCATTGAGTAGTTTATAGAACAAAACAATGTTAAGCCTTTCTCTGTGAAAGATTATTCTGCTACCTCCAGTTATTTATTGTGTGCCCGGTTGTTGTGAGAGTTATGAATTAATTGTACCAAGATGTGACTAGTATGAATTCTTGGTGTTCTTCCTGATTTACATTCTGACAGTTCTAATATACAATTTGTCTTCATACATTTTTTTAATGTAAAATGCTGTGTCTCCCTTGGGGCCTGATTTGT
The DNA here is from genome assembly GCF_031143425.1 of Pleurodeles waltl. Classification (NCBI taxonomy): domain Eukaryota; kingdom Metazoa; phylum Chordata; class Amphibia; order Caudata; family Salamandridae; genus Pleurodeles; species Pleurodeles waltl. The sequence goes on along the minus strand of NC_090437.1, from coordinate 1,062,188,632 downwards.
GTTACATAAAACTTCAAAAAAATGAAAGTAAAATGAAATAAAATAAATACAAGGGGCTTATATGCTTATGCTTTTCTGGTATCTGTTAGCAGTAGTCAATGAGATGACAGCTCCGTGTGACTTCAGCACTAGCGCCACAAGGAGTCTGCATCCACATCAACTGTTATTGTGTTTCAGGGCTGTGCTAACATTGCATAGCCCTAGGTCAACAGCGTTGACCTTGGGTGAGGTCAGGGTTCCTTTAAGTTGGCTTCAGTACTGCCCCAGAATGTGTCTCTAATTTCCTAAGGGATATTGGCCATTATATTTGCAGGGGCAGCCGACATATTAAAAGAGATGTGGTGGATGGAGGGGGTGTGAGGGAAGCATGGGGGGGGTGGAGGGGAATGGAGGAACACTGGGGCACAGGAGGATTTTAACATTAAAAGAAGAAATAAACTTATCTGGTGATGATGTGCTGCCTCACCCTCTTCTTCCTGGTCCCAGCAGCTTCAGATACTCCTTGTGCAACCCTATGCTGTTCTCATGCTATTGGCAAGCATGAGAACAGTGCCGGGGTTGGCCTAAGCAGGCTGGTTCACAGCTCGCTCGGGAACAGGGAGTCTAGAACACCCAGCCAAACAGACATGAAGAGATAAGTATTGTTGGAAAATGGGTTATTGGTAGGGCAGGTAGGTACCTACACCTAGCAACAAGCCACTAACCTCCACGTAGGTACAGTTAGGTCTCAGTAAATTAATCCCAGCTCAACCCTTGGTAGCTTGGCAACGAGCGTCAAGACTTAACTTAGGAGACAAAGTGTAAAGCATTCAAATATCACAAAACAGTAATTAAATAAAACACAGGAAACAGTTTAAAAATCCAAAACCAATTTATAAAAATAGTTTATATGTTTATCTTTAAAATGACACAAAAACGATTAAAATCGATTCAGGGGAACCGGAGATATGAATTTTTAAAGAATTATTACTTTTCTAGCGCTTAGAAACAAAAAGCGCCAATCGGGTCATCTGGTTGCACCTCGACCGGGGCAAAGTCAAACTTTCAGGCCGACCGCGTTGGAGCCCTGCTCGGCTACAGGTCGCGGGAGGCCTCGGTTAAAAAGTTACCTTCTGACTTAGTCTTTATTTTGAAGTTTTTCTTCACCGGGACGAACCTGCCAGTTGAATCCGACCTCCTGAAGCCCTTGTCCGGATATGCGATGTGGGTTTCCTCGGTGGAGACTTTTACCTTCGGACTTAGTCGTTTTTTCGAGATGAAAATCCTTCGACCGGGGTAAACCTGGATCTTGATCCGACGTCCATGGAGCCCTTCTCGGATACGATGGCTGGGAGGTCCCGGTCAACATTTTACGTTCGGACTTAGTCTCTTTTTTGGATGTTTTTCTTTACCGGGACGAACCACGAAGTCAGGCCGGGTCGCGGTTGAGGCAAGCCGGCTAGAATTTCCGCGGCGGGTCGGTCCCTCTCTGGAGCTTTTTTCCAAAATTTCTCAAATCTTTTCCAAACTTCTGGGGCTTCACCCAGATGTTCTTTTAAGGTTCTTTTGGGGTCCACAGCTCACCCCGAGGGTCCAGAAGTTCTGTGATGGTCCTTGGGGGGGTGCGGACTTCAACTCCCAGAATGCACCTGGCGCAAACTCCTTTTTGGCCACTGGACAGTGGTCAGCTGGTCGCTTTCTTCAGGAGTTGGTGCAGGGGACTCTGGTTAGCAATTTTTCACCTGTAGCAAACAGGGAGTCCCTCCTTGAACCAGTTGAAGCCAGGCAAAGTCCTTCTTGTGGTGAAGCCCAAGTGTGCAGCTGGTGCAGTCCTTCTGAGTGCAGGGTCCAGGTGCAGGCCAGCAGTCCAGCAGGGCAGTCCTTCTTCTTCTTTAGTTCCTTTCTTGTTGAATTCTGGAGGGGATCTGAGGCGTGGGTGCAGGTCTGCCAGTTTTATCCTTGCTCCTGGGTGAAAAGCAGGGGGGCCCTGGTTCTCCAATCAGGGACAGGGTCGTCCCCCTGTGATGACCACTTCCTGGGAAGTGTGGCAAAAATCCATCCCAGAAGGCAACAGTCTCCAAAAATCCAACATGGATGAATCTGATTTTTGGAGGTTACATCTGGCTGAGCCCACCCACTGGTGTGGCTAAAAATCATAAACACACCCCTCTCCTGCCCTCTCCTAATCTAATCAAGGGGGCACCTAGCTGTCTGGGGTTGCAGGATGTGGGGGTGTTGCTGGGTGCTGCAAATGTCCTTCTCTGCCTTTGAGGACCAGTTTGGCAGCCCTCCCCCTTCCTGCCTCACCATCTGCTGAGGGGAGATTCTCTCCCCCAAGCACATTCCTTTGTGTGAAGCCAGGCCACTTCACACCTAATCAAGGCAGCCTGCCAGAAGCTGCTGCAGGCTGGCCAATCAGAGCCCAGCAGCAAAAACAATGCAGAGCTGAAATTGGCAACTTTTTAGGTAAAGTCTAAACTTTTTACCTGAACAAGTTATATTAAATCCAACAACTGGAAGTTGTGGGATTTATTACAACAATCAATTTGATACCAAATTCTTGGTATGTAACATTTAAGGAGACTTTAAAATTTAAAATAAAGTCTGCCCATTCTAGCCTATGAAGGCCATTTACTTCAATGAGGGAAAAACGAATTTGGCTGTTTTTACCTCACCAGGGCTTATAAATCTATTTTTATAAAGTCCCTGCTTATAGTTACATGGCACCCAGCTCTAGGGGCACATAGGGCACACCTTAGGGGTGACTTATATGTAAAAATAAGGTAGTTTAAGACTTTGGAAGTACCTTTAATTCCAAAGTCGAATTTGCATATAACTTTAATTTAAAAGCAGCCAGCAAGGCAGGCTTGCTTTTAAAATGACACTGGGCACCTCAGCAGTGCACCTAGGTGTGCACCACCTATGCTGTGGTCCCTAAACCTACATGCCCTACCATATACTAGGGACTTATAGGTAGGTTAACTTAGCCAATTATAATTAGCCTAATTTGCATATCCATTTTACACAGAGCACAGGCCCTGGGACTGGTTAGCAGTACCCAGGGCACCATCAAAGTCAGGAAAACACCAGCAAAAAGAGGAAAATGGGGGCAAAAAGTTATGGGGCCTCTGCAATCAGCCCTGTTTTCTCACACAACCCCCCCCCCAGCCCACACGCCCAGGAGACTCAGCCCAACCCTGGGAGAGTCTTCCTGGCTTGTTAGGCGAGGAAGACAGTGAAGAAAACTGTCTGTCCCTTTGCAGGGCCTACTCTGCCTTATCTCCTCCTGTCAGGGTCACTCCCTATGGGTAGTGAAGCCATCCCAACAGTAAAAGGACCCAACACAAACTGAAACTTTCCTCTAGGGGGGTTTTCCTCCTTTCTCTCTGCCAACTTGGGTAGTGAGGTGCCCACCTCCCCTACTCCAAACTTTGCTAGGGCAACACCTAGCTTACCCAAAGAGGTCACCCAACACTTGAGCAACCCCACCATGACCAATAGGGTCAGGGGGCCTACTTTGCTATTGGCCCTGGGGTCTGCCTCCCAGGCCAAGTACAGTGCTGCCAGGAAGGCTAGCACCCAGCAGAGGCTACTGACAGCTGTCAGTACCCAGAACCACACCCTAAGCTCTCCACTGACAGGTGGCTGAGCTGCTTTAGGGGCATCTTTGGGGTCCTGGCACCCCTCTTGCTGTCTAGAGTGGGGGGCTACCACCTCCTGTGGCAGACACCCTCCTTCCACTCTCCCTTCTGTCAGTGCAGGGGCAACACCTTGCATCTGGACAGCTGCCTGACTACTCAGGACTTCCTTGGGGTCAGGTGAGGCCTCACCAGTGCCAACTCTGGGCTCCCCCCCTACTAGGGCAAAAGGCCCTTGGCTCCCTGGAACTCTCTTTAAGAGTGGCCTACCCTTCCTTTTCTTCTTTCCTTTTCTTGGGGACCCCTGTCTCCTAACTGTAGGGACTGACTCCCCAGGACTTTGGGTTGGGGGGGCGCCCTGGGCGACCACCCCATCTGTGACCAGACTCACCTCTGGGAGGTCATTGCCCAGGATACAATCTAGGGGAAGGTCAGCACTGACTACCACCCTAATCCAGTCAAGGATACCCTCCCTCTCTAGGGGCACTATGGCTACAGGTTTGGAGGTGACCTCCCCTGTGGCTATCCTGACTTTCTTTGTCTTTCCTGGGACATACATGTCTGGGGTCACTAACCGGTCACTCACTATAGTGTGACTGGCACAGGTGTCTCTCAGGCCAGTGGTAGGGATCCCATTCACTTGAATGTGGTGGAAGTGCCTACTCCCACCCTCAGGGATCACCAGCTTACCATCTGGTCCTGTCTCCCAGCACAATGCTAGGAGGACTTCATCATCTGAGGAATCCTCCTGTATGGCTACACTGGACAGCCCAGTGCTAACCACCTTCCTTGGACAGGCTGCATCTCCTCTGAAGTGACCTGTCTGCTGACAGTCAAAGCAAGCCCTACTGTCCAAGAGTTTTTTTAACCCTGGGTCTCCCTGTCTCTGCTTGTCAGAGTGGGAGTGCGATTTACTCTCCTCCTTCTTAGGGTTCTGGGGTACAGAGGGAGTCTCTGTGGTGGGCTTACCACCTCCCTCCTTAGGTTTTTGGGGACCTATCCCACCCTTCTTGGAGTCTCCCCCCTGGGACTTGACAACCACCCTGGTTCTCAACCACTCATCAGCTGCCTCCCCTAGCTCTCTAGGGTTGGTCTGCTTAGAGTCCACTAGATGCTGGCGTAACCTTTCTTGGGTACAATTGGTCAAGATGTGCTCTCTCATGATCAGATTGTATAACCCCTCATAAGTATCTACTTTGTTACCAATAATCCAGCCCTCTAGTGCCTTTAGTGAAATGTCCACAAAGTCAACCCAAGACTGGGTACTGACCTTCTGGGTGTCCCTGAACTTCATTCTATATTGCTCTGGGGTCAGACCAAACTTCTTGGCTAAGCACCTCTTCATACTAGGGTATGAATCTGCCTCCTCCCCCCTTAAGGTCAGAAGCCTATCCCTCCCTGAGTTGGGGACCAACTCCCACAAAAGGGAACCCCAGTATTGAGGCCTAACCCTTCTCATTTGGAGTGCCCTCTCAAAGGCCCCCAGCCACTTATCTATGTCATCCCCCTCTACGTAAGCAGGAACTGCCCCCTTGGGTAATCTGGGGCAAACTCCCCCACCCATGGACACCTCAGCTTCTTTATCGCTGCTTCCATCTCTTTTCTCTTTGTATGCCCACTTTTTTTTTTCTAGGGCCAGCTTCTCTGCTTCCAAAGCTATGTATGCTAGCTGGGCCTCCAGCTCTCTTTCTCTGATGGATGGGTTCTCTCCTCCTGAAAGGACCCCCTTCCCACCACTAGCTTTGGATCTGCCCCTAGTGACTGTGTTTACTGAGGACCGTTCTTCCTCATCCTCACTTGGGCTCAGATGCCTTCCCTCCCCTGACTGGTTAGAGCTTGCATCCTCCCTTCTTTCTCCCTCCTCTGGAGCTTCTTCTGACTCTACCTCTTGGGCCTCAGCCCATGCTGTCAGGGATGTGATCAGGATTTGCTTCCTGAGATCAGTGGTTGCAGGCAACCCTCTTTCAATACACAACCCCCTAAGCTGGACTACTGTCAGTGTGGGTAGGCTAGCCACATTTTTTGCAAAAATTGGAAACAAGAATTTAGAAAAATTACAAAAATTCAATAATTGAAATTAATCCAAATTAAAAATTAAAAACAATTTTTGCACTAGGACAATTTAAAGGATTTTTAATTTGTTTTACCTAAAACTGTAACGTGATATTAAACACAAGTACAGGATCCCGTCGCTGCTTCCAATTATGTTGGAAAATGGGTTATTGGTAGGGCAGGTAGGTACCTACACCTAGCAACAAGCCACTAACCTCCACGTAGGTACAGTTAGGTCTCAGTAAATTAATCCCAGCTCCACCCTTGGTAGCTTGGCAACGAGCGTCAAGGCTTAAATTAGGAGACAAAGTGTAAAGCATTCAAATATCACAAAACAGTAATTAAATAAAACACAGGAAACAGTTTAAAAATCCCAAACCAATTTATAAAAATAGTTTATATTTTTATCTTTAAAATGACACAAAAACGATTAAAATCGGTTCAGGGGAACCGGAGATATGAATTTTTAAAGAATTATTACTTTTCTAGCGCTTAGAAACAAAAAGCGCCAATCGGGTCATCTGGTTGCACGTCGACCAGGGCAAAGTCAAACTTTCAGGCCGACCGCGTTGGAGCCCTGCTCGGCTACAGGTCGCGGGAGGCCTCGGTTAAAAAGTTACCTTCTGAATTAGTCTTTATTTTGAAGTTTTTCTTCACCGGGACGAACCTGCCAGTTGAATCCGACCTCCTGGAGCCCTTGTCCGGATACGCGATGTGGGTTTCCTCGGTGGAGACTTTTACCTTCGGACTTAGTCGTTTTTTCGAGATGAAAATCCTTCGACCGGGGTAAACCTGGATCTTGATCCGACGTCCATGGAGCCCTTCTCGGATACGATGGCTGGGAGGTCCCGGTCAACTTTTTACGTTCGGACTTAGTCTCTTTTTTGGATGTTTTTCTTTACCGGGACGAACCACGAAGTCAGGCCGGGTCGCGGTTGAGGCAAGCCGGCTAGAATTTCCGCGGCGGGTCGGTCCCTCTCTGGAGCTTTTTTCCAAAATTTCTCAAATCTTTTCCAAACTTCTGGGGCTTCACCCAGATGTTCTTTTAAGGTTCTTTTGGGGTCCACAGCTCACCCCAAGGGTCCAGAAGTTCTGTGATGGTCCTTGGGGGGGTGCGGACTTCAACTCCCAGAATGCATCTGGCGCAAACTCCTTTTTGGCCACTGGACAGTGGTCAGCTGGTCGCTTTCTTCAGGAGTTGGTGCAGGGGACTCTGGTTAGCAATTTTTCACCTGTAGCAAACAGGGAGTCCCTCCTTGAACCAGTTGAAGCCAGGCAAAGTCCTTCTTGTGGTGAAGCCCAAGTGTGCAGCTGGTGCAGTCCTTCTGAGTGCAGGGTCCAGGTGCAGGCCAGCGGTCCAGCAGGGCAGTCCTTCTTCTTCTTTAGTTCCTTTCTTGTTGAATTCTGGAGGGGATCTGAGGCGTGGGTGCAGGTCTGCCAGTTTTATCCTTGCTCCTGGGTGAAAAGCAGGGGGGCCCTGGTTCTCCAATCAGGGACAGGGTCGTCCCCCTGTGATGACCACTTCCTGGGAAGTGTGGCAAAAATCCATCCCAGAAGGCAACAGTCTCCAAAAATCCAACATGGATGAATCTGATTTTTGGAGGTTACATCTGGCTGAGCCCACCCACTGGTGTGGCTAAAAATCATAAACACACCCCTCTCCTGCCCTCTCCTAATCTAATCAAGGGGGCACCTAGCTGTCTGGGGTTGCAGGATGTGGGGGTGTTGCTGGGTGCTGCAAATGTCCTTCTCTGCCTTTGAGGACCAGTTTGGCAGCCCTCCCCCTTCCTGCCTCAATGTCTGCTGAGGGGAGATTCTCTCCCCCAAGCACATTCCTTTGTGTGAAGCCAGGCCACTTCACACCTAATCAAGGCAGCCTGGCAGAAGCTTCTGCAGGCTGGCCAATCAGAGCACAGCAGCAAAAACAATGCAGAGCTGAAATTGGCAACTTTTTAGGTAAAGTCTAAACTTTTTACCTGAACAAGTTATATTAAATCCAACAACTGGAAGTTGTGGGATTTATTACAACAATCAATTTGATACCAAATTCTTGGTATGTAACATTTAAGGAGACTTTAAAATTTAAAATAAAGTCTGCCCATTCTAGCCTATGAAGGCCATTTACTTCAATGAGGGAAAAACGAATTTGGCTGTTTTTACCTCACCAGGGCTTATAAATCTATTTTTATAAAGTCCCTGCTTATAGTTACATGGCACCCAGCCCTAGGGGCACATAGGGCACACCTTAGGGGTGACTTATATGTAAAAATAAGGTAGTTTAAGACTTTGGAAGTACCTTTAATTCCAAAGTCGAATTTGCATATAACTTTAATTTAAAAGCAGCCAGCAAGGCAGGCTTGCTTTTAAAATGACACTGGGCACCTCAGCAGTGCACCTAGGTGTGCACCACCTATGCTGTGGTCCCTAAACCTACATGCCCTACCATATACTAGGGACTTATAGGTAGGTTAACTTAGCCAATTATAATTAGCCTAATTTGCATATCCATTTTACACAGAGCACAGGCCCTGGGACTGGTTAGCAGTACCCAGGGCACCATCAAAGTCAGGAAAACACCAGCAAAAAGAGGAAAATGGGGGCAAAAAGTTATGGGGCCTCTGCAATCAGCCCTGTTTTCTCACAAGTATACTCACTCATTCTCCTCCTTCCATGGCCCAGCCCCACCCCTTCCTGTACATGCTGGCTCAGAGCCAGCAGCTGAAAAATAAAGCAAAATATTGTTTTATTTTCACCTGTTGCCTCTGAGCCAGTGGGGCGATCCTCTTTTGCCACTGCAAAGGATCCACCCCTGTATATTTGTTCCAGAGTAGGTTAACAAGATTTACTCTCAAAGGGAATTGAATTTGTATGTGTTTTTTGTGTTGAGCATGACAATTTACCCATTTGCCTGTGGGTGGTAGGGACCTGATTGGTAATTCAGATTAATGGAATGATACTGCACACAGAAGTTTGGAGAGTGTTAACCCAGGTTTTTCGAAGCTTTTCTGAACATAAGAAGAGTGGTGACCTTGAAAAGAGGAAATATCAGTTCCAGATTAATGAGATGGGAAGATATGAAGCTCTGCCTCCCGTTTGGGATGTATATTTTTGGGAACCCCTATAAGGGCCTGATCACCTAAAGTGGGATTGTGCAACCTTTGGTACTAATTGAATCCTTCAGCTAATGCCCACCATATAATTGTGTGAGGTATTTTGTTAAACAGGCAAAGGGCCTTAACCTTAGTCCTTGATCTCAATGGGTAAAGCTTAATAACATTTTGACTGAGTTGTAGTTTATTCTGCAACTTCTTTTGTAAACTCAAGTAAGCAACATTGAAAACAATCCACTCTGGAGGATAAGAACACATTTACAACCATTACTTCAAGACTAAAGAAAAATGAGTGAATATTTTAGAATTTCGATTTTGAAGATGTGTAGCTTCATTCCCTGTTTCCAAGACATTCATTGAATTAAATGGATCCATTGAGAATAGACTTTGTGGCTTTAAACTGCACTTTTTGCTTTAAACTTCTTCCTGCCTTCTTGCTTATTGAATATTGTTTAAATTATGATGGTTGTAAGTAAGTCGTCTTTATGTAAACAATACATTCATGATTCACTAGTATTAACCATCTAACATAAAACTATGGAGGTCAACACCAAAATCAATGACTTTGCCTTTCTGTTAAAGCTACGATTCAATGCCATAACCCTTCTTCAAAACCTTTCTTCAGAAAAATCTCTGCTGAGGCTAGGGAACATTGATGGTGAACGATCTGTTGACATCTCTGCTCAGTTAATGGAACAGGTCTGCTAAATAATTCATGGAGCATCCTTACCTACTAATCTTTGAAGTTCGAGGTGCCACATATTGAGGATTTACCAGGTAGATCAGTAATTCTGGTTTCTGAATCTCTTACCAAGTTCTCCTTACTCCTTGCCTGTTTTACCTAGAGATTTCAGCTACTTTCTGAAAGCCCAAATGTTGATATGAAATGTCCAGTATCTGTGAATTTGAAAAGAGATCTTGTAATTATGATGGGACAGAATTTCCAGTTCCCGACCCCATTCAGATTACAGTGGCACTAGTAATAGCCTTTGGAGTGCTAAATTGGTTTAAAAATTCTTCTTGCACATGATTACTTATAGTTTACTGTTAAACAAACAATAATATACAGAAACAGCCCTGGCATCCATAGCATATGTGTTAGAAATGGGGGCTTTTGGTTGGCAGTCAGGTTACCCCCTGCCCAAGCAAGGACCCTCTCTCTAGTCAGGGTAAGTCACACACAATCCAAATTATCCTGTGTCCAACCTCTGGTAGCTTGGCACTGAGCAGTCAGGCTTAACTGAGTAGGCAATGTGTATAGTATTTGTGCAATAAATGATGCAATAACACAATATAAATACCACAAAAATACACCACAGGTTTAGAAAAATATAGACTATTTATCTGGATAAAATAAGGTCAAAACGTTCAAGATTTGATAAGTACACACTGAAATAGAGAATGATAAATGTAGTCTTAAGTTCTTAAAAGCAATCAGTGTCTCTTGCAAGCACAAAGTACCTGCTTTGCGTCTAAATTATCCACAAGGGACCGCAGAGGAGGAGATGCATGGAAAACGGGGAGGTTTGGGTCAGTTTCTCCCGGCGCACACAGACGATGCGTCAATATTTTTCACGCAGCCAGGGACTTGCATCGATTTCCGGCACGCGGACTTTGATCCTTTTTGGGTCGTGGGGTATTTGGATGCCCTGGGGATAATGCGGAGAAATCTTGGACATGCAGGATGAAGTCAAAGGAGCTGCGTTGATCCGGTGGGTGATGCGGGGTAGTTTCTGTTTCACAGCAGGCACTGCATCGATTCTTCTCACAGGAAGTCAGGCTGCGTCGTTTCGGCTATGCATTTATCCAGTGGGCTGTGCGTTGAAGTTCCAGTCGCAACACTAGCGCTGCGTCGATCTCCACTCTGGAAGCTGGGCTGCGTCTTTCGTGTTCAGCATGCAGTGATTGTCTCACCGTAATGCAGGCTGTGCATTGTTGTTGGCAGGCTGTGTGTCGAAATTTCGCCGCACAAGGAGTTCTTTGCAGAGATGAAGTCTTTTTGGCCCTGAGACTTCAGGAAACAGGAGTCAAGCTCAATCCAAAGCCTTGGAGAGCACTTCTCAGCAGAGCCAGTGGGCAGCAAGGCAGCAGGGCAACAGCAAGGCAGCAGTCCTTTTTCAGCAAAGCAGTCAGGTGAGTCCTCTGGGCACAAACAAAGAAGGGCTAATATGTTGGGAGTGTTTAGAGAAAAGTTGGTCCTGTGTACGGTACTCCCATCATAATACCAAAAAACCAAAAGTACACAGTTCCAGCCAATAGACTAGTACAAATGTAAACAGTAAGTAATATAGTCTGAGTCTGCTCTTATTAGAACAAGAGCCCTCACTCACCAAATGGTGACATGCTTCATCATCGGGCTTTTGCTCCTCAGCAGGCTGGCACTGCAATGCCTGACGGGCCCCTCGTGGGGGCTCTTTGCCAGAGATCTTTTGAGTGTAACGAATGCCGGTAGCTGAGTGCAAATAAAAATGGCTAGAGGTCTGGAAATATCGTATTTAATCAACCCAGACCCCTGTCATGATTAAAAACGGAGTGTGGGTAAGGATTAGAAGTAATGTCTAGTCCACCCTCAGAAACAAAAAAACTGTCAGTCCCTGAATTAGGGGAATATGGAGAGTTCGAGTACAGAACTAACTATACTTCTATCATCGGGGTCAACATGTTTCTCGCAAAATATGTCTGTTAAGATCGGTGCGATTCGTCAGGACCAAAAAACTTACCTAATCCACATGTTATAACCCAATACGGGATTTCTTCATACCACAAAAACCTACAAAGAGCAAAAGAACAGTCTCAAAATAGAAATATAACCATGTGCACAGTGAGCTCACTCCGGTGAGAAACCCTAATGTGCAGTGTATCACACAGTGAAATATAAATCAAACGACTCCTCTCAATTCAGAGGATGAATCCTTACCCTCCTTCTATTAAAGGATGGGCCCCATCGGGCCTAATGCTCAGCAGATCCTCAGATGAAGTTTCTTTTCTGGATTTACGTATCATCCTAACTAATGGATTGTTACACTCTTCCATTTTTCAGAAACCCACAGATAGGAATAGTTTACTGCTATTTGACAGCCACCACCCCAAATCTCTGTGACAGAATTTACCTTTCGGTCAATTCCTGAGGTTAAGACGTAACTGCACAGAGATTTCTGATTATAATAACCAGGCTGAGATTCTGAGCCACAAGCTAGTACACCGTAAATATCCACTACGGATTATCAGTCAGGCCAGAAAAAGAGCTCAAAATATCCCAAGAGATGTCCTTCTGAACACAAATTCACGTGAACGGCATTCAAGACTGCCTTGTGTTACCACCTTCACCCCTTTGAGTAACCAGGTTAGGAAGATTATTAGAAAACACTGGTCCATTCTGAACATTTCAGGTGAGGCTTTAGCGCAACCCCTTTTTGCATTCAAATCCACACAAAACAGTCAAGACTTATTAGTACACACTAGACCACTACCACAACGAAATTGTGACAACATACAATCTAGATCATGGCTAGGGGTTATAGGACATTATCCTTGTGGTAAGTGCAATGTATGTCCCTTCTCTATCCACACACAGGATGTGGACTTGGGTGAGAGGACACCATGGCAATTAGCGAAACATACTAACTGCCTCACAAAGAACTGCATCTACATGATCACCTGTCCATGCAATTTCCGATACATCGGGATGACCACTAGGATGGTCAAAACACGTATCAATGAGCATCGGAGCACTATATGATGTCAACGAGCCGCAACTAAATTGACTAAACATTTAATTGAATTCCATCATACACCTGACGACCTGAGATGGGTTGTATTGGAACGCATTTCAAACAATAGAGACTGTACCGAGAGACTTTTTGAGAGACAACAACGCTGGGTGTTTAGTTTAGGAACACATCGGACTGGACTAAATGATGATATACCCTGGTTGGAATTTACTAATCAATAGTCGCAGGGTTCGATCTTTTCACTATGGAGATATCACAATCAATATATAGTTTTTTTAATGGCAGCCTCCATTATGCTTGGATCTACGAATATACAACCATTTCTGAGGTTCGACATCATTTTATGATTGTGTTACCACAACTGATTCTATTATGACTCCCTCTGTCGTCAATGGCTGCATAGTGCACCCTCCTACACTGTTTATGCCCCCTTGATGGCAACTTTCATTTCAGTATGATTGGGATATTTTCTATTTTCTATTATCTTTCTACAGACAGTCCTTTGGGATTACCATTTTGGGGTTACAGCTATTGGTTGCCACCCTTGTTTGACTACAGGTCCCCCTCTGTATTGGTATTCCATTACAATATGGCTGTCATTTCTTTGTTACAAAAACATCTCTACAATATGGTCGCCACTATTTCCTATTCCTATCCCCATTACAAAATGGCTGCCACTCTTTTACTGTTAGGGAATTCCTTCAAGATGGCCGCCGCTTTTCTCCAGTCCTCTTTCTAGCTTGATGCCCCACCACCATTTATAAACCCCTCTCCGGCTATGTCTCACTTTTTCTGGGACGCGGAGCAGGGGTAGGTTATCCACCCGGTGGCCACACGAGCGGGATAAGTCCTACGTTACCTTTCTTTAAGGAGCAGAAAACTAACTATCTATATTGCAGACCACTTTCTTTGCCCCTTCTTGATACTTGGTGGTAGCTGTCATTAAACATTGGACACTACTATGAGCCTGTGTCCTTATTATTAATACTATTGGTGTACATTATTGGACTGGCGATTGTCTACACGTGATTTAGGATTATTTTGACAATTTGAATTGACTAACAATATTCCACATAGTTATGGTGATTACCTGTATCCTCATACTTAGGACTTTCTGTTACTGGACATGTTTGAGCCATGATTTAAGTTTGTCCTGAATAGTTTGAATGGATTTATAATCCTTGAGATATTTACACTTGTTATGTATGACATGTCATCTATATCTATACTTAGTTGACTATACAAGCCTGGACCACTGATGCTTATCGCTATCCCGATGGGGCCCATCCTTTAATACAAGGAGGGTAAGGATTCATCCTCTGAATTGAGAGGAGTGGTTTGATTTATATTTCACTGTGTGATACACTGCACATTAGGGTTTCTCACGGGAATGAGCTCACTGAGCACATGGTTATATTTGTATTTTGAGTCTGTTCTTTTGCTCTTTGTAGGTTTTTGTGGTACGAAGAAATCCTGTATTGGATTATAACATGTGGATTAGGTAAGTTTTTTGGTCCTGATGAATCGCACCGATCTTAACAGACATTTTTTGCGAGAAACATGTTGACCCCGATGATAGAAGTATAGTTAGTTCTGTACTCTAACTCTCCACATTCCCCTAATTCAGGGACTGACAGTTGTTTTGTTTCTGAGGGTGGATTAGACATTACTTCTAATCCTTACCCACACTCTGTTTTTAATCATGACAGGGGTCTGGGTTGATTAAATATGATATTTCCAGACCTCTAGCCAGTTGTATTTTCACATACCCATATACCAATCCCACATACTAGCACTCAGCTACCAGCATTCTTTACACTCAAAAGAACTCCGGCAAAGAGCCCCCATGAGGGCCCCGTCAGGCATTGCAGTGCCGGCCTGACGAGGAGTAAAAGCCCGATGATGAAGCATGTCACCATTTGGTGAGTAAGGGCTCTTGTTCTAATGAGAGCAGACTCATAGACTCTATTACTTACTGTTTACATTTGTACTAGTCTATTGGCTGGAACTGTGTACTTTTGTTTTTTTTAGTCCTTTGGGCAGCCAGACAGCTTCTCTTGACAGATTGCAGGTTCTGGTTCAACCTTTCTTCCCCAGTGGTATCTTATCCAGAAGTCAGAGGCCCTGTTTAAATACCCAAAAGTGCCTTTGAAGTGGGGGAGACTTCAAAGAGTGGCTTAGAAGTGCACAAGGTCCCCTTTCAGTGCTATCCTGTCTGCCAGGGTCCCAGTAGGGGGTTTGGCAGTCCATTGTGTGAGGGCAGGCCACTGTCCCTTGACATGTAAGTGTCAGGCCCTCCACCCTGCCAGCCCAGGAAGACCCATTCAGTATGCATATTTGTACAGGTGTGACTAAGCCGCATGTGGTTTGGGTTGTCTTAGTGAAATGCACATGGGAGCTGTCAACTAACCCAGCCAGACATGGATTGTAAGGCACAGAAGGATTTAAGTGCAGCTAAACTCTCACTTTCTAAAAGTGGTATTTCTAAAACAGTAATATTAAATCCAGCTTCACCAGTCAGCAGGATTTTGTATTACCATTCTGACCATACTAAATATGACCTTGTTACACCTTTCAGATCAGAATCTACCACTCAAATAGTATATGAGGCTAACCTTAATGTTAGCCTATGAAAGAAGCAGGCCTCACAGCAGTGTAAAATTAATTTAGTGGTTTTACACTACCAGAACATATAAACAACACAGGAACATGTCCTGCCTTTTCCCTACATAGCACACTGCCCTATTGGTTACCTAGGGCCTACCTTAGGGTGACTTTATGTAGAAAAAGGTTAGTTTAAGGCTTGGCAAGTACTTTTAAATGCCAAGTCGAATTGGCAGTGAAACCGCACACAGGCCTTGCAATTGCAGGCCTGTGACAAGGTTAAGGGGCTTATTATGTGGGTGAGTCAACCAGTGCTCCAGGCCCACTAGTAGCATTTATTCTACAGGCCCTGGGCACATGTAGTGCACTTTACTAGGGACTTATAAGTACATTAAATAAGCCAGTTGGGTGTGAGACAATGTCACATTGTTTTAAGGGAGAGAGCATGTGCACTTTAGCACTGGTTAGCAGTGGTAAAGTGAGCAGAGTCCTAAAACCAGCAAAAACAGTGTCCAAAAAGTGGAGAGAGGCAGGCAAAAAGTTAAGGATGACCACCCTAAGGCTGTCCGGTCTAAGAAAATCTAAGAATATGGAATTTGTACAGGCTGTTTTTGGACCAAATATTAAATTTTACAATCCAAAATAATAAACAATTCAGAACGTTCTGTTACAGAAAACTGGTTTCCCATTGATCAGCCTACCCAACACTTATTTTTCATTCACATTGAAAAAAGTTGATATGCAAAACCTAAAAGAATTAAGATGCCCTCAGTGCAAATCATTGGAAAAGGTTTGGAAAGAGGAAAATCTCTTGTGCAGTGTATTGGAAGGGGACAGTACTGCAGTTAGCTTTTATCTATCTTCAGATTGCAGCAGCTTGTGTCTGGTAAAAACTCCTTGTGATAATAGTGAGGGTAAAGGGGATGAACTTCGCATCTACAAGCTATTAGGAAATTATTTCCAGTCAGAGCTTTTACTCTTGGGACATTGAATTAACTGAATCATTTAGTGCAATTGATCAGCTTCTAAAAAAAAGAAACTGACATTTATTAGTAGAACTCTATTTAATACATGTACTAGGAAAAGAAAATGCTTTGCTTTCAGAAACAACTGCAGAGTAGATGAAACATATAAAGAAAACCCGATTAGCTCAGCAGTGTACTACAGTTTATCAGATATTGCAGAAACAGCTATTGACAGAGGCTAAAACCTTAGTAACTATCCCTTCGAAATCTATTGGCTTCTGCTCCCATGCTTATAGGTCATTGATACAGTGAAGAGTGGCGAATTAAAAACCTTGCTTGGTTTCAGTTTTCTTTTTATTTTCCAACTGAGACTGGACTCATGCTTCCATATATAATTAATTTATTGCATGGGGAGCGAATACTCCATTTCATCTGGTACCGCCCTCACCAGTGTGTACCGCCCTCACCAGTGTGGCAAGTTTCAGCCAAAAATTATGCAGTACTCACAGCGGTAATATGTTATTTATTGAGATTTGTAATAAAAATGTTATTGGTTATCTTTTAGAAAGTCAGAATGAAAATCTGAACTAAAATGGATACAAACTAAAAGGTCACTACTCTCATATGGTTAGGAGAACAAGGGGACAATCTGTTTTTTTTAGATTCATTAAAAGGAAGCACCAATCTCAACCACTTGGTCTTTCATTTATGAGATAAATTGACACCAGCTGCCCCCAGTGTTTGTAATGGTGACTACCCACTCCAAGGAATAAACACAAACCTTGTCAGATTGAACACCTAAAGTCACTAAATTAACCTGAGCTCAACCCCCTGGTAGTTATTGTAGAAGGCTGG
Organism: Pleurodeles waltl; assembly: GCF_031143425.1. Taxonomy (NCBI): domain Eukaryota; kingdom Metazoa; phylum Chordata; class Amphibia; order Caudata; family Salamandridae; genus Pleurodeles; species Pleurodeles waltl. The sequence goes on along the minus strand of NC_090437.1, from coordinate 1,062,171,698 downwards.
CCTGGCTTGTAGTGGGTACCAAGGGGTACTTACACTCTGTACCAGGTCCAGTTACCCCTTATTAGTGTAGAAGAGGTGTTTCTAGCAGCTTAGGCTTACAGAAGGTAGCTATAGCAGAGCAGCTTAGGCTGAACTAGGAGACATGCAAAGCTCCTACTATACCACTGGTGTCATGTGCACAATATCATAAGAAAACACAATACACAGATATACTAAAAATAAAGGTACTTTATTTTTATGACAATATGCCAAAAGTATCTCAGTGAGTACCCTCAGTAATAGGATGCCAAATATACACAAGATATATGTACACAATACCAGAAATATGCAGTAATAGCAAAAGGAGGTAATGCAAGCAGTGTAAAGTTACAATAGATTGCAATAGGAGCACATAGGTATAGGGGCAACACAAACCATATACTCCAAAAGTGGAATGCGAACCATGAATAGACCCCAAACCTATGTGAGCTTGTAGAGGGTCGCTGGGACTATAAGAAAACAGTGAGGGTTAGAAAAATAGCTCACCCCAAGACCCTGTAAGGTAGGTGTAAAGTGCACCTACAACCCCCAGAGAGCACAGAAGTTGTGATAGGGGGATTCTGCAAGGAAAACCAACACCAGCAAAGCAACAACAGTGGATTTCCGGACCTGAGTACCTGTAATACAAGGGGACCAAGTTCAAGAGTCGCGACAGTGTCGAGAGTGGGCAGATGCCCAGGAAATGCCAGCTGAGGGTGCAAGGAAGCTGCCACCGGATGGAAGAAGCTTTGTGTTCTGTAAGAACGAAGAGGACTAGGAACTTCTCCTTTGGAGGATGGATGTCTCACGTCGTGAAGAAGCTTGCAGAGGTGTTCCCATGCAGAAAGACTGCAAACAAGCCTTGCTAACTGCAAGGGTCGCGGTTAGGGTTTTTGGATGCTGCTGTGGCCCAGGAGGGACCAGGATGTCGCCACTTGGACGAGGAGACAGAGGGTGTGCCCAGCAAGTCAGGGAGCCCTCACAGAGGAGTGAACCAGAGTCCACCCGAAGTCAGAAAAGGGAGTTCCACGACGCCGGAGGACAACTCAGAAGGTTGTGCACTGCAGGTTAGAGTGTCGGGGACCCAGGCTTGGCTGTGCACAAAGGAAATCCTGGAAGAGTGCACAGGAGCCGGAGCAGCTGCAAATCACGCGGTACCCAGCAATGCAGTGTAGCGTGGGGAGGCAAGGACTTACCTCCACCAAACTTGGACTGAAGAGTCACTGGACTGTGGGAGTCACTTGGACAGAGTTGCTGAGTTCCAGGGACCCCGCTCGTTGTGCTGAGAGGGGACCCAGAGCACCGGTGATGTAGTCTTTTGTTGCCTGCGGTTGCAGGGGGAAGATTCCGTCGACCCACTGGAGATTTCTTCAGAGCTCCTGGTGCAAGAAGGAGGCAGGCTACCCCCAGAGCATGCACCACCAGGAAACAGTTGAGAAAGCCGGCAGGATGAAGCGATACAAGGTTGCAGTAGTCGTCTATGCTACTTTGTTGCGGTTTTGCAGGCGTCCTGAGCAGTCAGCGGTCGATCCTTTGGCAGAAGGTGAAGAGGGAGATGCAGAGGAACTCTGATGAGCTCTTGCATTCGGTATCTGAAGAATTCCCCAAAGCACAGACCCTAAATAGCCAGAAAAGGAGGTTTGGCTACCTAGGAAGGAGGATAGGCTAGTAACACAGCTAAGAGCCTATCAGAAGGAGTCTCTGACATCACCTGCTGGCCCTGGCCACTCAGAGCAGTCCAGTGTGCCAGCACACCTCTGAATCCAAGATGGCAGAGGTCTGGGGCACGCTGGAGGAGCTCTGGGCACCTCCCCTGGGAGGTGCAGGTCAGGGGAGTGGTCACTCCACTTTCCTTTGTCCAGTTTCGCGCCAGAGCAGGGCTGGGGGATCCCTGAACAGGTGTAGACTGGCTTATGCAGAGATGGGCACCATCTGTGCCCATCAAAGCATTTACAGAGGCTGGCGGAGGCTACTGCTCACCAGCCCTGACACCTTTTTCCAAAGGGAGAGGGTGTAACACCCTCTCTCTGAGAAAGTCCTTTGTTCTGCCTTCCTGGGCCAGGCCTGGCTGGACCCCAGGAGGGCAGAAACCTGTCTGAGGGGTTGGCAGCAGCTACAGTGAAACCCCAGGAAAGGCAGTTTGGCAGTACCCGGGTCTGTGCTAGAGACACCGGGGGATCATGGAATTGTCTCCCCAATGCCAGAATGGCATTGGGGTGACAATTCCATGATCTTAGACATGTTACATGGCCATGTTCGGAGTTACCATTGTGACGCTATACATAGGTAGTGACCTATGTATAGTGCACGCGTGAAATTGTGTCCCCGCACTCACAAAGTCCGGGGAATTTGCCCTGAAAGATGTGGGGGCATCTTGGCTAGTGCCAGGGTGCCCACACACTAAGTAACTTTGCACCCAACCTTCACCAGGTGAAGGTCAGACATATAGGTGACTTATAAGTTACTTAAGTGCATTGGTAAATGGCTGTGAAATAACGTGGACGTTATTTCACTCAGGCTGCAGTGGCAGGCCTGTGTAAGAATTGTCAGAGCTCCCTATGGGTGGCAAAAGAATTGCTGCAGCCCATAGGGATCTCCTGGAACCCCAATACCCTGGGTACCTCAGTACCATATACTAGGGAATTATAAGGGTGTTCCAGTATGCCAATGTGAATTGGTGAAATTGGTCACTATCCTGTTAGTGACAATTTAGAAAGCAGAGTGAGCATAACCACTGAGGTTCTGGTTAGCAGAGCCTCAGTGAGACAGTTAGTCATCACAGAGGGAACACATACAGGGCACACTTATGAGCACTGGGGCCCTGGCTGGCAGGGTCCCAGTGACACATACACTAAAACAACATATATACATTGAAATATGGGGGTAACATGCTAGGCAAGATGGTACTTTCCTACACAACCCCCCCCAAACGAAGGAAAATAACACTAGCCATGACCTGATGAGTCTTCATTGTCTAAGTGGAAATATCTGGAGAGTCCATCTACATTGGAGTGGGTACTCCCAGGTCTATGTTCCACTGTATAGTCCATCCCCTGTAGAGATAAGGACCACCTCAACAATTTAGGGTTTTCACCTTTCATTTGTTTTAGCCAAAGTAGAGGTTTGTGGTCTGTCTGAACAATGAAGTGAGTGCCAAACAGGTATGGCTTCAACTTCTTCAGTGCCCAGACCACAACAAAGGCCTCCCTCTCTATGGCAGACCAACGCTTTTCTCTAGGGGTCAACCTCCTGCTGATAAAAGCAACAGGTTGATCCTGGCCCTCAGAATTGAGTTGTGATAGGACTGCCCCTACCCCTAATTTAGATGCATCAGTTTGAACAATGAATTTCTTGGAGTATGTGGCAGGCTGAACGGTATAAACAAGACTGAGACCAGGCTGTACGATAAGTAAGGAATTTTTATTTTATAATCTTCTTTATGCTACTTTTCACAGTTTACTAGGGAGGTCTTTGGCTGTGGTTTTCTGTTTAGGTTTTTCTTAGTTCTCTTGTTAACTCCGTCCTCTTCTTCTTCTTTCTTCCTAGGTCGATAGTTTCTGGTGGACTCGGGCGGCTCCAGTGGATTACCTTTGTAAGCCACGACCCTCCAGGGTCGTGGCCGGTTCGTCGGCTTTCCTGCTCTGGTTCTTCTCCGTGGGTGGCCTCCTTCTCCTCGTCTCCTGCTCCAGCTGATTCCTCGTCCGTCTCGTCGCGCTGGTTTTCTCCCGTTCGTCCTGCTCCAAACTCGTTTCCTCTCTCCACTCTCTCCCCCCTCGTCACGCTCTCCTCCTCTTTTTCAGCCTCCGTGCCCCGGAAGTCCTCGAGCGTTTACCTGGAAACAGGGAAACGCGTCACCGACACCTGGAGCGTTGCCATGGTAACATGGGAACGCAGAATGGATGCGTCGGGTTTGCCCGACAAGGAGTGATCTGACGCTGGCGTGGACGTGGTCGCGGCGGCCCGTTCACACACCCCATCCCAAGAACGGTCCTGATCGAGGACTGAAGAGGAGCAGGGGAACCGGGATAGGTAATCCGCAGGACCCTGTTGTGATCCAGGGACATGGCAGATCTGGAAGGTAAAAGGTTGTAGTTCAAGGAACCAGCATAACACCCTAGAGTTGGAATCCTTGTGGGAGGCAAGCCAGGTAAGAGGAGCGTGATCAGTATACAGTACAAAAGGTCGGCCCAGAAGATAGTATTGTAAGTGTTTCACTGCCCATTTAATGGCCAAACACTCCCTCTCAATGATAGGGTAGTGACATTCGCGGGGAAGAAGTTTCCTGCTGATAAACACAACCGGGTGGTCCCGACCCTCCTTATCAGGCTGAGCTAGCACTGCCCCGAGACCCACGTTAGAAGCATCAGTGTACAAATGGAAAGGCCTAGAGAAATCAGGACATTGTAAGACAGGATCCGAGGTAAGGGAGGACTTTAGTTGCTCAAAACTAGCCCTTTGACACTCTGTAAAGGGTTCTAACCTGTTAGGGTGATGTTTTCCCAATAGATCAGTAAGTGGAGCCGCAATAGTGGAATATCCCGGTATAAATCTACGGTAATAGCCCACTAAACCTAGGAAAGAACGCAAGTCTTTCTTTGTTTTTGGGATGTGGGCTTGGCTAATGGCATCTATTTTAGAGATTGGCGGTTGTAGGGTACCGTTACCTATTTTATAGCCTAGATACGATATGTTGGTATTCCCTAAGAGGCACTTCTTGGGGTTAGCTGTCAAACCAGCTTCTGCCAGGGTGGTAAAGATTTGGTCGAGATGTTGCAGATGGTTCTCCCAAGTATCGCTAAAAATGACAACATCATCTAGATAGGCTACAGAGAATGTATGAAAGGGTTTTAGTAGCCTGTCCATTAATCTCTGAAAGGTAGCTGGGGCTCCGTGAAGACCAAAGGGTAGAACTGTGAATTGATAAAGACCAGATTGTGTAGAGAAGGCTGTTTTCTGTTTGTCTTCAGGTGCAAGGGGAATCTGCCAATACCCTTTAGTGAGGTCTAACGTAGACAAATATTTGGCTCTCCCTAGTTTCTCTAGAACGTCATCCACTCGGGGAATAGGATATGTGTCGAATAGGGATATTGCATTGAGTTTGCGGAAGTCAATACAAAATCGGACCGATCCGTCAGGCTTTGGAACCAAAACTACTGGAGAGCTCCAAGGGCTACTAGAGGGTTCAATTACTCCTAAGGCTATCATTTTCTCTATTTCCTCTTCTATGACATGTTTCCTAGCCTCAGGGATACGATAAGGTCGTAGTCGGATAGTTTGTCCTGGCGGTGTTTGTATTTTGTGACAGATCAGGGAAGTTTTTCCAGGTATCTCCGAAAAGAAATGTGGGTATTGTTTTAACAGGGAGAATAACTGCTCCCTCTCTGACATTGTCAGAGAGGTGTTGATACCGGGGATATTTTCCCTTTGTCGGTTTTCCAAGGGAAACAGTTCTATGTCCAATTCCTTGCTGGGAGCGATGAAACGCCCCATCTCCACTTGGCCGCCTACCTCTTCTACGGCTTTCCATTTCTTGAGGAGATTTACGTGGTAGATTTGTTTTTTTTTGGGGTTGCCACTCAGTTCTATGAGATATGTGACTGGGGAGACTGCTCTAATAACCCTATAGGGTCCCTGCCATCTAGCCAATAATTTCTGTTCAGACGTGGGTCGCATTCTCAAGACTTGATCATTCGGAAGAAATGTACGTAATTTACTTCCCTGGTCATAATAGTGTTTTTGTTTCTCCTGGGCTTCCTCAAGGTGTTGCCTTACATCCTCCCATAATGTTCGTAAGTGTGTTTTAAGTTTTTGGACATACTCTAACAATGGCCTCCCCTCCTCTTCTTCCTCTTCCTCCCAGGTTTCTACGGCCATATCCAAAAGACAACGGGGTTGCCTTCCGAAAACCAGTTTGAACGGGCTATGTCCCGTTGAGGCCTGTTCGTGGGTTCTAATGGCATAAAGAACTAAGGGTAATTTCTGGTCCCAATCCCTCCCAGAGTCGTCTACTACCTTCCTTAACAGTGTTTTAATGGTCCGGTTATAGCGTTCCACTAAACCGTCCGTCTGTGGATGATAAACTGAGGTTTTTATTTGGGAAATACCTAATAACCTACATATCTGTTTCATAAGGTTCGACATGAATGGTGTACCTTGGTCAGTGAGGATTTCTTGGGGAAACCCTGTCCGAGTGAAGCCCGCTATCATGGCTTGTGCCACTGTTTTAGTGGTCATACTTGCTAAGGGGACGGCTTCTGGGTACCTCGTAGCATAATCTACGATAACCAAGATATATGTATGTCCTCTAGATGAGGGAAGTAGGGGTCCAATTGAATCCATACCCACCCTGCTAAACAGAATATCAATGATGGGAAGAGGTAGTAGGGGTGCTTTCCTGGGCATACCTGGTTCTGTGAGCTGACACCTAGGACACTGCGAGCAATATTTCCTAATGTGGGCGAAAACCCCTGGCCAATAGAACTTCCGGAGGAGATATTCCTCTGTCTTTTCTCTACCGAAATGGCCCCCTCCCAGTTGGTTATGGGCTAGGAAGAGTACTTGGTTTCTGTATGTTTCTGGAACTTCTAGTTGGTGTTTACGTTCTCCTGTTTTGGTCGTGGTAACCCTGTAAAGAAGGTTTCTTTGTACGAGAAAATAGGGACCCAGCTCATTTGTTTCTTCGGTTTTAGCTGGTCTCCAAGCATGAGTGAGGGTAGGGTCTTCTCTCTGATGGTGGCGGAAGCTTATAGGTGCACTACAATTCTCTGCTATAACTCTTATAGGGTGGTTTCTCTCTTTGGTTTCCTGAAATTTCAATTCCTCGTATCTTTTTTCCCGTCTGGAAAGTTTCCTGCGGTGTGGAGGAGACTCAATGGGGCTATTAGAAAATGGAGCCTCAATCCACCATTCTGGGTTCTCATTCTGGGTTTGGGTGCGGTCTAAGAGTTGTTGAAACCGCATATAGTCTGTGCCGATAATACAATCTTCAATTAGTTGGTCCATAACTCCCATGGGAAGGAAGTCTCTATATTCACCCCACTCAAGCGTAACTACCGTTAGGGGATATTGCTCCTTATCGCCATGTATACAGCAGATAGTGACCCATTGATTGGAGGTCGTACCAACAGGACCTACTAAATTTTGTCGTATTACGGATTGACTGCAACCTGAATCTATGAGGGCAGAGAGGAAGCGTCCATTTATTTTTACGATTTTTTTTAATTTGTCGTTCCCCCCTCCAGTACATAGGACTCTGAATCGGGTTACCCCTATCTCCATGGGTTCAACTCCTTCTATTGTCCTGGGGCATTCTCGTGCTATGTGACCCCATTCGCCACAGTTCAAACATTGTGGTCCCTGCATCGGGTGGCTCTCCCCTTGCTTACGAGGGCTCGGGTCTTCCAAAGTATATCTCGGGACGGGTTTTGGTGTTGAGGTGAGGGGTCTTATGTTGAGTCTGGACTGTATTGGTCTCATCGGTGGACCTGTGGTAGGCACAGGCCAAATCTATGGCAAGCTCTGTATCTACTTTTGGATGTTGCCTTATCCAATTTTTAGTACTGGTGGGTAGGGAGTCCAAGTACTGTTCGAGGATGATCGTCTTTATAACATCTTCTCTGCTGGTTCCTATAGGGCCCAACCACTTAAGTGCTAAATCTTTCACCCGGAAGTAAAAGGTACGGGGGTCCTTGTTCTGTCCCCATTTTACTTTCCGGAATTTTACTCTATAGAACTCAGCATCATGGCCAACCCTTTCCAAAATGCTCCTCTTTATGTCCTTATATGACGTGGTACCACCCGGATTAGCTGCTTGATAAGCCGCCTGCATAAGTCCTGTGAGCAAAGGGGTGAAATACTGTCCCCATCTTTCCTCTGGCCATTGGGCGGAGGAAGCCACCCGTTCGAAGTTGGTAAAGAAAGAGTCCGGGTCGTCCCCCTCCTGGAATTTTTGTAGAACCGAATTGGGGACATTAGGGTGGACTTTACTGGCGGCTATTGTATCTGTTAATTTCTGCAGCGCCGTTTCATGCACCAGTTGATTGTTCGCCAAGATAGTGGCTTGGCTTTTTAGCGCGGACTGTAAGGCCTCCCTATCTTCTTTGGCCTCACGTTGGTGGGCTTCCCATACCAACTGTAAATGGCGCTGGCCTTCCGCCAGCTGTTTAATCATGTCCTCCAGAGTGGGATTTTCATTCATTGTCTATACCGTTCCTCCGACCTACGGTGGGGTTTTATCCCACTTCTGACACCACTGTGGCAGGCTGAACGGTATAAACAAGACTGAGACCAGGCTGTACGATAAGTAAGGAATTTTTATTTTATAATCTTCTTTATGCTACTTTTCACAGTTTACTAGGGAGGTCTTTGGCTGTGGTTTTCTGTTTAGGTTTTTCTTAGTTCTCTTGTTAACTCCGTCCTCTTCTTCTTCTTTCTTCCTAGGTCGATAGTTTCTGGTGGACTCGGGCGGCTCCAGTGGATTACCTTTGTAAGCCACGACCCTCCTGGGTCGTGGCTGGTTCGTCGGCTTTCCTGATCCGGTTCTTCTCCGTGGGTGGCCTCCTTCTCCTCGTCTCCTGCTCCAGCTGATTCCTCGTCCGTCTCGTCGCGCTGGTTTTCTCCTGTTCGTCCTGCTCCAAACTCGTTTCCTCTCTCCACTCTCTCCCCCCTCGTCACGCTCTCCTCCTCTTTTTCAGCCTCCGTGCCCCGGAAGTCCTCGAGCGTTTCCCTGTAAACAGGGAAACGCGTCACCAACGCCTGGAGCGTTCCCATGGCAACATGGGAACGCGGAATGGATGCGTCGGGTTTGCCCGACAAGGAGTGATCTGACGCTGGCGTGGACGTGGTCGCGGTGGCCCGTTCACAGAGTAACATGGGCATTTTAGGACAGGTGCAGTGCACATGGCCTGTTTGAGCTCCTCAAAAGCTTTCTGACAGCTAGCTGTCCACAATACCTTTTTAGGCATTTTCTTGGAAGTGAGATCATTAAGTGGGGTTGCAATGGAACCATAGTTTTTAATAAATCTACTGTAATACCCAGTGAGGCCTAGGAAGGCTCTCACCTGGGTCTGTGTTGTAGGGGGAACCCAATCCATGATTGTTTGTATTTTCCCCTGAAGTTGTGCAATCTGTTCTCCACCTACCAGGTGTCCCAGATAAACCACTTTCCCCTGCCCTATCTGGCACTTTGAAACCTTGATAGTGAGGCCTGCCTTCTGCAGGGCCTCCAAAACTTTCCACAGGTGGACCAGGTGATCATCCCAGGTGGAGCTAAAGACAGCTATATCGTCCAGATATGCTGCACTAAAAGCCTCCAACCCTTGCAGGACTGTATTCACCAACCTCTGAAAAGTGGCAGGTGCATTTTTCAAACCAAAGGGCATTACTGTGAATTGGTAGTGCCTTCCAATAGTCGAAAATACAGTTTTTGCTTTAGCATCCTCTGATAACATGATCTGCCAATTCCCTGCAGTCAAATCAAAGGTGCTTAGATACTTGGCAGATGCCAGTGTATCTATGAGCTCATCTGCCCTGGGTATAGGGTGAGCATCAGTTTTTGTTACTTGGTTGAGACCTCTGTAATCTACACAAAACCTCATCTCTCTTTTCCCATCTTTTGAGTGAGGCTTTGGTACAAGCATCACAGGAGAGGCCCATGGGCTTTCAGAATGTTCAACCACTCCTAGTTCAAGCCTTTTCTGAACTTCTTGTTTTATGCAGTCCCTGACATTGTCAGGCTGTCTATAGATCTTACTTTTGACAGGCATGCTGTCTCCAGTATCTATAGTGTGCTCTCACCAAGATGTGGTGCCTGGCACAGTGGAAAAGAGTTCAGAAAACTGACCTAGGAGATTTATGCAGTTGTCTTTCGGCTCAGCAGTAAGACAGTCTGCCAACACTACACCTTCCACTAGAGCATCTTGTTCTGTGGAAGAGAAGAGATCAGGGAGAGGGTCACTCTCTTCTTACTGTCCTTCATCTGTTGCCATGAGCAGGGTGAGATCAGCCCTGTCATAGTAGGGTTTTAGGCGATTGACATGGAGCACTCTAAGGGGACTCCTGGCAGTGCCCAGGTCAACCAAGTAGGTGACCTCTCCCTTCTTTTCAACAATGAGATGGGGTCCACTCCATTTGTCTTGGAGTGCTCTTGGGGCCACAGGCTCCAATACCCACACCTTCTGTCCTGGTTGGTACTGAATCAGAACAGCCTTCTGGTCATGTCATTGCTTTTGGAGCTCTTGGCTGGCCTGAAGGTTTTTACTGGCCTTTTTCATGTACTCAGCCCTTCTGGATCTTAGGCCAAGTACATAGTCCACTATGTCTTGCTTAGGAGCTTTTAAAGGTTGTTCCCAACCCTCCTTTACAAGTGTTAGAGGACCTCTTACAGGGTGCCCAAATAGGAGTTCAAAGGGGCTGAAGCCCACTCCTTTCTGGGGTACCTCCCTGTAAGCAAACAGGAGGCAAGGTAACAGGACATCCCATCTCCTTCTGAGTTTTTCAGGGAGTCCCATTATCATTCCTTTGAGAGTTTTATTAAACCTCTCTACCAGTCCATTTGTTTGTGGATGATAAGGTGTGGTGAATTTGTATGTTACACCACATTCCTTCCACATGGCCTTTAAGTATGCAGACATAAAGTTGCTACCCCTGTCTGATACCACCTCTTTTGGGAAACCCACCCTGGAAAAGATTCCCAGGAGGGCTTTTGCCACTGCAGGAGCTGTAGTGGTCCTTAGAGGAATAGCTTCAAGATATCTTGTGGCATGGTCCACTACCACCAAGATAAACCTATTGCCTGAAGCAGTAGGAGGGTCAAGGGGGCCAACTATGTCAACCCCTACCCTTTCAAAGGGAACCCCAACCACAGGCAGTGGAATAAGGGGAGCCTTTGGAGTGCCACCAGTCTTGCCACTGGCTTGGCAGGTCAAGCAGGACTTACAAAAGTCTTTTGTGTCCTCTGACATCCTAGGCCAGTGAAACAGGGGGACAAGCCTTTCCCACGTTTTAATTTGCCTTAAATGTCCAGCCAAAGGAATGTCATGTGCCAGAGTTAGGAGGAACTCTCTGTACTGCAGGGGAATGACCAATCTCCTGGCTGCTCCAGGTTTTGGGTCCCTTGCCTCTGTGTACAAGAGGTTGTCCTCCTAGTAAGCTCTATGTGAGTCACTGACATCCCCATTTTGCTGTTTGACAGCTTGCTGTCTGAGACCCTCTAATGTGGGACAGGATTGCTGTGCCACACTCAGTTCCTCCCTGGCAGGCCCCCCTCCACCCAAAAGCTCAGCAGTGTCTGCTGCCATCTCCTCTGGTGAAGGTTCTGCACAGGGTGGAAATTCTTCTTCCTCAGAAGTTGAATCATCTGTAGAGGGATGGATAGTGGGTAGGGATTTACCCTTGCTACCCTTAGCTTTAGGGAGCACTTGGTCCATTGTTCCAGGATCCAAGTCACCCTGTCCTTTTTGCTTTTTGGCCTGAGCCCTTGTCAAAGCAAAAATATGCCCAGGAATGCCCAGCACTGCTGCATGAGCCTCCAACTCCACTTCTGCCCAAGGTGATATCTCTAAATCATTCCTTAGTAGACAGTCTACCGGTAAAACTGAGGCAACCACAACTTTCTTTGGACCAGTAACCCCCCCCAGTTGAGATTCACAACAGCCATGGGGTGGCTAAGAGTGTTGTTATGAGCGTCTGTCACTTGGTACTGGTGACAAAGTAGGTGTTGTTCAGGGTGTACCAGTTTCTCTATTACCATGGTAACACTGGCACCTGTGTCCCTGTAGGCCTGAACCTCAACACCATTGATTATGGGAAGTTGCTTGTACTTATCCATATTAAGGGGACAAGCAACCACGGTGGCCAAATCAATGGCACCTTCAGAGACTAACACAGCCTCTGTGGTCTCCCTAACAAGAACAACCCCAACTAAATTACCAAAAGTGAGCCCAGCTACTCCCTTGGATTGGCTATTAGTAGGTTTGCTCCCACCGCCACTGCTATTACTAGGGGCACTAGAGGTTGCAGTAGGGGTTGTGGTAGTGGGAGGCTTGGTGATTTTCTTTGGACAACTGGCATCAGTTGTCCAATTGCCTTTTACTTTACGTAAATAGCACCATTGTTTCTTTACTTGATTAGAAGAGGATTTGGACCCACCACACCCACCAGAGTGTTTTTGTGGGCCTGATGAAGACTCATTTTTAGATTTGTCCCCACCCTTGTCTGAAGACTTACCATCCTTCTTCTTGCCATCCTTGTCACCCCCTGTATGAACTTTTCTGTTCACTCTTGTTCTGACCCATTTGTCTGCCTTTTTTCCCAATTCTTGGGGAGAGGTCAGATCTGAGTCCACTAGATATTGGTGTAACAAATCAGACACACAGTTATTCAGAATATGCTCTCTCAGGATTAGATTGTACAGGCTTTCATAGTCAGAAACTTTACTGCCATGTAACCACCCCTCCAAGGCCTTCACTGAATAGTCAACAAAGTCTACCCAGTCTTGTGAGGACTCTTTTCTGGTTTCTCTGAACTTAATCCTGTATTGTTCAGTGGTTAAGCCAAATCCATCCAAGAGTGCATTCTTCAAAACTGTAAAATTATTGGCATCACCTTCTGTAACAGTAAGGAGCCTATCCCTACCCTTTCCACTGAAAGATAGCCATAGGATAGCAGCCCACTGCCTTCGAGGGACCCCCTGTACTATACAGGCCCTCTCAAGTGCAGCAAACCACTTGTTAATGTCATCCCCCTCCTTGTAAGGGGGAACTATCTTGTGCAGATTCCTGGAATCATGCTCTCTAACAGGATTACTATCAGGAATACTGCTGCTGCCACCATGGGGTCCAAACCCCAACCTCTGTCTCTCCTTCTCTAAGTCTAGGGATTCCCTGTCTAGAGCCAGCTGTTGCTGTTTAAGCTTCAGCCTGGTCTCTTCCACTCTCAACTTATTGAGTTCCCTTTCTAACAATTTGTCCTGAAGGTCTGTGGGTTGGGAATGCTTTGACACAGAAGAAAGATTTGATTCAACAGAGGGAGACCTGCCTCTAACAGCTGGCACTCTAACAATCTGGCCTTCAGGAACAAAAACCTCCTTACTATGATGGGAGCTTCTATTACTACCAGTAATGCTAGGTGGTCTGCTAAGGGGCAGATTAGGAAGTGAACCCTGTACCACTCTCTCAAGGGGCTCCCCTGAGTCAGAGTATGAGCTATCTATCAACTTTTCAGATGAGGTGCCACCCTGGGCCTTATCATTCTCAATAAGCATATTCGACAGAAATTCTCTAGTAGGGTTCTTTCCTACCACTAAACCTCTATCAATGCAGAGACTCCTTAGGCTCTTAAAGTTAAGGTGGTCATGAGTTGTATTGACCAAATTAAGAGGAGTTCCTACACCAGACATGACAGAAGAAGGTTTAGAGACAGATAAAAGAGAGAAAAAGTTTCAGGACTTTTTAAAGAACAGAAAAAAATCGTTTTAAACTTTTTGAAACGTTTAGAAAGTTTTGAAGTACTTTTCAGCACTTAGCAGATAGTGTAAGAGAAGAAAAGCAAAACCTTTTGGTTAGGTGTACATACACTGAACTTGTTTTGTATATTATTATCTTATGAAAAGTACGCAATGACAAAGTGGTAAGTAGTTGCAAGTACTTATCCCACCGCTACACAACCAATGTAGGAGGCTGGCCTGGCTTGTAGTGGGTACCAAGGGGTACTTACACTCTGTACCAGGTCCAGTTATCCCTTATTAGTGTAGAAGAGGTTTTTCTAGCAGCTTAGGCTGATAGAAGGTAGTTATAGCAGAGCAGCTTAGGCTGAACTAGGAGACATGCAAAGCTCCTACTATACCACTGGCGTCATATGCACAATATCATAAGAAAACACAATACACAGATATACTAAAAATAAAGGTACTTTATTTTTATGACAATATGTCAAAAGTATCTCAGTGAGTACCCTCAGTATGAGGATGCCAAATATACACAAGATATATGTACACAATACCAAATATATGCAGTAATAGCAAAAGGAAGTAATGCAAGCAGTGTAAAGTTACAATAGATTGCAATAGGAGCACATAGGTATACGGGCAACAAAAACCATATACTCCAAAAGTGGAATGCGAACCACGAATGGACCCCAGACCTATGTGAGCTTGTAGAGGGTCGCTGGGACTGTAAGAAAACAGTGAGGGTTAGAAAAATAGCCTACCCCAAGACCCTGTAAGGTAGGTGTAAAGTGCACCTACAACCCCCAGAGAGCACAGAAGTCGTGATAGGGGGATTCTGCAAGGAAAACCAACACCAGCAAAGCAACAACAGTGGATTTCCGGACCTGAGTACCTGTAAGACAAGGGGACCAAGTTCAAGAGTCGCAACAGTGTCGAGAGTGGGCAGATGCCCAGGAAATGCCAGCTGAGGGTGCAAGGAAGCTGCCACTGGATGGAAGAAGCTTTGTGTTCTGCAAGAACGAAGAGAACTAGGAACTTCCCCTTTAGAGGATGGATGTCCCACGTCGTGAAGAACTTGCAGAGGTGTTCCGACGCAGAAAGACTGCAAACAAGCCTTGCTAGCTGCAAGGGTTGCGGTTAGGGTTTTTGGATGCTGCTGTGGCCCAGGAGGGACCAGGATGTCGCCACTTGGATGAGGAGACAGAGGGGGCGCACAGCAAGTCAGGGAGCCCTCACAGAAGCAGGCAGCACCCGCAGAAGTACCGGAACAGGGACTTGGAAGAGGAGTGAACCAGAGTCCACCGGAAGTCAGAAAAGGGAGTTCCACGACGCCGGAGGACAACTCAGAAGGTTGTGCACTGCAGGTTAGAGCGTCGGGGACCCAGGCTTGGCTGTGCACGAAGGAAATCCTGGAAGAGTGCACAGGAGCCGGAGCAGCTGCCAATCACGCGGTACCCAGCAATGCGGTCTAGCGTGGGGAGGCAAGGACTTACCTCCGCCAAACTTGGACTGAAGAGTCACTGGACTGTGGGAGTCACTTGGACAGAGTTGCTGAGTTCCAGGGACCACGCTAGTTGTGCTAAGAGGGGACCCAGAGGACCGGTGATGCAGTCTGTTGTTGCCTGCCGTTGCAGGGGGAAGATTCCGTCGACCCACGGGAGATTTCTTCAGAGCTCCTGGTGCAAGAAGGAGGCAGGCTACTCCCAGAGAATGCACCACCAGGAAACAGTCGAGAAAGCCGGCAGGATGAAGCGATACAAGGTTGCAGTAGTCGTCTTTGCTACTTTGTTGCGGTTTTGCAGGCGTCCTGAGCAGTCAGCGGTCGATCCTTTGGCAGAAGGTGAAGAGGGAGATGCAGAGGAACTCTGATGAGCTCTTGCATTTGGTATCTGATGAATTCCCCAAAGCAGAGACCCTAAATAGCCAGAAAAGGAGGTTTGGCTACCTAGGAAGTAGGATAGGCTAGTAACACAGGTAAGAGCCTATCAGAAGGAGTCTCTGACGTCACCTGCTGGCCCTGGCCACTCAGAGCAGTCCAGTGTGCCAGCACACCTCTGAATCCAAGATGGCAGAGGTCTGGGGCATGCTGGAGGAGCTCTGGGCGCCTCCCCTGGAGGTGCAGGTCAGGTGAGTGGTCACTCTCTTTTCCTTTGTCCAGTTTCGCCAGAGCAGGGCTGGGGGATCCCTGAACCAGTGTAGACTGGCTTATGCAGAGATGGGCACCATCTGTGCCCATCAAAGCATTTCCAGAGGCTGGGGGAGGCTACTCCTCCCCAGTCTTGACACCTTTTTCCAAAGGGAGAGGGTGTAACACCCTCTCTCTGAGGAAGTCCTTTGTTCTGCCTTCCTGGGCCAGGCCTGGCTGGACCCCAGGAGGGCAGAAACCTGTCTGAGGGGTTGGCAGCAGCAGCAGCTGCAGTGAAACCCCGGGAAAGGCAGTTTGGCAGTACCCGGGTCTGTGCTAGAGACTCGGGGGGTCATGGAATTGTCTCCCCAATGCCAGAATGGCATTGGGGTGACAATTCCATGATCTTAGACATGTTACATGGCCATGTTCGGAGTTACCATTGTGACGCTATACATAGGTAGTGACCTATGTATAGTGCAAGCGTGAAATGGTGTCCCCGCACTCACAAAGTCTGGGGAATTTGCCCTGAACAATGTGGGGGCACCTTGGCTAGTGCCAGGGTGCCCACACACTAAGTAACTTTGCACCCAACCTTCACTAGGTGAAGGTTAGACATATAGGTGACTTATAAGGTACTTAAGTGCAGTTGTAAATGGCTGTGAAATAACGTGGACGTTATTTCACTCAGGCTGCAGTGGCAGGCCTGTGTAAGAATTGTCAGAGCTCCCTATGGGTGGCAAAATAATTTCTGTAGCCCATAGGGATCTCCTGGAACCCCAATACCCTGGGTACCTCAGTACCATATACTTGGGAATTATAAGGGTGTTCCAGTATGCCAATGTGAATTGGTGAAATTGGTCACTAGCATGTTAGTGACAATTTAGGAAGCAGAGAGAGCATAACCACTGAGGTTCTGGTTAGCAGAGCCTCAGTGAGACAGTTAGTCATCACAGAGGGAACACATACAGGGCACACTTATGAGCACTGGGGCCCTGGCTGGCAGGGTCCCAGTGACACATACACTAAAACAACATATATACATTGAAATATGGGGGTAACATGCCAGACAAGATGGTACTTTCCTACAGTTATGGCAAACAGAAGACATGCTTACCTAAAAGACAAGGTGTAAAGTATTTATGCAGTAGCAGCACAGTAATGAAGTCAAAACACAACACAAAAAACCCAAACAGATTTAGAGAAAAAGAGTAATAATAAATGTCATCAAAATAACAACACAAAATCAATTAGAACCAGAGATATAAATTTGGAAAGTTTTAAATAAAAGAAGCGCCAAAGAGCATTAAGTACCAACTGCGGTCACTGTAGACCGGGACTGTCATTTAAGACTGACTAAGATGGAGTGTGGGTCTGTTAGAGACACCAGGTAAAACCCGCTTGGAAGTCTTTTCTGTAGGGCTGAGTCTCACGAATGGAAGTCCAAAATCCTCAGTGGGCAATGCAGCAGGCTGTAACTGAGAAAGTCTCCATGAGGTTAGCTTGCCATTGGACGAGATCCCAGTAAAGACACTGTTTTTTGGTGGAAAAGCTCAGAGTGGGAGAAAACTGAATTTTGTGTCCAAGGAAGGTTCTTCACTGGCTGAATACTTTTGGCCCCTTCACATGGTCACAATGTTTTGTTCACACTTGGGTTGCTTGTGTTTTGGTTCAGGGAGGACTCTGCCTGGGAGTTCGGGCTAGGCTGTTCCTATTGGAGTAGGGTCAAGACTGATTTACATATGGCTGATTCCTACCTATCAAGAAACTCACAGGAGAAAAAAGACACAGAACTTAAAATTGCCTCAGGATTCTCCAACCCTTGGTTTATTGAATAAGCCAGAATCCTGGACAAGTTTTAAAAAAACTGTACTTTACCATAGAGAACTCTCCGCCCAGGTGGCAGTGATCTCCCAATGGTACTGCTTTAATGTGGATCTTATAGACTCTTAATTGCTTCATAGATTTAAAAACTACTACTTCTAAGGACACATACTGCAAAAACAACAAGGTGATCAAAGGAATGATTGAATAAACCTCACCCTTTGACTATCATTCATGCCACATTCCCGGGCATTGCTTTTTGTCCATTGTGCCCTTATAGACAGAGACTTGCCTTGAGTAAATCAGTCTTAGTCCTGTACCAATAGGAACAGTCCTTCCCAAAATACCAGACCTGGTCTCCTCCAGGTGGTAAAACAAGCAACTGCAGACAGGTTTGAACCTAGTTTGGCCTCATCAGATAGGTATATCTTGAGTATTGTGGCATAATGAGCATGGATCCCATTTGAAGACCCAGGGCTTCTACTGCAAAAACAACAAAGTGTTGAAAGGAATGCTTGAATTAATATTAGCCACTGGTGTTCCCAGCCACATTCTTGACATAGTTCTTTACCCGCTGCGTCATTCTACACACAAACCTACCTTGTACAAACCTGTATGGGTCCTGCTCCAAAAGGAGCAGTCCAGTCTGAACTATCAGTTCAGATCTCCTCCTGGTGGGGAGAAAAGCAACTCCAGAGTGAGTATCCCTCCTTAATTTTGGTAATTGAGGTAAAGTTTGAGTTCTATGACACATTGAGCAGGGAATGTGCTAATTACCAGTGTCTGAGATTAAGCCAAGAAACCCACAAAACACTTTTTTGTTTACTTCCTGAGCATTGAATCCATTCCAAGTCATGTCCCATACCTCAAAACCATAAAGGCTTCTGCTGGGCCAGATTGAACCAACTCCTAGGAGCCCACCAGTGCAAAAGATTACTGGGGCTTGGATGACAATGACCTCGGGAGATCTACCACCATATACTTCTCATAAACAATACATCCAAAGTGGCATCTCTAAGTCCTTAAGACCTTATTGTGCCTTGTGTCCATATTGTGGCTGCTCTAATTAAGCCCTTCATAATTAGTGCAGTACTGCAATAGTTCTGGAGGAGCTATCAGGTTCCACTGTCAAGGCAAATAGGATAAGGGCATATTCTGTGTAAAAAGCAAGTCTTGCAGGAATGGCTTCATTGTTTGTAAAAAATGGTGGACCTGATGAGCTTGAGTTGATATTTAAATCATACCCATCATGTCTGCTATGTCAGTCCTTGTGAGCCTTTTAAGGACAGATAACTCTGGTGTTTTGCAGCTGATACACTCTTTTTGTAATCCCTGTTTTTTTGCACCCATCCTTGTTCATCTGTCCTCTATCTGTCTCTATGCCACCAACACATTTTTGAGGAGATAACTGATCAAATGTTAGTGATAATCTTCTTACTCACACCACCCCAGACACTGTGTACCTATTGAAGGGTGCCTTCTGAGTTGCATCTATGCCCTTGGTGTTGTTGTGTTCTAACCCATGCAAGTGGGAAATGACAACATACAATTAAATGCATGCAATAGCTCATTCATGCCATCAATGTTGGTACTTCTCAAAGAATAGTAAAGGCACAGCATACTAATAAGGTTAGTGCAGCCTACTAACAACAACAAAGACTGAGTAAACAAAACACAACTACAAACTAACAAAATAGATGCACTGGTGTGGCTATGGGAGATAAGAACATACATTAGGGGAGCAAAGGTAAACAGTTACATATTACATATGGGTACATATGATATATAATTGCGTTTTTTACTCTTTCAAGGCTCTCATTCATTTATATACCAACCTTCTTTCCTCCAACATGTCCTGTAAAATGGATGCCAACAAGCAGGTAAATGTTGATTTCATGTTTCTCATTCAGTGTCAGTAGTAAACCCATGCTGTTACTTGCCAACAAACAGGTAAATGTTGATTTCATGTTTCTAATTCAGAGTCAGTAAAAAAAACATGCTATGATTTCAACACTTAAGTGTGATGTAACCTGTTGCATGTTATAATAAATAGGTTATGTCTAAGTCATGTTAATATTGAAAGCAGCAGCCACAATATTGACACTTCACACTTCACATATCTCTTGCTAAAACTCTTTATCCTGGTTCAGCAGTGTAATTCTCTGTGATAGGTTTCAGTGCCTTCCATTAGTAAGAAGTGGCATGATGAGATTTGCATTGGTCCTATAACGATCCATGAATTTAGGATGAGTGCATGTGTGACTTCTTTCCTGCTGCTTCTACTTAGACCCCCTGGACTTAAACCTTGTGATTTGGAAAGGTGTGGTCATAAATTCTTTGTAGCCTATTTTCAAAGCTACATTTAGTTGTAAACTCCATTTTATGACTAAATTGACTAAATGTATTGCTATCATGTCCACCAGGAACTCACAAAGGGGTTACAGATAGGTGTATGTGCGATTTTAGGGACAGACATCTCTGTCATGAGTGCTGAGATCCTGAAAGTGGTAAAGAGGAAACTAAGGTGTGGCTTGCCTTGAACGTTTGGGAATGGCAACACAGTTGCATATTTGTTGTCTTCACAAACTATGATCCAACCCACTGACAACCTAGAATTTGTAGATTTACTCATAGGGCCTGCATAACACTGCTTCTTTGATGGGAATGAGGGTGTTCCAGCCCTAATTTGGTGGGAATGTAAGGAAAGGGCTTTCTTCACTGGGAAAAATATTTCACCTTTGAAGTAAGAAAAATGGAAAACCCCATTTACAAGCAGGACTTAATTTCCACTGTATGGATGTTGGAAAGTGGATTATTCGTAAGGGCAGGTATTTACCAGCAAAAGGCCACTAACCTCCACTTAGGTCCAGTTAGGTCTCAATAAATTAAACCCAGCTCAACCCTTGGTAGCTTGGCAATGAGCGACAAGGCTTAACTTAGGAGACAAATGAGTAAAGCATTTAAAAATCACTAAAACAGTAAATAAGTAAAACACAAATTGCAATAAAAATCCAACACCAATTTATAAATATAGATTATATTTGTACCTTTAAAATGCCACCACAATGATCGCAATTGGAGAAGGGGAACCAGAGATATAAATTTTGAAAGAACTAATGTTTTGAAGTGCATAGAAGCAACTAGTGCTCAAAGGGTTAAAAAAAGGTTGCACTGGAAAGGGACAAAGTCCAGAGTTCAGGCTTCCCACGAGGTAACACTGTCACACTTACTTTCAAAAGTGTTTCTTAATTCAGGAAAGTTCTCCACAGCACAAGACTTGGGTCTGGGACTACAACTCCCACAATGCAACTGTTCAACTTATGGAGTTGCTCCAATCATCTCCAAACTTATGGATTTTCTTCAAGAGGTCCTTTTTGGGCCCTTGGAGTGTCCACAACTTGATCCAAGGTTCAAGAAGCTCTGAGTTGCTCCTTGGGAGTTGGGACCACAGTTCCCAAAATGCACCTGGTCAGAATCCCCAAATGGCCACTGGACGCTGGTCAGCTGGGCTCTGCTTGCAGGACTTGATGCAGGGGACTCTGGGCAGCTCCTTTGTACCTGTAGTAAACAGGAAGTCTCTTCTTAGAGCAGTAAAAGTAAGGCAAAGTCCTTTTAGTGGTGAAGCCCAAGTGTGCAGCTCGTGCAGTCCTTCAGAGTGCAGTGTCCAGGTGCAGGTCAGGGGTCCAGGAAGGCAGTCCTTCTTCTTCTCTGTCTTTTTCCTTTTAGGTATCTGAGGTGTGGCTGCAGCTCTGCCATATTTATCCTTTCTCCTGGGTGGAAAGCAGGGAGGCCCTGCTTATTCAATCACAGGCAGGCTTCTTCCCCCGTGGATGATCACTTCCTGGGAAGTGTGGCAAAAATCAATTCCAGGGAGCAACATCCTTCAAAAATCCAACATGGCTGAAAGAGATTTTTGGAGGTTAGATCTGACTGAGCATACCCCATGGTGTGGCTAAAAATCCTAAACACACCCCTCTCTTGCCCTCTCCTAATCCAATCAAGAGGGCACCTAATTGTCTGGGTTGCAGGATGTGAGGGAGGTCCAGAGCTGCTCCAAGTGTCCTGCGCTGCCTTTGAAGACCAGCTTGGCCGCTCTCCCCCATTCTGCTTCATCATCTTCTGAGGCAGATCTCCTCCCCCAGGCACATCCTTTGTGTTCAACCCAGGCCACTTAACACCTCATCAATGCAGCCTGGCCAGGCTGCTGGAGGCTGGCCAATCAGAGAAGGGCACTACAGCACTGAGGTTGGTAACTTTCAGGTAGAGTTTTAAAACTCTTTACCTGATCTAATTATATTAAATCTAACAATTGTAAATTGTAAGTTGTGGGATTTATTATAACAATCAATTTGATACCGAACTCAAGGTTTCTGACACTACAGGAGATGTTTTAATTAAAATAAAGTCTTGCAATGTTAGCCTATGGAGGCCTTTCACTGCAGAGAGGAAAAAACGAATTTGGCTGTTTTACCTCACCAGGGCTTAGAAAACAATTTTTATAAGGTCCCTACTTATAATTACATGGCACTCAACCCTAGGGACACATAGGTTACACCTTAGGCGTGGCTTATACGTAAAAATAAGGTAGGTTAAGACTTCCAAAGTTGAATTTGCATATCACTTTAGTTTAAAAGCAGCCAGCAAGGCAGGCCTGCTTTTAAAATGACACTGGGCACTTCAGCAATTTACCTATGGGGGCATTACCTATGCTGCGGTCTCTAAACCTACATGTTCTACCGTATACTAGGGACTTATAGGTAGGTTGACATGGGCAATTGTAATTAGCCCGAATTTACATACTCATTTTCCACAGAGCACAGGCCCTCAGACTGGCTAGCAGTACCCAGGGCACCATCAGAGTAAAGAAAACACTAGAAAATAGTGAAAAATGGGGGCAAAAAGTTAGGGGGGCTCTGCAATCAGCATTGTTTTGTCACAATAGAGTCCTCTGATACAGAATACTCTGTATAGAGGGAAGGCACTAAAAAGAAATCAAGTGATGGAATCCACATAGAAACCAGCAGCAGGCAGAGCTTTCAATGCAGATACAAATAGGAATTTGTGATTTCATAAAAAGTAGTAAATCTGCACCCCACATGGAAGTAAATCTGTTGGTGCGGATTTGGCACTTTTCTCATGAATAAGGAAGGTTCACCAGTCCAAGGGTTGCTCCTTCTCCTTTTGTCATTGGACCCCATGGTCATTGTCTTATTTGGAAGCAGTATCTTTCTGGGCGAGGCATCTATGCACCATAGAATCTGAATTGCTGACTATTTTAAACTTCATTTTATTGAGGATTGTGCCAACCCCACCTTAGGTTGAACCACAATACTCTTAGTTACCTAATGTTTTTTAAAAGCAGTGTTGTCATATGCCACAGGTGGGACGCATAGACTCTTACTTGCTTGGTGGTTTTGATAGCTGTATTTTGCTGAATCCTCTATCTTATTGCTGAACCCAGTATACTTAAATACCTGCTGATTCTCAAAGCTACATCCATGGGCCTGTTGCACCAGTACTACACCTAGGTAAACCCCATACACTCTCAATGACGTGTTTCCAACCACTTCTTGAGTCATCATTTTATCCTTTGAGTGATAATTACTTGGTTATTTTTATGAAGTTGCCCCTTTCTAAGAATTGTGACTCAAATTTTTCTAGCTGGGCTGCATAATGAATTCCTTTGTAGTTTAGAAGCTCTCTTTTCCTGTGGGTTTTACACTATGCTGATTCTAAGTAGACTATTAGGCTTTTAAATACCATGGTGGTGGTTGGTGGCTGAATGTTCCAAAGATGCTCTCAAATGTCTTGATGGATCCCGCCAAAGTGATTTGTAGCAGATCATTATATGTGTATTCCATCCCTAAGTGGGCTCCAAAGAAATAATTCACCTACAGATTTTGGATGTCACATCTTGATGAGGGAATGCTAAGTATCATTCTCAATGGACCAAGCTCTTCTGTATATACCTGATAAGCAAGAAGCCATGCTCTTTTTAACTTCCTGGGTGCTTGGATTTTTCCCATTAGAGTGGTCAGCAGTATGCTCAGAAGCATATACTACACAAAACACACAAGTGCAGCCTAGAGAGAGTGCACTTCCCAGTGCACCAAGGGACTCTCATATGTCTTGCAATGTTTGCAGCAAATTTTTATTCATGGACTGTAGGATGAGCATGTTTCAGAGAGGCAATTAAAAGAATAATGGCCATATATACAATGCTTTTAAGTATCTGCAACCCCCCTGATTTGCTGAATCATAGGGTTTGCAATTGAAGCTCTTGCTAATGTACTAAACTCATTTAGCAGTTCAGAATTGTTTTCCTGAATCACTAAATGGGTTTAGATATTATTACCGATTTGCATTTTGGAAGAGTCATGTGTGGGGTGTTTATTTCAAATTGCAAACAGTATGTTATTGATCAATGGTTCAAATTGGAATTTTGGTTGCAAGCCACTGATGAGCTACTGACTCCCAAGTTCATATGGTAACTGATTCAAAAAGGGAAAGTGGACCCTTTGAACCCCTTTGGACCCCCTTTCCCTTGTGGAATCCTGGTGGAAGCTTCAGAGGGAAAAAGGGCTCACTGAAGTTTTTCAAAATGGAACTCCATTTTCAATAGCAGTTCTGTTTCCACTAAGAAATAAAGGCTGCTTTAATAGATAATCATATTTGAAATAATTTCACAGGGATGGTGGTTTGCAGGAACTATCCTGTAGAGGCTGATAACTTGAGTCAGTCTCAATTTGAGACCTGTGCAATTATTATAAATTAGGATGGTACGTCAGCAATTTTCTCCAAGTCCTTATTTTGTGAACTGTCCACTAATTACCTTGGCCAGTTTTCAAAATAAATTAATTGTAACACAAAATCTGTGCAATTTGTGGCTGATCTTTTCAATTAGTACAATACCTCATCTGTCTGTCAGCAAGACAATTGCTGCCAGAGTTGTGAATGTGCTATCTCTGGAGTATTCAAAGATTTTCTTGATTCAGAGAGTACTCTGAATAGTACCAATTAAGTTATCATTTCCAGGATTATGAACTAGAATTGAACTTACTATTCTATGAGAGGAATTAAAAGAATCCTCATCCTGTACATGTGCTTCACTGTTTATATTTTATTTTAAATTGCTTAACATATGAAACCCTACTTGTTACATTTAGATTAATTTAGAGTACATATGTAATTTACAAATCATTTAAAGTAGTTCTCAATTTAGAAATGAGTGTTGCAGTTCAGGTGTTATCTTGCATCCTCTTTATAGGTTTTATTTGTATGTCAGTCCCAGGACATCACAAAGTTTTAACCAGCTATAGAGATTCAGAAACACAGAGAAGGTAGCAAGGTGTATCACACAACATATTAGACATCATGACTTGGAACTTAAGTGCTGAAATACTAAAGGTGTTATCTCTTGTGTCAGTATACTAGCATCTGCAAAGGATGCTATGGCCTGCTGTAAGAACATGCAAAGTGCAGATATCCAGTGTCTATCTTTCTCTTTCTTGTCCCATCCCCTTTCACTGGTTCTACTGCTGACAAGTGTAGTAGCCTTTGCATGGTCTTCTGTTGGTTTGAGGAGTGCGACAATAGCATAACACCTGTTGGATCCAGATAATAAAATACTGCAGTCACAACATTAAGTCACTCTAAATGAGTTTCTTTGATCCTTTATTACTCACATGGCATCATCCTGTAGTTTGAATTTACTCTACATTTAGGTACACCTAATAGATTCTAGATTTACTGGTGGCAGTGTCTGAAAGATGCATTTCCTTGAGGACTGTATCACAACCACTGCTAAGTGGACTCCATAGACTTGTAATTTTCAATTGTTCAGTTTTTTTCTTAGTGCCTCA
The DNA here is from genome assembly GCF_031143425.1 of Pleurodeles waltl. Lineage (NCBI taxonomy): Eukaryota > Metazoa > Chordata > Amphibia > Caudata > Salamandridae > Pleurodeles > Pleurodeles waltl. Next base: position 1,062,146,425 of record NC_090437.1, on the reverse strand, counting down.
TCAAAGTTCTAGGTGAAAGACATTAGTATTTAATTTCCAAAGGTATGATTTCTTTGTGGTGCCTTGTCATGCTCTACAATGCCTATTTTTATCTTATTACAAAGCTCCTACTGTCCTACCGCTTTCCAAACATATAATCGCTTTCTAGCCTCTATCCTCACTGTTCTAAACCCATTCCTCCTAACCTCCTTACCTCACTTTTAAACTTCTCCTATAGCTAACTTCTTTGGCTCTCTTATTTTATTGGTCACCCTTCTGTCTGCTATGGTGCTTCCTTCACACTCCTTGTGCACCCTCAACCCACCACAATATTCCTGAAACAACATTCCTACATTCATCTCCACTTCTTATGATACCTCTCCCATGCACCTGCAATTCTCATGAATCCCCTGGTAACCTATACCAAAGCCCCAGTCCACCATTAGTATCCTCTCCTTTCTCCTTGTTTCTTGCATCTTCTCCTTTCTCCTTCCTCCTACGGACATCCATTCTTTTTTAATCCTAGCAGGTTTATTACAAAGTTATCTTCCCCGGAATGGGAATGGGAAAATATGGGGAGGGTGATGATTCAAGCAGTGGATGATTGAAGTAACAGAGCATGGTGATAGGGCACATTTAAAAAAAAAAAAAAAAGAGTCCTAGTTTATGAAAGACCTGAAAAATTAGAGAGCGAGCTTTTGAAGATCACCCATTTGAGTTTAGACAACCAATAGAGAATATGGAAAACAGAAGTAAAAGAAATACTGAGAAGTATATTAAGGATATGTCTAGCCAGTGCATTTTGTACTCTCTGACATCAAGGACTTCGATATTTAGGAAGGCCAAGGCTAAGAGAGTTTCAGGCTGATAGGTCTTGGTGAGAATGTAAGGCAGAACTTTATGTAAAAGATAAAGATGGTTGACACATGATGCTGAAAGTCTACTGATTCAACACAGTGAAGTAAGACAGTGATTGATTACTATTTCTTGGTTTTGTACTTCACAGATTGAGATGGATGCAAGACTAAGGTCTGTCAGCGACTAGTTAGAAGACCCTCAGGTTTTTATTTGGAGAAAATCATAGCTATTGCAGAAAATTACATTGAGGAGACAGTTCTGAATATTGGAACTGACAGTTGGGGAGTTATCTTCGAGCTGCACAATAAGATGAGGGTTGCCAGCATAGTTGATAAGGGTGAAGCTATATAAGTAAACTAGCTCTGCAAGTTGCAAAACAAGTACATTAAACAGAGTAGGACTAAGATATGAGTCGTGCAAGACTCCAAAGTCCACAGTGATTTAGAGAAAGACTGAAAAGTCAGGGATAGAGGTAGCTTGAGAGAAGTATGACATATAGGAAATCATCCAGATGAGCTCCTTTGAATAGAACTCAGCCTGGTAGAGATGTTCCAGCAACATGGTAAGGGGCATTTATAAAAGGCAGGGGAAAGGCAAGGAAGTACTGTTTCTACAGAATTATGAAACTTGACTGAACCTGGTCTGTATAATGATTTTCCTCAATAAAGGAGGACTGCTGGTCATTGGCTTCTTTTTCAAGCAAATATCAGGAAGTGGAAGTAAGTATGAATTTTTATCTTGAGTGGAAGAATTCAAGTTGGGTTTTTCAATAATGGTATTATTAATGTGTTTTTAGCGGGGATGGGGCGGTCTAACCTCTGCAAAAACCATGGCGGAAACGAACAACATAAAAGGAAGCACCCACCTTCTGGAACACAGACATGTCCATAGGCGCCATGGCACATGAATTGCAAGTCTTTCCAATGCTCCTGCTGGCCACTGACATTTAAGACCAGCAACGCCGACATAGACAGCGGCCGTAAGTAACCCATCCTAGTACACACTGGAGGGAAGCACAGTAATACACACACACATGCACAAAGGCACAGTCACCATACTTAAATATACAAGGAAAGCCAGGACAAGCTATGTAGCATCAACACCAATGGTGCAGTTGAAGATAAATATTATTGGAAATATCAATAATATCATGATAATAACTATTTATAAAAAGCCACAAGGGCCAGTGCATCACTGTCCAAATGTCCCGGGCACACTGGGCAGGTGAGGAGTGCCCAACGTGGCTTCTGACTGCAATGTGCAGACCTCCACAGGGCAGGGGCATCAATGGGGACTGCAGGGACCTCAGGTAGGGGGGTGAGGGTGTGTTATCAGGGTTTGGATGGGGGTCATTCCTCTTCTTGTCAGGCTTACTCCCCTTACTGACCTGCTTTCGGGGGAATGCTTAGCCTTGCCCCTGTTTCCTGCCTTCTTAGGTGGGACAGCAGTGGAGGCCACCACAGCAGGGGACCCAGATGAACTGCTACCTGGGCTGGAGGTGTGAAAGGCAGATGTGTCTGTTGTGGCAGCACTGCAGACTGCTGACTGCGGGGTATGGCTCAGCCCAGAGGAGGACAAGGAGGTGGAAGGTATGCTTCCGGGAAGGGTAGCAGGGCATTTGGGAGGAACAGGGACTAGACCAGGAGACGAGAACAGGGAAAATTCATGTAGGAATCTCTTTTTAGGGGCTGTGGGTAGGTCATGGGAAAGGAGTTTGGGAGTGGAGGGAGAGGGGATGGTTGATACATGTGTGTGTGTGGATATGGTTCGGGTGCTGGTGTGTGAGTGTATGAAATGTGTGTGCTGGGTGTGTGGTGTGTGGACGAGTGTGGGTGTAAACGTGTACTGGGAGGAGGAGTGGAGGAGACACAGGTAGATGGCAGAGGGTGATATGTGAGTGAATGTTGGGGTGGTGTGTGCAGGTAGGGTGGATGTGCTGCATGTGTTTGTGTTGATTGTTGTGGTGCGTGTGGATGGGGTGTACGTTGCATGCATGGGGGTCAGCTGTTGTGGTGACGGTGGCAGTGACAGGACATGTGACTGGACTGTGACTGATGATGTGGTGTCTACATATGTGAGTGGCAATGTGACTGTGAAGGGGGAGTCAGGGTAGGTAGTGGATGTTGGTGTGTGCGCATCTGAATGGTGTGTGTGTGTATGGCAGTGGTGGCATTTGTGGTGCATGTGAATGTCCTTGCGGTCTGAGTTTGTTGGTGGGGATGCATGCTGGTATGAAAGTGTGCTTTGGGTGGGAAATGGGAGAGGGATGTGGGAGTGGGAACAGGTAGTTGGAGGGGGGACGTAAGAAGAAGGAATACTGGCTGCTATCAATGAGGAGGCCAGAGCCTGAAACGATCTCTGCCTCCCAGGAACGCATTTGACTGTCCCTGGATGGCATTCACAATGGTTGTCTGCCCAACAGAGATGGACCTCAGGAGGTCAATAGCCTCCTCACTGAGGGAAGCATGGCTCACTGGGGCAGGGGCAGAGGTGCTTGCGCGAAGGAGATGCCCACCCTCCAGGTTGAGCGGGCACAGGCAACTGGGTGGGGAGCTACAGGGAGGGCGGTGCTGGTCAGGGGGTAGCGGACAAGGATGGTGAAGGCATAGGGCCTGAAGGTTCCACCACACCATGGAGTCACCATCGGAGGAAGAATCAGATGATGGTGTGGATGTTCCTGTGTCCCCCATGGTCCTCCACTCGTCCTCCATCCTACTCGTCCTCTCAGCTCCGCTGGCATCAGCCTTCTGGGTCTCGTGGGATGCAGATTCCCCACTTCGCTGGTGCCCCTTCTCCTTCTCCAGATGATGCTGTTGCACACAAAGGCAGAGGAGCAGAGGGAGGTTGGGTGGGACACTGAGAGACAGGGTGGAAGAAAGAGAAACAGGGAGAAAGTGGTTAATGCCAGCACAACAGCCACACACAAGTCACTTCAACATACTCCAGTGCCATGTCATTACATGCCATGGCTTCACACACACATGCCACTGCAATGACAGCCAATGCATGCCACCAACATGAGTTTCACACATGATGACACACATTCAATCCTGTACAGGATGAAAGCCATACCCAAAACACATGTCTGACCCACCACATTGGCTCATGGCTCTATACGATCACTAGATCCAAACTTTATACTCTACAGGCATTTGGAAGCATACTTTCACAGCCACATAACCCAAGCACATATAGCTGTATGATGTGAAACCTCAGCCTTCGCAGACTACACATACACCACATGCTAGAAGACAGGGATGTGGCCCCAGCAACACTGGATAGTTGGGAGTACAATGTGTGTGAACTCCAGAAGCAGGAACCCTGTCTACCTCTAAGATCCTGCTCATGTACTACACAGTTGCCCTGTCATCGATGCCAACTCACATCCTGCACGGCATATGAACACATGTATGTAGCACATCCGGCATCAATGTGTCCCAAGCCTAGTCATACAGCAGCCACCTAGCACACATTCCACAGCCTTCACACATTGCACAGGTTGCACCTATCACTCACCACATAACCTTAGTATGAATGTGAACTAACCCCTTTGTGGCTGCTGTGCTGCCCTCAAGCGCCCATCCACCTCAGAGTTCACCGCTGCCAAAATGCAGGGGATAAGAGGGGTCTGGGTCCGACGGGCACCCCTCCCTCGTTGAGAGGCCCCAGCTTGGCCTCACCGGTCTTTCTCGCCCAGCATCACAGTTCCTCCCACCAATTCCTTCAGTGGGTGCTCTGCCAGGTATGGACCCCCAGGGTCCGCACTTGCTAGGCAATGGCACGCCAGATGCCCTTCTTTTGATGGGCGCTCACCTGCATGGATAACACAGAGAAAAGGAGACAGTCATGTAGCGTGGCATCTTAGGGACTGCATTGGACACAACACATCCCCTGAACATACGCACATTTCAGCCTTCCAGTTGTCCTCACAGCCCTCAGCCAGGTCCTTCCACAAGTCACTCACTCTCGTCCCAAGGCTCCATCCACATTCGTACCACTCACAGACAGTACAATCATAGTGCACTCACCTGCTGCCCTGGTGCCCCACACAGCTGGGCATACAAGGGCAAGATACCCTCCACAAGCTTCTCAAGTTCCTCCTGTCAGAAGGCTGGGGTCCTATCCCCTGCACCACGTGGCATCTTGGCTAACAGTGGCAGAACACAGCAGCACACGCAATGGAGATGTACTCAGCACGAGTAGCAGGAGTCTAGTGAACATGGCCACATGAAATGGCGGTCACGACCGCCGCAGACATCACCATCACCGCCGGCGGTGATCTCCATTGGCTCATGACTCCCATAAGAAACCAAGTTAACCAATGAGAAGTTGCACGGCGTTTGCAACCGCCTACCGCCATGATGGCTTATGCCAGCGGAATTGGCTCACTTCCATCTGTCCTGGGCATGCAGGACAGGTGGCTGCCATTTAACTTTTATGATCTGTACAGAAGGGGTTTATGAGGTGTGTCATGGATGTTTAATAGTGACCTGTGCACAGCTCTGCTGCATCCACACAGTCTTTTATGCAAATAGTGATTGCCACTCCTTCCTATTCCCAGGTATGGTGGAAGAATGATGGTGAGGAATGCTCCTGTCTATAGGCCCCTGGTCGATCTTGCCACCCTTGAGGAGAGGCATGTTGTCCAGTGATATCGGCTCAACCATCTGACCATCATGGATCTTGTGAGGCTGCTGGAGCCGGATCTGTGGCCTGGCCTTCGTCATCCCAATGCCATCACACCCACAGTACAGGTGTTGGCAGTCCACAGTTCCTTGCCTCAGGGTCCTTCCTAATAACAGTGGGCTGGGCTGCCGGAATGTCCCAGCCCATGTTTAATAACGTCTTCAAGAATGTCCTAAGTGCCCCATTCAAACATATTGGCAGCTATATCAGGTTCCCCCAAAGTGACGATCTGCCCACTGTGAAAGCAGCCTTCTACGCTGTGGTACATGTGCCACATGTGATCAGGGCTATTGATGAGACCCACATTGCCCTGGTGCCACCCAGGAGGAGTGAACAGGTGTTTATGAACCGTAAACACTTCTACTCAACCAATGTTCAGGTGGTATGTCTCACAGACCTCTACATCACCCATTACTGGATACTGAGGAGGGTGCAGCTGTGCCAGTGGCTGATGAAGGGGACATGAGGAGTGATGAGGAGGCTGATTATGAGGATGGAGCTGATTTCAGAGCAGATATGATACAACAATACTTCCACTGACATACAGGTATGTGTCAGAGCCATGCTATGTAACCAGTTGCAATGTCTGCCATGCGCAGGACTGCTACCAGGGTTGTGACTTCAATGTGGGTATAGTGTGTACACATTACTTTAGATGTGGTGCTCTTAACTGCATTACAGAACTTGTAAATGATTGCTTCCCCTTCTGGCACTGTCACATAAATTGGTAGGTCAATGGTCTTCCTGTTACATATGTGATGGCTGTACATAATGTACTCATGGTTGATAAAGACGTAGACAGAAACAGTGCTCAAAGATGTTTATTTTATAATACAAGTGCAAGGGCTGATGAGTGGGGTCATGGTGAGTGGGATCATCTGAGTACTTAGCCCACCTGTGGGGAGTCGTTGTCCAGTATGATGGTCATGTGACAAAAGTGTTATGGCAGTGGACAGTCAACACAGTGTCACTGTGACACACAAGGAGGTATGTTCTGAAGTGGCTCACTTCCTGGTGGTGGTCTTGGCATCAGTGGAGGGTGGATGTCTGGTTGGACGTCCTCGCTTGAGTGGGGGGTGCTGATATCATGCGTGTCCTGTGGTAGGGCTTCCATTCCACTGGTTGTGGCTGATGTGGAGCGCTCAGATGTGATCTGGATTATGGTAGTGGCCTGCTGGTGGGAGGTGGACTGATGCTGGCTGGTGGCAAATTCCATCAGCACCCTTGCTATGGTGGCCATGGTGGCATTGTAGGTCTGCCACAGCTGCATGGTGTCCTGATGGTTCTCCTTCTGTAGCCTCTGGGTCTCCTGCAGGGCAGTGAGGATCTGGGCCATGGTGTCCTGGGTTTGGTGTTATGCATCCAGAACCTGGTTAAGGGCCTCCTGGCCAGTCTGATGTTGTTGCTGGTCCCTCCCTTGGACCACAGATCCCCTCCCACTAGCCATGGTCCCCTGTGCCTGTGCCCCTGGCACAGTGTGCCCACTCTTAGTAGCACCAAGGACTTCATTGTCTGGGACGGGTGCCCTTGACTTAGGCCCCTGTACTGTGGGGCACACCTCTAATTGAATGGTCCCTGAGGCACAGGCTTGGGGAGGAGGGGCTAGCTGTGGTGTTGTAGCCCCAGGGGGGTGAGTCTGGGATATCTAGGTTAGGGCTGCTTGATGTGGACTGGCCAGTCGCCCCAGATGGCCCAGGCATTTTGCAATCCTCCAGATATCCACTGGGGCCTTCATCTTGTGGGGGGCTGTCTGATACTGGCATCCTCTGCAGGATGGCAGTAGCAGGATTCGCTGTGGTTGGAAAGGGTGAGAGTTATTACGTGGAAATGTCATTGTAGTGTCATAATGTGCCGCTTGCAGTGGGTGGAATCGTTACCCAGGGATGGCAATGACATTTGCAGCAATGCTAACAGTGCATGGTGAATGGCCTTGGGCCATGCTTGCCGTATCAATTGTAGTTGTGGGTTTACTGTTTTACATTGCTGTAATTGGCATTGGTAGTGAGGTGGTGTTGGCTAGCAGTCTGGGTGGGCTGTGGGATGACTGTCCATGCAGGAGCACCATTGTGAGGTGTGAGTGTGATTCAGTCCGGAAGGCCTAGTGATGGATAGTGGGAGTGGTAGTTGAGGAGATAGTGAAAGTTTAGCATGCATTATGCGGGCTGGGTATGTGGATGGTGGGAGAGGGTTGGGGTGGCATGCAAAGTAGGAAGGTGGGGTGATATTAGGGGGATGCATTCTTGTGGTTTGTGATCTGATGGTGAGTGCAAGGTGCTTGGGAGGCATGCAGGAATGGAATGGTTAGTGCTCATGGGGGTGTAGGTTCCTTACCAGTATCAATCTCTCCAATGATTGCTTTCAGGCCCTCAGGATGCATGATGTGCAAGACCTTCTCCTCCCAGGTTGTCAGTTCAAGGAGAGGAGGTGGGGGTCCACCTCCAGTCTTGTTGAGCGCAATGTTGTGTCTGTACGACATGGAACAGACCTTTCCCCTGAGTTCGGTCCACCTCCTTCTGATGTCCTCCTTTCTGCATGGGTAGCTGCCAACTGTGTTCACCTTGTCGACGATCCTCTGCCATAGCTTGGTTTTCCTGGCGATTGATGTTTGCTGGACTTGTGCTCCCATCAGTTGTGGCTCTACTCTATCTTGCCCACCATGACCCGCAACTCATTGTCGGTGAAGTGTGGATGCTTGTGGTGTGACATATTGTGGGGGTGCGTGCTATGCATGCAAGGTGCAGTGCGGGCAGATGATTGTTGTTGGGGTGTGTGCAACATGTGAATTATTGCTTTATGTGCAGTGGTTCCTGGGTCATATATCGCTGGCTCATGGTGATTTTCGCAAGGGTTTGTGGGGGTATGAGGGTGTGTGTATTATAATGCAGTGAACAGGTGTGTGTGGTGTGTGCATATGTTTCAGGTGTGGGGTATTCGGGCTGTCCAATGTGGTGTTGCCTTCTATTGGTGGTGATTTGCTAGCCCGCCGTGGTGTGTACCGCCAATGGTTTACCGCCGTGCATATTCCGCTGTGTTGATTTGTAACTCATAATATGGTGGCTGGAATAGTGTCAGCGTAACGTGCCCGGCAGACGGACAGTCGCTCTTTTGCCATCTGTGGCACTGGCGGTGTTGGATTTCTGGCTGTGTTTCGTCAGCTTGGTGTTTGTGACTCGTAATACAGCGGAAACTGCACCACCAACACTTGCAGGGATGGTGGTGGGTTTTTTCGTGGCAGTCTTGCCTGAAGACCGCCAAACTCGTAATGAGAGCCTTGGTTTGTTGGTTTTTTAACAGGTGTTTCTTTTTTTAACCTCTATTTCACAGTTCCTATTTTCAGTGAGTTCACTTCTTGTGGGATCATCACAATAAAAGGTGATGTGACATCACTTTTTAAGATGACATCAGGTTAAAGGTTATATCAGTGGCTCCCAATCTGTGCGCCGCGGCACCCCAGTGCGCCATCAAAATTAGCCAGGGGTGCCGCACACCAAGCACGCAGTTTGCAAACCATTGCGTGACTCACCCTTGACTTCGTGGCCCACAGGGCTCATGGCACTAGAGTTTCAACCATTCACTGAGTGCGCCTTGTAAATAAGTTCAATAAAATTCTGTGTTTTTGAGCCATCAGTAAAATTAATTCTGGAACTTGCAGTTTCCATTTTTGCAATTCAAGTACGCCTAGTATGCTTTGTTATGTTTGTTGAAAATCCAGAAACTCGTAACATGGTTCAGGATCATGGCCAGGAATATGAAGGCGGTGAAGAGGTGGGCCTGGTTCAGCGGTGACATCATTACTTGTATATTTGTGCACGTGAGGTAGGCTATGCCACCTTTCTACCAGATCTGCACTGTAAGTTTTGTGAATGCGTGCGTTTTGTGATGCAGGTTTCATCAAGGAGAGGAGAAGGCATGAGTCTTTGCTTTGCTCTCCAGCAGTCCAGTCAGCATGATAGTTACTGTTTCTGACAAGGGGTCAACGAGGCTGTCGTCTTTACCCATTGCCAGGAGCTTTGTCAGGAAGGTGCTAGGTATTGACATATCCATGTTATATACACAAGAGGGTTCTGCAAGCCCTTCCATATGCCTGTCTATGATTTTGTCCCAGTAAAACTTCAAAAACTTTCAGGGCTATCCTTCTTACCTAGGTTTTCTTTCTTTTGTACCCCTCTCACATTATCTAGCAGTCGCTCTTTTCTCTTCCAAGTATCTTTTGACTTGCCATCGTTCAGTCTTTTCAGACCCACCACTTCACCCTTGCCTATACTTCCAAATCTCATATTACATCTCTCTGCCTTCCATGATATCTTCTCTCCCAGCTCATTTCCCTTCTTTTCCCCTGCCAATCCACACTATCTCTACTTCTGCTCTTTGTCCATAACACTGTGCAGACAATAATCTGCACCCTGAGATTCCCAAAAGCGCTGGTAGGTAGTGTACCATTTCACAATTTTCCTGTTTGTTTCATGAGCCACTTATTCATGTGACGGCATTACTAACCATTTCAATACTTGGTTCGTACGTTTTCAGTCAGACGCTTTTTTATGAGGTTACAGCCTTAAAGTATTTGAAAAGTTATCTTTGTCAACCTTGCTGAAATGCAATTGTTACATGTCACGGTCTTGTGACTGAGAAATACATTTGATTTTATGCACAAGGCAACAAACACTTGCTACAGTTGCTCGTCAAATAAAATTTGAACAATGATACTGCAGCAAGATAAACTGAAAAAACTAAGGCGCGCCGTGTCAAAAGAATGTTCTAATGAAATGTTGATGCAAAGTTATTGAGCTTTTCTGGTGGGTTATTACAGAAATCTCACATCACTTTGTTAAGAAATGAGTTAGGTGCTTTCGGAGTAATTTTTGGGGAATGTTTGGAGCTGTTTAAGTTAGTTAAAGAAATCTTGAAGGACAGGTGTTGGGTGTGATCAGCTTTATAAGGGTGAATGGTTATTCATCAAAGCATAGCATTTGAAAAGAGAACGTTATCTAGTTTAGGATATTATGAATCATTCTTCTCTAGAGACTAGGGTGTTTAAAATATGGATGAATTCACCACGCCCTAGCTAGATTGCTCAGATGCACCTGTGCCCAGCACTATGACTTTCAGAGGGTCACGAGTGGATGTGGTCTTCGATTTGTGGGCGTATTTCTAGGGGAATGGGATTGTTTCTAGGCTTTCAGGACGTATATGATTATAATACCTTCATCTGCTTCCTTCCAATTAAAAAATGGAAGTATTCCCAAGGCCGGGCATACATCACCCACCCGCCAAAAAAATTAACATAATGGGGAGCCGCAGCCAACGGAAAATAGGTCAAGGGAGCCATGAATCAAAAAAGTTTGCGAACTACTGGGTTATATGATATGATATTACTTTGTGTGATGCCATTTGGGTCAAATGTGTGTGATGTCACTTCTGCTACCTCTTGCAGTTTTGTAAATTGATATCTATGGTTGATGCTTGGTGTCATAGCGGGAAACATATGGAGCATGTAATTCATTAGGTTATTAGTTGAGGGTAGGGGTGAGCACCCTACTCAAGTAATAAACACAACTCTTGTCAGGGTGAAGCACAAAAGTTACTAAATAAACCTGTGCTTAACCCCCTCGTACCTTAGCACAAAAGCATCCACGCTTAACTTGGTGGCAATATGTAACATCCCTCTGCAACACTCAAACAGTAAAAAAGTGAAAACACAACATGAAAAATTTAGAAAAATAGAGTAAAATATAATCAATAAAGTTACTCCAAATGCAAAAGTCCAATAGGTAGAAACAGAGTTAAGGATTTTAAAAATTTGATATGTGATTAACACAAAGCGCTACTCAGGGTTGTGCTGGATCAGGTCACAGTCACAACTTTAGGCTGATCGTGATGGAGCACAGGTCGAGTGCAAGGACCAGGTTCAACTTTGAGAAGAATTTACCTTCTCCTAGACCAAGTCCATGTAAGGAGCCTCATTCGGCGCTTAGCATTGGCCTGGGCCACAAGAAGGTCAATGTCGGAGCAAGAGGATGTTGTAACTGGAGGGTCACAGTGACAGTTGATGTTGCCATTTGTTTTTTGGCGTGACAAGCAGATTGCCTTCAGAGCTTCAGGCTAGTGGAGTTGCAGGTGGTCATTGCTAATGCAGGGGGTGGGTCACCATTGCAGCTTCATGGTGACAGAGACCCTGGGGATTGTTGCTGACATGAAGAGCAGATCATCATTGCAGCTTCATGTTGGCAGCTGATACAGGTGGTCGATAGCTTGCAAGAAGAGTCAATTTGAAGTCGCAAAGAGCCCACAACTTCATGATTTTTACAGTTAACTCCATTTTGAAGCACAAGAAGTAAACTCTGATACCAAGCAAGGGTCCAAGGCTTGGGGGCTCCTTTGGGAAGAGGACTCACTCCAGCAGAGGATAGCAATAGGGCTCAGGCATGTCCAGTTGGTCTTGGTCAGCTGGACAGTTGCAGGGAAGGCCTCTGGAATCCTGATGTGCCCCTATAGCTCAAACAGAAAGTCAGCCAACTGACCATTGATGTCACTTCAATGGATTCTGGGTTCAGGGCAAGAAGGTCTAGCCTTCCTTCTTCACACAAAAAAGCAGTCCTTCTTCTGAATCTTCCATAGGTTCAAGAGTGTTCTGACAAATGCCGGCTGGTGTGGCATTCCCTTTGTCTAATCTTTCCCCTTTCCTGGGCTTGGCTCCGTTCTGTCTTCAAATGTAGGCATAGGTGGGAGATACGTTTGTCAATGGCAAAGCAGGCAGTTCTTAGTCATCAGGAAGGGGTGGGTACAGCTCTGCAGCTACCCTTTAAAGGTCAAGAACGCTAAGTAGACCACCAGGACATGCTGGAGGAACACTTTGCCACACACACACGGTCCTTTTGGCCTTTTGCCCTCATGTCTGAAAGTAAAAGGTAACACCTGACAGGAGAGGCATTCACAGTCATTTGACCATGAACACTGGCAGAATGGCACATTTGGTTTAGGCAGAAAAGTGGCAGGTTTCTAAAATTATCATTTTCATAATAACCAAAAATCCCACTTTACCATCAAAGAGGATATAAAATTACAATTCAAATGAGTGGAAGAAGCATTCGTCGTCATATTCCCAAACTGAAAATGTAACTTAATATGTGTAATATGGTAACAGAGTTTTATTCGATAGGAGACATAGCCTTGGTACAGTGAAAAATGATTTAAGGAGATTTTTACTGTCAGGACATGTGAAAGTTAAGTATACATGTTCTATATATCACATACCATGAACCGTGCAGTACCTACCTTTAGGGGTGAGTTTTAAATATTGAAAAAGAAAGTTTATGCTTAGCAAAAGATTTATTTTGTAAGGGCAAATGGCATTTTAGAACTGCAGGACAAGCTACCTCGGTGAGCCGGAGACGTGTTTTAAAATTATACTTTACAGGGTGGCACAATAAGTGCAGCAGCGCACTAGTAGCATTTATTTATAGTCCCTGGGTAATATAGTACCACACAAGACTTTATAGTTTTCAGTAGGGGGAGCTCAAGCACCTTACTACTGGTTAGCAGAAGTAAAGCTCAGAGTCCTAAAAGCCAACAAAAAAGAGTTCAACAAAAATAGGGGAGTATATGTCATATAAAGATACTGACAGGTAACATGCACAATCTTCCCATATTATCATTTTAGGGTTTTGGTGACATTTACAAAGTACTCAGCCTTTGCCATCGTAGTTTATGATGCCAATTACAATTAAATTCTGGGGCAATAGACAGCATAGCTAAATGAAGAATACAGACATATAGCAGTGCTACTGATCAGGTGACAGAGGCAGACAATAGACAGGCTAACCCATTCATACATGCTCCGATGCATAATAGCTTGGAGGACTTTTTCTTGAAATCATGTACCACTAGTCCAATTTTGTTGTCAATACAGAATTCTGTGTATACAAATGGCAAATGCACTTGTGCCACTTGAGAAGCAGTACCTCTTTGATATCTTCTGACATATGAAGCACTCTTTATATTAATCTAATCATAAAGTAGCAACCAATCACCAAACCTGATGGAGACATCTGCAACATTTAAAGAGATATTACTCGGCTAATGTATTACTATATTTTGGCAATTCAATAAATTATTCCTTAAACAGATTCAAGTCAGCTTCTGGAATACATTAATGTTGTTATGTATACAAGCTTTTTATTTGAATAAGTAACACAATCAACCCAAGCAAAGCTTAAAAATGTACAAGAAAACAATGTTTGTCACAAAATACCAGCTGTTTTCATCATGCACCCACAATTGTCATTGCTACTCATGAAAGGTTCAGACTCATATGCTCTTGTAACACCATCATATGCTAGGGAAGCTCACTGCATATAAGTAATGACCCCAGTAATGTGAAGAATCCCCAAAAGGTGCCAGGGATAGACACCATTATTCAAGACTACCTGTATGCAACAGACATGCTCTAAATTTCAAGGATGCCACATTCTGTCATTATACAAGGATTAGATGCATTACATTAAAATAACTCTTTTGTGCCAGTGTCAACATTATGCTAAAGCTTCACTATATTATGCTCATGTGGAAATCATCAGGTATCACTAACCATTAAAAATGGCATTGTGCAAGGTTGAGCTAAAAGATGTAAAGGATGTTGGTGATAGAGTCTATTATTCCAGGGGTCTGAATTAGCAAACAAGAATGGCTACATTAAAATACAGAAAGTCAACCGTTTCAGTAGTGTATTGAAGTCTGCCAGATGTGGGCTTTGTAATGTGAAAAGGTTTGCACACTATGCCAAGCAGGACCCCCATTATGCCACAGCAAATATTATGCCAAGGGTATGCACTATTTTGCTAAGGAAATATACAATATCATTTTAAAGAATGGGCAGCATTACGCTGACTTTGGGTCACATCATCCTATAGTTTTCAATACACCAAATGTATTCAAATGTTATGTGATGTTCAAGATGACCACCAGTAAGCCAGGTGTGGGCCCAAGCATACTGTAGATGGTTCTTTATACCTTCAAGTGTCATGTAAGTTTCAAGATGCCAAGGGGTCAGAATGGATACCTGTCACATTCATACTGTTGTTTGCTTACACACACACACACACACACACACACACTGTCTGTGAGGAATAGACAGCCAAAAGACCTGAAGTTCAGAAAACATGATCAAGAGAGGCAGGAGACAGATAAACCCACAAACAGAAATGTGATTATGCCAAGACTACAAGTCTAAGAGGCAATCATGGGGACAGGTGTCAGGGATTGGCTGGAAGTAGTGGAGAATGTGGGAATGTAAACAAAGACTACTCAGCTGTTTGTGTAGCCACTTCTGGGTTTACATAACATGTTTCATGGCATTGTGGGCAAAATCAGTATTCAAAGTCTGCATAAGGTTTTCAGAAATATTTCGAAGTGATTGTATGACTCCCAGTGTAATGTAATTCTGTAGTGTACAAGATTCCCTGGCATCCTTAGCCTCTGCATTGGTAGCCAGGTTGGTGTGAGTCTGCCACAGAATTTGTTAAGCACCACTCATATACTTATAGTGTAGTCCTTTGTCTCTACATATATATAATGTGTCTGTGTTTAGAAAATGTGCTTTGTGTGAGTTACCCTCAAGCCTCAACACACCCCCAGTGCTTGCTGTCTCAGTTTCAAATCTGAAAAATAGACAATCCCTCTCTCTGCCTCTCACTCTCTCTCTCGCCTTCACCCCAAACCCTCCTTTTCCCCCTCAGACTCTCTGATTGTGTTGCTTATATAAATAGCAATTGATAGAGAGACTGGTAGGAGTGGGATTCTCAATGGATCAACAGCCACAGGATCCAAGCTTGATAGTCCTCCTAATTGAAGTCTATTTTTTCTAACCATGCCTGTCTCTTTGACCTCACCCAACAGTATACTTGCAGGCTATGTCTTGCTTCTCCTGCTCTTCTTCACGTGGCCCGCTAGATCCTTGGTAAGAGCATTCTCTCAACAAGAACTTCCAACAAATGTAAAATCCTTTCTCAACCGCTACAATTGGTGGTGGCAGAAAGCTCACTTTTAATTTATTGAAACTAGATCAGCAAAGTTTGAGAAACTTAAGCAAACTTAGGCCCATATTTATAGTTGTTGGTGCAAAACTGCGCTAACGCAGTTTTGCATAATTTTTTTTACTTCCTGCTTGCTTCGTCTCACACGCATACTGGTTGTCATATTACTAGAATGCCGCAAGCCGGCAGTAAGGCCCGGCTAGCGTCCTGAAAAACGACGCTAACCGAGTGGGGGTGGCAGTAGGGATGGAGGAGGTTATGACTCCAAAACGTACGCTAGCCTGGTTAGAGGCAAAAAAAATACCTTTACCAGACTAGCACCATTTCCTGGCACACAAACACCAAAAACATGACTCCTGTCTTAGAAAAGGCAGGAGTCATGCCCACCACCCCAATGGCCAGCACAGGGGACCAGGGTCCCCTGGGCATGGCCATTGCACCCAGTGCTATATAGGGGGCCCATTTAAGGCCCCAAAAGGCACTTAAAAAATACTTACATGATTTACCTATACTTACCTGGGATGGGGTCCTCGATCCTCTGCTGTCCCTCTGGTGTGGGTTGGGGTGTCCCTGGGGAGGGCACCTGTGCGCTTATTCCATGGTGTTCAACCATGGAAAAGGGCCCACGGGTCCCCTAACGCCTGCCCTGACCCAGGAGTTAAAAAATGGTGCAAAGCAAGCTTTGTGTAATTTTTTGACCCCTCCTTCCTCCTGTGCATGATTTTAGCATGGGGGATAAATATGGCGCTGATGCCTTAGAGTCATTTTTTGCAAAGGAATGCCTACTTTGCAACTCATTGACGCAAAGTAGGTTTCCAAGTCCAAAAAATTACTTTAACTCCATTAATTTGGTTCTAGATGGTATAAATATGGAGTTAGTTTTGCACCGAATTTGAGTTAAAAAAATGATGCAAATTTGGCACAAAACAAGTTTAAATATGTCCCTTAGTACTTTACAATGAACCTGGAAAAGTCAGATGCCTAAGTGGACTTAAAATGTACTAGTTCTACTAACCTGCTAAAGCAGTATGGCACTTAAGATGGTGACTATGGGTCATTCCTCAAATGGAAGCAACTTTGTAATAGAGGAATAACCCTTAGCAACCATGAAAAGAGGTGGAGGTAGTCCTGTATGACAGTATATTTTTGCCTGTCTCACTGGGATCCTGCTAGCCAGGACCCCAGTGCCCATAGGTTGTGGCCTGAATGTGTATACCTGTGTAGTGCCTAACTGTGTCACTGAGGCTCTGCTAATCAGAACCTCAGTGCTCATGCTCTCTCTGCCTTTAAAGTTGTCACTATAGGCTAGTGACTACATTTACCAATTTCAGTTGGCATACTTGAACACCCTTATAATTCCCTAGTATATGGTACCTAGGTACCCAGGGTATTTGGGTTCCAGGAGATCCATATGGGCTGCAGCATTTATTTTGCCACCCATAGGGAGCTCAGACAATTCTTACACAGGATTCTCACTGCAGCCTGACTGAAATAATACACACATTATTTCACAGCCATTTTCACTGCACTTAAGTAACATATAAGTCACCTATATTTCTAACCTTCACTTAGTGAAGGTTAAGTGCAAAGTTTCTAAGTGTGAGGGCACCCTAGCACTAGCCAAGGTGCCCCCACATAGTTCAGGGCAATTTCTCCGGACTTTGTGAGTGCAGGAACACCATTACACGCGTGCACTACCTATAGGTCAATACCTATATGTAGGTTCACAATAGTAACTCGGAATATGGCCATGTAGCATGTCTAAGATCATGGAATTGTCCACCGATGCCAAATCTGGTATTGGGGTGCCAATCCCATGCATCCCCGGGGCTGCAGCATGGACCCTGGGTACTGCCAAACCAGCTCTCTGGGGTTTTCACTGCAGCTACCGCTGCTGCCAAACCACAGACAAGCTTCTGTCCTCTAGGGGTCTGGGCAGCCCAGTCCCCAGAAGGCAGAACAAAGGATTTCCTCTGAGAGAGGGTGTTACACCCTCTTCCTTTGGAAATAGGTGTTAAGGGCCTGAGAGGAGTAGCCTCTCCTGGCCTCTGGGAATGCTTTGAAGGGCACAGATGGTGCCCTTCTTGCATAAACCATTCTACACCAGTTTAGGGACCCACAGCCCCTGCTCTGGCATGAAACTGGACAAAAGAAAGGGGAGTGACCACTCCCCTGTCCATCACCACCCCAGGGGTGGTGCCCAGAGCTCCTCCAGTGTGTCCCAGATCTCTGCCATCGTGAATGCAGAAGTGTGAGGGCACAATTGGGGCCTCTGAGTGGCCAGTGCCAACAGGTGATGTCAGAGACCCCTCCTGATAGGTACTTACCTGACTAGGTGGCCAATTCTCTTCTGAGTGCTATTTAGGGTCTCTCCTTTGGGCTTCTCTTCAGATAACAACTTGCAAGAATTCCTCTGCATCTCTCTCTTTGACTTCTGCCCAGGATCGACCGCTGACTGCTCCAGGATGCCTTTATTGTAGCGCCTAATCCTGCCAGCTTTCTCAACTGTTTCCTGGTGGTGCATGCTCTGGGGGCTGTCTGCCTTCACCCTGCACTGGAAGCCAAGAAGAAATCTCCTGTGGGTCGACGGAATCTTCCTCCTGCTAACGTAGGCACCAAACTTCTGCTTCACTGGTCTTCTGGGTCCCCTCTCATTGTCACGAGCATGCTCCCTGGAACATAGGAGCTGCATCCAAGTGACCCCGACAGTCCAGTGGTCCTTCTGTCCAAATTTGGTGGAGGTAAGTCTTTGCTTCCCCAGGCCAGACAGTAATCCTGTGTACTGTGTGAACTGCAGCTGCTAGGGCTTCTGTGCACTTTTACAAGGAATCCTTCATGCACAGCACAGCCCAGGTCCCCAGCACTCATTCTTGCACTGCTCAACTCACTGAGGTGACCACCGGCTTCGTGGGACCCTCCTTTGCAGTGTTGAGACTACTGCCTTGCTCAGTTTTCTTGAACCTGTGTTCAAGTGCTTCTGCGGGTGCTGCCTGCTTCTGCATGGGCTCTCTGTGTTGCTGAGCGCCCCTCTGTCTCTTCCTCCAAGGGGCGACATTCTGGTCATTCCTGGGCCCGGGCAGCACCCATTTTCTTCAATCCACAACTCTTGCAGTTAGCAAGGCTTGTTTGCAGTCTTTCTGCATGGAAACAACACTGCATACTCCAGCACGCCGTGGAACTTCTTCTGTGCAAAGGAGAAGTTCCTGGCCTCTTCCGTTGTTGCAGAATCTTCAGTTTCTTTCACGCGGAGGCAGCCATTTTGCACCTTCATCAGGGGTTTAGTGGGCTCCTGCCCCACTTCGGACACTTTAGCGACTCTTGGACTTGGTCCCCTTCCTTTACAGGTCCTCAGGTGCAGGAATCCATCTTCAGTGCTTTGCAGTCTGTTGTGGTCTTTGCAAAATCCTTTATCATGACTTTAGTGTGTTTCTGGGGAGACAGTAGTACTTTACTTCTTTTTTCCAGGGTCTTGGGGTGGAGTCTTCTTTACACCATTAGGCCCATATTTATACTTTTTTAGATCCGCATTTGCACCGCATTTGCACCGCTTTTGATGCAAAAATGACACAAACTTGCAAAATACAGTTGTATTTTGCAAATTTGCGTTGCTTTTGCATCAGAAAATGACACAAATGCAGCGCAAAAAAAGTATAAATATGGACCTTAGTGTTTTCTTACACTCCCAGCGACCCTCTACACACTACACTAGCCTAGGGGTCCATTCCAGGTTCGCATTCCACTTTCTTAGTATATGGTTTTTGTTGCCCCTAGGCCTATTGCATCCTATTGTATTCTACAGAGTTTGCACTATTTTCTGACTAGTTTACTTACCTGATTTGGTTAGTTGTGTATATTTTGTGTATGTTACTTACCTCCTAAGGGAGTATATCCCCTGAGATATTTTTGGGACATTGTCACTAAAATAAAGTACTTTTATTTTTTGTAACTATGAGTATTGTCTTTCTTATGATATAGTACCTATATGATGTAAGTGGTATTGCGTGAGCTTTGCATGTCTCCTAGTTCAGCATCTGCTGCTCTGCTATAGCTACCTCTATCAGCCTAAGCTGCTAGAACACTACTACACTCTACTAATAAGGGATAACTGGACCTGTCCTAAGGTGTAAGTACCATTGGTACCCACTACAAGCCAGGCCAGCCTCCTACAGTCCCCCAAGATACCACCCTGTAAGATAGGGCACCATTATAGTGCAAAATATGTCATATTCAAAATCAAGTTATCAACAGTGAAACAAATGTCTCCACTGGTAGCTGGCTGGTATATTTGTTATGCATGCTATGTAGCATATTTAAATTGCTTTATTGCTGTTGAGCAATGGCTACTGGATAGGATCAGCTCTTTTAATCTTGCACATCTCTGGGTAATTCTGATTATCTGTAACTGCATGTATTATGAACAAGCATTAGTTATTAGTTTCACTGAAACTGGGTAAAAGAGCCCACAAAAATGACAAGGTATAACTGTTGTTTTTTATTTAGCAGTCCAGCAAATAAAATGCGGAATTCAAGTTTTGCATGATGCATAACGGTATGATATTCCAGCAGCGACTCCAATTATTTCCTCCCTTGTGGGTGAGTAAACAAGAAGCATAGCTTCTGGTCTAAATAAGATATCTCAGAGTCAAGCCTTTGTCATGTGGGCTCTCATTATCCTAGTGAGGCTACTGGATTTGGGTGGCAGCATCACCTGAATTGTGGGGAACTGAGTCCAATCCCACACCATGTGACAACTGTCGGTCTAACCCATTTACGGCCATCTAGCAGCACCTCATCTCTGTGCAATACTTTTAAGGAAACACTAGGTATGCAACCGTTGGGATAAACTGGACCTGAGAGGATCACAGCGGGTATGCCAGAGTACAGTACATATGCACGCTAGCTAAACAAGAGTGCTAGCACTCTAATATTCCATGACCGCTGATAAAAGGTCAGAACAATGAGCATGGATGCAGCATAAGCTTTGAGCAAATAGCAATAAAAGGCATTGTTGTCTCCATTTGTCCTGATGAGACCCAAATACGAAGGGGCGAAAATGCATCAACATTTTGCGGTAGATTTTGAGGTGTATGAAAGATCCATTGAACCTTTAAGGGATGTACTACGCATCCAATGATGATTTGAAAAGAAATAGTTTGTAGAGTGTCAGATGCGTACTGTCTAGAGCACAACCATCGCAGACATGTGGATTATGGGTTTTGGGGATGATATAACCACAGTGCTTACTATTGCTGGAGAACAATGTTGCACATTATATTTTTGTGACATTTTTGATTTTTGAAAATATATGTTTGTATTTGTGTGTTATGTTTTGTATTTAAGAGACTTGTTCGTATTGATTTCTTGTCCAATCCTGCCAATGAATGAATAAATGTTGAAATTCAATTTCACTACCAAGGGAGTATTAATAACCCCTTTCTGATGTTATTTAATTTTTAGATACCTTAGATACTTTCTAACTTATTGACCATGTTCAATTATTGCATTTTCGTTACCCAGGCCTAGTAGGGTTAAAAGGGTAAACCTCTTTTTTTCAGTATATCATCTCTGTGCAACAGCAGGTATGATTTGTGGCATGATAAGCCCTAACCACCCTTCAGGACCCCCCTGGGAAGATATCATCCCTAATGCCTCAGCAAGGACGCTTTTTTCTATAGAGACACCATCCCATGTAGGCCAGGAAACCAGTAGTCTCAGCAAGCAGCTGTAGCAAAGTCAATCAGCATGTGGTTGTGGTCATCTGACTGAATTCTCCCTCTAACGTGCATGGGACAGACATGTGTTTTTATAATAAAACAGCTGATATTCTGAGACAATGTCCCCAAAAAGGATGTGTGTGTTTCTGTGAATGTTATAGACACAGTGTAGCACTTTGCCGGCAAACCTATCTCGCTGCAGCCTTGAGGAAAGCCTTGAGGAAAGCACAAAGTGAAAACAATGTCCTGCTCAGAAACGTAGTCGAAAGAACAACTAGATAAAGAAAATAAAACAGCACCACAAATGTAACAATAAAAATTAAGCAGAATAAAATATAACTGGGCTAAAGGGCACAAGCAGCAGGCCTAGTTGGCAAAATAATGTGCCTAGAGGCATCACTACAATTGTTATACAACATCTTCACTCCTCCTGGTTTATAGATTTAGTTTTTGTTGGCATTAGGACTTTGTGCACTTTTCCAGTGCTAAGGTGCTTGTGCTTTCTCCTTAAAACATGGTGTAATTCAGTCCGGTGAGGCCTATTTGATTACCCTATTACCTTTAATAAGTGCTAACTTTTGATTGGGAACACACTAGAATGCCAAGTTTGGATTCAAAATATTTGTAAACAAATCTTTGGAATGGTTAAATCAGACTTTAAGTCAGAATTCTAAAAATTCAACTTTTAGAAAGTTGCATTTTCTTGTTCTAACCATTTGGTATCTGCTAGTTGTGTTCTGGGTTACATGACTGATTATAGCTTGGCAGCTGGCCTTTGTGCTTTCACCTCAGACAGTGAAGCTAAGGGCCCTCTTGCTAGGATGAATGGTTTTGAGCTGTTTCCTGACCCATTTAAATTGTAAAAGTCTGTCTCCAGCACCCACACAAAGGGACCTGACTTGAGTATTTAGTCACCCCAGACTACTTTGAGCCTTTGCAAGGGAAGGGCAGAACTTCCCAGAGCCGGATGTAAAACTGTCCAGGATGTCTCCTCCACTTCAAATGCTGACACTAGGTATACAAATTGGACCTTCTGAACCACCTCTTCATTACACTCCTGGAACTGTGGACTACAAACGAAGGACTGCCTTGCCCCAGAGGTCTACCCTGATGTTTGGGGCGTGCCTCATTCTCTAGAGAACTTTTCTGCTGCTACCAGAGGGCCTCTCTGATGTTTGAGGCCTGTCTTGTATTTTAGAGGACAGCCCTGCTGCTACCAGAGCACTGTCGTGTTGCTTGTCTCATCCCTTTTCCTACAGAGAACTGGCCTGCTTTCTGAGGCCTGCCCTACTTCCTGTCAAAGTATACTTCCAACTTCAAGGACGTCTTGACAGTTTGGCACATATGATTACATCTTTTGCATGAGAAAGATCTACAACAAAGGATGCTAGACAGGTTTTTTTTTTCCTGTGTTTTCTGTGTTTGGGGATTCATAACCTTTTTACTGTTGAGAAATGGCTACTGGCTAGGATCAGTACCAGAGTGAAAGTCCAGAAGAAACTTGTCATGACAATCTCCATGCCGAGGATTCCAGTTCTCCTCCTATGCTCATTGTGTGGCATTTTGTGTCATCTTTCCTGGAGAAAAAAAAGCTGTTCTCTAAATATATCCCATTGAAATATTGGGACAAAAAAATGATCCTCAAAGCTAAGGCAAATATTATTTTGGTATATATTGGATGCACAGACATCTTAATGCTTGATATCAATGCCAATTTAATGCAGACAAAAGGAAGAGGGACTTTGAAGATCAGGCGTCTTAGTCTAAACTTTCTGTACAGCATATCATCCCTCCTGGTGACAGATTGTCACAACAAAGCCATTTCAAACCAAGAAAAAATACTGAATTTAAACAGAGTATTTGTAAATAACAAAAGTATAACTTTCACCACCTGCTAGAAATGGGGTCCAAGTAAGGACCACAATAGTAGTCAGGGTAAGTCAGATACACATCCTAAATTAACCTGTGCTCACCATCTGGTAGCTTGGCACAGAGCAATCAGGCTTAACGTAAGAGGCAATGAGCATACTATATGTGCAACACATACACAGTAACACAATGAAAACACAGCAGAAAGGATTCCACACAAAAATAGTCAATGTTTATTTAAGTAAAACAAGACTAAAATGACAAAGGTTGAATCAGTAAAAGTTGAGATATGAATTTTTAAAGATTACATGTAAAATAGTCCTTAGAAGTCACTAGCAGTCAAAAGGTTACTTAAGGTCATGAGGGACCTATGCAAATTTACATTTCAGGTGGATGGCGATGCAGGTTAGGCCAGCTACAGAACCCAAACAAGTTCCGTTGAAAGAGTAACTTTGATGCAGCAAAGCATCAACATCAAGGGCATGATTTATCAGTATTTTCCACACATCCAGGTAACTGCGTTGTCGTTGACCTCCATAGGGATGAATGCAATGCATCATTGTCGAGCTGTGCAGAGCGTCATTGTCGATCCTTGCAGGCTGCGGATCTGATGTTGCAGAGCAGCCTCTGCATCGGTGCTGAGGAAGCAATGTGATGGAATTTCACACACACTTGGGGCAATGCATCAGTTTTTGTAGGAAATCAGCTGCAGATCCCGCTTCTGAGGCCCAGGACTGGAGAGGAACTTTAGGCAAGGGTAGGAATCACATATGGCAGAGTCCAGCAGCACTATGGGAGTTGCAAATAGAATTTGATGTCCCTGAGACTGCAGGAAAACAATGGGGCAAGGTGGCAAGCCTTGGAGACGCTCTATGTCAACAGTCCTTGTCCTCAGCTGGGCAGAGGTCAGCAGGCATCTGTGTGGCTCAGTAATGCAAAGAAGCAGTTGCAGTCTAGGCAGAGTGGCAATCCTCACAGCACAGCAGTCTTTCTTTCCAAGTCCAATAGTGATCTGATTTGCCAGGGTGAGAACCCTAGTACTTAACTCAAATGTGCCTTTGAACTGGCAGCGACTTCAAAGCAGCTCTTTGAAGTGCACAGATCTACCATTCATCCCAGCCCTGTCTCCAAGCGTAATCAGCCCTTTGTGTGGGGACGGGCGCTTTCCTTTTGAAGCAGATGAGTCCTTTGTCACACCTATCCTTCTTGTGTGTGTGGCTATCTGGGGAAATGCACAAAGTGTATGTGTCACCTTGCCCAGGCATGTATTAGAGGCAGGCTGTCAGCCACACAGAGTAGTGAGAGCAGATAAATGCCCACTTTCTAAAAGTGGCATTTCTAAAATAGTAATGTTAAATCTGACTTTACCAACAAAGAGGATTTATCATTCACATTCCAATGGTAAGAAAGATTATGTAGCTCTTCCTTTCTGATAAGGAATTACAGCTTAAAAACGGTATTAAGACATTCTCAATACTGGCCTACGAGAGAAGTAGGCCTCACAGAAATGAAAAACAACTTGGCTGTTTTTCATTACCAAGACATATAGAGCTTACAAATACATGTCCTGCCTTTTACTTATATAACACCCTGTCCTATGGGTTGCCTAGGGCTATCTTATATGTAATAAAAGGGAAGTTTAAGGCTTGGCAAGAAGATTTAAATGCCAAGTCGAGGTGGCAGTGAAACTGCACACTCAGGCTCTGAAATGGCAGGCCTGAGGCATGTTTACAGAGCTACTTCAGTGGGTGGCATAATCAGTGCTGCAGGCCCACTAGTAGCATTTAATTTACATGCCCTGGGTATATGGTATGCCACTTTATGAGGGATATACAAGTGAGGTGAATAGGCCAATTGTGATACACCATTGTTTCCATGTTTATGGGAGGAGCACTTGCACTTTAGCACTGGTTAGCAGTGGTGAAGTGCAAAGAGTCCTAAGGCCAACAGAAATATACAACACAAACAGGAGGTGAAAGGCAAAACAACTTGGGCAAGCCCACCCTGAGGATGCCAGGTCTAACACCTCCATGAAGGTTATCACTGAAGTAAAATGTGATGTCATAAGCAGTGCATCATATTGGTGCAAGTTATACTCATGTCAGTTAGATATAACTAATGAATGTCAGTTCTGTTTTGGTATAAGAGCATTTTTTAAATGTTTGAACACCTACATTCTACAATGCTTTAACTTTTGTTCATTTCCAGTGAATTTCAAATGTTTTTTGTAACATGGATTAAAATTGTACTACCTTACTTACATATAATTCTACTTTAAACTTTAATTTCTCAGAGATGTCCTATGTTTCTGTTAATGATACATCTGCAGCCAACCCCCCAACCACTCTGAAATGTATATACATATATATATATATATATATATATATATATATATATATATATATTCACCAAAATTGCTTCTTAAAATAAGAAACATCGCAGTCACTTATTTACTTCAGTCCAAAGTTTTTAATCAGGCAGGCAAACATAATCGGCATAAATACACTCCAACGTGTTTCAGGAGACTCTGCTCCCTTGTTCACCGAGATATTCTGAGCCCTAATTCCATTTCCATTATAATTCAACATATGAAATACTTTAAATGCCCTTGTAATAAATTTTACATTGGTAATGCAATACACATGGCAAAAAAGAGAATTTTGGAACACATGAGAGCAATTAAGAATGAAGATAAATCATACCCAGTGGCAAGAAATTTTAAGGAGTATCATGATAAAATGTGAATAAATTACAATTCGTGGTCTTGGACAGTCACAGTGAATGTGAGAGGAGGCAATAGGACGTTAGATTTAAGAAAATTAGAGCCACGATTAATTATAAGATGTAATACAATGGAGCCCGGGGGAATGAACAAAGATGAAGAATTATCGGTTCATTTGTACTAACTGATAATATATTTCCACCAATCCGATTACAAAAGTAGTGAAACACATATTTGGAATTTATTATATAAAGTTTTATAGAATTTGTTCAGTTTTTCTTTGTTGAAATGTTTCTTTTTCATTTCCATTGTTGATAGGAGGCATGACTGTTAATAAGAAGCAAAGGAGCTATTATATCTATAAGAAATCTAGGACTACTCAAAGGTGTAACAATAAGAAGAAGGGCCGCAATACTGTGAGTGAGTATACGTGTATGGAATACACAATATATAAATAAATATATGGTAATAGGTGATTATTTTTTGACTGAGGGGATAAAATAAATGTATGAAAACGTTTTTTTGATAACAAAAAGTATGTTTGTATTAATTAATTTGGGATTTATTAATTTTCTCGCCCCATATGTAGTACAGTAATTCTCAGTTGCAGTAACACATTTTAAGATGGCCACCACCATTAAAAAAACAAATGTAGTCCCTTTTTTATGTTCATGTTTATATGTTGAGTTATAATGGAAATGGAAGTAGGGCTCAGAATATCTCTGTGAACAAGGGAGCAGAGTCTCCTGAAACACGTTGGAGTGTATTTATGCTGATTATGTTTGCGTGCCTGATTAAAAACTTTGGACTGAAGTAAGTAAGTGACTGCGACGTTTCTTATTTTAAGAAGCAATTTTGCTGAATTTCAAGGGTTTGCGACCCTTTCGGCGTCTGCTTTGTTGGGCGCAGACTTAAATGCAAATGTGAAGTACTATTAAATATATATAGCTATAATTATATATATAGGACAGTGAGGAAAGTGAGAGTGACATCTCCTCACAGTCAGACAGTGGAGGAGTGAAAGACAATGTTTTAAAGGAATTCGACTTGATAGCCCAAGGGAGATCAATGGGCCACGTAGGAAGAGGAAGAGAAGCTCAGCCAGGACGAGGAAGAGGAGGAAGATCAAAAAGAGGCTTCAGAGAATCAAAAGAAGGTCCATCTGGAGTACGGACACGAGGTCAATTATCAATGAAGTAACACAAAGAATGACAGTTGGCGGTAAATGCCGCTTACCGTGGAATTCCGCCACAGCTATTATGACCCACAGCACGGAATCTGCCAAAATTCAGACACCCACACAAGTCCGCCACACCAAAGGTCAGTGATAAACTGGCAAAAACAAAACCTCCACAGTCACGCCAACAGAAATACACCCACACTATCACGACAAATGAATCCACGCAACGGTCTTTCAACCGCGGTATTCCATTGGCAGTACACACTGCCGCGCTCAAACTACACACACATTTACAAAACACAACCATATTGGACAATTCAAAATACACACACCTGAAACACATACACACACCACTTCCACACACCCAATACAATATAAAACACACACCCACATCACACACAAACCCCTATGACCACAAGTACCGAGAAAAGGCCAGAGAGAGACACTACAAACAACTACCAAGCATCCACAGGCACAGAATACCATCACCCACAAAACTTCCACGCACCTCACACAACACACCACTAAAAAGCACCCCACTTATCACTGCACACACCACCCCACACATCACCCACACCACCCCATGGCACGGCAAAGACACCCCAGGTTCTCTGAGGAGGAGCTCACGGTCATGGTGGAGGAAATCGCCTGGGTAGAGCCACAGCTTCGGATCACAGGTGCAGCACACCTCCATTGCTAGGAAGATGGAGCTATGGCAAAGAATAGTGAACAGGGTCAACGCAGTGGGACAGCACCCAAGAAATAGGGATGACATCAGGAAGAGGTGGAACGACCTCCGGGGGAAGGTGCATTCCGTGGTCTCAAGACACCACCTTGTCGTTCAGCGGACTGGCGGCAGACCCCAACCTCCTTCCCCACAACTAACAAAATAGGAGAAGCAGGTCTTGGCGATTCTGCATCCTGAGTAGGTGGAGGAATGGACTCTGGTAAGTCAAAGCTTTACTATTACATCCCCCACCCTACCTGCATGCCATTACATACCCCTACCCTCACCCCCATCACTCCTACTCCTCACAAATGTCCCACTATCACAACCCACCCGTCCCAACACCAAGCCCTGCATGCAACAACAAAGAATGGACACCCATCACCAAAGCATGGCCACTGCACATACCCATAAACCCCCCTAAGCCACCATCACACAAGGTCCCACACAGGAATGCAAGCACTGGGGTACACAGACACCCACCTATTGCACACCATGGCACACACAGATGTAATAAACATCCTTTTATACCCCTGCAGAACCCCTAGCCAACGTCACCGGACAGGAGGGTCCACACATGTCCACGCCACCAACAGAAGAGGCCCACAGTGATGACAGCAGCTCTGTCCAACTGGATCCAGATGACCAGCCCGGCCCATCGGGGACCTCTGGACAGTCGGTTCCCCTCACACAGTAACAGGCCACTACAGACCTTCCCCTCTCTGGAAACACCAGTACAGCACCCACCCACCGGGCCCATACCTCTGTCCCCAGGACACGACAAGCAGCAGTGTGTCCACCACTACAGGGAACCCAGGCTAACCCACCACCCCAACAACAACAGGGATCTGGGGGCAGTGGTAGTGGGCACACGGTCCAGGGGACGGAGGCCCTGGAACACAGAGGAACTGGGAGGGCTGCTGTGTGACAGTGGGAGGACAGGCCAAGGGAACCCTCTCTCCACAAGGCCCTCTTCTCCATCATGGGAGCCTACCACCACTCCCAGGAGACAATGGCAACAGTACTGGCCAAGTTTCAGGAGACCCAGTGCCTGCAGGAGGAACAGTATTTGGGCTTCAGGGAGGAACTCAGAGCCATCAATTCCACCCTGGGCACCATCGTAGAGGTGCTGAAGGAAGTACTCAACACCAGGAGGGACACTGTGGCACAACAAGGGGCCCCTGACACTAGCATGGACGATGAACTGCCCACCACCTCCGCCGGCGCTAGTTGACAGAGGCACCCACACAGGACCACCACACCTGCACCCCACCCCCTGAAGAGGGAGAACCACCCCGCAAACAGTCCCTGAGATCCAGGACAAAGACAGAGAAAGATGCCAAGACCCCCGCCAAGAAATGAGACCACCCTGATTGTCATCCTTCTGTCCCACCTTGTCCCCCTGTCCATCCTAAAACTGCCCCAGCCCCACTTCCTATGCCCATTTGGGCAATGCACCTGTGAGACTAATAGACTAGACTCTCTCTGCCATGGACATTCCTCCACCATCAACCCTCACCAGTTTACAACCCCCTCCAATATTGAGCACTTAAATAAACACCCTTGAAGCACAAAACAATCTGGAGTCAGTCTGTGATTTCGAAATAGTGTATTAGCAATTACAGTGGCATAATGCTCTTTAAATTGTAATGTCAACATACCTATGTCACACAGCTCTAGTCCATGAGGAAACAAAGCAGATGTCACACTGTGGGACACACATCTGTGAAATCGTAAGGGAAAGTGACAACTCAGTGACCATACACTGGGTGAAAACGACAGACAGTAGAGAGGTAGTAGTGTTAAAGTACCTGTAGTAGGCAGGTTTGTATTCTTACCTGTGTCTCACTGAAAATATTGCAGGATCACCGAGTTCCTGTTGTCCATGTCCTCTTCTTCTGCTTCCTCGTCTTCACTGTCCACAGGCTCCATAGCTGCAACAACACCGCCATCTAGACCATCCTCCTGCAAAAAGGCACCTGTCATCGCAAAGCTAAGTTGTGAAGCATACAGCATGCCACGATGATCTGGCACACCTTCTTTGGTGAGTAGAATAGGGATCCACCTGTCATATGGAGGCACCTGAACCTGGCCTTCAGGAGGCCGAAGGTCTGCTCTATTATCCGCTGAGTTCGCCCATGGGCCTCATTGTAGCGTTCCTCTGCCCTTGTCCTGGGATTCCTCACTGGGGTCAGTAGCCATGACAGGTTGGGGTAACCAGAGTCACCTGCAAATGTTAGACACACACTAACTTGTAGGGATATCCCCAGACCCTGACAACCTTTCCCACTGACTTGCTTCCAGGTGCTCACCTAATAGCCACACACGGTGACTCTGGAGTTGACCCATCACATAAGGGATGATGCTATTCCGCAGGATGTAGGTGTCATGCACTGAGCCAGGGATCTTGGCATTCTCATGGGAGATGTACTTGTCTGCCAAACACACCATCTGCACATTTATGGAATGATAACTCTTCCGGTTTCTGTACACCTGTTCACTCCTGCGGGGGGGTACCAAAGCCACATGGGTCCCATCAATGGCACCTATGATGTTGGGGATATGTCCCAGGGCATAGAAGTCTCCTTTCACTGTAGGCAAATCCTCCACCTGAGGGAAAATGATGTAGCTCTGCATGTGTTTCAGTAGGGCAGACAACACTCTGGACAACACGTTGGAAAGCATAGGCTGGGACATCCCTGATGCTATGGCCACTGTTGTTTGAAATCACCCACTTGCAAGGAAATGGAGTACTGACAGCACCTGCACTTGAGGGGGGATTCCTGTGGGATAGCGGATAGCTGACATCAGGTCTGGCTCCAACTGGGCACACAGTTCCTGGATTGTAGCACGGTCAAGCCTGTAGGTGATGATCACATGTCTTTCCTCCATTGTCGACAGGTCCACCAGCGGTCTGTACACCGGAGGATGCCACCATCTCCTCACATGTCCCAGCGGACGGTGCCTATGAAGGACAACAGCGAGCACAGAGTTAAACAACTCAGAGGTACGTACCCACAGCTTACACAGAACACGAATCATAATCCGAAAATTGGCCTGTATGTGTGTTGAGGCTAGGCCTAGGTATGTGTGACGCAGTTAAAAATTAAGCCATGTGGGCCCCTGAAATGGCGGCTGCCTGACCTGTAAAGTGGGACAATGGGATGTGAGGTAACTGCATTGGCGTTGTAGGCAGTCGAAGACCGCAGCGCAATGCTGCATTGGTTAACATTGGACCCTATGGGTCCCAGGAGCCAATGACGATGTACGACGGCGGTGACGGTACGCACCGCCACATGCGTGACCACCATTTTCTATCTGTTCAATCACTCGATAAATGATCTTCGACAGGAGAGGACCTACACTGCAAGTGCTGCTGTGATCTCGGTATGAAAGAGACAATGGCTCGTGCGTCTGGGGAAAGGGCCTCTGCCTTTGCATCGGAGGAGTTGGAGTAACTTGTGGATGGGGTCCTCCCCCAGTACACGCTTCTCTACGGTCTTCCAGACAAACAGGTAAATACACTGGGAGCATGCTGTATGGGCTATGCCTGTGCGGAGTGGGGTGGATGAAAGATGGGGGTGTATGAAACGACAGTGAGTGCATGTGCATCATGGCAAGGGTAGGGATGGGGGCCAATGACTGTGATGGTGCATTTAGTAATAACTTTTCTTTTCCCCCTGTACAATTCACGTAGATCAGTGCCCACCAGAAAAAAGATGTTTGGCATGCCATCGCCAAGGACGTCAGGACCCTGGGGGTCTACCACAGACGGAGCACCCACTGCCGTAAGAGATGGGAGGACATTCGCCGCTGGAGCAAGAAGATGGAGGAGGCCCAGCTGGGGATGGCCTCCCAGCGTGGGAGGGGTGCCCGTCTCACCATGACCCCCCTGATGTTCAGGATCCTAGCGGTGGCGTACCCAGAGTTGGATGGGCGCTTGGGGGCATCACAGCAGTCACAAGGCGGTGAGTACACTCTCATTCTGCTGATTTTGCGTGCAGTGGAGGTGTCTGGGTGGGGGAGGTGGGCTGTGGGTTTCCCTAGGCCAGGGCGAGTTTAGTAGGCAAGGTCCCCTTGTTCTGGCAGACCCTGTGGCACCCCACCCCACCTGTGTACAGTGCCAAATATACCTAGTCAGGCTCCTGTGTCATCCATGTGTGCAGATGTCGTCCATAGCCTTGTAGGCCATGTCCCAGGGATTGAACAGTGGAGCCCAAGTGTGCGGCGTAGTGCAGGGGGCTTCTGTGTCTGTCGTGTCTGCCAACGGTAGCAGTAATGCATGCACTCAACATGTCTTTCTTCTGTCGTTCCCCCCCCTTTTTGTGGTCTCCCTGTTCTTGTGTGCATTAGCATCATCAGGCGGAGGAGCAGTGGCACCGGAGCAGGAGGGAGCTGCATCCCACATGGCCCTGGAGGGCGAGACAACAGACTCTTAGTTCACCAGTGGGACGGAGGGCGAGTGGAGCTCCACGGCGGGGACAGGAGCTGACACCAATGACACAGACTCGTCCTCTGATAGGAGCTCCCTTGTGGTGGCCGCAACATCTGTGCCCCCCGCATCTACAGGTACAGCCGCCACCCCCCCCTACCAGCACCACCCTTCCAGCAGCCCCTCAGCCTTTGCCCCATGCCCGCTCACCCAGGAGGCTGGGCATCACCTTCGCCCTAGGCACCTCAGCCCCTGTCCCACACTGTTGGGCAGTCTACCATTATGAATGCCATCCAGGGTGTCGAAAGGCAGTTGCAACAACCAAATGCATTCCTGGAGGGCATTCATTCTGGTCAGGCGGCCCTTCAGCAAGCTTTTCAGACTCTGGCCTCAGCACCATTGGCAGCCATTGTCCCTGTGTCTAGCCTCCCCCCTCCAACTACCTCCACCCAGACCCAATCCCCTCTTCCTCAGCCTATCCCACGCACACCCTCAGACCAGCATGCACACACGTCAACACACAAGGGAAGCTCAGGCAAACATAAGCACCACACATCCCACAGGTACTCACGCAAGCATCACACACATGCAGACACACCAACATCCACTGCCTCCACTGTGTCCCCCTCCTCCTCGTCTCCCTCCTCCCTCCCAGTCTCGTCTACCCTCACACCTGCATGCACTACATCTACAGCCACTACTGCCATCACCAGCACACACACCACCACACCCCGCTCACGTGCAGTCACCACCCCCACTGCCATTCACACGTCCCCCGTGTCCTCTCCCAGTGTGTCTGTGATGGCACCTCCCAAGATACACAAACGCAGGCACACATCCACCCAACAGCCATCCACCTCATGACAGCCTCCAGCGCATGCACCTTCACCCAAGGTCACCAAACGAACAACGGCAACATCTTCCTCCACTCACAAACCCCCTCCAGCTACCCATTCCAGTGTTTCCCAAAAACTTTTCCTGTCCAACCTTGACCTCTTTCCCACATCTCCCCCACCCCGTCCGTCTCCTAGGACCCGACTCTCCAGGTCCCAACCTAGCACCTCAGCCACAACATCTCTGGGACCAGTGGTGCCTGTAGTCAACGGAATCTGGAGTGCACCCGCCACCAGGGCAGCCAGCGTAGCACGGAGCCACAGCACGGACAGTCCCCCACCTGTGAAGCATCAAAAATTGGGCAGTGCCTGGCGGCAGAGGGGGAAGACTCCAGCCACCAAATCCGCTCCAAGTGTACAGGTGGGAGTGTGGAGTCAGCTGCGACACCTTCCAAGGTGGGGAAGGGCCACAAGAAAGTCAGCAGGTCTGGGAAGAGCAGCACGGCGGAGAAGACCACCATCATCCCTGCTGCCCAGGAGACCACCGCTGGCCCAGAGAGGACCGCCAGCACCAGCCCCCCCTGGGCCAGAGAGGACCGCCAGCACCAGAGCCGCTGGCCCAGACAGGCCCGCCAGCCCCGCTGGGCCAGAGAGGACCGCCAGCACCAGCCCCGCTGGGCCAGAGAGGACCGCCAGCACCAGCCCCGCTGGGCCAGACAGGACATCCAGCACCAGCCCCGCTGGCCCAGACAGGACCGCCAGAACCAGCCTCGCTGGCCCAGACAGGACCGCCAGCACCAGCCCCGCTGGGCCATGAAGGACCGCCAGCAGCTGAGTCACTGCAAAGGACCATCCACAACAAGCACAGCTGAAGAGGGCACCACCGCCACAAGCACCGCTGAACAGGGAGCCGCGGCCACAAGCACCGCTGAACAGGGCACCGCCGCCACAAGCACCGCTGGCCCATGAGCGCCAAGGGCGTCATGAGCAGGATGAAGCACTCTGGGCACCAAACCCCCTCCAGAACCAGTGGAGAGAGACATCCACTACCTCAGTCCTTGGCAGGATGAAGCACTCTGGGCACCAAGCACCCTCCAGAACCAGTGGAGTATCACATCCACTTCCTCAGTCCTTAGCAGGATGAAGCACTCTGGGCACAAGGCCCCCTCCAGAACCAGTGGAGAGATAGATCCACTACCTCAGTCCTTTGCAGGATGAAGCACTCTGGGCACAAGGCCCCCTCCAGAACCAGTGGAGAGATACATCCACTACCTCAGTCCTTGGCAGGATGAAGCACTCTGGGCACCAAGCCCCCTCCAGAACCAGTGAAGAGATACATCCACTACCTCAGTCCTTGGCAGGATGAAGCACTCTGGGTACCAAGCCCCCTCCAGAACCAGTGGAGTATCACATCCACTTCCTCAGTCCTTAGCAGGATGAAGCACTCTGGGCACAAGGCCCCCTCCAGAACCAGTGGAGAGATACATCCACTACCTTAGTCCTTGTCAGGATGAAGCACTCTGGGCACAAAGCCCCATAATGAACCAGTGGAGAGATACATCCACTACCTCAGTCCTTGGCAGGATGAAGCACTCTGGGCACCAAGCCCCCTCCAGAACCAGTGGAGTACCACATCCACTACCTCAGTCCTTGGCAGGATGAAGCACTCTGGGAACCAAGCCCCCTCCTGAACCAGTGGAGTATCACATCTACTTCCTCAGTCCTTAGCAGGATGAAACACTCTGTGCACAAGACCCCCTCCAGAACCAGTGGAGAGATACATCCACTACCTCAGTTCTTGGCAGGATGAAGCACTCTGGGCACAAGGCCCCCTCCAGAACCAGTGGAGAGATACATCCATTTCCTCAGTCCTTGGCAGGATGAAGAACTCTGGGCACAAGGCCCCCTCCAGGACCAGTTGAGAGATACATCCACTACCTCAGTCCTTGGCAGGATGAAGCACTCCCCAGGATTGAACAGTGGGCATTTGGCCCCCTCGTGGATTTGGCATTGTGCACTCAACCGGCTGAGGTGCCCCCCTTTCCCTCCCCCTGAGGTGCCTGTTTTCTTGCTATCTGATGCCCCTGCAGTGTTTTCTCCGTCATGGTCGGGGATCTTGTGTGGGCCTCGCCCATACCGTGTGGGCCCAGTGTTCAACGGACTTCAATGGAACACTACCTGGACTACTATTCTTGGTGTATATTTTGATATCAGTATATATGTAGGAGGCTGGGCTGGCTTGTAGTGAGTACCAAAGGGTACTTACACCTTGCACCAGGCCCAGGTATCCCTTATTAGTGTATAGGGTGTCTAGCAGCTTAGGCTGATAAATAATGGTAGCTTAGCAGAGCAGCTAAGGCTGAACTAGGAGACGAGTGAAGCTCCTACAGTACCACTAGTGTCATATGCACAATATCATAAGAAAACACAATACACAGATATACTAAAAATAAAGGTACTTTATTTTTAT
The DNA here is from genome assembly GCF_031143425.1 of Pleurodeles waltl. NCBI lineage: Eukaryota > Metazoa > Chordata > Amphibia > Caudata > Salamandridae > Pleurodeles > Pleurodeles waltl. Next base: position 1,062,110,924 of record NC_090437.1, on the reverse strand, counting down.
GACAATATGCCAAAAGTATCTCAGTGAGTACCCTCAGTATGAGGATAGCAAATATACACAAGATATATGTACACAATGCCAAAAATATGCAGTATAGTATTAGAAAACAGTGCAAACAATGTATAGTTACAATAGGATGCAATGGGGGCACATAGGGATAGGGGCAACACAAACCATATACTCCAAAAGTGGAATACGAACCACAAATGGACCCCAAACCTATGTGACCTTGTAGAGGGTCGCTGGGACTGTAAGAAAACCGTGAGGGTTAGAAAAATAGCCCACCCCAAGACCCTGAAAAGTGAGTGCAAAGTGCACTAAAGTTCCCCAAAGAGCACAGAAGTCGTGATAGGGGAATTCTGCAGGAAAGACCAAAACCAGCAATGCAACAACAATGGATTTCCAGACGAGGGTACCTGTGGAACAAGGGGACCAAGTCCAAAAGTCACGACCAAGTCGAGAGTGGGCAGATGCCCAGGAAATGCCAGCTGTGGGTGCAAAGAAGCTGCTACTAGGCAGTAGAAGCTGAGGATTCTGCAGGAACGACAAGGACTAGAAACTTTTCCTTTGGAGAATGGATGTCCCACACCGTGGTAAGTCGTGCAGAAGTGTTTTCCTGAAGAAAGACCACAAACAAGCCTTGCTAGCTGCAAGTCATGTGGTTAGGGTTTTTGGATGCTGCTGTAGCCCAGGAGGGACCAGGATGTTGCCAATTGCGTCAGGGGATAGAAGGAGCGACCAGCAAGACAAGGAGCCCTCTCAGAAGCAGGCAGCACCCGCAGAAGTGCCAGAACAGGCACTACAAAGTGGAGTGAAACGGTGCTCAGCCGAAGTTGCACAAAGGAGTCCCACGCCGCCGGAGGACAACTCAGGAGGTCGTGCAATGCAGGTTAGAGTGCCGTGGACCAAGGCTTGGCTGTGCACAAAGGATTCCCTCGGAAAGTGCACAGGAGCCGGAGTAGCTGCAAAAGACACGGTTCCCTGCAATGCAGTCTGGCGTGGGGAGGCAAGGACTTACCTCCACCAAACTTGGACTGAAGAGTCACTGGACTGTGGGAGTCACTTGGACAGAGTTGCTGGATTCAAGGGACCTCGGTCGTCATGCTGAGAGGAGACCCAGGGGACCGGTGATGCAGTTCTTTGGTGCCTGTGGTTGCAGGGGGATGATTCCGTCGACCCACAGGAGATTTCTTCGGAGCTTCTAGTGCAGAGAGGAGGCAGACTACCCCCACAGCATGCACCCCCAGGAAAGCAGTCAAGAAGGCGGCAGGATCAGCGTTACAGAGTTGCAGTAGTCGTCTTCGCTACTTTGTTGCAGTTTTGCAGGCTTCCAGCGCGGTCAGCAGTCGATTCCTTGGCAGAAGGTGAAGAGAGAGATGCAGAGGAACTCTGATGAGCTCTTGCATTCGTTATCTAAGGAAATCCCCAAAGCAGAGACCCTAAATAGCCAGAAAAGAGGGTTTGGCTACTTAGGAGAGAAGATAGGCTAGCAACACCTGAAGGAGCCTATCAGAAGGAGTCTCTGACGTCATCTGCTGGCCCTGGCCACTCAGAGCAGTCCAGTGTGCCAGCAGCACTTCTGTTTCCAAGATGGCAGAGGTCTGGAGCACACTGGAGGAGCTCTGGGCACCTCCCAGGGGAGGTGCAGGTCAGGGGAGTCGTCACTCCACTTTCCTTTGTCCAGTTTTGCGCCAGAACAGGGCTGAGGGGTCCCTGAACGGGTGTAGACTGGTTTATGCAGAAATGGGCACCATGTGTGCCCATAAAAGCATTTCCAGAGGCTGGGGGAGGCTACTCCTCCCCTGCCTTCACACCATTTTCCAAAGGGATAAGGTGTAACACCCTCTCTCTGAGGAAGTCCTTTGTTCTGCCTTCCTGGGCCAAGCCTGGCTGGACCCCAGGAGGGCAGAAACCTGTCTGAGGGGTTGGCAGCAGCAGCAGCTGCAGTGAAACCCCTGAAAAGGCAGTTTGGCAGTCCCCGCGTCTGTGCTACAGACCCGTGGGATCATGGGATTGTGCCAACAATGCCAGGATGGCATAGAGGGGGCAATTCCATGATCATAGACATGTTACATGCCCATATTCGGAGTTACCATTATGAAGCTACACATAGGTAGTGACCTATATGTAGTGCACGCGTGTAATGGTGTCCCCGCACTCACAAAGTCCGGGGAAATGGCCCTGAACAATGTGGGGGCACCTTGGCTAGTGCCAGGGTGCCCACACACTAAGTAACTTAGCACCCAACCTTTACCAGGTAAAGGTTAGACACATAGGTGACTTATAAGTTACTTAAGTGCAGTGTAAAATGGCTGTGAAATAACGTGGACGTTATTTCACTCAGGCTGCAGTGGCAGGCCTGTGTAAGAATTGTCAGAGCTCCCTATGGGTGTGGCAAAAGAAATGCTGCAGCCCATAGGGATCTCCTGGAACCCCAATACCCTGGGTACCTCAGTACCATATACTAGGGAATTATAAGGGTGTTCCAGAATGCCAATGTACATTGGTAAAATTGGTCACTAGCCTGTTAGTGACAATTTGAAAGAGATGAGAGAGCATAATCTCTGAGGTTCTGATTAGCAGAGCCTCAGTGAGACAGTTAGTCATAACACAGGTAACACATACAGGGCACACTTATGAGCACTGGGGCCCTGGCTGGCAGGGTCCCAGTGACATATACAACTAAAACAACATATATACAGTGAAATATGGGGGTACCATGCCAGGCAAGATGGTACTTTCCTACAGTATATATGTATATTTTTGAGTACTGCATTTTAATATATCACAATGGTTACACTCATTTTATTTGGTCTTTGCATTCTTCCGGGGGGATTGGGGGGTGTAACTACAATGTATCATGATGTATTAGTGTGTGTGTTGTCGTGGGTGAGGGTGGGGGTGTTGCGTGTTACGTATGTGTGTCCCTGTTTTTCCCTACCCTGTGTCGTAGGTGCAGTACTCACCGTGGTCTTCGACGCCGGTGTTCGTGCTCCTGGTAGAGGAGCAAGAAGATAAGGGCTGGCAGGATCTGCAGCTCTGATTCCATGGCATCCTGCTTCCTCGTGGGGTGTGAAGAGGTGAGCGTTTTCCCTTCGAGGTCCTGTTTCTGCTGTGTTTTTGTCCGCGGTGAATCCACCCCGGAAAAGGTGGCGGATTGGTAGGTTGTGATACTGTGGGCGGTACTTTGTCCTCCGCCTGTCTGTTGGCGGTGACTGCCAAGCTGCTTGTTTTTACCGCTGTGGCGGTCGGAGTGTTAAAGTGGCTGTCTTTGTTGGTGGTTTCCGCCACGGTCGTAATTTCAAATTTTTTACCGCCGTCCTGTTGGCGGTCTTACCACTGCTTTAACACCATCCTCCAGGGTTGTAATGACCACCAGAGTGTGAAGTATTATCTTTGGGATTATCATTCTGTCCAGTTACACGGTTAAATTATACTCAAAGTCGCATAGATTTTTTTCATTTTATTAGAAAATTAAAACTGAAAAAATAGTTTGAAACAAAAGTGAAGGTTCAAGATAAAAATATTATGAATAGGCCTTCTAATTTAGAAATTGGAGATATTGATTTGTTACATACGTTGTGTGAACTTGATGAAAATGTAGCAGCTGAACAAGATCCAATTCTAAATTTAACACAATTAGGAATTGAAAATGATGTAAGAAGTCCGAGTAATTTCAAACCTAAATCAGTTTTTTCACCTCAGGTGAATTGTGATGCAATCAATGTGTTTGAGAAGGGTGTAATTGGAGTTTTGAAATCTCTGAGATATATCAGAAGGTCAAAATATGATAATTTAGAAGTTAAACATCGGAAGGCGATTGAATCTTTACAAAATGATTATAGTATAATAATAAAAAAGTCAGATAAAGGAGGAAATGTTGTAATTATGTCTAGAGAGAGTTATGTAAAGGAAGGGTTAAGACAATTACACAATAGAGAAAGCTATTCAGTTGTTGATAGGAATGAAATGTTAACAGCTAAAAAGAAAGTGTTCGAAAAGTTAGATGAATGGAATGAATCAGGACAGTTTTTGAAGGTAGAATTCCCCAAAACAGCGGCAATCTATTTTTTTTACCAAAGTTACATAAGAATGCGAAGGAGCCACCTGGGAGACCTATTGTGTCTTCCATAGGAGGTCTGTTGGAAAATGTCTCGAAATATGTTGACTATTTTCTGCATCCATTTGTAGAAGCTCTACCCTCGTATTTAAGATACTAGCGATTTTTTATGTATAATTAATGGAATAGGATGGGAGGAAGATTATCTTCTACTTAGCCTGGATGTCTTTATACATGTATACCACATGAGAATGGTATTAAGGCGGTGAGACATTTTATGAGGGCAAGATCATTATCATATCTCCTTCATACAGAAATGTTATTAGACATGGTGCAGATGTGTTTGATTTATAATTTTTTCATTTTTGATAACACACTATACCGTTAACGCCAGGGGACTGCGATGGGGACCTGTTTTGCTCCCAGCTATGCAGGACTTTACCTGGGTTGGTGGGAAGAACATGTGGTCGGGAACATCACAGGTTTTGAAGACCGAGCAGTCCTGTGGGTGAGGTATATAGACAACATTTTTTGTATTTGGAAAGGCAATAAGGAATCAGCTAAGAATTTTGTGGAAGAATTGAATAATAATCAATTGAATTTGAAGTTTAGTTACACAATGAGTTCATCTGAGTTGGAATTTTTAGATGTAAAGATTAAAATGGTTGATAAGAGATTGGAGTGTGAATTATATAGGAAAGAAACTGCGGGCAATAGTATACTGCACGCAAGGAGTAGTCACCCAAGAAATTAAATAAATAGTATTCCCTATGGGGAGCTTTTATGAGCTAGAAAAAATTGCAGCTTAGACATAACATTCGAGAATTAAATTAAAGTCAGTACTAGACGATTTATTGAAAGAGGTTATTCGCAGGCTGTAATTGAAAAAGCTGTGAGAAGAGTCAAACAGGTCAAAAGGTAGACGATATGTACGAAATGTAGACAATACTAAAGATGAAAATATAAAGATAAGGTTTATCATCTCATATCATGATAAGGTAAAGGAAATTAAGAAAGCTTTTTTTTTAAATTCTGGCCAGCCCTGAAAACAGATGAGAATATTGGCAAACTACTGGATGAATTTCAGGCTTTCACTTTTAGGAGGGGTCGGTCCTTGAAGGGTATGTTGAGTTAAAGTTTATTATCTAGCACTGAAAATGTGAAACCTATTCAAGGTTTCTTTATTAGTGGAAAATGTAAAGCCTGTAGATACAGTTCCAATTGCAAAGAGGTAAACGTTCCAGGGACTAACAAACCTTTTATAATAAGGAAACATGCATCTTGCACCTCAGATTACAGTATTTACGCTTTAAAATGTCCATGCAACAAATTTCATATTGGCAGTACAATACATATGGCCAAGAAACGAATTTTGGAACACATGAGAGCAATCAGGAATGAAGATAAATCATATCCAGTTGCTAGACATTTCAAAGAATATCATGAGAAAAATGTCAATAAATTACAATTTGTGGTCCTGGATAGGGTTATATTGAATGTGAGAGGAGGTAATAGAGCATTGGATTTGAGAAAGCTTGAGTCACTTTTGATTATAAGACGCAACACAAAGGAGCCAGGAGGAATGAATATGGATGAGGAATTATCCGTACATTTATTTTGATAAGAATAACTTTTTCTAAAAATAGATGTCGTGAAAAATGAATTTGAAATGTATTTTTTCAGTTTCATGCATAAATGTCTCTCCTCCATTTCCATTTGTTGACAGGAGGCAATATTGCCAAAAATCAAAAGCAAAGGAGCTATTACATTATAATTACTATAGGACTACATGAGGAATCAATTTTGAAGAGCCGCAAATTTTGGCAGGAGTTATGACTGCCAAAATGACTAAAAAGCAAAAGAGCTATTATATTTTGACTACTTCAGGATAATATAATGAAGGAATCAGTAGGAGACAAGCCGGATGGTCGGCATGTGATTATATTGATTTAATATACAATGTAGTAATATGAAATAAAAAATGAATAATAGAATTGGTTTTTGTATAAGAAATAAGTTTGTATTATTGTTTTGTAATATATAGATTCACTCTTGGTTGTATGGAGTTAAGTAATGAGTAGTTATAGGAATATACTTTAAGATGGCTGCCATTATTCTGAAAGGAATGCAGTCCGCTTTTTATGTTTATGTCTGTGGTTTAAGTTATAATAAGAAATGGAAGAGGGACTTAGAGTATCTCCGTGAACAAGGGAGCAGAGTCTCCTGAAGCGCGTTGGGGATTGAATCAGTACCATTGTTCTATCTGCCTGATAGAATAAATCATCGTTTGAAGCAAAAGTAAGTGACTGCGACGTCTTCTTCTGTGTTAAGAAGTCTTTTTTGGAAATGTGAAGGGTTTGCGACACTTTCGCAGTCTGCCATCTAGGGTGCAGACTACTAACGCGAATGTTGAGCTTTGATATATATATATATATATATATATAAAATGTGAAAATCAGGTAAAATATTTATTTAAAACAGTTACATGATTTATTTGAGCTATGGGGCATCCACAGATACTTTATTGCTTGATATATTCCATGTTATATCGGATGAGTATCTAACCTGGTATTAACATATGTTTAAACTCTTCTCTGCCAAGCCTTTTCCCCCAGGTCCCAAGCCTTTTTGGGGGCTATTTGGGGCAGTTTACGCTCAGGCCCTCATAACTTTTTGTCCACATAAGCCACCCATGCAAAATTTGTGTCCTTGTTTTCCAATATCCAAGGGACTCTAGAGGTACCCAGTGTTTGTGGGTTGCCTTGGAGGAAACCAAGTAATTAGCCAAAATACAGCAAAAATTCAATTTGTTTAAACAAATGGGAAAAAAGGGCTGCAGAAGAAATCTTGTGTTTTTTTTCCCTGAAATTGGCATCAATGAAGGGTTTGCAGTGCTAAAATTACCATCGCCCTAGCTTTCAGGAACAGGCAGACTTGAATCAGAAAACTGCATTTTCAGCACAATTTTGGCATTTTACTGAGACATACCGCATTTTTACTATATTTTGTGCTTTCAGCCTCCTTCCACTTAGTGACAGAAATGGGTGTAAAAGCAAAGCTGGATCCCAGACAGCTAAACATTTCTGAAAAGTAGACAAAATTCTAAATTCAGCAAGGGCTCATTGTGTAGACCCTTCGAGGAAGCATCTAAAATAAAAAAATATATATTGAAATTGAGGTGAAAAAAGAAATATTTCTGTCCATATTTTCTTCCATAACTTCTTCCATCTATGGCACACTTTTGAAAGCAATATACCATTTGTCTGCTGGACTCTTCTGGTTGCTGGGATATATAGGCCTTGTAGTTTCATTAGGAACCCTAGGTACCCAGAGCCAATAAAGGAGCTGTACCTTGCAATGGGTTTTCGTTGTATATGAGATACACAGCAATTAATTTGGTGAAATATAACGAGTGAAAAATAGATATTGAGGAAACCTTTTTATTTCCAAACTGGGCACTGGACAAGGTGTTGAGAAGAAGTGGTTATTTGCACATCTCTTTATTCTGGGGTCCATATACTAGCATGTGAATTACAGAGCATTTATCAAGTAGACTTCTTTTTTACTCACTATCTTACATTTGAAAGGGAAAAATGTAGAGAAAGACAAGGGGCAATAACACTTGTTCTTCTATTCTGTGTTTCCCCAAATCTCCCAATAAAAATGGTATCTCACTTGTGTGGGTAGGCCTAATGCCCGCAGCAGGAAACGTAACATGGACACTTCACATTTTTACATTGAAATCAGACGTGTTTTTTTTAGAAAGTGCCTAACAGGATTTTGGCCTCTCGCTCAGCTGGCACATAGGGAAACCTGCCAAACCTGTGCATTTTTTAAAACTATACACCTAGGGAAATCGAGGATGGGGGTGACTTGTGGGGTTCTCACCAGGTTCTGTTACCCAGAATCCTTTGCAAACCTCAAAATTTGGCAAAAAAACACTTTTTTCTCACATTTCGGTGCTGCAAAGTTCTGGAATCTGAGGGGAGCCACAAATTTCCTTCTACCCAGCATTCCCCCACATCTCCCAATAAAAATGGTACCTCACTTGTGTGGGTAGGCCTAGTGCTCGCAACAGGAAATGCCCCAAAACACTAAGGACCAGATGTACCAAACTTTTTGCACATCGCAAACAGCTAATTTTGCTGTTTGCGATGTGCAAAAAGCACATTGTGATGCCCAATTCTCGTTTTGCGAGTCAGTAACCTGGTTACCGACTCACAAAACGGGACTGCGAGTCGCAATTAGGAAGGGGTGTTCGCATTCCTAATTGCGAGTCGCAGCGCGATGCTGTGTTGCTTTGTGACCGCGAACGCGGTCGCGAAGCAATCACAGTTACCACCAGTGTCACCACCTTCCCCTTTGTGAATGGCATGTAAAACATTATTTCAGAGCAGGGAGTGGTCCTATGGACCACTGGCTGGTTTGAAAAAATGAAACGAAAACGTTTCATTCTTTCGTTTTGTAATACATCTCATTTATCTTTAAGGAAAACAGGCTGCATTACAAAAAAAAAAAACTGCTTTATTTAAAAGCAGTCACAGACATGGTGGTCTGCTGTCTCCAGCAGGCCACCATCCCTGTGAGTGCCGCACACGCAAGGGGGTCGCAAATTGCGACCCACCTTATTATTATTAAGGAGGTAGGCCTTTGCGACCCCCTTGTGAGTCGCAGATGGTGTCAGGGACACCATCCTACATTCTGGATTGCGACTCTCAAATTGCAAGTCAGTTTGACTCGCAATTTGCGAGTCACAATCCAGAATTTTGCTACATCTGGCCCCAAGTGGGCACATCAAATTCATAAAATACAAAACCTGTTTTTGCGGGGGGCTCCTGCGGATTTGGTCCTGGGCTCAGCAACCATCTAGGGAAACCTACCAAACCCAGACATTTCTGAAAACTAAACACTGAGGGAGTCCAAGGTGGTGTGAATCGCATGGAACCCCCAGTGTTTCTTACCCAGAATCCTCAGCAAACCTCAAATTTAGCTAAAAAATCACATTTTCCTCTCACTTCTGTGTGGAATAACCACACCAGCACAAATTTCCTACACCCAATGTTCCCCTCAGTCTCCCTATAAAAATGATACCTCAATTGTGTAGGTAGTCCAAGTGCCTGTGACAGGGAAGAGCCAAAAACATGTCGAAATAGAGGGGTAACCAAAGCAGGTCCAAAAGGGCAGTTTGGAAAAAAACAGTTTTTAGGCTGACAAGTGGGGCAGAATTTTTATTAGTGTAGATGCAACAATGCTGGGTGGTAGGAATTTTGTGGACTCCTGCAGATTCCGGAAGGTTCCATCACAAAAATGTGCGAAAAGTGTGTGATTTCAAGCAAAGTTGGAGGTTTGCGGGGCATTGTGGGTAAGAAAATGGTATGGGTGCATGTGAAGCACACCACCCTGGACTCTCCCAGAGGTTTCATTTTCAGAAGTGTCTAGGTCTAATAGATTTTTCTACATGGCAGCGTCCCAAAAAGTGCAGCCCTCACCATTCCAAGTGGGACGATTTTGAGAGTTAGACAAGCTCTCATGGCTCAAGTGTCAAACCAAATGCCGAAATAATCAAATGTCTTCTTGCTTGCCGTCAGGATAAGATCTTTTAGTGTGTGGGGGGAGAGCTGAAAGACTGTTTCCCCCTTCACTTAGTGTTGGGGCATAACCAAGCCCACACTGGTTGGTATACTCCACCCCACTTTTTTTTATTATTTTTTTATTCCCTGGCACCTAGTAGGCTTTCTGCCCCCCAGGGAGTGGGCCAGGGGTAATTGCCCCATCTGCCTACCCGTGGGCAGAACAACTTTGTCCCCACTTATGTGGGTTGGGGGTATGGCCATATCCCTACCCTCTTTTTTTGAAAAAAACTTTTTCCCTGGACTCTGGTGGGCTTTCTGCCCCTCTTGGGGGCAGATGGGCCTTACAAAAATAGGCCGATCTGCCCCCGGGGTGCAGAAATGGCCAACAGTAATGTGCACTCATGGGGAGCGACCCTTGCTCAAGGGGCTCCCCACCAAGCAAAACACACACACCGATCCCTGGTGCCTAAGTGGTTTCTGTCCCTCCTGAGGGCAGATAGGTCTAATAGAAATTAGGCCGGTATGCCCCCAAGGGGGGCAGAGATGGCCTAAAATAAATTTGCACACCACGGGAGCAACCCTTTCCTAAGGGGTCACTCCCCATCTGTAAACTTTTTAAAAGAAATATAAATCCCCGGTGCCTTGTGGTTTGGCCTAAGAAAAATAGACTGATCTGCCTTGAAGGTGGGCAGAAAAGTCCTAAAATAAAATTGGCCCCCTGGGGAGTTTACCCTTGCCTAAGGGGTTTCTCCACATCTGTATCTGTAAAAGAAAAAAAAATCCCTGGTGCCTTATGGTTTCTGTCCCACTTGGGAGCAGATTGGTATTAATTAAAATAAGCCGATCTGCCCCCAAGGGGGGCAAAAATGGCCTAAATTAAAGGGGGCAAAAATGGCCTAAATTAAATTTGCCCCCCAGGGGAGTGACCCTTGCCTAAACTTCCAGTGTGATGGGGAATACCTCTGATGAGGTCATCGCGCAATCACATGCGGACGTCATCAGACATCACTGGGGTGTGGAAGGGGAAGCGATTCCCATGCCCAGGGGAAGGGGGTGGGAGGATCACGGGAGCAGCGCTATCGCTCCCCCTGTGTGCCCGGCACAGGACGTAACAGTTCCAACCCCGGTAGTGCTAAGGACGTAACCGTTAGGTCCCAGGCACCCAAGGGTTTAAGCACTTTAAAGTTAGGTTGTGCTGTCCTTATAATGCCGAAAGAAACTGGAATTAAAAAGTATTTGCAGGCCTTACATGTCTCTATGTCTGGCTCTGTTTAAATTCTCTTGACAGCGAATGCTATGTGTATTAATATCCGTTGACTGACGAAAATATGTTTTGTACTTTTCCGTAACTTTTTGAATACAGCGACAGATTCAGTTCCATGACACATCATTATCAAGTCACTTACATTCCTAAAACAGGCTTAAAACATGGATATTTTGAAATGTATCACTGCAGCAGTTTCAAATTGCTCTTTGCATACATCTGCCCTAAACCAATAAAAATATGCTTGTTTTCTTATCAACCTACTAGAACTACAGTACCTAGTTTGGAGTTCAGGTACCTGGAAAGGAAGTCTTCCTGATCGGGTGTACTGCCACAACACACCCTTGTTTCTGTTAGAGCAGAGAGTCTGTGGGAGCCACCAGATTGGTTTAATAATGCAAACTATTTTAAAAACAGGTCCGCAGCCCACAGGCAAGGAGCCCAACCTTTGGAGGACAACATTTTGACTATGTCATTACAGGGTAAGGGAGGCAAGATTGTGCTGCATCTGAAAATGTCTGTACAACATTGAGAGAGCCAGCAAGGCGAATAAAGCCAAGGGCATTCATCAGCAGTGTCACATTATTAAGACAATATTGTGGAAGTTATGGAAATTGCAAAACTTTCCAGGGCTACTGCTGGTGGGTCATAGGGATGAGAAACTTTAGAATGCTGAAATGTTTCACACACAGCACAAGGGAGAAAACATTTCAATGATGTAAAGTGGTGTGCTATTTGAGCAACTAATCCCTGCATCGTTGACACCTAGATTGTTCTCTTTTGTCAAGTGTTTGGTGATTAAACATGCATCCTAATGAGTCCTTCAAGCTGCTCATGAGGATGACGACCCAATATTGTAAGTGTTCAGAACTTACTGCAATAAATGCACCAAAATCATTGACTCAGGAGAGATAAATGGAAATGTTATTTAAGGGTCCTGTAACTAGCTCCTCAGAAAATATCATATATTTATGAAGCAGAAAAAAAAACAAATAAACAAAATAATTTAATTGAACAAATTACATAAAAAGGAAAAACAAGATAAAGGGTTCCCTTAGAAGTATCTCAAAACACAATGAGGAGGTTGGCCCACCGTGTGACTGTGCACAGACACTGGCCTCTGTTCAGGATCTTTGGCTATCCCAAATTGCATACTAGCAAAGGTCTCGGATCTGAGGCAGAGGGGAGTGGTGGCTTGTGGTGTGTTTAGCACAGTGCCTGCCTGGAAGCCAGGACTTGCGGGGAATCCCTGCTGTGCACATGTGCACAGCTGGCAACGGTGTGCAGGAGTGTTGCCTACTAAGTGTGTATTGAATGCAGGGCTCTGCTGGAGGTGAGGCAGTGCAGCCTACCTCCACTGCCAAAGGCATTGTGCAGCTGAAGGTGGCCGCTTATGGCAGATTGTGCGGTCCTGTGGTGTGCAACTTTTGTTCATGGATAAAGGCCAGGGAGTTGGTCTCCTAAGAAGGATGGTTAACCCTCACTGTATATTGACAAGGCCTGTAAGCAGAAGAGTTGATCTTTTACAGAGGTTGGGGTGCTGGGTGTTGCCTGAGGTCATTCCATGTAGCCAAAACCTACTTCACATATCTAAAAGACAAGCACTACGTGGGATGGCTCTTCAGAGCAAGTTGGGCACTGCCTTGCAGACACTCCCTAATGCACATAGCCAAAGTCCAATTAGGTTTAAAAAATAGTTCAAAGTTTAAAATCAAAAGCCTAAAAAAAATCAGTTTATTTATTGAAGTGATGTTATGGTTAACTTTACTTAGAGCGTCATAACATATTTTTTTAACAACTCTAAAATTCCCCGGAAAAATCACAGTTAAAAAGCAGGTAGTGCTAAAAAACAAAACCTAATAACCACTGAAGTTCCCCAAACTAACCATAACTTGCTCCCCTGTCACCTACTACTTATGACCTTACAAAGGTCACCACTCAATACATTTTAACTGACATCATTGATGACATCACTGTTGACATATACCATTACATCTTTGGGTAGGCTGTGTTACAATAGAGGAGGTGCCTACTCCTCATGAAGAATTTGAGGAGTTCACATTAGCACCAGAAGGATTGGCTGGAGTCATTGATATTAATACTTTAGCCCAACATCCTAGATAAATGAGTATGTAATATTTTTAAGTTTATTTATAATGCTAATTTTAATACCAGTATTTATATTATTAAGTATTGGTGTTAAAATGTGTAACTCTACCCCATAGCAAAGATTATATTAGAATGTTCTAATGCTCCTTTAAACAATACGTATAATGTGGGGGTTATAGTTGTTAAATAAAAGATGTTGGGCCCAAGACACAGGCCCTCCTTATGACATTGGCAGTAAAAGCCACTTACGCCCATGCTGACTGCCGCCAACATACCGCGGCCGCAATGGATATCCGTTCACCATATTATGACACACACACAAATCCGTCATTATCCAGCCACAGACACAATTTCTCCACCGCAAAGGTCAGTGTTAAACTGGTGGTATCCAAACTCACATCGTTACGCCAACAGAGCAACGCCCATCACATTATGAACCACAAATCATAACGGCAGACATTCAGTGGTGGAAAACCATTGGCAGTACATACTGTCACACTCAAAATACACACACTCAAACAAAACAACACCACATTGGACAATTCAAACAACACACACCTGACACCAATACACACACCACACCTACACACCCACACCACTATAAAAGACACACCCATATTACCCACAACCCCTTACGAATACTGTTCGAAATGGGGTCTTTGGTTGACAGTCAGGTTACCCCCTGTTCAAGCAAGGACTCTCACTCTAGTCAGGGTAAAAGAGAATCACCCTCAGCTAACCCCTGCTTACCCCCTTGGTAGCTTGGCAGAGCAGTAGGCTTAACTTCAGAGTGCTAGGTGTAAAGTTTTTGCACCAACACACACAGTAACTTAATGAAAACACTACAAAATGACACAACACCAGTTTAGAAAAATAGAAAATATTTATCTAAACAAAACAAGATCAAAACGACAAAAATCCACAATACACAAGTCAAGTTATCAATAAAAATGCAACAAGAGTCTTTAAGTAGTTTTAAACACACACTAGCGCTGCTAGAGTGAAAATGTACCTGGTGCGCGTCAAAAATACCCCGCACAGGTGGGTGTGTGTCAAACATAACTCCGCGCGGCGGTACGTGAGTCGAAAATCTAGCCGCACGATGATCCGAAAATCCTGCAGCGCAGGTTGTGATCTCCCAGCCTCCGTCAGTGATGCTGCCCGCAGTTTCTCCTGCTCCGTGCCTCGATTCTTCGGTCGCATTTCCTGCGAGTGTCGTTTCTCAGCTGCGTAGCGTACATCGTCATTGGCTCCTGGGACCCATAGGGTCCAATGTTAACCAATGCAGCATTGCGCTGTGGTCTTCGACTGCCTACCGCGACGGTATACAACGCCAGCGCAGTTACCTCATATCCCATTGTCCCACTTTAGAGGTCAGGCAGCCGCCATTTCCGGGGCCCACATGGCTTCATTTTTAACTGCGTCACACATACCTAGGCCTAGGCTCAACACACATACAGGCCACTTTTCGGATTAGGATTCATGTTCTGTGTAAGCTGTGGGTACGTACCTCTGAGTTGTTTGACTCTGTGCTCGCTGTTGTCCTTCATAGGCACCGTCCGCTGAGACATGTGAGGAGATGGCGGCATCCTCCGGTGTACAGACCGCTGGTGGACCTGTCGACAATGGAGGAAAGACATGTGATCATCACATACAGGCTTGACCGTGCCACAATCCACGAACTATGTACCAAGCTGGAGCCAGACCTGATGTCAGCTATCCGCCACCCCACAGGAATCCCCCCTCAAATGCAGGTGCTGTCAGTACTCCATTTCCTTGCAAGTGGGTCATTTCAAACAACAGTGGCCATAGCATCAGGGATGTCCCAGCCTATGTTTTCAAACGTGTTGTCCAGAGTGTTGTCTGCCCTGCTCAAACACATGCGGAGCTACATCGTTTTCCCTCAGGTGGAGGATTTGCCTACAGTGAAAGGCGATTTCTATGCCATAGGACATATCCCCAACATCATAGGTGCCATTGATGGGACCCATGTGGCTTTGATCCCCCCGCAGGAGTGAACAGGTGTACAGAAACCGGAAGAGTTATCATTCGATGAATGTGCAGATGGTATGTTTGGCAGACCAGTACATCGCCCATGTGAATGTCAAGTTCCCTGGCTCAGTGTATGACGCCTACATCCTGCGGAATAGCAGCATCCCTTATGTGATGGGTCAACTCCAGAGGTACCGTGTGTGGCTACTAGGTGAGCACCTGGAAGCAAGACAGTGGGAATGATTGTCTGGGTCTGGGGTTATCCCTACAGGTTAGTGTGTGTCTAACAGTTGTCCCTCGCCATTTGTAGGTGACTCTGGTTACCCCAACCTGTCATGGCTCCTGACCCCAGTGAGGAATCCCAGGACAAGGGCAGAGGAACGCTACAATGAGGCCCATGGGCAAACACGGCGGATAATCGAGTGGACCTTCGGCCTCCTGATGGCCAGGTTCCGATGCCTCCATATGACAGGTGGATCCCTATTCTACTCACCAAAGAAGGTGTGCCAGATCATCGTTGCCTGCTGTATGCTTCACAACTTAGCTTTGTGCAGGTGCCTTTTCTGCAGGAGGATGGTCCAGGTGGCGGTGTTGTTGCAGCTGTGGAGCCTGTGGACAGTGAAGACGAGGAAGCAGAAGAAGAGGACATGGACAACAGGGACTCTGTGATCCTGCAATATTTCCAGTGAGACACAGGTAAGAATACAAACCTGCCTACTACATGTACTTTAACACTACTACCTCTCTACTGTCTGTCGTTTTCACCCAGTGTATGGTCACCGAGTTGTCACTTTCCCTCATGATTTCACATATGTGGGTCCCACTGTGTGACATCTGCTTTGATTCCTCATGGACTAGAGCTGTGTGACATAGGTATGTTGACATTACAATTGAAAGAGCTTTTTGCCACAGTAATTGCTAATACACTATTCCGAAATCACAGACTGACTCCAGATTGTTTTGTACTTAAAGGGTGTTTATTTAAGTGCAAAATATTGGAGTGGGTTGCAAGATGGTGAGGGGTGATGGTGGAGGAATATCCATGGCAGAGTCCAGTCTATTAGTCTCACAGGTGCATTGCCCAAATGGGCATAGGAAGTAGAGCTGGGGCAGTTTAAGGATGGACAGGGTGACAAAGTGGGACAGAAGGATGACAATCAGGGTGGTCTCATTTCTTGTTGGGGGTCCTGGCATCGTTCTCTGTCTTTGTCCTGGATCTCAGGGACCATTTGCTGGGTGGTTCTCCCTCTGCAGGGGGTGGGGTGCTGGTGTGGTGGTCCTGTGGCGGTGCCTCCTGTCCACTAGTGCCGGCGGAGGTGGTGGGCAGTTCATTGTCCATGCTAGTGTCAGGGGCCCCTTGTTGTGCCACAGTGTCCCTCCTGGTGTTGAGTACTTCCTTCAGCACCCCTACGATAGTGCCCAGGGTGGAATTGATGGATCTGAGTTCCTCCCTGAAGCCCATATACTGTTCCTCCTGCAGGCGTTGGGTCTCCTGAAACTTGGCCAGTACCATTGCCATCGTCTCCTGGGAGTGGTGGTAGGCTCCCATGATGGAGGAGAGGGCCTCGTGGAGAGTGTGTTCTGTGGCCTGTCCTCCCCCTGTCGCACAGCAGCTCTACCAGTTCCCCTGTGCTCCTGGCCCTCCGTCCCCTGGACCGTGTGCCCACTGCCACTTCCCGAGGTCCCTGTAGTTGTTGGGGTGGTGAGTTAGCCTGGGTTCCCTGTGGTGGTGGACACACTGCTGATTGACGTGTCCTGGGGACAGAGGTATGGGCCCGCTGGGTGGGTGCTGTGCTGGTGTTTACAGAGGGGGGAAGCTCTGTAGTGGCCTGTGACTGATGGGAACCAACTGTCCTGAGGTCCCGATGGGCCGGGCTGGTAATCTAGATCCAGTTGGACAGAGCTGCTGTCATCACTGTGGGCCTCTTCTGTTGGTGGTGTGGACATGTGTGGACCCTCCTGTCCGGTGACGTTGGGTTGGGGTCCTGCAGGGGTATAAAAGGATGTTGATTACATCTGTGTGTGCCATGGTGTGCAATGGGTGGGTGACCGTGTACCCCAGTGCTTGCATTCCTGTGTGGGACCTTGTGTGATGATGGTTTAGGGGGTGTATGGGTTTGTGCAGTGGGCATGCTTTGGTGATGGATGTCCATGCTTTGGTGTTGCATGCAGGGCTTGGTGTTGGGATGTGTGGTTTGTGATGTTGGGACATTTGTGAGGAGTTGGAGTGATGGGGTGAGGGTGAGGGTGGAGGTATGTGATGGCATGCAGGTAGGGTGGGGGATGTAATAGTTAAGATTTGACTTACCAGAGTCCATTCCGCCATCTACTCCTGCGAGGCCCTCAGGATGCAGAATCGCCAAGACCTGCTCCTCCCATGTTGTGAGTTGTGGGGGAGGAGGTGGGGGTCTGCCGCCAGTCCGCTGAACCGCAAGGTGGTGTCTTGAGACCACAGAACGCACCTTCCCCCGCAGGTCGTTCCATCTCTTCCTGATGTCATCCTGATTTCTTGGGTGCTGTCCCACTGCGTTGACCCTGTCCACTATTCTTCGCCATAGCTCCATCTTCCTTGCAATGGAGGTGTGCTGCACCTGTGATCCGAATAGCTGTGGCTCTACCCGGATGATTTCCTCCACCATGACACTGAGCTCCTCCTCCGAGAACCTGGGTTGTCTTTGCCGTGCCATGGGGTGGTGTGGGTGATGTGTGGGGTGGTGTGTGTGGTGATAAGTGTGCTGATATGTAGTGCGGTGTTGTGTGAGGTGCGTAGAAGTTATGTGGGTGATTGTCTGGTGTGCCTGTGGATGCTAGTATTGTTGATGGTGGTGTCTCTCTCTCTGCTTCTTTCTCAATTGTTGTCGTAGGGGTTTGTGGGTGATGTGGGTGTGTGTTTTATATTGTATTGGGTGTGTGGGAGTGGTGTGTGTATGTGTATCAGGTGTGTGTATTTTGAATTGTCCAATGTGGCTGTGTTTTGTATGTGTGTGTGTATTTTGAGCGCGGCGGTGTGTGCCGCCAATGGAATACCGCGGTTGAAAGACCGCCACATGGATTTGTGTGTCGTGATAGTGTGGGCGTATTTCTGTTGGCGTGACAGTGGATGTTTTGTTTTCACCAGTTTATCACTGACCTTTGGTGTGGCGGACTTGTGTGGGTGTCTGAATTTTGGCGGATTCCGTGCTGTGGATCATAATAGCTGTGGCGGATTTCTGCAGCCGGGGCGGTGTGTTGGCGGTCTTCTGCACGGCGGTAAGCGGCTTTTTCCACCAATGTTGTAATGAGGGCCATAATATTTATCTAATCAGACACAGGTCAAAACTATCAAGATGCAATAAGTATACGTTGAGATATCACTGTTAAAATGATAATAAATGTCTTTAGTCTTTAAAAAGCAACAAGTGTCTCTTGCAATCACAAAGTACCGGGTTTGCATTCAAATTCTCCGAAAGGGGCCGATTTTCCACGGAGGAGATGCGTGGAAAATGGGGAGATTTTCATCTATTTCTCCATCTGCATACAGACGATGCATCGTTTATTTTCCACGCAGGGAAAACTTTGCATCAATTTCCAGTGCACGGACTTGGATCCTCTTCAGGTTGTGGGGTTTTTGGACGTTCCAGGGACTTACAGGACAAAGGCCCTCATTATGACACTGACGGTAAATCCTGCTTACCACCACGCTGACTGCTGCTAACTTACCTCCTCGGTGGCAGATATCCGTTCACCATATTATGACACACACAGCAATCCGACAGAATACAGCCACATACACAAATCCACCAGACCAAAGATCAGTGATAAACTGGTGGTCTCAAAACCCACAGCATTACGCCAACAGAGCAATGCCCATCATATTATGACTCACGAATCACCAGGGCGGACATTCAACGGCAGTAAACTATTGGCAGTACATACTGAAGGGCTCACAATGGACACCCACATACAAAACAACACCACATTGGAAAATTCAAACAACACACAACTGACAAACATACACACACCACACCCACACACCCACATCACTATAAAACACACACACAGAACCCACAACCCTTTACGAATACAAACCATTGCCACCAGACTGACACCAAGACCATTGCAACAACTTGACCCACACACCACTCACACCCATACACCCCTTACACACTCAACATCAGACACCCCAACATATTAACCAACACACCCTCACCAACTCACATCACATAACACCCATGGCACCACAAAGGCACCCGCATTTCACAGAGGAGAAGTTAAGGGTCATGGTGGAGGAAATCGTCAGGGTAGAGCCACAGCTATGTGGAGCAAAGGTGCAGCAGATATCAATAGCAAGGAAGATGGAGCTATGGCAGAGAATCGTGGACAGGGTCAACACTGTGGGACAGCACCCCAGAACAAGAGACAACATCAGGAAGAGGTGGAATGACCTACGGGGGAAGGTACGTTCCATTGCAGCAAGACACCAGTTCGCTATACAGAGGGCTGGTGCTGGACCCCCGCCTCCTCCCCCACAACTCACATCATGGGAGGAGCAACTTTTAGTAATACTGCATCTTGAGGGCCTGGACGGAGTTGGAGGAGGACTGGACTCTGGTAAGTCAACTTCCAACAATTATCAGCCCCCATACCTGCATTCCATCACACACTCTCACCCTCACTCCCATCACTCCATCCCACACACTCCACCATCACATCACACTAATCCCAATGCCAAGCCCTGCATGCTGTACCAATGCATGGACACCCCTCACAGCCCTGCATGGACACTCATCACTAAAGAATGCACAGCTTAGGGAAACTAACAGTCTCACCATACACCAACATGCACAAGCAAAAGTTGGCAGGGCAACACCAACCATAGACTGGAAGCCAGGGATATACAAATGTCATACACTTGAAGCATAATACATAATTTACATCCCCACAGGTACTCCAGGCAATGTCACTGGAGAGGAGGTGCCATCACTATTCAGCCCCCCAGCAGAAGAGGACCACAGGGATGACCGTAACTCTGGACTTCAGGATCTGGACGATCTACCTGGCCCATCAGGGACCGCTTGACAGTCGGTCACCCAAGCCCAGTCACAGTCCACCACAGAGCCTCCCCCATCAGGAACCAACACCACAGCACCCACCCAGCATCCTCAAACCTCTGTCCCCAGGACACTTCAAACAGCAGTGTGCCCACCTGTACAGGGACTCCAGGTCACACCTCGCACACAAGACAATCAGGGACCTGGGGTCAGTGGCAGTGGGCACACCGTTCAGGGGACAGAGGCACAGGCCAATCCGAACACTGGGAGGACTGCTGTGTGCCAGGGGGAGGACAGGACCAGGGAACCGACTCTCCAATGGGCACTCTCCTAGATCCTGGGAGCCTACCAACATTCCCAGGACACGATGGGCCAGATTCTAGACAACGTGCAGGAGAACAGGCGGCTGCAGGAGGGACAGTATCAGGGGATCATGGAGTACTAGCAGGTCATCAACAACACCCTGATCTCCATCACACCAGTGTGCCTCTACCACTAACCAGTCATCTGAACAGCTCTCCACTTCCACTGCTGCTAGTAGCCAGGAGGCCCCATTACAGGACCAACTGGCCACCAGCACCCCTCCCCCTGCAGAAGGTGAACCACCCTGCAAAATCGAATCACCATCATCTGCAAAATGAATATCCACAGGTAACAGTGAGTGGGCAAAGAAGTGGGAAATGGTAGCATGCCAATGCCACACAGAATACAACCAAAGTCATAGAAATGTAAAGTTGCAATGTCTCATCATTGTGTCATTGGATGTACTGACGTATCACAGATGTTCTGTTGTCCACAGCTTCATGCCACCACTATCTGCCAGACCATCTTCGGTGAGTAGCACAAGGATCCACCTGTTACATTGGGGCACCGGAACCTGATCTTCAGGAGGCCAAAGGTCCTTTCAATGATCCTTCTGGTTCACCCATGTGCCTCATTATAACGTTCTTTTGCCCTTGTCCTGGCATTCGTCATGGGGGTCATCAGCCATGATAGGTTTGGGTAACCAGAGTCACTGGCAAATATTGAGGGATAACATTTAGCCACACACTACCCTATATAGCCCACACCTTTGGCATACACCAACATATACTGGGTGGGAACAAGGGCTCACCTATTAGCCACACCCGGTGCCTCTCTAGTTGGGCCATCACATTTGGGATGCTGCTGTTCCTCAGGACAAAGGTATCATGCACCGACCGTGGATACTTAGCATTGGCGTGGGAGATGTACTGGTCCGCCAAGCACACCAGCTGCACATTCATGGAGTAGAAACTCTTACGATTCCTGAACACCTGTTCATTCTGGCGTGGGGGCACAAATTCTATATGTGTTCCCTCAATTGCACCAATTATATTGGGGGTATGTCCCATTGCATAGAATCCGGCCTTTAAAGTAGCCAAATCCTCAACCTGGGGGAATGCAATGTAGCTTCACATGTGTTTTATCAGGGAGGCCAGATATAACTCTTGTTAGCACATTTGAGAACATTGGATGTGACATTGCTGCTGCCAAGCCCACTGCCACTTGGAAAGAACCAGTTGCCAGGAAATGGAGAACTGATAGCACTTGCACAAGGGGGGGGTGCCAGTGGGGTGACGGATAGCAGATATCAGGTCACGCTCCAATTGGGCACACAGCTCTGTGATTGTGGCCCTGTCTAGTATATAGTTGAGTATTATGTGAGTATTATAGTTGAGTATTATGTGCCTGTCCTCCAGTGGAGCTAAGTCCACCAGGGGGTCTGTACACAGGGGTATATCTCCATCTCCTATCCATTCACAGTGGTAGGTATCTAAGGGACAAAAGAGTGAGTTGGCTGTCACAAACTGAACAATGGAGCCACAACAGCAGTCCGCAATGTGCAAACATGTTATGGGACAGTGTAATTTGTGAAGTATGTGCCTATTTATCCTGTGACATATCATTAATCCATAGGTCTGTTCACCCTCTGCTGATGTTGTGTGCTGTGGCGGTAGGTCGTCGTGAACTGCCATGCAATTGCTCATTGGTTATAATGGGGCCCTATGGGGGACAGTGGCCAATGGTGATCTATGCCGGCGGCGACGTTATGCCCCGCAATGGATGTGATAGCCATTTTTTATCAGATTCCTCACTTGTTTCCTGACCTTCCATAGGAGAAGTCCTACACTGCATGCGCTGCTGTGACCTGTGTCTTGAACCATCCATGGCCCGTGTGACCGGGGAAACGGCTCCGGCCTTCACTTGTCAGGAGTTGGAGCGACTGGTGAATGGGGTCCTACACCAGTACGGACTGCTGTATGGGCCTCCAGACCAACAGGTGAGTACAATATGGGCACAATGCATGTGGCATGAATGCATGGAGTTGTGTGTGAAGGCCTCGTGTAAGGAGAGTAGGTAGATGTCCTCTTGGAGGTGTACATGTTGTGTGCTGGGCTATGTGTGTGCCAATGGTGATGGAAAAGGGTATGGTGGGCCATTTGTGTGACTGGCTGGACTGTTTGTCTAATGGTGTTCTTCTGTCTGTATTGCCTCTGCAGGGAATATGGCGTGCCATCACCAAGGACGTGCGGATCTTGGGGGTCTATGGTAGGCGGAGCTGAGATGCTGGGTATGAAAGACCGTGGAGGCCCAGCTGGGGATAGCCTCCCAATGAGGAAGGGGTGCCCGTCAGACCCTGACCCCCTGATGGCCAGCAAAACTGGTGGTTTCCTACCTGGAGCTGGATGGGCGCTTGAGGGCATCACAGCAGCCACAAGGGGATGAGTACAGTGGCTATCATTGAAGCTCACAGTTGGAGGGGTGGTATCCGGGTGGTGGTTGTGTGTCAGTGGGTGCCCCTAGGCCAGGCCATAGCAGCGTAGGTCCTCTGGTGGCTAAGGGTTTGATTGTGAAATACTGCTTACCTAGCATGTTAGTATTCACTACTGGTCAGGGCTCCATGGGTCCCAGGTATTCTGCAGTTGGCGGTGTGTACCCCTCCCCATTCCTTGTTGAGTAGCCATTTTGCTAATAGTGTCATGCATAGTG
The DNA here is from genome assembly GCF_031143425.1 of Pleurodeles waltl. Classification (NCBI taxonomy): domain Eukaryota; kingdom Metazoa; phylum Chordata; class Amphibia; order Caudata; family Salamandridae; genus Pleurodeles; species Pleurodeles waltl. Next base: position 1,062,087,884 of record NC_090437.1, on the reverse strand, counting down.
CCTAGGCCTGTTTCCTGTGTGTGAGTGTGCTATGTACGCCAACAGTGGTCATTGACCCAGTGTATCCTTTGTCTCTCTCCCCCCCCTTTTCTTGTCCTGTCAACCTGTCCTTATGTGCATTAGCAACATCTGGCAGAGGAGCAGAGGCACCGGCGACAGAGGGTGCTGCATCCCACAGGAGCCTGGAGGCACCGATGCTGAGGGCACCAGAGGGACGGAGGGCAAGGGGAGCACCAAGGCAGAGACTGGAGGGGACAATACAGACTCTGATACCTCCTCCGTTGGGAGCTCCCTGGTGGTGGTGGACACCTCTGCAGGTACAGACGCCATCCCCCGTACCAGCACCACCCTCCCAAAAGCCACTCAGAGAGTTGCCCGTGCCAGCTCACCCAGGAGGGTGGGCATCTCCTTTGCCCCAGAGACCTCAGCCCCTGCCCCAGTGAGCCCTGCTGCCCTGAGTGAGGAGGCTATAGACCTCCTGAGATCCATCTCTGTATGGCAAACAACCATTGTGAATGCCATCCAGGAATGCATGAGATTGCTGCATGCAGCCCAGATGCAACAATCTAATGCATTCCTGGAGGGCATTCACAGTGGATTGGCAGCCCAACAGAGATTGATTCAGGCTCTGGCCTCCTCTCTGATGACAGCCATTGTTCCTGTTTCAACCTGCCCCCCTCCAACTTCCACTTCCTAGTCCCATTCTCTTCAACCACAACCCATCCCAAGATCACAGCCCGACGAGCATGCATACAAGACAACACCCAAGAGTGTCACAGGCAAACACAGGCACCACACTTCATCCAACAGGCACTCACACAAACACCATTCAGTTGCAGACACAACACCATCCACTATCTCCACTGTCTCCGCATCCTCCTCCTCCACCTCCCACCCAGTTACGTCCATACTTACACCTGCATGCACTACATCAATATCCACTACCCCCATATCATCACCACACCAAGCAGAACACACCTCACTGGCAGATACCTTCACAACATCAATGCACACATCCCCTGTGTCGTCTCCCACCGAAGAGGGTTTCAGAGCACACTGCCTCACATCCCAGCACAGTTTGCCCATTTGCATCCTGGTAAATGCAGTTCACAGTTAGTGCTTACTTGAAAATTATCTGTAATTTTTCACCAAAGTTGGTGCAGACATTGCTGTGTATCTCTAGACATGTGTTTCTGGGTTTAGCCCTTCATCATTAGAGAGTAGAGAACAAAGAAAATTCATCTGGGGTTGCTGGAAATGCTGCCAAAATCCTCTCAGGTCAAGTACCACTCACAAGAACACAGGTGCATCTCCAAAGCTCGACAGGTCACTGGCTCAAGGGAGCATTTTTAAACAGGAAGGGGGATTGGGACCACACTGCCTCGCATCACAGCACAGATCACCCCTTTGCATCCTGGTAAATGCAGTTCACATTTAGCGCTTACTTGAAAATTATCTGTAGTTTTTCATCAAAGTTGGTGCAGACATTGCTCTGTATCTCTAAACACATGTTTCTTAGCCCTTCATCAGTAGAGGGTAGACAACAAAGAAAATTCATCTGGGGTTGCTGGAAATGCTGCCAAAACCCTTTCAGGTCAAGTATCACTCACAGGCAAACAGGTGCATCTCCAAAGGTCGTCAGTTCACTGGCACAAGGGATCCTTTTAAACAGGAAGCGGAGTTGGGAGCACACTGCCTCACATCCCAGCACAGTTCGCCCCTTTGCATCTTGGTAAATGCAGCTCACAGTTAGCGCTTACTTTAAAAATTATCTTTAGTGTTTCACAAAGGTTAGTGCAGACATTGCTGTGTACCTCTATACAAGTGTTTCTGTGTTTAGCCCTTCATCAGTAGAGAGTAGAGAACAAAGAAAATGCATCTGGGTTGCTGGAAATGCTGTCAAAATCCTCTCAGGCCAAGTACCACTCACCGCACACAGGTACATCTCCAAAGCTCGTCAGCTCACTGGCTCAAGGGAGCCTTTTAAACAGCAATGAGAGTTGAGACCACACTACTCACCTCCCAGCACAGTTCACCCCTTTGCATCTTGGTGAATGCAGTTGACAGTTAGCGCTTATTTGAAACTTGTCTGTCATTTTTCACCAAAGTTGGTGCAGACATTGCTGTGTATCTCTAGACATGTGTTTCTGGGTTTAGCCCTTCATCAGTAGTGAGTAGGGAACAAAGAAAATTAATCTGGGATTGCTGGAAATGCTGTCAAAATCCTCTCAGGTCAAGTACCACCTACAGGCACACAGGTGCATCTCCAAAGCGTGTCAGCTCACTAACTCAAGGGAGCCTTTTAAATAGGAAGTGGGGTTGGGAGCACTCTGCCTCACATCACAGCACAGTTCGCCCTTTTGCATCCTGGTAAATGCAGTTCACAGTTAGCACTTACTTGAAAATTATCTATAGTTTTTCACAAAAGTTGGTGCAGACATTGCTGTGTAGCTCTAGACACGTGTTTCTGGGTTTAGCCCTTCATCAGTAGAGAGTAAAGAACAAAGAAAATTCATCTGAGGTTGCTGGAAATGCTCCCAAAATCCTCTCACATCAAGTACCACTCACAGGAACACAGGTGCATCTCCAAAGCTCGTCAGCTCACTGGATCATGGGAGCCTTTTTAACAGTGGGGGGGTTGGGAGCACAGTGCCTCACATCCCAGTACATTTCACCCCTTTGCATCCTGGTAAATGCAGTTCACAGTTAGCGGTTACTTGAAAATTATCTGTAGTTTTTCACCAAAGTTGGTGCAGACAGTGCTGTGTATCTTTAGACATGTGTTTCTGGGTTTAGCCCTTCATCAGTAGAGAGTAGAGAACAAAGAAAATTCATTTGGGCTTGCTAGAAATGCTGTCAAAATACTCTAACGTCAAGCACCACTCACAGGCACACATGTGCATCTCTAAAGCTCGTCAGCTCACTGGCTCAAGGGAGCCTTTTAAACAGGAAGGGGGGTTGGGAGCACACTGCCTCACATCCCAGCACAGTTCGCCCCTTTGGATCTTGGTAAATGCAGTTCACATTTAGCGCTTACTTGAAAATTATCTGTAGTTTTTCATCAAAGTTGGTGCAGACATTGCTCTGTATCTCTAAACATATGTTTCTGGGCTTAGCCCTTCATCAGTAGAGAGTAGACAACAAAGAAAATTCATCTGGGGTTGCTGGAAATGCTGCCATAATCCGCTCATGTCAAGTACCACTCACAGGCACACAACTGCATCTCCAAAGCTCGTCAGCTCACTGGCTCAAGGGAGCCTTTTAAACAGGAAGAGGGGTTGGGAACACATTGCCTCACATCCCAGCACAGTCCGCCCCTTTGCATCCTGGTAAATGCAATTCACAGTTAGCTCTTACTTGAAAATTATCTTTAACTTTTCACCAATGTTGGTGCAGACATTGCTGTGTAGCTCTAGACACAAGTTTCTGGGTTTAGCCCTTCATCAGTAGAGAGTAGAGAACAAAGAAAATTCATCTGAGGTTGCTGGAAATGCTGCCAAAATCCTCTCAGGTCAAGTACCACTCACATGCACACAGGTGCATCTCCAAAGCTTGTCAGCTCACTGGCTCAAGGGAGCCTTTTTAAACAGGAAGAGAGGTTGGGAGCACACTGCCTCACATCCCAGCCCAGTTCACCCCTTTGCATCCTGGTCAATGCAGTTCACAGTTAGCGCTTACTTGAACATTATCTGTAGTTTTTCACCAACATTGGTGCAGACATTGCCGTGTATCTCTAGAGATGTGTTTTTGGGTTTAGCCCTTCATCAGTAGAGAGTAGTGAAAAAGAAAATTAATCTGGGGTTGCTGGAAATGCTGCCAAAATCCTCTCAGGTCACGTACCGCTCACATGCACATAGGTGCATCTCCAAAGCTCGTAAGCTCACTTGCTCAAGGGAGCCTTTTTAAACAGGAAGAGGGGTTGGGAGCACACTGCCTCACATCCCAGCCCATTTCACCCCTTTGCATCTTGGTCAATGCAGTTCACAGTTAGCGCTTACTTGAACATTATCTGTAGTTTTTCACCAACATTGGTGCAGACATTGCCGTGTATCTCTACAGATGTGTTTCTGGGTTTAGCCCTTCATCAGTAGAGAGTAGAGAACAAAGAAAATTCATTGGTGTGGTGTTTCGATGTACTGGGAGGAGGTGGGGAGGAGATGCAGGGAGATGGCATGGGGACATGTGAGTATATTTTGGGGTGGTGTCTGCAGGTAGGGTGGATGTGCTGCACATTGGGGTGTTGACAGTTGTGTCTGCGCCAGTAGTGTATGGGGTGCATGAATGTGGGTCAAAGGATGTGGTGACGGTGGCAGTGGCAGTGAGGGCAGATGTGTCAGGATCAGTGCGTGATATGGTGCTGACTACAGGTGGTGTAGTCGACTGTGAGCGGAGAGGTGGTGAAGGAGTCAGTGCAGGGTGTGGCTGTTGCATTGTCTGCATGTGTCTGTTGAGTGTGTGCATATTGGTGGTGGCATCTGTGGTGCTTATGTCTGTCCTTGTGTACCTTGTCTGTTGATGTAGATGCATGTTTGTTAGTAGGTGGGCCTTGGATGGGAGAAGGGAATGGGATTTGGTTATGGGAACAGGTAGCTGGAGGGGGACGGAAGTAGAAGGAACACTGGCTGCTGTCAAGGAGTAGGCAAGAGCCTGAAACCATCTTTGTAGGCCAGACAAGGCACTGTGAATGCCTTCCGGGAAAGCATTACACTGTTGCATCTCGGATGCTAGTTCCTGGATGGCATTCACAATAGTTGTCTGCCCTTCAGGAGGTCAATAGCCTCCTCATTGATGGCAGCAGGGCTGACTGGGGCAGGGGCAGAGGTGCCTGTGGCGAAGGAGATGCCTACCCTCTTGGGTGAGCGGGCATGGGCATCTAGGTGGGGGGCTACATGGAGGGCGGTGCTGGTAAGGGGGGTGGCAGACAAGCATGGTGCTGGTATGGTCCCACATGGGTCCACCACCACCAGGGAGCATCCATTGGAGAAGGAATCAGAAGATGTAATCGTCGATCTGGTCTCCCCCTTGGCACTCCCCTCGCCCTCTGTCCCACTGGTCCCCTCGGTTCTGCTGGTGTCAGCCTTCTGGGTCCCATGGGCTGCAGATTCCCCACTCACCGGTGTCCCTTCTCCTTCACCAGATGATACTGATGCACAAAGACAGAGGAGGATAGGGAGGGAGAAAGAGAGAGACAGGGTGCAATGGGTCAGTGCCAGCACAACAGTCACACGGGGTAGAATATCAGCATTTGATGCCATGCCAAGATACACCATGCCCACCTCTGAACATCCTACAACTAGGGAACACCATGGGGGAAACTGCAACAATGCACATGTCAACCGCTGATGGTCTGTCTGATGCAAACATGTCATACCTGCCACACCTGTCCAGTACCTGCCCACTACCTATAGCCGTTGAGACTAGCATGCAAAGGACTGCACACCCAACAGGATCCTGCACAGCCAGTTGGCAGCCTACTTGGCTATTGTCAAGTAGCACTGTCACCACTTGGTGCACCCACTCCACTACACATGCAGTGCCTTCCAGCTGAATGAGGTCATGGATCCACCCCTTGCACAGTTGTTGGCCAGGACCAGTCACAATTCCCTGACACCCCAGGTCTAATCATCCTGTTGCCATCAGCTGGTAAGCACATCTAGCTATTACGTGGCCACACAGTTTCAACATTGGAGGACTCTGCCCCGCTACCACTGACTGCATCGTATTACCTACACCTGTGATACCAATCATGCCCAGATGGACACAACCCATAGTGGACATCATTGTACCTAGCATCTACGCTACAGCCACCCAATGGTGCCCACTCAGAGCCACCATGCCAATACATGTTGCAAGTGAGTTCCTACCCCCATCTGGCTGCTGTGCAGCCCTCAAGCACCCATTCACCTCAGGGTAGACCACTGGCAATTTGTGGGCCACTAGGGGGGTCGGGATCCGATGGGCACCCCTCCCTCATTGGGAGGAAGTCCCCAGCTGGGCATCCGCGGTCTTCTGGGCCCAGCGTCTCAGGTCATCTGACCGCTTTCTGTAGTGGGTGCTCCGCCGGGCATGGACCCTCAGGGTCCACACTTGTTTGACAATGGGAAGCCAAATCCCCTTCTGCTGTTGGGTGCTGGCCTGCATTGATGACACAGACAGATGGACACAGTCATGTAGAGTGGCATCCCTGGGACAGTAGTGGACAGCACACAACACCCATCCACACCCACACTTCATCACCCAATGTACCCTTAGGCCCCTCACCCATGTCCGCGCTCCATACACACTGCCACCTACCAAGGCCCCCATGTGCACAAATCACATACAAGACAATGACATTGGGCTCACCTGCTGCTCTGTTGCCCCATACAACTGTCCATACAGGGGCAGGACCCCGTCCACGAGCCGCTCCAACTCTTCCTGGGTGAAGGCTGGGGCCCTGTCTCCTGCAGGACGTGGCATCTTGGCTACTAGAGTCAGAACACAGCAGCACATGCAGTGGAGGTCTTCAGTGCAAGAGGTTCAGTAGTCAAGTGAGCATGAGCACATGAAATTGTGGTCACGGCCACCGCGAACATCACCGCCACCGCTGGTAGTGATCACCATTAGCTCCTGCCTCCCATAGGCAACAATGGTAAGTTGCCATGGCGTGTTACACCGGCATGATTATCTCACTTACACCTGTCCCATGCATACAGACAGGAGGCTACCATTTGACATATCCAATGTGTAATGTGCGTGAAAGTAAGTGCATCATGGGTGACATATGCTGGCCTGCGATCACATCAACACCATCAACACAGTCTGTGGTGCACAACATTAAACCAACTCTCTCCTGTTCCCAAGTACGACAGTCAGTTGAGGATGAAGAATGCACCTGTATACAGGCCCCTGGTAGACCTTGCCAACCTGGTGGGGTGTCACATCATCCAGACCTATCACCTGAATCGTGTGACCATAATGGAACTAGTGGCCCAGGTGGAGTTGGATCTGTTGCCTGCCATTCGCTATCCCAATGTCATCCTTCCCATAGTGCAGGTGTTGTCAGTCCTCCACTACCTTGCCTCAGGCTCCTTCCAGGTCACATTGGCCCTTGCAAGTAGGATGCCACAGCCCATGTTCACCAATGTCCTGAAGGATGTACTGTGTGGCCTGATAAAACATATGGATAGCTACATATGGTTCCCCCGGCGTGCAGAATTGCCCACTGTCAAGGCAGCGTTCCGCACTGTGGTACATGTCCCACATTTCTTTGGGGCCATTGATGGCACTCACATTGCCCTGGTGCCACCCAGCAGGAATTTACAGGTGTACAGAAACCAGAAAAACTTTCACTCCGTCAATGTGCAGATGTTGTGTCTCGCGGACCAGTACATCTCCCAGGTGACGGGCAGGTACCGAGGCTCTGTGCATGATTCCTACATCCTGGGGAAAAGCAGGACCCCACACATGATGACACCACTCCAGAGGGACCAGGCCTAGCTCATCGGTATGTACCCTTGCATATGTGTGCCCCTCAGCTCACTGCACCCTTGTGTCCCTTCCCTATTGCCCTCCCAGTCCTGCCATGCCTCTTCTCTCTGTGCACACAGGTGATTCTGGCTATCCCAACCTTCCCTGGCTCCTGTCACCCGTGAGGAAGACTGTTACAATGAGGCCCACGGTTGTGCCAGATGGGTCATTGAGAGATGCTTCAGCCTGCTGAAGGCCAGGTTCTGCTGTTTGCATCTTCCGGGGGTGCCCTACTCTACAACTCACAGAGGGTGTGCCAGATCATTGGGGCCTGCTGAATGCTGCACAATCTGACCCTGAGGCTTCACATCCCATTGCTGGATGTAGAGAATGGGGTAGCTGTGCCAGTGACCGATGAAGGGGACTTGGGGAGTGATGAAGAGGAGGATGATGAGGATGCAGCTGACTCCAGGGCAGAGCTGATTCAACATTACTTCGGCTGAGATGCAGGTATGTGTAAACTGTGTGGTATGTGTCCTCTACAACTGTCTGCCTTGTCCCTGATGCCACCTGTTGTCTGTGACCACTGACAGTATTGGTTGGAGCTCTGACTCTGGGTGGGTTGGGGGGGTGTCACATGTACCCAGGACTGAGGTAGTCACAGGATCCAGGTCAGGCTAATAGTCAGGCAAGTGTTGTGCTGGTGCACTAGTGCCATCAATGTGAATGTACAATGTTCCTTGAGTTGCCAGTTTAAGTGCTATGTGTGTGCCACACAGGGTTGTTGCATCTGTGCAGCATCTATCATGGGAGTCGACATTGGCTGGCAGTACTACATTGTTGTTGGTGGCAGTGGGTATGGAATCAGGTCTGGCGCTGGGTGCTGTGAGGGTGGGACCATTGGGTTGGTATGTGTTGTTTATGTGTGTTGGTACTGGCCATATGGCTTTGGACCTGACTGGCATATCTGCCTTGGATGCCTGTTCCTACAGTGCATTTGTGTGGGGTTGGCATCTGCAACTCCTACAGTGATTGTTGTCTGTGTCTTGCTCTACTTTCAGGACAATGTTGTGGTGTTCTGTGCTCCCAGTCTGGGCTTTTGTCTCCATTGGCACATAGCTCCAGACACTGCCTGCTCCACACAATTAGCCTTTTGCTCCTCCCTCTGTCACCCTCCCATGAATGTGCTGGGCGATGGGTTTCCACTTGTACACGTACTGGTAGTTCCATGCGTACTCATGGCAAATAAATACGGAGATATGGACTGTGCTCAACTGTCATATATTTGGGATGTACAAGTGTAAGAGGTGATGAGTGGGGTCATGGCAGCGGAGGTCGTCAGAGTGGCAAGGCCAGCTGTAGGTAGTCCAGGTCATGCTGGCCATGGGTAGACAGAGATATGGGAGTGGACAGTTAACAGGGTGTTACAGTCACACACAAGGGAGAATGTTCAAGAGAGGGTCACTTGATGGCAGTGGTTGTGGTCCAGCCATCATGTCCGGCTGGTTGTCTACTTGGACATCCTCACTTGTGTGGGGGTTCCTCAGCTACAGGAGTTGGGATGCTGGTGTCCTGTGAGTCCTGTGATGGGCCTTCATGCCACTGGCTGCTGCTGACATGGAGGGCTGTGATGGGATGTGGCCATTGGTAGGGGCCTGCTGGTGGATGGTGGACTCACGCATGACAGTGGTCAGGTCCTTGAGGACCCCTACTATGGAGGCCATGGTGGTATTGTGGGCCTCCCACTGTTGCATGTCCTCCTGATGGTATTGTCCCTGCAGCCGCTGGCTCTTCTGCACAGTAGTGAGGATCTTGGCCACTGTGTCCTCAGTGTGCTGATGTACACCCAGGACCTGGTTGAGGCCATCCTAGGCAGTCAGTTGGTGTGGCTGTCCCAACCCTTGGGCCACGGTTCCCTTCCACTGCCCCTGGCCCCCTGTGCCCCTGGTACAATGTGCCCACTCCCAGTAGCAGCAGGGCCTTCATTGTCTGGGGTTGGTGCCCTAGACTCGGGCCCCTGTACTATGGGGTACACCTCTGATTAATGGGTCCCTGGGGGCACAGGCTTGGGGTTCATGGTCTGACTGTGGTGTTGTTGTTACATGGGTAGGTGCACCCGGTGTGTCCAGGGTGGGTGTGCCATTGGTGGACTGTCCATAAGCCCCAGTTGGCACAGGCAAGTCCTTCTCATCCAGACATCCAGTGGGGCCTTCATCCTGAGGAGGGCTGTCTGAGCCAGGCATCCTCTGCAGGGTGTCAGTGGCATGGGTACCTGTGGATGGATATGGTAGATGTTAGTTGTGTGACTGTAATGGTTGTGTCCCTGTTGTGATGCATTCAGAGGCTCACCTTGCTTCACATTGATAGCAATGACAGCTGCTGCACTGCAGACATTGATTTGGATTGGATTGTGGGGGCTGTGGTTCTTCACATTTTGGTTGACATCAGTGCATTAGGGTGTGTGAGTAGGGATGGTAAGAGTGGGCTGGTATGGTATGCAGAGGAGGGGCTTGGGGTGTTTGGGACAGGGTTACTGGGGTGGGTTGCAGTGGGTTGGAGAGTGGTGGGGAGGCATGCTGGGCATGGGTGGTTGGTGCTTGGGGGGTATTGCTGACTTACCAGAGTTGAGCCCTCCGCTGATGCCAGTCAAGACCTCGGGACACATGATGTCCAGGACCTTCTCTTCCCAGGGCGTCAACTGTAGGAGAGGAGGTGGGGGCCCACATTTGGTTCTGTTACTGGCTTTCCTCTGCCTGGATACAATGGAACGGACCTCCCCCCTGAGGTTGTTCCACCTCTTCCTGATGTCATCCCTAGTGCGTGGGTATATGCTGACTGTGTTGACCCTGTCGATGATCCTCTGCCATACCTCCATCTTTTTGGCTATGAATGTTTGCTGTACCTGGACTCCCATGAGCTGTGGCTCTTCTCTGCTGTGACATGTTGTGGGCTGGCTATATGGTGTGTGTGTCGGGTGCAGTGCGGGGTGTGTGGTGATGTGGGGGTGTTTGGCTGTGTGCTGGTGAGCTGTTGTGTTGATTTGTGCAATGTGTGCTGTGTAATATTTGTTTGCTGTGTTTGGGGAGTGCTTCGTCTCGAGTGGGGCTGTGGCTGCTCATATTTGTCGCAAGGGATTGTTGGTGGGGGGATGTTATATGGTAGCGTGGTCAGGTGTGCATGGTGTGTTTATGATTATCAGGTGTGGGGTATTCGAACTAACCAATGTGGTGTTGGCTACTTTCTGCGGTGTCTTATTGTTCCACCGCCGTGCATATTCTGCTGTGCTGGAGGTTGCCTTAAATTATGACGGTCGGAATGGTGTTGGTGTGGCAGGGCCAACAGTTGATCAGTCACTCTTTTGCCGTGGGTTGGCCTAGCAGTGTTGGTTTTGTGTCTGTATTCGGGCGGTTTGTGTTTTGTGACTCGTAATCCAGAGGTCGCAATACCGCTATCACTGCCAGTATGGTGGCGTCATTTCGTACACCAGTCTTGCCTGAAAACCGCCAAACTCCTAATGAGGACCAGAATGTTTTTTAGTGGATATATATATATATATATATATATATATATATATATATATATATATATATATATATATAATATATGCAGTTATTCTGTGGTGCAGTGCATCTCTTGATCTCTTGCAGGACTAGTACATCACATTTACTGCTTGACATATCGCCTTGGGAGCTGATGCATCGCCTCTGCTGAGGGGACTTCCCAGGAGCAAGGAGTTTGCATCATCCATCACAGCCCATGAGACCCACCGCACCTCCACTCAAGGACATCACCTCATCCACTGCAGCCCATTGGAACCACCGCTGAACAATGACAATGCAGGACCTTAAATCACAGTCTTGAAGCTACACATAACTGACCCTACGCAATGCATCTCTGACTAGGACCTTGCAATGCCTCAGCTGCATGATACATCATCGACATGGAACTCTGCAACTCTTCGCAACCAGGATTTAAGGTCTTCTTGTTTAGCTGGCCTTACAGGGTCCCAGTAGCAAGCCCACACTCCATCACAGTTGACCTGAACTTGTGACTTCGTCCCGATTTACCTCGACCAGACAACTACAGTTGGCGATTTGTGCTTTTTGGTGCTATTTTCACTTAAAGTTTAAAACTGCATAGCTCTGATTCTACTGATGTTTTTTTTGTGGTTTTGTTCTTAGTTTATTTATTAAAATTGACTCCATTTTTTAAATTGGTGTGAGATTTTTCTGGCGTTGTGTTTTCACTTTATTATTGTTCGAAGTGCTGCATAAATACTTTACACATTGCCTCTTAGTTAAGCTGACTTCTCTGTGCCAAGCTACCTGAGGGTTGTGCACATGTTAATTTGGGGTTTTCTTGTGACATCACCCTGACAAGGATTGTGCTTACTGCTTGAGTAGGATTTCACCCCCTTAATTAGTGACATAGGGCCAGATGTAGGTAGCTAAAAAATAGCAAGTCGGAAATTGTGAGTCGTTGCTACTCGCAATTTCCGACTCGCAAACTGGTATCCAACAAGAAAAAGCGACTTCATTTTGCGACTCGCAAATGAAGTCGCACCGCAGATTGCGAGTCCGCTGTTTGCGAGGTCGCTCTTTGCCACCTCGCTAAAAACGGACACGCAAATTGCGAGTGGGTGTCGCAAATTGCGACTGTGCCACAAATTGCATGCAGGTGCAGCAGAACTGTGTGGAAAAGACTTCCTGGCTCAAGCTGATTACATCACAGCCAGGAAGTTTACAAATACACCTGGGAGGACCACATCCTGTTCAAACTGCTGAGCAACCAGCTGGAGGAACAACAGCAAGAATGGAGGACTCTAGCAGAAAGAGAAAACTGAAGTTTTCAGAAAAGGAGCTGGAGGTGCTGACAGATGAATGCTGCTAACACCATGACCAGCTATTCGGAAGGGCTGCCCTGAGTGTGCCAGAGACTGAAAAAAGGCAGATCTGGAATGACATCCAGGAGAAGGTCAACGCCATAGGGGTGAGCCACAGGAGCATAGATGAAATCAAAAAGAGATGGTATGACCTGCGCTCTCGGACCAAGGAGAAGGTGGCAGAGCACCTCCAGGAGATGAGGGGCACAGGAGGAGGCACATCCACTGTCCCACCACCCACACCCATGGAGGAACTTGTGGAACAGACCCTTGAGCCTGAGGCAGAGGCTGGAATGGGAGAGCTGGACACGTCAGCGCCAGGAACATCAACAAGTGAGTACCATGAAACATGCATGTACACCCATATCTGGCATACCCCCACCCACCCAGTACACAGCAGCATGCACAACCAAATTAGCTCCATGCCAGACTTGCAACCACCAGAATGGTGCATTATGGGCAATGTAGTTCAGTAGTCAGCTGATAGACAACAGTTTATTAGGAGGCATACAACAGATGTTGGATACTGACAGTGTGTTCCCTATGTCCCACAGGTCTCCCACAAGACATCCTCACCAGCTAGTCCGTCCAGGGTGCAGAGAGCAGCCAACAGGCAGCACAGGAGTCAGAAGCAGCCACTACAGGGCCCAGCACCACCCAACCGCAGTCCCCTCCAGCTGCACCAATGGACATTGGGGAGATCGACACAGCACCCGGTCCCAGCCACAGTGCCATACAGCAGGACCCTGATGCTCCACCGCGTCGCAGACGCCGAGTCCATGTCCCTGCAGTGTCCCAGGAGGATGTAGGTGACTCTTCCATGTCCGCCGCAGAGGCAGCCCTCATCAGTGGTCAGCGCCTGCAAACAAGGCAGATGAGGGTAATATCGGGGGCATTGCAACATATGGAGCGGAATTTCACCACAGGGCTGGCACAGGTGCACACAGAGTTCCGCCTGAACAATAATGTCGGTGACCTTGCACTCTCTATCTGTCAACTCATAACTGAACTAGTGTCACAGAGAGAGTGCAAGGCGCCGTGAGCTGAAACTCATACACCGGTTGGACCGCATGGCTGCATCAATCGTCCGCCTGGCAGTCAACAACACAGGGCTGTCATGCCGTACAGTCAGTTTGCAGGTTGACTTGGGCCACTTTGCAGGGGATGTGGCTCGGGGACTGGGTCGGATTAGCCACGCTGTGGACATGATGGAGGCAAAACAGGTGGCTAGGGGCACGGCAGACACACCTCAAGATAGTGAGGAGGGCTCCACAGTCAGTAGTGCATCTGCAACAAACACAAGGGTATTGAGGAGTGGCAGTGCACTTCAGGGATCTGCTGACACTCCAAGCACTAGCCATGCTGGTCGTCCCAGGCGGAGGAGTTGAGCCTATGCACTGCATGACACTTGAGGCACATGAGGTGAATGTGTCCTCATTGCAGGTGGACATTTACAGCCCCTTCCCAAAAGTCCAGTTCCACATTACTTAGGTTCACTTAATAAAAGTTCTTGTTTGTTCCACTTCACAACTGGGCTCTTTGTGTGTGACATTAGTGTGTGTGGTGACAGTTAGCAAGTACCTTCCAAAGTATCGGTTTGCAATGTGGTCCCGTCTCTGTCTGCCCTGATTTGCAATGCTTCTATCTCCATGATGGCGATGTGGTAGCTCTTGCTCGTCATCCTCCGAATCTGGGTTTCAGGGGTGAGATGTAGCCCACGTCTGGTGGCAATTTTGTGCAGTATAGCGCATGCGCCAAATATCTTGAATGCTGTTATTGGGGCATACTGGAGCGCACCTCCACTTCTGTGGAGGCATCGGAATCTTGCCTTCAACAGTCCAAAGGTCCTCTCTATGACATTTCGGGTCCTCCTATGTGCACTGTTGTATCGCCTCTCATTCTCATTGCTGGGTGTTAAGTACGGGGTAAGTATCCATGGACGTCGCGCATATGCACTGTCACCTGTTTGGCATAAATGGACAATGTTAGCAGGGCATGGATGGTTTCAACAATGACCTGTGTGTATGGCTTCAGGGTGTATTCAGCAATACCTAAGAAATATCTGTCTCCAAACTCCCCACGTTCTAGGCGTTGGTGGATCCCACTGTGCCTGAAAATGTGTACTCCCTGGAAATTTGGCTACCATGTCAGTGATGACATAATGGGCGTCACATACCACCTGGGTGTTCAGTGAGTGGGTACACTTCCGGTTGCGGAACAGATATTCCAGATTTGCAGGAGGGCATATTTGTATATGTGCCCTGTCTACACACCCTATTACATGTGGGAAGTTGGCAATCCTGTAGAATTCCAACTTGGTGCTGTTGATTTCTGCCTCATTCCTGGGTAGGTATATGTATCTGGACATGTGTGTGAGTATGGCATCTAAGAAACATCTGAAGAACCGTGAGAGTGCACTTTGGGATACCCCACCTGCCACAGCAATGACCCCCTGATAGCTACCCGAGGCCAAAAGGTGCAGTGAGCATAGCACTTGCACATGTGTGGGGATGGCGCTGCCGCGCACAGTCTGGCGTTGCAGCTGCGGATTGAGTAGATCTATTAATTCTAATATTGCTGCACTGCTAAGTCTGTATTTATCATATATCTCCTCCTCAGTTTGTTGGAAAAGTGTCTGCCTGGTTCTGTATATCCTCTCCTGTCTCTGGCTCCTCCTCCTCCTCTGCTGTGCGGCGTGGACTCTCCTCCTCCTTGCTATCACATATATCTCCGCCATCTTAAGTAACCTAGGTGCCTTCTGGGTCTCCTTTTATACTTTGGTTCTGGTTACCACCTGCTCTGAGTTAGTGGTAAATTGGGTGTGCAAAATGGGCTTTTTGTGACTAGTCACAATTTGCGAGTGGCTTTATCAAATGGTTTGCAACTCGCAAATTGCGACTTCCTATTTGCGGGTCGCACTATGGGGTCGCAAATTTTGCGAGTCGGTAATGGCTCACGTCGCAATTTGCGATTCGGAGATGGGGTTTTTGCATCCCATTTACGATTTTGCGGGGTCGCAAATTGCGATTCGGGCCATTTGTGACTTGCAAAATTTTGCTACATCTGGCGCATAGTTTGTTATAGGCCAACATTAGGAGTTTGGTGGGCGGTGGAGGGTGCCCGTCAAACTCATACCGCCACCTGACAGCCAGTGCGGCCAGAACATCACCGGCCCTATTACCAGTTCACCAAAGGCCGGCAAGCAGAAACAATGTTTCCGTCTGACAGCCCTGTGGTAAACAGGGCCTTAACATTGCCGCCTGATCGTAATTGAGCCGGGGGCAATGTGGCTGTGCAGTGGGTGCAGCAGCACCTGTTGCGCTTCCTACTGCCCGTAATTTGGGCAGTGGAAAGCGCAATGGGGCTGTCCATGGGGGCCACTGCACTGCACATACCAAGTGCATGGGCATTGCAGGGCCCCCCCTCTTTCCGCCAGCCTTTGCATGCCGGGGCTACTACCATGCAAAAGGCTGGTGAAAAGGGGACTTGTAATTATAAGGGCAGTGCTGCAAGCAGTGCTGCTTTGGCGGACTGAGACCACCGAGACCGCCAGGCAGTCTGCTGGTGACAACTTGGTGGTGTCAGCAGTCCGACCATGGCATCTCCGCCATAGTCGTAACGTGGAGGATGGACCACTGCTTTGGCAGCGGTCCGACCTCTGCCCATATTTATGTCAGAGATTGGAATAAAAGGCACAGCTTCAATTGTAATGTTACATTTCTATAGAAGCACAACATACAATAGCACTGAACGCAAAGTAGAAAAACATAAAAGCAGGACATACAGACTTAATTGGTTTACAAGTACACCTGTAGTTCTCAATTAAGAGGTGTACCAGTATGACATGCAAGAGTGTAATTGTATATGCACTTCATTGTATGGATAATAACTTTATAAAGAACAGCTTCAAATTTCCAAATCTCTTATTCTGTGAAAAAGCAGCAGTCAGATAAACAAAGGCTACTCCAACAGGAATTGACAAAAGGAGACAGGAAGTGATAAAACTGGAATGTGATCTTTGCTCAAACCAAAAACATGGAGAGCTGGTAGAAAACATTCCGCTATTCCAGCAAGTTTTTTAACATAAAGGCAACACTGTATAAAGACTTCCTTTTTTGTCCTGGTCACCCCCAACCTTTTTGACTGATACTGGTGGTTACTGGCTCTGACTTTGCCCTGGGCACTGCTAACCAGTCCCACGGTCAGTGTTCTTCGTAAAGCACGTTAGGCTAATTATAATTGGCTGTACCAACCTGCCTGTTAGTCCCTAGTATATGGTAAGGCATGAAGGTTTAGGGGCCCCCGTATAGATAGTACACTCATAGGTGCACTGCTGTGGTTCCCAGTGTCATTTTAGAAGCATGCCTGCCTTGCTTGCTGCTTTTTAGTTAATCTCAAATTTGGCTTTGGAATTAAAAGTATTTCCAAAGTCCTAAGCTACCTTATTTTTACATATAAGTCACCCCTAGGGTATGCCCTAAGTGTCCCCAGGGTGGGTCCAGTGTAACTATAAGCAGGGACTCTATAAGAGATGTTTTTAAGCCCAGGTGAGGGGAAAATAGACAAATGTGTTTTTTTTCTAATTGTAGTGAATTGGCTCCATAGGCTAACATGGAGAGACTTTATTTTAAAATAATAAAGTCTTCTTTTCCATAGGAAAGAGCAACATATAGCAAGTTTGAAACCAAATAAAAATGTATAATAATTCCAACAACTAGCTACTGTTGAATCTTGAACAGGGAAAGATTTTTAGAACCCTTGCTACAAGTTACCAACTGTAGTGTTCTTCTCTGATCGGTCAACTTCTGGCAGCCTGAACCAACTGGCCCTGATGAGGTGGGAATTGTCCTGCGCTGAAACAAAGGAAGCATCTGGTGGGAGGAAAACAGCCTCATTAAAACAGGATGGGGAGGAGCAGCCAAACGAAACTTCAAAGGAGGGAAGGACATTTGGGACAGCAAATGGACCACCCTTCATTTCCTGTAGCCCCAGACAACTAGGTGCCCCCTGATTAGATTAAGAGAGGGCTGAAAAGGGGTGTGTTCAGGGAAATTTAGCCACACCAGTGGGTGGACTCAGCCAGATCTAAACTCTAAGATTTTATTTTGCCATCTTGGATTTTGGAGGAATGCTGCTCCCTGGGATTGATGTTTGCCACACTTCCCAGGAAGTGGTCAATCAAGAGAGTGGTGGCCTGCATGTAATTGGACAGAAGCAGTCCCCCTGCTTTACACCCCAGAAGCGAGAAGTGTGGGTCAGACCTGCCCCACACTTCAGATTCCTACTGGAGAAAGACAAAAAGAAGAAGGATTGTAGAAGGACTGCCCTGCTGGACCTCTGGACCACACCTGGACACTGCACTCAGAAGGACTGCACCAGCTGCACGCTTTGGGTTTCACCAAGAAAAGGACTTTTCCTTACTTCTACAATCTCAGAAAGAGACACCCTGTAAGCTACAGGTATAAAGGAGCTAGCCAGAGCCTCCTGCATCAAGTCTTGCAAAAATATCCCAAATGACCAGTGACCGGTGACCATTTAAGGACTGGGAGTTGAAGTCCGAACTCCAAGAAGCAATTCAGAGCTTCTGGAACCTTGGGGTGAGTTGTTGACACTTGAAGGACCTTAAAAGTACTTCTGGAAGAAGTTTGGAGACGTTTGGAGCAACTTTGTAAAAAAGCTCCATAGGTGGACTGACAAAACTGAGAGTGTCAACTTGGCCAACATCAACCGTGACCCGGCCTGACTTGCAGGTTCATCTTGCTGAAAAGCACTGAAGCCCCAGACTTCCAGGATTTTACTGGGGGCTTGTGGAAAGGCAATCCAATGATGTTGCATTGAAATTGGCTTGCTGAGGAGGGTCGTCCATCATCGGGGAAGAAAAGCTCCAAAAAGTTTCTACGTCCGAAGGTAAAAGTTTGACCGAGGTCTCTCATGCAGTGCATCTAAGGAGGGCTCCATCGTAGTCGGCCTCAACTTTTGAGTATGTCCTGGTCAGAGGATTTCTTCCCAAAACAGTGTCCAAGTCTGAATGTAGAAACTTGACCAAGGTTTCCCGCATCTTGTATCCGAAGAGGGATCCATCAAGGTCGGCCTCAACTTGTGAGTATGTCCAGGTCGGAAAGAAATCTTCAAGACATTTTCTGTGAAGTTAACCGAGGCCTCCCGCTCAGTGTAGTCGAGCAGGGCTCCATTGCTGTCAGCATCACATATGACTTTGTTGAGTGCGACCAGATGTCCAGAATTCCGCTTTTTGCATTAGGCGCTAGAAATTTTTTAGAGGGTCATTATGGCCCCGGCAGTGAGTGTAACTGTAGCGGTAGTACTGCAAACAGGCTGGCGGTACATACCGCCACATTATGAGAATGGCGGGTTGGCTGCAGCCAACCTGCCACTTCTCCTCTCATATCAGCCTGCCGACCACCTTGGTTTTCATGCCGTTAGCAACGCTACGTAAACCATGCTGGTAGCCCCTACCAGTGACCTGGAATTCATTCTCGGTCACTTGTAGGTGGCTCCCTACCCCCACAACACACACCTGACACCTCTAACCCCCTTCATCCAAAGCCCCACCCCCATATACACACTAACCCCCCACCCCTGACATTCACATACACCCCCTCATGATCCAAACACACATACCACCAGCCCCCTCCGATCCTCTTACTCACCCCTTCCCCATACACTCACACACCTGCAGACACGCACCGCGCATTCACCCAATCACCTACACTGGCATATACATATTCATACACGTATACTTCCAGACATGCTTGCACACAGTCTTACACACAATCACACTGACATGCAGACACGCACTCACTTCACCATTCTTACACACATTCATTCACACGCATACAACCATGCAAACAACACAACACACACAGATACATTCACACACTCACTCAAACATTCATGCACACACACATCAACCCCCACCCTCCCATCCCCCTCTCCTGTCAGAAGCCCACTTACCTTTGTCGAGGAGGTCTTCTGGCAGGAAACGGGAAGGGGCACTGCTACCACCAGCAGTGCCCCACCAGCAGAACACCGCCAGGCCGTATCACAGGTCATGATGCGGCTGGCGGTGTTCTACTGACGTGGCGATGTTTGTGGTAGCAGTGCCACCTTACCACCGTCCGCCACCATGAACACTGACGGATTTCTGGCCTTCTTGTGGCGGAAGTCCGGCGGTGCTCATAATATGGCAGACTGATTGTAGCCGTGGTTGCGGTATTTTGGCTGCCGTCACTGCGGCGGTAGGCGGTTTTTGCCGCCAAAGTCAAAATGCCTCCTTAATCTTTAAAAATTCATGTCTCCAGGTCCCTACATTGGATTTTTGTCATTTTGGTGCCATTTTAAAAATAAAAATATAATCTATTCTTATAAATTGGTGCCCACTTTTTCTTGTGTTTTACTTATTTACTGTTTTGTTGATATTAAATGCTTTGCACACTTGTCTCCTAAGTTAAGCCTAACTGCTCGTGGCCAAGCAACCAAGGGTTGAGCCAGGATTAATTTGTTGAGACCTTGACTGGACCTTGTTGGGATTTGTAGCCTATTGTTAAATGTAGGTACTTACCTGCTGTTAGCAATAATCAACTTTCCAACAAACACTAAGATAATAAAGTAAAAACAAAAACGCACTCAGGGCAGGGATACCTGCTCATTTACCATCCACTAATATTCCTGTATCAACAAAAGGCAATGTTAAAAAAAAGAAAATGAAAGTGAGCAGAGGCAGAATGGCTTGGTGTGGAATTAGGTCCTGTGTCTTTATATAAACGAGCAGTGGCAAAGCCAATAGGTCTACCAATGGCCACCAGTCTTGTAGCTTTGGCAATTCTTGTATGGTTCTGTCATGGTTTTGCAAAACTGTATTACTGGGGAAGCTGTCAAGCCCTTGTCAATCAAAAAAGATACATTGACTATAGGCCAAAATATTATTTTTGTTTAAAAAAAGCACACATTACCATAGAAGTCCTTGTCACTGAAAGGAATGACTTTGTGTGTATATGTGCTCCTTGTGAAGGGGTAGTATACCATAACTCACACTGAAGCCAGCCAAAGGCTGAAGTGTGCTGACCCACTGCCTCAGGATGAATGGGAGTGACACGACAACAGACTAAAAGATCAAATCTGGCTGGAAATCCCTATAATTAATTCTGTTTCAAACACAGTTTTAGTAAAATCAAAAGGTTTTGGATAATACCAGCCCTAAAATACACACTTGGTATGGCACTGGCTGCCACCTCTTGCCTTTGCTATTGCTTTTTTGTAACATTTTTGTAAACACATGTTACAAATAGATAGGATTGAAATGATAGATAATTAGAGAAGCGCACAAAAAGTTATAGATTTGCCTAGATGAATAGGTTTGCACAGATAGCTAGATAGATAGATTGGTATAGATAGGGAGATTGATAGCTAGATGGTTGCATGCATAGAGGTGGTTGCATAGACAGAAAGGGGTGACTAGATAGGTGAATAGATAGACAGATTTGCAACTATCACAAAGAACCGTGGTAATAAACAGGAGCCTGCACCTAAGTGGGGTGGAGCACTAGGCCCTCTGAGCCATCTAACTGAAACATCAAAGGTCCTTGGCAGCTTGTATAAAGAGATCATTCACTCAGCAATCAGAATAACCAAAAAGTGTATTTCTGATAACACGTTTCAGCCAACAAATGGCCTTGCTCACATACTGAATAGATCAAACGACCAGTGTTTATCTGTGAAATGTTCAAACAACATAGAAGACAGACTCAACCCCCGTGGAACAACCTCAGTGATCAACATCACCATATTGGAAAGGAGTAAAGGTCAAAATCAAACGTAACATAAATATGCCTTGAATTGATCAGAAACCAAATCTCACATATTTTCAACATTTACAAATCAAATATCCACTAGCAAAGTACATTTATGCATAATTCTAACAAAGGGAAACATAACTCATTTGTTTATAGGTAAGAGGTGAACCATTTTACATCACTTGTAGGCGTATATAATCCTCACAATATTATTTATGAATTAGTCAGAAACTGCCCCACAACAAAGATGCTAAACTTTGCAACAACTTTTTCTGGAAAACATCATTATGCTTTAGACTGCTGCTGTGCAAACTAATATTCCTGGTTAGTGTTGTCTTGCTGCATATAGATATAAGGAAACATTGGATTACATGTACTTATTTGAAATGTAATTTCGCTTAGAGAGCAATTACTGAATGCCATGCTTTCCTTAATTACATTTCACACTTATTAAAAGTATGATTTGTTTAACGTTTGCAGATTTTAATTAGTTCATAGGTAGGATCATGTTGTCTTTGAATTAACCTGATCACACCTCGATGTTTTTTTTTTTTTTTTAATTTAACAATTTGTTATTTACAGATGTGAGGAAGCAATTATAAATTTTCCTTGATCTTAAATAAATAGTAAACAGGAGAGAAATGTTGACAATGCATTGATGCCCCCATATAAACTCTCCAATAAAATACATCCTTCATATCACTCTTTGCTTTATGCAATACACTTAGGAGCATATTTATGAGCCCCTTTACACAATGGCAGCGCAGGCCTTGAACTCATATCTATGAGGCCAAGCAAAGCCACTTTGTGTGAGTTTGAATGGCCTCATAGACATGGAGTAATGCAAGGCAGCTCAAATTTCTGCGTAAGGAAAGAGTTCCAAGGATATTGCTGTGGGTGTTCCCACGCAACACCCATGAATTTTGACGCATC
This sequence comes from Pleurodeles waltl, assembly GCF_031143425.1. Lineage (NCBI taxonomy): Eukaryota > Metazoa > Chordata > Amphibia > Caudata > Salamandridae > Pleurodeles > Pleurodeles waltl. Next base: position 1,062,065,810 of record NC_090437.1, on the reverse strand, counting down.
CCCAGATTTACAAGAGCTTGTCAACCTGGGGAAGTGCCAAAACCCCATGGGAGTCACAACGAGGAAAAATATCTTTATTTCTTCTCCTTGTTTCCTCTTTCTATGTGTGCTGCTTTTTTTTGCCCCTTGCTGCACAAAAACAGTCCTGCCTACAACACAGACACCCTTGCACCATGGTGCAAGGGTGTGTGCGTTGGCTCTAGACTGCCAAAACGGCACAAATGTAATAACAAAAGGACAGGCATATGCTTTATTGCTTAAATATGGCACATTCCTGCCCTTTCCCTTTGACGAATGACGGTGCAGCATGGTATCTTGCTGCGTCGTCCTGCGCCAAAAACCCATAAATAGGGGCCTTGCTCTCTTGAGTTTCGTAGTGAAAATATGGGACCCATTTCACAAAGGTATTTTAGAGTATGTAAAGTGGCACTCCAGTAGTTCTGGTGCACATAGTACTAAAAGCAATGTGTTAAACTTTAATCGGAGTTTAGTCTAAGCCTATCCTATTACCTTGACGTTAATGCAGACAGAAAACGACCCTCATGGAGTTTCTCTTGTATTTCAGGAATAAGCCAGGAAACTACAAAAATGTGAATCAGTAGCAATTCACTAAAGTTACACCCACTTCCTATTCAGCAGTACCACAGTCTAAACAGGTTGAAATATACTTATAGTAGGCCTTGTGATAGGTTGTACACCACACATGGTCACTTACATGTACGGCAAAGGAAACACAAGAGGCAGTGTATGAATGTACTAGAATAAAGCTTGTTTAACAAACAGACACACAGACCCACAACACGACGGTTTATAATATCCGGTGCCCCGATATCTTACAGGACAAGGAGAAATGGTCAGACCCCAGGGTGTGGGCTGCAGTTATGTTCTTCAGCTAGCAACTGCTGTCAGGTGTGTTTTGCTTTCCACGTGTGAAGCCTGTTTCCCCATTCTTTTGTATTTGTAGTTCTGCAAAGCATAATCTACAATCTCTGCCTGCACTATATAGAACAACATTTGGATTATATACTCCAGAAATATGACCGGAAATTTACTAATAGCCAGTTTTACTGTCATATGTTAAGTTTTACGTGTCCGAAACCATCGATCTAGGGGGGATAATATACACCTACTAATAGATGTAAATCTCTGGCAAGAGTTAATGAGTTGCATTACTTGGAGATTTACATGTAAGTGTAGACATTAATCTAGGGATGTCGAGATGATTATCATGTGCTCAAATCAAAATCTTTGTGAATCAGGCGCTTAGTGTCAGTAATCCAAGCCATCATTTTTGTCAAATAAACAAAGAGATGAGATTATTCCTAGTATTAATTTTTTAATAAAAATATCTTGTCATACATCATGGTGAAGAATAAAATAAAAATATACATTTCAGTAGAATATCAATTTTCATGAAAGGAATTAGCTCCACCAAATGGAATAATAGTGGTCTTTTATTTCATATATTCTTCCTAACTTTTTAAAGAAAACTACCAGGACAAAATTAGATAAACTGAAATAAATATTAAGACCCATATTTATACTTTTTGACGCAAATCAGTGCTGGCGTCAAAAAGTCTACCGCCTGCTTATGCCATTCCAATGCGCCAGCCGGGCGCCTTATTTATGGAATGATGTTAGCCGGCACTGCGGCCTGGTTAGCGTCAAAATAAATGACTCTAACCGGGCAGCGGAGACATAGGGAAGAATGGGGGTTGTGTGTCAAAGAATGGTGCAAGTCAGGTTAGAGTCAAAAATATTGGCTCTAAACTGACTAGCGTCATGTTTTGACACACAACCCCCATGGAAATGACTCCTGTCTTAGGAAAGACAGGAGTCATGCACTCCTGCCCAATGGCCATGCCCAGGGGACTTCTGTCCCCTGGGAATGGCCATAGGGCACAGTGGCATGTAGGGGGGCCCAAGTTAGGTCCCCCTGTGCCACTTAAAAAAAAAAATACTTACCTGCACTCATCATAGATGGGTCCCCCCAGACATGGGGGTCCTCCAGAGGTGGGCGAGGGCGGCAGGGGGTGTCCCTGGGTGCAGGGAAGGGCATCTGTGGGCTGCTTCCATGGTCTCCCACCATGGAAATGAGCCCACATGTCCCCTAACACCTGCCCTGACCCAGGCGTTAAAAAACGGCGCAAATCCGGCTCGGCGCCATGTTTTAAGGCCCGCCTCCTCCTGTGCGTCATTTTGACGCCAGAGGATAAATAAGGTGCACATACCTCAGAGTAATTTTTTGCATGGGAATGCCTACCTTGCATGTCATTAGCGCAAGGTAGGTTTTCAAAAACAAAAAATGGCGCACACTCCATAACTTTGGCGCTAGACGGGTCTAGCGCCAAAGTATAAATATGGAGTTGAGTTTACTCCAAATTTGCGCCAAAATAAATGATGCAAATCTGGCACAAACAGAGTATCAATATGGGCCTAAATGTATTAATCCTTCACACTATAACAGTAGGTACCCTAACAACATCCGCACACACACAGTGCTAGGGAAAAGACAGGAGCAGTCTAGCTGTGGCCGCAGGAACACTTCACCACTCTTTCCGGACTCGATACCTGGTGGCAAAGCAGGAACTTGGGGCCAGATGTAGGTAGAGATGATTTTGCGACTCGGAAATTGCGAGTTGGAGCGACTCGCAATTTGCGAGTCGCAAAATCATATGCAGAATGGTGTCCATGATACCATCTGTGAATCGCAAGGGGGGTTGCAAAGACCCACCTCATTAATATGAATGAGGTGGGTCGCAATTTGCGATTCCCTTCACTCACAGGGATGGTGGCCTGCTGGAGACAGCAGACCTCCATGTCTGTGACTGCTTTCTTATTAAAGCATTTTTTTTTTTTTTTTTTTTTTTTATTGCAGCCCGTTTTCCTTAAAGGAAAACGAGTTGCAATACAAAAGAAAAAATGAACATTTGGTTTCATTTTTTTCAGAGTAGGCAGTGGTCCATTGGACCACTGCCTGCTCTGATAAAATAGTTTTGGCGACATTCACGAAGGGGACCCCTTCCCTTTTGCGAATGAGTTAGCACCCACTTTACATGGGTGCCAACTGCGAATTGCTTTGCGACCGCGTTCGCAGTCACAAAGCAATTCTGCAGCGCGGTGCGAATCACAAATAGGAAGGGAACACCCCTTCCTATTTGCGAGTCGCATTCTCATTTTGCGAGATGGGAATGTGCATCGCAATGCCCGTTTTGCATGGCGCAAACTGCGAATTTCACAGCTTGCGCCATGCAAAACGATTGCTACATCTGGCCCTTGGTAACAACTGAAGATGTGATTCCACGGTGGGCTCAGACCTTGGTGAAACCTCAGTGATCTACACAGCGTTCTTCAACGCCTTGAAGTCAATGATGGAGCGGTAGAAGAGGGCACGTAGTACTGACACCTGTAACTCTACTGATTCCTCCTGAATAAATACAAATATGTTGCACTAGCAATCAAAAATTCAAGGATGATATTCTGCACAGTAAAGAGCCAAAAGGTAACTCATTAAGAAATCCGAGCCTATCCAATAGCAAGCCGATCAATGAAAAAAGAGATAAATTAGGCGTCTCTCAAGATTTAAATAAGCTTAAAAAGTTGGTTGACAAAATTTATTAATTCATTGACAATAATGCAGAGGGAAAAGCATGACACCCCCTTTGTTAGAAGTGGGAATGGACATTGGCTATTGTCCATGTGTCAATGTCTGTTGCACGTAATGCTGCTTTTGGCATCTCTGCCTATATCCTCACCCTCCAACCAGTGCTTAATTTGTACTTGTTGTTTCCGGTGCTGAGCACCAGCACTTATTTTTGAGGGCCGGCGCTTAGTCTTCTGCCTCAAGCATCTGCTGCGAGCAAAAGACACATATGGGAAAGACGGAGGAAGAGAAAAACAAAAAAGTGTCACAAAGATAGAAAGCAGAAAGCTGCTAGAGTGAGCTGAATGGGTAGAGAGTGGCTGTAAATGGATTGAAGAGGCACGAGATGGCTTCAGGATTATGCTGCTCCAGTATTCTGTGCTCGCACATTTAAATGCAGCAGCTGCGTGTTTAAGAAGCTATGGTCACCAGCACATTTGTATTTACAAATTAAGCACCTCCTGCAACCACTCTACCTTCAAAAAGGTATTTCAAAGCACACATATCACCTCAAGTGTTCGTAGAGTGTGCTTTTTGCTCCTCAAGTTATGCTTCAGAACTCTTGATCGCATAGGGCCATGCTGTTGTACTTCGCAGAAGCAGCGTGTAATCCGTTCTTGTTGCATGGTGTATAATGAAAGGTAAATCGTGCTCCCGTCCACACCTCAAAATCCTTAAACACCATTGTCAGATATACACTGGTGAAACGGCTATGCATGGCCATGTGAACAGAGAACGCAAAAGGGAAAATATAGCATGCACAATTTTACTTCCATTGTCATATTACATGATTTATTCAGTGACTAATTTTGTTTTCACATTCATTGTGTGTGGAATACCGCACCTAACAATTTTAGCCATGCTAATGTGAGAAACATGCAGGTTTTGAAAGTAAATATTTCTGTATGGCATCACTTGAGATTTCTCTCAGCATCAAAGACTGTTGTCCTCCTCGCACACCTTTCTGTTACCTCTTTGTGCACATTTCCAGAACTGACAGAGCAAATGCATATGCTATGATGGTGAAATAATTGGCCAACTGCGCATACCCGAAACTGAACAATGCAAAAATGCTAAATTGTCCATTCCTTGGCTGTTCAAATGATCAAACAGCATTTGCCTACACTCTCCTACTAATTGCTCTTTCACTGAATTGCCCCCACAATGAGTTGAGGGGAGCACCCTCAGCTCATACAGCTGAAGCGTAAGAGAAGTGAGCAGGAGAACCCGGAAAAGTTTGAACCTGGAAAGGGTGCCACAACTGTGTGGTTGGAGTGAATTGAGCAAGAGTGCTGTTAGAAATGGGGTTCCTGGTTGGCTCACTGAATTGCCCCCACAATGAGTTGAGGGTAGCACCCTCATCTCATACAGCTGAAACGTAAGAGCAGTGAGCAGGAGAACCTGGAAAGGTTTGATCCTGGACAGGGTACCACAACTGCACGGGGGAGTGAATTGAGCAAGAGTGCTGCTAAAAATGGGGTTCCTGGTTGGCTAGGGTAGGTACCTCAGCCAGACAGGGATCACCACTCTAGTCTGGGCAAGGGAGCTACACACCCAAGATAATCCCTACTCACTCCCTTGGTAGCTTGGCATGAGCATGGCTTATCCCAGAGGCAATGTGTAAAGCTTTTGCACAACACACACTTTGCCAACAACACAATAAATACACCAAAAAAGGAAAGTCCAACAAGTTAAATATACTGTATTGCACATAAAACAAAGAACGACAAGTATCAGTAATACCCTGCTACACAACCAGTTGTCAGTGATTACACAGGTTATTCGTACTCTGCAAAAGTGAGCAGTAGCCGGGTAAACATATAGGTTACTGGTATTCGGTGACACAAGCAGTAGTCAGTTCACCATTATCACCAAAAATGCATGTCACAATAAACATGAATGCCAAGACAACGTGATGGCTGCACATACAATGAAACAGATATCAGGAGAAAAACATAATGGAACAATCATTACCGTGCATATCACAGGGCACCAAAAACAGTATTTGGATATACATTAAGTGCGGAGCACAAAATCATGTAGCAGATAATGAATAGCACATTCTCAGTAATACCTGTTTTATAGGTTGCCAGCACTACCCCGTAAACTCTGTGATATATGTTATGTGGTAAACATAATGCAGAGGATAACAAAATACCTTCCCTATGTGGGCCACTGCTTATTTGGGTGCCTTTTATAAGGTGTTCGGTAAATTGGAATTCCTGGCCTAGGACACAATGACTCCTGCACCGCTACACCTGTAAATACGGTACTGAACGACTCAGCAGGAACAGGACCTCCAGCGAGGGTTCCCTTCCTGCTTTGTTAGCCAGTTGGTAGATGCCCCCCAAAGATATGCTGCTTGGAGGAGGAGGGGCACACATACAGTCTCAGCCAGCGGAGGGACTTTGCTAGGTTCCCTGCATTGGAGAACCAAAAGGCAGCCATCCACATATTGCAACTCTTTTGCCAGGCAGCTGCCTGCGTCAGTGCTGGATGGCTGCTCACTACAGCAGCTTCCTCCTAAGCTGCCTGGGCCTGGATAGCATGTCCGGAGCCCTACAGGGCCTCCCGGACTGCTGTCTTGGAATTCCACAGGTCCGCTGCCAGTGAGCAGGCAATGGAGAGGCCCGCACTTGAATTGTGGTTCTTCTCCTTGATGGGGGGACACCGACCCCAGGCACATCGAGAGGCTCCCTCCTCTCTTCACCTAAGATGCAGGTGGCTCATGTCCTCAGGGCACTTTGGTCGCGGCAGTGATCTCTTTTAGGCCAAGGCCTACTGGTGCCCTGGGGCACTTAGGAGAGTTTTCTCGATCATGTTGGGTCCAGAGGTTGCCAGCGGCTGCTCTGTGTTTCTCCAGCATTGATGTGGGGGGCTCACAACCAGGTGGCAGGGGGGCACTTTCCTATGCCCAGAGCGAAAAAAAAACTCCAAAGCAAGCAAAGTTGAGCACTCTTCATGTGCTTCTAGTAGAAAGGCACAGGGTGCTCTTCACGTACTTGAGGCTAAAATATAGCGCCCCCCCCGGGCTATAGTTCCAGGACCAGGGGCAGCACTAGCAACAGGGGGCGAATCTTCTGCTGACCCCTGAGAGAGCACTGGGGCCCCAAGAGAGGATGAGGGCAGATCAGCACAAGAGGGACCTGACAATACAGTGGCAGTCCTCCTGATGACCTTGCAGGCCAAAGGACAGCACGGCAAGCAGGTTACTCCTTATGGTGGTCACATCTCCTTCCAGCAACATCCGGGTACAAGTTCACACAATGTCTACTAACACTGGGGCAACCCCTTGTACTAATTCTCATTTCTCATAGCTTCCAAAAAAGGAGGAGAGGGGGTTCCAACTAGTCCCAACCGGTTCCAGAAAAGCCCCTTTTCTCCTCCAGCACTGACTCCACACATCAGTTGGGGTAAATGAGCCCTCTGTGTGAGGCCAGGGCACAGCCTTTACAGAAGCATGTGTGTCCCACCTTTACCTCTCCCAGCCCAGTAAAACCATTCAATGTGCAGATGCACTCTTGTGACACCTCCACCCTCCCTGTGTGCAGGCTGTCTGAGAAGTGTGCACAAAGACCAGCTGTCACTCTGCCTCAGATGTGGATTGAGGTCAAGTTGCAAAACACCAGAGTCATAAGCACAGAGAATTGCCCACCTTCTATGAGTGGCATCTCTAAATGGTAATAATAAATCAACCTACACCTGTATGCAGCATTTTGCACTACCATTCCAACCCTACCAAACTTGCCTACATCACCCCTCATAGATCGGACAATAACAATTAGAAATATGATATGGTATTTCCAAAGCAATCCTATTAGAGGAGCAGCTCTCACAGTAGTGAGACACTAAATAGGTGGTTTGTCACTACTAAGACATGTGGTACATAAAGCTATATGTCCTACCTTTACATACAGAGCACCCTGCCCATAGGGGTAGCTAGGGTCTACCTTAGGGGTGACTTATATGTAGTGAAAGGGAAGTTCCAGGCCTGGCAAGTAAATTTAGATGCCACGTCCCTGTTGCAGTAACTGCGCATGCAGGCCCTGCGGTGGCTGGCCTGAGACAGGTTTGAAAGGCTACTTCTGTGGGTGGCACAAGCTGCGCTACAGGCCGGCTAGTAGCATTTAATTTACAGGCCCTGGGTATAAGGGATACCACTGTACAAGGGACTTAGAGGTAAATTAAATGTGCCAAACAGGTGTAAGTCAATCATACCAAGATTAGAAGGGAGAGTACAACCACTTTAGCACTGATCAGTAAAAAGTTTGGGTTAACCCTGTAAAAAGGGCCTGGTCCAACAAGTGCATTCCTGGTGATGTGGAAATCTATTTCCCGAAGGTGAACATCAAGGATGTTGTCCCTGAAGAACCAAGGAGGACCATAGGTGCTCAGAGAACCTCAAATAATTTTCATGTATCAAGGACATCTCGGGGTTTTCCTTCCAGTTAACTAAACATCTGGTTTGGCTCAATCCACTTCAGAATAGCACCACGGTGAAGGCCTAGCCAGACAGCCTAGCTCAGCTGAAGGCACATGAGCAGCACAATGTCATTGAGTAAATTTTTTTGCAAATTGGTTAGGGAGTGATATACACCATATTCTGTGTAGAAATACCCCACAGTAAGGTTTTTTCTAGAAAGGTGTCTTCCTTCACCTGCTAGCTGCAGGGGCTTATCAGGACATTCTTGCTGTTTCTATTGGATGAACTCAAAGTGCTCTTTCAACTGTATTTATAGTTTGTGGATGCACTTCTAAGTAGAATACCTATGCATATAATACCTATACATATTCCCTCCTCAAATACACAACAGGATTTTCAGGATGCAGTACAATATAAAACAAAAATACATCATATAGCTAATTTCTCTAATGTCACTGGGTGTGTTGATGACACTCCCTAACTTTTATGTGCACAACCAGCAACAGAGTACTTGCAGAATGATTAAAAATCAACATTTACTGAACAAACAGGTTGTTAGTAGATCATATTTCCTCACCACTAAACTAGCTGCTCTATCCTAGCACTACCTATGATTACTTCTTAGTCTATCATTGTTGACTGCATGACCATTTTGTGACTGTGAGATAAAATCGTGATATAAAAGTAGTTTAAATTATAATATAGCATACTTTTTGATAAATATTTCCTCAAAACAATCTAATTAATTGCTAACTTTTCATTGGACAATGCATTTTCAATCAGACCATGAAATATGACCACTTACCTAAATACCTATACACAAAAAGAAATAAGATACAACAGAGCTGATAGAAAACCTTGCTTATTATGAAGCATACACTTGGACTACTAAACTGGAGATTTAGGAGTTTGCACAAAAGTGGTGGGTCACCCAAGACCTTTTGTAAAATCATATCAAAATCTACAGTGCTTGCCAATTACCCTGACAATAATGAATATAGTAAGGAGGAGCTTGTTGAACAAATATAATAACCACTTCTAAAACTGGTTGTCTGATTTTGATTTTAAATTTAACAAAAATATATTTTAACTTGTTAACAGAAAGCATGTTCATTCACATGTTATATATTGTACAAAACAAAAGAGCAAACGCTGTGCTGGCTTTGTACTATTAGATCATTTTGTGATTGAGACTACATATTGTACTAAACCATACTTAAACATAAACTGTGTTTATAGTTGCCTGTGACTAAAGGGGCTCTCTTAGATCTAGTGATAGACCCAGTACCTCCTCTCTCTACGGTGAGACAGCATTTGTGCATTGCACCATGTGAAATATTATATTGTTGGTTGACTCAGGTGTGAGCCATGGGCAAGTAACAGCCTCAAACCCTTGCAGGGTGAACAACACAAAGTCACTAGGTTACACTGTGCTAACCTTGGGTAGCTTGGCACAAAAAGAAGTCAGGCTCAACTTAGAGGCAATGTGTAAAGTATTTATGCAGCACACACACAGTAATAAAACACAACACAAGGACAATCTTCAACCAATTTGGAAAAATAGACTAAATTGCAATCAATTATTGACACCTAAATGAATCAGTAGTACTGGAGTTATGATTTTTTTAAATTCCTAATAAAAAATAGCACCTAAAATTTAAAAGTGCCAAAAGCAGACACTCATTAATGGAGACCAGGGCAAAGTCAAAAGATAAGGTTGGCCGCGATAGAGCACGGTTCGGATACAAGAAGTGGATTGGGCCCGCTCCCTGTTCAACTTCGTACTTAGAAAAATTGTTATGAGAAGGTAAAGTACAGTGGGGCAAGGCTGCGGGAGGTGTCCAAGGATGGAATGTCATCATTGGATGGCCTTTGGTCAAAGCCATGGTGAAGATTTCTACATTCAAACTTAGTCACTGAAATAGAAGTTGAAAATCTCCAGCGGGATGAGGGAGAGGGCTGTAGCTAAATACAGTTCCACAAAGTTGGAATCCCCTTTAGTGAGGGACCACTGAAAGGGATTTGTTGCTGTGGAGAAGAACGTAGTGGTAGAAGCCGCACAGTCCATCCAACCGGTGATGCACCGCATGCAAGTTGATCTTGGTCTTCTCCTGGTTCTAAGAGCAGTCTGGCCAAATTTTGTCTAAGTATTCAGTTTTGGGCAAATGATGAAGGACTAATGGGACACCTCTTGTGGGTCCAGGACTCACTTAGGCTGAGCCGAGGAACATGTTCAAGATGGCGGGGCCTTTTATGTTTCCACAGGTCTGAACAGGAGGCCAGTAAACTAGGCCTTAGAGTCACTTCTGGTAGTCCTGGGTGCAGGTGATGATGTAGGGCTCAACAACAGGTATGGCCTCTGAGGGTTTTAGGCAGGCTCTAGGCTGCAAAGCAGACCTTCCAGGTACAGCAGAATTCTGACAGAGTGCACAGCAGGTCATAGCAGTAGGCAATCCTCTAAGAGTCCTTTCGCAGGTCCAGCAATGAGCTGAAGAGTGGGTCTGAAGGTCCTATTTTTACAACTTCGTGTCCTAAGGTGCAAAATGTTTCTGGAAAGGGTCTTTGAAGTGCCTGAAATTTCCAGACTCCCCTTCCCTGGCTCCAAACTGGCTACAGTGACAATACAGAGTCATAGGCCCTTTGTGAAAAGGCAGAGCACAGGCTATGTAGGTATAAGTGGGTGTGTTCTCAGCTTTGCTCCAAGCAGACAGATCATTGAGGCACATCTGACCCCTCTATTGTGTGAATGTCTGGGATGAACTCACAAAGTCTAACTGTCAGTTGCACCCAGTCATGTGACTCAGGCCTGGCTGCAGCCTCCAAGGATTAAGGGCAGGAAAATGCCAACTTTGTAAAAGTAACATTTTCAAAATTATAGTGAAAAATTAGACTAAGAGAGTTTATTATCAGAATTTCATAGGTACCACACATGACATGTCTACTTGCTCCCAAATAGGAATTGCAGCTTATTAACTGTAGTAAATAATCTTCAATGCTATCCTATGGCAAAGGTAGGCCTCACAGTAGTAAACAGTGAATTTAGGAGTTTTCTTTTACTACCAGGACAGGTAAAACTTAAAAGTACATACCCATTCTTGTCATTATTAATTACACAGCACCTTTCCCTATGGGCTACCTACAATCTACCTTAGGGGTGACATATATGTAAACAATGACAATTTAGGGCTTGGCAAGGGGATTTAAATGCCAACCCGACATGGCAGTTTGCTACTGCATTCAGGCTGCAATGCCAATCCTGGGATTGTTGGAAATGGCCTTTTTGCAGCGTCACCTCCAAACATTTTGCCTTCCTCCGTCTCTTTTTCTGACCTCATTTTTGCTGGCTTTAGGATTCTGTGCACTTTACTACTGCTAATCAGTGCTAAAGTGCATATGCTCTCTCCTTAAAACATGGTGACATTGGCTCATACCGAATTGGTTTATTTAATTTACTTGCAAGTCTCTAGTCAAGTACACTACATGTGCCCAGGGCCTGTAAATTAAATGCTACTAGTGGGCTGCAGCACTGGTTTTGCCACCCATATAAGTAGCCCCCTAACCATGTCTCAGGCCTGCCATTGCATGGCCTGTGTTTGCAGTTTCACTGCCAGTTCGACTTGGCATTTAAAAGTAATTGCCAAGCCTTAAACTCACATTTTTCTACATATAAGTCACCCTTAAGGTAGGCCGCAGGTAGCCCATAGGGCAGGGTGCTAGGTAGGTAAAAGGCAGGACTTGAACATGTATGTTTTGTATGTTCTCCTAAATTCATTTTACACTGCTGTGATGCTTGCTCCTTTCATAAGATAGCATTAGGGCTAGCCTCATATACAGATTGAGTGGTAGATCCTGATCTGAAAGGAGTAGCCAGCTCATATTTAGTATGGCCAGAATGGTAATACAAAATTCTGATGAATGGTGAAGTTGGATTTTGTATTACTATTTTAGAAATGCTACTTTTAGAAAGTGAGCATTTCTGTACACTTAAATCCTTCTGTGCCTTCCAATGCACATCTGGCTAGGTTTAGTTGACAGCACCCTTGTGCATTCACAAACCCCAAACACAGGATGCTCCGTCACACTTGCATACATATGCATATTGAATGGGTCATCCCGGGTTGGGAGGGTAGAGGGCCTGACACTTACATGTCAAAGGACAGTAGCCTGCCCTCACATAAAGGACTACCGCACCCCCTACTGGGACCCCGGCAGACAGTATGGAACTGAAAGGGGACCTTGTGCACTTTTAAATCTCGATTTGAAGTCTCCCCGACTTCAAAGGCACATTTGGGGATTTATGCAGGGTATCTGACCCTACCAATATAGACACTTTTAAGGTAGACACTTCTACTTCATCAGATACTTCCTGGAGAAGAAAACTTGAACCAGAACCTGCAACCTGCCAAGCAGAACTGCCGGGCTGCCCAAAGGACTCACCTGGACGGCTTTTCTGAGAAGGACTGCTGCCTTGCTGTTGCAATGCTACCTTGCTGCTCTCTGGATGTACTGAGAAGTGCTCTCCCAGGGCTTGGATAGAGCTTGCCTCCTGTTCCCTGAAATGCCAGGACCAAAAATACTTTATTTCTGCAAAAGAACTCCTTGTGCAGCAAACCTCGATGCACAGCCTTCATGAAACGATGCCCAGCCTGCATCGTGGTGAGAAAATCACTGCACGCCAAACCAGAATGACGCAGCCCAACGTGACAAGAAGATCGATGCAGTGCCAGTGCTACGACCGGAAATTCAACGCACGGCCCACTGGATTGAAGCAAAGCCAAACCGGAATTAAACAGCCCGACCTTCTGAGAGGAATCAACCCAGCGCCTACTGTGCGGTAGAAATTTCCACGCATCGCCCACTGGATCAACTCAGCCCCTGTGACTTTGGCCGTCATTACAACCCTGGCGGGCGGTGTTAAAGCGGGGGTGATACCGCCAACAGGCTGGTGGAAAAAAATTGGATTACGACCGTGGCGGAAACCGCCCACATAGACAGCCACTTTAACACTCGGACCGCCACAGCGGTACAAACAAACAGCGCAGCGGACACCGCCAACAGACAGGCGTGAGACAATGTACCGACCTCCCTATGACAACACGCCTATCCGCCACCATTTCTGGGGCGGAACCAACGCAAATAAAAACACGGAGGAAACAGTACACAGAAGGGAAAACACTCACATCTCCATACCCCACGAGGACCCAGTACGCCATGGAGCCCGAATTGCAGATACTGCCGGCGATGGTCATCCTGCTCCTCTATCAGGAGATCCAACGACGGCGGCAGCGGCGACTACGGTGAGTACTCCCCTACAACACAGGGGAAGGGGAAGGGAAAAGAGAGTGACACACACACACACACAACACGCAATACCCCCACCCCCACCCTCACCCACAACACCATACACACAAACACATGCTGCAACATCACATATACACCCCCCAACCCCCTGGAAGAACGCAAGGACAAAAGGAAATGATTTGAACGAATGTAATCATGTGAAATATCATTATCAAAATGCAAAATCCAGTATATACAATTATGTACACCAAATACACAAGTCCGGATGGTGCACCAATCATTGTCCGTGGACCACTGGGCCCAAAATGCATGGGCTAGGCCAACACTAGATACCTGACTCCAAACGAAGAGAACACTGGAGGGGCATCACATAGAAAATATACAGACACCTCAGGGGGAGTGGGAGGGGGGGCACCTCAGCCTGATGAACGCACAACGCCACTGCTCCACGAGGGGGCTCCATGCCCACAGTTTGGTCCTGGGGAGTGCAAAGCCACAGTCTCTCAAGTCTTTTCAGTGGGTGGTTTGCCCACTGCTTTATCCTGGGGAGTGCAAAGCCACAGTCTCTCAAGTCTCTCCAGTGGGTGGTTTGCCCACTGCTTTATCCTGGGGAGTGCAAAGCCACAGTCTCTCTAGTGGATAACAGTCTCCACTGGTTCTGAAGGGGACTTTGTGCCCAGAGTGATTCATCCTGCCAAGGACTGAGGTAGTGGATGTATCTCTCCACTGGTTCTGGAGGGGGCCTGGTGCCCAGAGTGCTTCATCCTGCCAAGGACTGAGGTAGTAGGTGTATCTCTCCACTAGTTCTGGAGGGGGCTTTGTGCCCAGAGTGCTTCATCCTGCCAAGGATTGAGGTAGTGGATGTATCTCTCCACTGGGTCTGGAGGGGGCCTGGTGCCCAGAGTGCTTCATCCTGCCAAGGACTGAGGTAATGGGTGTATCTTTCCACTGGTTCTGGAGGGGGCTTTTTGCCCAGAGTGCTTCATCCTGCCAAGGACTGACGTAGTGGATGTATCTCTCCACTGGTTCTGGAGGGGGCTTTGTGCCCAGACTGCTCCACGTGCAGTGTGGCCGGAACAATACACTCACCTGGGTGTGTGTGCCACGAGATTGCTGAGGTACAGGTAGCATGATACGGCATGGAGGCAGAGACATACCCCACACTGCTGTGGCTTCGCATTCCATATGCAAGTGACAACTGTGATGACAGTGATGCTTCCTGGAAGCTGCCCAGGGTCCTGGAACTCACCAACAGCCTCGGACAACTGACCACTAGAGATGGTAGCCACGTCAGCAGTGGTGCCACTGTCTGAGGACGTCACGGGGCCGCTGGCGGTGCTTGCGGCGGTGCCAGTCACGGCAGTGCTTGTAGCAGTGTCAGTCGCGGCAATGCTTGCAGTGGGGTCTCTGGCAACGGTGCTTGCTGTGGGGTCTGTGGCGGTGGTGCTGGGTGCGGGGTCTGTGGCGGCGGTGCTGGCGGCAGGGTCTGTGGTGGTGCAGGTGGCGGTGCAGGTGGCGGTGCAGGTGGCAGTGTTCTCTGCCGTACAAGTTGGTGTCAAAGTGGACAGAAGGTGTGACACTGGTCCCTCAGTCGGTGCCACCATGCCCTCTCCTGACCTGCCTTTCAGTTTTTGGCCCTTCCCCACCTTTGATGGTGGCACAGCTGTCTTGCCACTATCCCCTTTCGCTTTCCCTGACCACTTGGTGGCAGGTGTTTTCGGCTTGTCCCTCCGTGATATGGGCACCTTTTTCACCTTGGCAGGTAGCGGAATGTCCTTGCCCTCACTCCGTGGCACACTGGCAGGCCTGATGGTTGGCGCACTCCATGACCCCGCAGTTGCTGGCGCCTCCTTGCCTGGGGATGTGGTGGCTGAGGTGCTGAACTGGGACCTGGTAAGCCTGGCACTAGGGGAAGGACGGGGGAGGTGTAGGGAAGAGGTCAACGTTAGCCAGGAAAAGTTATTTTGACACAGTGGGACGAGTAGATGGAGGGGGTTTGGGAGTGGAGGTAGAGGTAGAGGTAGAGGTTGTAGGAGGTGTATGTCTGCTGAATTTGGGTGAAGGTGCATGGGCTGGAGGCTGTTGTGAGGTGAATGGCTGTTGGGTGGGTGTGTGTCTGGGTTTGGGTACTTTGGGAGGAGGGCTCACAGACACACTGGGAGAGGACACTGGGGATGTGTGAATGGTAGTGGGGGTGGTGAGTGCACATGAGCGGTGTGTGGTGATGGGCGTGCTGGTGATGGAGGTAGTGGCTGAGGATGTAGTGCATGCAGGTGTGAGTGGAGACGAGACAGGGAGGGAGGAGGGAGACATGGAGGAGGGGGACACAGTGGAGGCAGTGGATGTTGGTATTTGTGCATGGGTATGATGCTTGTGTGAGTGCCTGTGAGATGTGTGGTACTTATGTTTGCCTGAGCTACTCTTGTGTGTTGATGTGCGTGCATGCTGCTCTGATGGTGTGCTTGGAATAGGCTGAGGTACAGAGGATTGGGTATGGATGGAGGAAGTTGGAGGGGGGAAGCTGGACACAGGGACAATGGCTGCCATCAGTGCTGAGGCCAGAGCATGAAATGCTCTCTGTTGGGCTGCCTGGCCAGAATGAATGCCCTCCAGGTATGCATTTGTTTGTTGCAAATGCCTCTCAACACCCTGGATGGCATTCAGAATGGTAGACTGCCCAACGGTGAGGGATCTCAGGAGGTCAATAGCCTACTCACTGAGGGCAGCAGGGCTGACTGGGGCAGGGCCTGAGGTGCCTGGAGCGAAGGAGATGCCCACCCTCCTGGGTAAGCGGCACAGGACACACGCTGAGGGGCTGCTGGGAGGGCGGTGCTGGTAGGGGGGGTGGCGGCTGTACCTGTTGATGTGATGGGCACAGAGGTGCCAGCCACCGCCAGGGAGCTCCCATCAGAGGAGGAGTCGCTGTCGCTGGTCTCTGCTCCTGTCCCCGGCCTGGTGCTCCCCTCGCCCTCCGTCCCACTGGTGGCTTCAGACTCCATTGTTTTGCCCTCAAGGGCCAAAGTGGGATGCAGCTCCCTCCTGCTCCGGTGCCAATGCCCCTCTGCCAGATGATGCTATTGCACACAAGAACAGGGAGACCACAAAAAGGGGGGGGGAGACAGGAGAAAGACATGTTCAGTGCATGCAACACCACTACCGTTGGCGGACTCAACAGACACAGCAGCCCTCTGCACTACGTCATGCACTTATAGTTCCTAGATTAATCACATGCTCATGGGGTACAAGGCCTAAGCCCGATTGCTGCACACCTGGAAGTCACAGGAGCCTGACTAGGTGTAGATGGCGCCAACCACTAGTGGGGTTGGGGTGCCACAGGGCCTACCTCACAAGGGACCTTGCCTACCAAGATCGCCCTGGCCTAGGAAAACCCACTGCCCACCTCTCCCACCCAGACACCTCGTAATGTGTGCAGAGTCAGATGAATGAGAGTGTACTCACCCCTTGTGGCTACTGTGATGCCCTCAAGCACCCATCCAACTCCGGATACGCCACAGCCAGGATCCGGAAGATCAGGGGGGTCATGGTGCGATGGGCACCCCTCCCACGTTGGGAGGCCATCCCTAGCTGGGCCTCCGCCGTCTTCTTGCCCAAGCGGCGCAGGTCCTCACATCTTTTACGGCAGTGGGTGCTCCGTCTGTGGTGGACCCCCAGGGTCCGGACGTCCTTGGCAATGGCACGCCAAATAGCCTTCTTCAGGTGGGCGCTGACCTAGAGGAATAGTACAGGGGGAAAGGAAACTCATTACCCGTCAGGACCGTCATACTCATTGGCCCACGTTCACTCTCTTGCCCTGACGTACATACACTCACCGTCCGCACATGCAGGACTCAGCCCTCCCCCCCCCATTTATCTTCCATCCATACCACTCCAAACAGGCATTGCCCATGCAGCATGCTCACAGTGTACTCACCTGTTTGTCTGGAGGACCGTACAGTTGTGTGTACTGGGGGAGGACCCCATCCACTAGTTTCCCCAACTCCTCCGAAGTGAAGGCAGGGGCCCTTTCCCCAGACACATGAGCCATCGTCGCTTCCAGACACAGGTCACAGCAGCACTTGCAGTGTAGGTCCTCACCTGTTGAAGGTCAGGTGTCAATCGAGTGAACAGACAGAAAATGGCGGTCACGTCCGCAGCGGTGCGTACCGTCACCGTCGGCGTACATCGTCATTGGCTCCTCAGACCCATAGGGTCCCATGTTAACCAATGCTGGATTGCGCCGCGGTCTTCGACCACCAACCGTGATGGTGTACAACGCCACCACAGTTACCTCATATCCCCTTGTCCCACCTTACAGGTCAGACAGCCGCCATTTCAGGGGGCCACATGGCATTAATATTAACTGTGTCACACCAATGTGGCCTTGAATACACACAGTTACAGGCACATTGCGGATTAATAAATGTGTGCAAATTACATTTTGTGATACCTCAGTGTTGGCTGACTCTGTGCTCGCTGTTCTCCTCCATAGGGGACGTCTGATGGGGCAGGTGATGAGATGGTGGCATCCTCCAGTGTACAGACCGCTGGTGGACCTGTCGACAATGGAAGAGAGACACATAACAGTCACCTAGAGACCTGATCGTGCAACAATCCATGAACTGGGTGCCCAGTTGGAACCAGACCTTATGTCAGCTCTATGCCATCTCATAGGAATCCCCCCTCTAGTGCAGGTCCTGTCAGTACTCCATTTCCTGGCAAGTGGTTCCTTTCAAACAACAGTGGCCATTGCATCAGGGATGTCCCAGCCAATTTTCTCTAACGTGTTGCCGGAGTGTTGTCTGCCATGCTGAAACACATGCGCAGCTACATCGTGTTCCCTCAGGTGGAGGATTTGCCCACAGTGAAAGGTGACTTCTATGCCCTGGGACATATCCCCAGCGTCATTGGTGCCATTGATGGGACACATGTGGCCTTGGTACCCCCCCTGCAGGAGTGAAAAGGTGTACAGAAACGGGAAGAGCTACCATTCTATGAATGTGCAGATGGTGTGTTTGGCAGACCAGTACATCTCCCATGTGAATGCCAAATTTCCTGGCTCAGTGCATGACACTTAAATTTTGAGGAATAGCAGCATCCCTTATGTGATGGGGGAAATCCAGAGGCACCGTGGCCCATATTTATACTTTTTTAGCACTGCATTTGCGTCATATTTTGACGCAAAAGTGGTGCAAACTTACAAAATCCAATTGTATTTTGTAAGTTTGCGCCGCTTTTGCGTCAAAAAGCGGCGCAAATGTGGCGCTAAAAAAGTATAAATATGGGCCCGTGTGTGGCTAATAGGTGAGGACACAGACCCTATACAGTGTGAATAGGTGTCTGGCTATGGGGTTGTCCCTATGGGTTAGTGTGTGTCTAACAGTTGTCCCTCCATATTTGCAGGTGACTCTGGTTACCCCAACCTGTCATGGCTACTGACCCCAGTGAGAAATCCTAGGACAAGGGCAGAGGAATGCTACAATGAGGCACATGGGCAAACTAGGAGGCTGATTGAACGCACCTTCGGCCTCCTGATGGCCTGATTCTGGTGCCTCCATATGACAGGTGGTTCTCTCTATTACTCACCAAAGAAGGTGTGCCAGATCATCGTGGCCTGCTGTATGCTGCACAACCTGGCTTTGCGACGCCAGGTGCCTTTTCTGCAGGAGGATGGGCCAGCTGGTGGTATTGTGGTAGCTGTGGAGCCTGTGGACAGTGAAGAAGAGGAGGCAGGAGAAGATGATATCGACAACAGGAACAACATAATCATGCAGTACTTCCAGTGAGACACAGGTAAGAAGATGTCACTGCCTCCCATATCTCATACTATTATTGGAGCTAGCATAAGTCTGTCATTTTCACTCAGTGTATGGATCCTGACTTATCACTTTGCCTTTCCATTTCACAGATGTGGGTCCCACTTTGTGCCCTCTGCTATATTTCCTCCTGGCCTACAGCTGTGTTACATCGGTACGTGCACAAGTAAATTGACATTGCTATATTCCATGGTTATTGCAATTACACGTTTGTGAAAGCACAGACTGACTCCAGATTGTTTTGTAATTTAAGTGTGTTTATTTCTGTGCAAAATAGTGGAGGGAGTTGTAAAATGGGCAGGGGGGATGGTGGAGGAATGTCCATGGCAGAGTCCAGTCTATTTGTTTCACAGGTGCATTGTCCAAAGGGGCATAGGAAGTGAAGCAATGGCAGTTGAAGGATGGACAGGGTGAGGAAGTGGGACAGAAGGGTTACATTCAGGGGGGTCTCATTTCCTGGCGGGGGTCTTGGCAACGTTCTGTCTTGTTCCTGGATCTCAGGGACCGTTTGCGAGGTGGTACTGCATCTGCAGGGGGTGGGGTTCTGGTGTTGTGTTCCTGTTGCGGTACCTCCTGTCCACTCGTGCCGGCGGAGGTGGAGGGCTGTTCATCGTCCAGGCTAGTGTCAGGGGCCCCTTGTTGTGCCACAGTGTCCCTCCTGGTGTTGACAAGGTCTTGCAGCACCCCTGCAATGGTGACCAGGGTGTTGTTTATGGACTTTAGGTCGTCCCTGATCCCCAAATAGTGTTCCTCCTGCAGCCTCCTGAAACTTGGCCAGTACCGTTGCCATCGTCTCCTGGGAATTATGGTAAGCTTCCATGATGTTGGAGAGGGCGTCATGGAGAGTGGGTTCCCTAGGCCTGTCCTCCCCCTGTCGCACAGCAGTCCTCTCAGCTTCCCTGTTTTCCTGAGCCTCTGTCCCCTGAACCGTGTGCCCACTGTCACTGCCCCAAGGTCCCTGATTTTCTTGGGTTGGTGGGTTTGCCTGGGTTCTCTGTAGTGGTGGACACACTGTTTATTGACGTGTGCTGGGGACAGAGGGATGGACCTGCTGGGTGGGTGCTGTGCTGGTGGTTCCTGAGCGTGAAGGCTCTGTGGTGGCTTGTGCCAGTGTCAGGGGAACCGACTGTCCTGAGGTCCCTGATGGGCCGGGCTGGTCATCTTGATCCAGTTGTGCAGAGCAGCTGTCATCACTCTGGGTCTCTTCTGTGGAGGGACTGGATCTGTCTGGTACCTCCTGTCCGATGATGTTGAGTTGGGGTCCTGCAGGGGTGTAAAGGTATGATCATGCATCTGTGTGTGCCATCGTGTGCAATGGGTGAGTGACCCTGTACTCCAGTGCTTGCATTCTTGTCTTGGTCCTTGTGTGATATTTGGTTTGGGGTCTGTGTGGGTATCTGTAGTAGACATGCTTTGGTGATGTGTGTCCATGCTTTGGTGTTGCATGCAGTGCTTGGTATTGGGAAGGGTGGGTTGTGATATTGAGGCATATGTGAGGTGTTGCAGTGATGGGGGTGAGGGTTGGAGTAAGTGATGGCATGCAGGTGGGGGGGGGCATGAGGTCGTAAAGATTTGACTTACCAGAGTCCAGTCCTCCTGCTACTCCTGCAAGGCCCTCAGGATGCAGTATTGCCAAGACCTGCTCCTCCCATGTTGTTAGTTGTGGGGGGGGGAGGGGTTGGGGGTCCACCACCAGTCCTGTGTACAGCAATCTGGTGTCTAGAGACCACGGAATGCACCTTCCCCCGTAGGTCATTCCACCTCTTCCTGATGTTATCCCTAGTTCTTGGATGCTGTCCCACTGCATTGACCCTGTCAACAATTCTGCACCATAGCTCCATCTTCCTTGTAATGGAGGTGTGCTGCACCTGTGATCCGAATAGCTGTGGCTCTACCCGGACGATTTCCTCCACCATGACCCTGAGCTCCTCCGCAGAGAACCTGGAGTGTCGAGGTGCCATGATGTGGTGTGGGTGATGTGTGAGGTGGTGTGTGTTGTGATGTGTGAGGGGATGTGTTGGTGTGTGTTATTTGAGGTGCATGGATGTTGTGTAAGTGATGGTGTTGTGTGTCTGTGGATGCTGGTTTTGTTTATGGTGGTGTCTCTCTCTGGCTTGGTTTCAGAAATCTGGTAGTAAGGGTTTGAGAGTGATGTGGGTGTGTGCTTTATATTGGATTGGGTGTGTGGGTGTGGTGTGTGTATGTTTGTCAGGTTTGTGTATTTTGAATAGTCCAATGTGGTTGTGTTTTGTAAATGTTTGTCTATTTTGAGCGTGTCGTTGTGTAGCGCCAATGGAATACCGCGGTTGAAAGACCGCTGCGTGGATTCGTGGGTCGTGATAGTGTGGTGGTATTCCTGGTGGCGTGACTGTGTCGGTTTTGTTATCGCCAGTTTATCACTGACCTTTGGTGTGGCAGGCTTGTGTGGGTGTCTGGATTATGGCGGATTCTGAGCAGTGGGTCGTAATAGCTGTAGCAGAATTCCGCGGCTGCAGCAGTATGTTGGCGGTCTTCTGCACGGCTGTAAGTGGCATTTACCGCCAGGGTTGTAATGAGGGCCATAGTGACTTTTTCAGCGATTTTCTTCAGCGGGATGACCCTGCAAGTCAAGCCGGGTCACGATTGAGGCAAGCCGGCTACGGTTGCCTCAGTGGGTCGATCCCTCTATGGAGCTTTTTTGAAAAAGTTCTCCATTCTTTTCCAAACTTCTTGATCTTCTTCCAGAAGTTCTTTTAAGGTCTTTTAGGAGTCCACAGCTCACCTCAAGGTTCCAGATGCTCTGAGTTGCTCCTTGAGGGTGAAGACTACGACTTCCACAATGCACCTTGTTCAAACTCCAAATTGGCCATTGGACAGTGGTCAGCTAGTCAGTTTCTTCAGGACCTGAGACAGGGGACTCTGGTTAGCAATTTTTCACCTGTAGCAAACAAGGAGTCCCTCCTTGAACCAGTTGAAGCCAGGCAAAGTTATTCTTGTGGTGAAGCCCAAGTGTGCATCTGGTGCATTCCTTCACAGTGCAGTGTCCAGGTGCAGGTCAGGGGTCCACCAGGGCAGTCCTTCTCCTGATGTTCTTCCTTATAGGGATCTGTTAGGGATCTGAGCTGTGGGTGCAGCTCTGCCATATTTATCCTTGCTCCTGGGTGAAAACAGGGGTGTCCTGGTTGTCCAGTCAGAGGCAGGGACCTTCCCTCTGTGATGACCACTTCCTGGGAAATGTGGAAAAAATCAATCCCAGAGAACAACATTCTTCAAAAATCCATCAGTGCTGAAAATTATTTTTGGAGGTTAGATCTGGCAGAGCCCACCCAATGGTGTGGCTAAACATTCTAAACACACCCCTCTTCTGCCCTTTCCTAATCTAATCAAGAGGGCACCTAATTGGCTGGGGTTGTAGGATATGAGGGAGGTGCTGAGGTGTCCCAAATGTCCTTCCCTTCCTTTGAAGACCAGTTTGGCAGTCCTCCCCCTTCCTACTTCCCCATCTTCTAAGGCAGATCTCCTTCCGCAGGCACATCCTTTGTGTCCAGCCCAGGCCTCTTCACACCTCATCAAGGCAGCCTGGCCAGGCTGCCAGAGGCTGGCCAATCAGAGTAGGGCATGACAGAGCTGAATTTGGCAACTTTTCAGGTAGAGTTTAAAACTTTTTACCTAAACTACTCATATTAAATCATCCAACAATTGTAAGTTGTGGGATTTAGTATAGCAATTAATTTGATACCAAACTTGAGGTATCTAACACTTATAAATTAAAAGAAAGTCTCTCCTTTCTAGCCTATGGATACCATTCATTACAATGAGGGAAAAACAAATTTGGCTGTTTTACCTCATCAGGGCTCATAAAACTATTTTTGTAAGGTTCCTTCATATAGTTACATGGCACCCAACCCTAGGGACACATAGGGCACACCTTAGGGGTGACTTATCTGTAAAAATAAGGTATTTTAAGACTTTGGAAGTACTTTTAATTCCTAAGTCGAATTTGCATATAACTTTAATTAAAAAGCAGGTAGCAAGGCAGCTCTGCCTTTAAAATGACACTGGGCACCTCCGCAGTGATAATTTTGCTACCTCTAAGAATCTCTTTTCTGGAAAATCACAGGGCCAAACAGTATCCTTCCCTATAACCTCCTTTCCGCGCATCCTTTTTAGCTCAGTTGGATATCTCTAGGCTTGGTGAAGGTAAAGTGCTGTGAAATTGGTCTTCTAGTGGGTCAGATTTATTAATACCCTGTGGGGCTCAATTCTGTGGGATTGTATTGTGGCCCTAATGCTACATAGGTATAGGTGGAACAGATGTAACATGACCTGGAGTCCACTGCGGTCATGTGCTGATACTATGGGCCTGATTCTAACTTTGGAGGACGGTGTTAAACCGTCCCAAAAGTGGCGGATATACCACCTACCGTATTACGAGTCCATTATATCCTATGGAACTCGTAATACGGTAGGTGGTATATCCGCCACTTTTGGGACGGTTTAACACCGTCCTCCAAAGTTAGAATCTGGCCCTATGTGTTATGTAAGAGGGTGTTGTGTAGTGCATGTGGAATGCTGGTGTAGATTTTGATGTCATTATAAGTAACATGGTAGAGGTCCCTACACAAGTGTAGTAACATTTTCTGAATGAACTGTTAGAAATGGGGTCTTTGGTTGGCAGTTAAGTTACCCACTATCCAAGCAAAGACCCTCACTCTAGCCAGGGTAAAGGAGAATCACTCTCAGTTAACTTCCGCTCACCCCCTTGTTTGCTTGGCACGAGCAGGCAGGCTTAACTTCAGAAGCAATGTGTAAAGTATTTGTACTAACATACACAGTAACTCAGTGAGAACACTATAAAATGACACAACACAGGTTTAGACGAATAAGTAATATGTATCTAAACAAAACAGGACCAATATGAGTAAAATCCAACATACACAAGTCAAGTAAGGAATTTTAAAAAGAATAAGATTCTTAATCCTTTTAAAATAGTAAGAATGTTGTTATTTCACAAAAGCACCTGGGCAGCTCAAAAATAAAGCTCCACAAGTTGGTGTGCGTTGAAAAAGGCCCACTAGTAGCATTTGATTTACAGTCCCTGGGCACCTCTAGTGCACTGTACTAAGGACTTACTAGTAAATCAAATATGCCAATCATAGAAAGTCAATTACACATTTTACATAGGAGCACTTGCACTTTAGCACTGGATATCAGTGGTAAAGTGCCCAGAGTAACAAAAACAGCAGAAACAGAGTCTAGAATACATCAACAACCTGGGAAACAGAGGCAAAAAGTTAGGGGTTGACCATGCCAAGGATGCCACATCATCTAACAAACTCCATAAGACTAGGCTGTTCCTTAGCAAATAAATGTGGTGACCATAATAGATAGAGAATGTACACATGCAAAATGACATACCTTTCTGAACATCTTGGGATGAATCCAGGGGAGATATCTGTAGCCCTCTGGTGGTTGGATTTTCTTAGTTTCAAGACATTAATCAGAGATAACTTTGTAGGGACTTTCAAATTTGGCTTGCTTCCATTACCTTACAAAATTTCAAATATAGACATCTAGACCAGGTTGGGATGTTTGATATGGTAGTTTGGTGGTGGTGAACTTGGAGTTATGATGACTGACCTGTTTTGGTTGGTTCAGAGAGACCTACATGTAATTCATCCCCTAGTGCTTGAGAGCTAACCTCAGTACTTAATTTGGTCCGTCATTTTGAGATGGGTGTCCTCATCACTCTACCAGAGGTGGTGATTGCTGCTCGGCGTGCAAACAAGGTTATAGTCAGGCAGTGGAGCCATTTCTTGTTACGGCTGGTGGAAGTTCTACTTATTTTAATTTTTAACAGGCCGTTGAATCTCTCAACAATTCCATTGCTTCGGGGGTGGTACACTGAGGCAAGTTTATGTGTAAAGGATGCAGATTGAACATGGTGTTCACAAAGTGCTTTCCATTTTGCAACCAGATGATGTCTGGTACACCCCCACCTGGGTATTACTTCTCTGGCAAGGAACATTGCCACTGCCTTCACATCACAGAGCACGCAAGGACCAGCTTCAATCCACCTAGAGTATTGGCAGACCACTACAATCAGGTACAGATAGTTAGCACATCGATCGATAATGTCAATGAAGTCGATGTGTAATGCTCTGAAAGGCCCTGTTGTTCTGGGGATAGCCGATCTTACGACCTTGAGAATAAGTTTGGATAAGTATAATTGGGAAATTAAGCATCCACTTAAATACATTGTCATGGTTTAGGTAAGATTGGGACTGAATCAGTCACTCTGAAGTTCTGCTATCTTGTTGTGTTTGGCTGTATGCGTTGATAAGTGTAACTGTGGTTAAGCTATGTTGATTAAGCTCTGTGCCATGATGAGTTTCCCTGTGGGTGGGTGTCAATATTTGAGGGTGTGTGCAGTCTACGTGCAGCAACTGGCTACCCATTGCTCCATTTCTTCAGGAAATGCTGTTTCCTGCAACTATCCTCAAGTAAAATCCTGTGGTTTCCTTGTGAGACTTGTCCTGACAGGCTTTCACCTCTGATGCCTGTTGTAAGGGAAGTACACATGCCTCCTCAACTGTACCATGAGCTGCCCTTTTTTAAGATTGTTTGGATAATGCATTTCTTTGGGATACAAAATCCTTGACACCGGTATGGGCGGCGCATTTTACCACTGCCACGTGTTTAGGTAGGGTCAGCTCATCGGTCAGCAATATGCAACGGGTGTGCCATCTGATTTCAGAAACCTATGCTGCAGTGTACGTAGGCTGAATCTGAGTAAATGGTTACTGTTTTTCCTGAGAATTCATTAAGGGCTTTGATTAATGCGGTCAGCTCTGCCGTCTGTGCTGAGAGTTGGGGAGGAGAGCTAGCTGCACGGTGACCAGCAGATCTTCTGAGGGCACATGCCTATGGACCATTAGTACTGCCACCCCATGCCACAAAAGACAATAGGCATTTGGCATACCAGGTAAGGGTCGTTTAATTAAACATTACAACCAGGACAGCAGTTACAGAACCTGGGTCTGATGACTCTCCGTGTACAATCGGTCAGAGTGGTGTTTTATCAATTTCTTTGGGTACAATAAAATACTTACAAAATTCCTTTTGAGGCGAAAAATTTGGAGAATTGTCATGGACTCATTATTAGGGTTGTGTTAACAATTGCAGGTGGGCCTTAACCTTGAGTGACACAATGTGGGCCAGTGAGGATATGTCCAGATGTCCAGCCTGAGGGGCACATGGTTGCGGCATGTTGCTTTGTGCTCTGTGTTCTAATCGGTTAAGTGTTTCTAAGTACATGCTATATTTAACATTATGGTGTTTTGGGGAAAGCATGCATCCCTCTGGCAATGTGTGTTTTATTGGGGCCAATCTTCTGGGACCAATGTAGTGTTGTTGTGCCTATTTGTTGGATTTGATCTAAGTTTCCTGTTTCCTCATTTGTCTGCTGGCTACATGCCATCCCACCTGTGACCTGTCAGTCAGTAACCTCAGGAGTAGGTCTAAGAGCCTCCCTGACCATGGATCTTCATGGTGGGGCTGATGAGAGTTCATGACTGTTCCAAAAGACAAATTGTCTTCTAGTGAAGATAGAAGAGAAGAGAAAGAGTAGCAGGAAGAAAATAAATTGCCACTTCCGAAGAAGGCTTCTAACATTTAGAAACATTTCTCCATCCTTTCAAGAAAAAATCCCAATGGCCAATGCAAAAATGCAGCAAAAAATGCCGAGAGGTACAGTGAAGAAGTACTGCATGGCACATACTTCATGTGGTAGCATATGAAAACCTTAATACAAATAGGAATGACATGATGATCAGTGAGAGTATAGGTGGTGAAGATTATCAGGAGCTAGACCATCGTGGATTCCTTAGCACCCGACCAGATGCTTACCATCTTCGCTGTTTCAGTAAAACTGCAAGACATGGTGACTCCGGTGCCTGTAGGACTAAAAATGTCATCTGTTGCCCAGTTTATGGGCACTCTCAACAAACATAATTGTTCACTTTTTTCAACTCACCATTCCAGCTTCCTTTTCTATTAAAGACTGGAGCCAAGTTGACTGCTCTTACTCCTTTTACTAACCTTGTTAGTTTTTGTTCTATAAGAAAAGAGCAAACAAAATTAAAAAAAAAATCTGAAAATTATGGTTCCTTTTTATACCCACTTCATCTATTCAAAGAAAGAGATAACTACATGTTTTACATTTTTGTACAATTTTAGGGATTGGCTGTCTGAGTGGCTATGTGGGTGTGCCAGTAGCTGTGTGAGTGTCTGTATAGTGTGTTAGGGATGTAAATGTCTGTGTGGGTATATGAGTGTGTGAGCCGGTGTGAGCTTGGCTATATGGGTGTGTGAGTATTTGAGTGGGTGTTTGAGTACTTGTATGGGTGTGTTAGTGGGTGTGAAAGTGCATGGGTGTGTGAGTAGCTGGGTGAGTATATGCATGTGTGTGCAAGTGGGTCTCTGAATGACTGTGTGGGTATGCAAGAAGTGAGTGTCTGTATATGTCTGTGTGTGGGCGTATGAGTAACTTGTGGGACTGTAAGTGGTTGTCTATATAAGTGGGTGTATGTGTTTTTAATTGTAGGTCAGAACAACCCCACAATGTAATGTATTCTAATACAACACCACTGGGAAACTAATTTTCAAACCACATTACATCAATAGATGTGCCCTTCATCTGTAAAAACAAAAAAAAAAAAAAAAAATATGAATTAATATCACAATTTATAAAATGATAAATTAAACTTAAACTTTTTGCAATGCATATCTTTATAATAGCAATAAATCACTGCACTTTTCTCTTGCTATAATGCTATGTTATCATAACAATAAAATTTAACTTTCCCTTTTCTACTGTTCTTAGACTTTAATTCCTTTACAACATAAATGATATATTGTATGAAGAATCATTCCCGACCTTTGGGGAAAAAGAATCACATAGACTGTATAAAACAAAAAAACACAACTGCACAGTATGTCACTGCAAATAAGCAACACTCCACATTGCACACTCTGCATTTTTTTAAATTATCATCTTTATCTATGTTTGTTGTACTAATTCAAAGAAACATATGCTGAAAATTAGAACTTCATAATTAGAAGTGCTACAGCAGCAGTAGGCACACCAGCATAGGTAAAGGCTTATAAAGACATCAACCTTGGAAGGCTGCAAAATGTCATGAATCCTCAAAACGCATCTATAATAACTAGAATATACCACTTTTACAACTATCAACCACCTTAGAACATTTGTTCCAAAAACAAAAAATAGGAATTTGGTAACTTCTGAGGCAGTGTGTTCCTGAATTTGAGGTTTCACTCAGTACATTCTGTCATCCACTTCTACGTTTTAAATAGACAGTACTACAACCAGATCTCATACTAACTCTTTCATTAAAAGTGATAGTGATAGAAGTTCATATTTTATCAAAAATATCTATTTGTCCTGCTTTAAAGTTAGTCATCTCAGTATCTAATTCACTGCCACCTGCCCTTATCATTGTAGCATTAAAATCACATGCCAGTTTTCCTACTCAGAAAGTCGACACAACATCTGTTTGACATTTTGAACATACAATATTTTGGTTAGTTTTTCTCTCTAATCTCTTAAACATCACACTTTGAAATGTGGTAACATTAAATAAATAAAACACTCTGATTCTATTTGTGTAGTTGTATATGATCAATCATCACATTCATGGTGCCGCAAGTGACTAAGACCAAATAACATATTAACAGGTAGCTCCACTTCTTCAAAAACAGCAAATATCACAATTAAAACCCCCTGTGTATCCTCTTGAGTATTTTGAGTGAACTCTACAGATCTGCTACATATATCTACAGTGTCTTGAATTACTGATGCACAATGCATTTTAGTTCTCTCAATATGCAAACTGTGTCAACAAATTAAAATGTTTCTCTACAAATAAATACACTGCAAACTCTAGGCACTTTTCCTTCTTTTCTTCAGTTTCCAAGCACATATCAACATTTCAAATTTGCACTTTCTAATGGGTGCACCAACAACAAATTCAAACATAGGGGGTAAAATTTACAAGCCACTTGCACCCCCAAAGCTTCATTTTTTTTTACGCTATGGCAGAGCTAAACAGTCCCCCACCCTGTGCCATATTACAGACTGGTGCAATGATACCATTACGTCACTTTGTAAACCGTTGTGCCACATTATAACTCTGCAGGTATAATGTATGCAAGGGAGGCATTCCCCCACTAGGAGGCCTGCAGGAATAGTGCAGTGAAATCTATAAGATTTCACTGCATCATTCTAGCAACATTTTTTAATGCCTGCTCAGGGCAGGCGTTAAATTGACACTAGGTTGTTTTCAATGGGCCTCCCCGAGCTTTAATGGACTAGCATCAACATTTCTGAAACAAGTCCACTAAAGTGCTACAACTGCATCAGGAATTCTGATGCAGCTGTGCAAACGAACGCCATGGTGTGCTGTAAATACAGGGCTACCATGGTGTCGTTAGGGGGGAGCATGGTGGCCCAAACAAACTTGTGCATCATTATCAATGCACCAGATTGTTCTAAAAGAGGCCCATAGTTTGATTTCTCTGTAGAAACATTAGACTTTGCTACTTCTGATCTAAGGTTACCAGTATTTATGTCTGTATTTTGTTCCCTTACACCTGAACATTCGACCTCCTCATTTTGCCCAGATTTCACTGCAGGACCAAAGAAATATAAATAAATATCTTCACAAACATTTTCAACCTCTGACACTGTATCATGTAGAGGAGCTTTGTACATTTCTCCTAAACACAATGTGGGACTCTTTACAAAGTAAAGTCTTATAACTAAATTTAGCATTTTTCAATGATAAACAATCAACATTAGGAAATGATGAAAGGTGCTTGTTCACACTTGCTAGTGATTGTCCTTGGAAAAAAGAATATTTCCTGACTCTGCATGGATCTAATGTGTGCAACATTGGAATTTTCCACTTTACACTTCTAGCTGGAAAGTGACATGGAAAATATTTTAATATATCAATGGCTTCCTAGAGAATTCTGCAAATACTTTAGTAGTACTGCAAATACTACTAAAGTCCCATTCATACACAGGAGCCTGCCTTGTAGCCCTACACCTATCTCTTCCTCTACATTTCTAGGAATCATCTCCTCTTTTGCAATGGGAGTACCATCTTTTACATCATAGCATCAGCCAAATGTTTCAACTGCATGCACTAATGTGTTCTGCTTTAAGTAGCTTTCTTCATTAAAGAGATCCTCAGTACTAGATATATGCTTCCATTGTCCTTGGAAAATTTTGCAAAAATTACTTTTAATAATGAGCTTTTTTTGCTTCTTCTCTTCATAGACAACACTGTGTTATCCAGTGGTTTCATTCTGTTTCTCATTAAATGAATAATTTGTACTTCAGGCCAATCACTTCATCAATCACACTCTCAATATATTGTTTGTGTTTCAGTGCTGCCTTTCTCCACTTATACTACTTTATGTTTCATACCAGATTCTGTATTGCCCTACTTCTAAACATTCTAAATCGTATTTCTTTAAATTCGTTCTGCCACCTTATCAAAGTAGGGGTATTTCTTATATGATTTTTCAATTTCAATCTAACTTATTCCTTCTCTTTTAGGAGTTGATTTTAAACCTCACTTTTTGTTTTAATCTTTAGCCACATTTTGCATTTTTCCACATGTTGCTTTAACAAACTCCTTAGTGCTCTCACCAGCATCTCTTTGTTTCCAAGCACGTTCTCTTCTTCATGTTCTTTTTTTATTCTCACTTTTAAGCAGATAGTTCTCTTTCTTCTGTTTTCTCTCCTTAGTGTATTTCTCAGCATTGCAAATCCTACTCTTTAAACACACATAGATATCTGAAAATACTATTATAATATGTATTCTATAAACAAGTGAGTAGCTATATAAGTGGTTATGCCAGGTTATAAACAGCTGTGCAAGTGTGTGTGTATAAGTGGGTATAAGAGTGGTGGTATGTGTGTGTGAGTGGTTGAGTGGATATATGAGTGAATGTATCAGTGCCTATGTGGGTATGTCTCTGGATATATAAGTAGCTGTGTGGGAGTGTGACTGGGCATGTTAGTGACTGTATAGGTGTCTAAATAGGTATGCATGTGGCTGTATGGATTGGTAAATGGCTGTGTTAGTGGGTGTTTGTGCAAGTGGCTCTGTTAGTGGTGGAGACATAAGTGGGTATGTTTACAAGTGGCTCTGTTAGTGGTGATTACATAAGTGCTGTGTGGGTATGTCAATGGATATGTAAGTGCCTCTGTTGCTGTCTGACTGGTGTGTGTGCTGCTCTATGGTTTTGTAAATATGTATGTGGGTGGCTGTATCATTGGGTGACTGAGTATGTAACTGGGTGTATGGGTGTGTAATGCATGTGTAATTGACTGTCTGAGTGCTGGGTACATGAATGGCTGTATAGGTGTGACAAGGTGCTACAATGTCCTTATGGCTGTGTGAAATACTTTGTAAGGGGATATATATGTAAGTAAATGGATGTCTGTATGCTTTTATGGGTGTGTGACTAACTGTATCTGTCACTGTCTGGCTATATGAGTGATGGGTACATAAGTGCTTTTGTAGGAGTTTACCTGGGTATGTAAGTAACTGGCTGACTTTGTGAGTGGGTACAAATGACATACTATTACATTAAATACTATAAGGAAGCACCCACATCTAAGTTCAAACACATTCATTAATACTGACTTAATAAAAAATAAACGTTTTCAGTCTAATAGTTCTTCCTCATTTGCTCTTCACTGTATTTTATGTTCTCATCTAACCTCCCTCCTATGTTTCCTTTTCCTGTATTGTCTAGAAGCTGCACATTTTGTTCAGCTCATATACAACCATAGGCGTTTTATTAAATATGTTTTTATAACACAACCTAATTACCATACCTGTAAAATCTCTTTGCTATTGTCCAACTTTTACCAACTTATATTTTAATATCTGTTAATTTGTTTTCCACTGCAAATTTCAAGTCAGGAATATGGCAATGCACCTCCACTCAGTTCACAAATATCAATAATGGCTACATTCCCACTGTGCTTTCAATCATACCCCTGTACTCAGCCAAATACAGACTTCCTTTCATCTTTTGTCTTTGTTATGCCACTTCTAAATGGTCATTTAACCCATTCTATGTTTCCTGTAAAGAAACCCAGTTTGGTAGTTTTTTTGCATATCCGTGGATCCACCCCTGACCACACAGGAGGGCTGCGCTGAGCCCAGTGGTGTACCCATGGAACTACAAACAACCTACCAAATTTTGCTTCTTTACAGGATCCGCATATCCATACAAAAGCCCTTAAGAGCATTCAACAATCTGTTGTCAATGCTTTTCATTCATATTTTAGTTTGGAAAATATTGTCCATTACAAGACATACACTCCCTACTGAGCAGTATTTGTACAGCATTCTTTCCAGTTTCACAGTGCAATTTCTTTTGTTCCCTTCCCCCACACTCTTTTAGCTCTGGTTTCACAGTAACCATGTTTCCAATAGTCTCTGCCATCCAGTAGGTCAAAAGTTCAAAAGACTTACTTTCAACAGCATATTATCTTCACATTAACTGGAAAAGGAGGGGTTGACTGTTTGCAATCATAACATATCCCAACCAACATGATTTTCTTTATTTTTTCCAAAGCCAATCACAGAGTTAATTATTTTATTCTTAGTCACTCCCTAAGTTTAGTTCCCTCCACATCTCTACCATCCAATCAAATATATTTCTATATTTTACTTAATGTCTTCCTCTGTTACTGCCTTTCATCTTCAAAACTGCCTCATTATGCCTCATTCTGCTTCAGCCATTTCATGTTTCCTAATCCTGCTTTTCTCCAAAATGGCCAAAGTATTGATTGTGGGCCATGATTTTGTGTTTTGGGCCTGAGAAAGTGTTAGAAAGAGTGATATGGACAGGGACCTAGTTTGCCTAATGTAGACATTACTTGGGTTAGCCAGAGAGGGTTAAAAGTGTCATCAATTGATTCCTTTGGTTGAAAGCATTGCTGATTGCTAATATCCAGACCTCATGAGTTTGCACTGTGGTCACAGTAACTTAGGCACAATTACTAGTGTAGGACTGAAAATCCTAATAAAGGATACCTTTGCTAAATTAATGTCACTTTTCCCACATACTGCCTTGGTAGTCTCCAACATTTGCCTAAGACAGAAGTGGCAGTGGTCAACCCAATTTTGTCCGCAGATAGAGAAATCCAGGAAACATGGCCACAACATGGGCTGTATAGACCATAACAACTTGGGCGTCAACATTGACAGAATATATTGGAAAGACAGAGTCCACTTCACAGACACAGGCAATAGGGTGTTCCTCAATAACTGAAAAGACTGCTTCCTGTGCTATGTGCAATTAAAACCTATACAACCATAAACACAAAGGCTATTTCAGAGCCAATCCTTTTTGTTCTAAATTTTTTTGTTTCTCACTTGAATCAGCGGATCTGTCGCAGATCCCTGGCCAAATAAGGGGTCTGCCTGCTATGTTGCAGGCAGATCTGCAAGAGATTTGCTGACCCATTCTCAACCAAAAGCACACATTCAAAGCAAAACAATGGCACAATCAATACAAGTTTATCCTATTGCAATGTATAGAACTGTATCACAGCCTGTGTGTGGGAGTGGATATGTAAGTGAATGTGTGGGTATGTGACTGGTAGTCTAGAGCCTTTATGGGTGGGTGAATGGGGTTCTTGATCTCTGAGTGGGCGTTTAAGTGGCTGTATAGGTATGTGAGAAGGTGTGTAAGTGGTTGTGTGGATGTGTAAGAGGTTCTGTGAGTCTGTCTGTCGGCATACGAGTGGGTGTGTCACTGGCTGTTTGGGACTATAAAGAAGTGTATAGGTGGTATGTGAGTGGTTTTGTGGGTCTGTAACTGGGTGTGTGAGTTAGTGGTGGATTTGTGAGTGGGTGTGTCAGTGTTATCTGGGACTCTGAGTGGATGTGTGAATGGTTCTCTGGGTCTGTAAGTGGGTGCATGAGTGTATTTATCGGTGTAGAAACTGTGTCCAATTGTTTTTTGTGGGTGTCTGACTGGTTGGATGGGTGTGTGCATGAACAGGTGTGTGAGTGCCTGTGAGGTATGTGAGTGGATGTGTAACTGGTTCTCTGGGTCTGTAAGTGGGAGTGTGAATGGCTGCATTAGTGTCTGAATGGGTGTATAAGTGGTTTTCTGGGTATCTGACTGGGTGTGTAAGTGGGTGTTTGGGTGTGTGAGTGGATGCATGAGTTGTGTTGGTGTGTAATTGGATGTGTGAGTGCCTGTGTGGGTCTGTGAGTGTGTGGCTAGTTCTCTGGGTGTCTGAGTGAATGTATCAGGGACTGTATGGATGTGTGACTGGGAATGTAAGTGGGTGCATGGATGTATGACTGGGTGTGAGTGTATGGGTTTGTGAGAGGTTATCTGGGTCTGCAAGTGGATCTGTGAGTGTCTGTATGAGTATGTAAATGTGTGTGTGAGTGGGTTTCTAGGTCCCTCACTGGTTGTGTGTGTGGCTGTATGGCATATGAGTGCATATGTAAGTGTTTTTGGGTCTCTGAGTGGGTGCATAAGTGGCTGCATGGATGGCATGGGTGTGTGAGTGGATGTGTGAGTGATTGTGTGGATGTGTAGGTGGGCTTGTGAGTGTATGAGTGGGTGTGTGGGTGTGCCTGTGTAAGTCTGTCAGTGGGTGTGTGAGTGTTTCTCTGGGTCTCTGAGTAGATGTATTGGTGAGTGTATGGGTTTGTGTGTGAGTGCATGTACAGATGTGTGAGTGGGGGTGAGTGGCTGTAAGGGCATTTCAATGTGTGTGTGTGAGGTTCTCTGGGTCTCTGAGTGGATGTAGCAGTAACTGGATGGATGTCTGAGTGGGTGTGTGAATGCCTGTGTGGGTCTGAGTGGGTGTGAGAGTGGTTTAGTAGGTCTGTGAGCATGTGTTTGATTGACTGTATGGGTGGTGTGTGAGTGGGTGTGTGGGTGGTTGTGTGAGTGTGTGAGTGGGTGTGTGAGTGGCTATGTGGTTGTGTGAGTGAGTGTCTGAGTGCCTGTGTGGGTATGTGAGGGATGTGTAAGTGGTTCTCTGGGTCTCAGAGTAGATGTATCAGTGACTGTATGGGTGTGTGAGTGACTCTTCCTCGGCCTTCCCTGACAAACCCACATTTCACCCCACCCCACCCCAGGCAACTCAACTGGCTGGTTGCGACCAGCCAGTCACAGCATTGCTGTTGGCCATGGATCCGTGGATCCACTGAGGCGATCGGCATCTTTCACCTAACTCTTTTTTCTTTAATAACTCCGAAACTATGAAAAACAGATTTGCACCAAATTACAACAAAACTCTTTCTGGACCGAGATGAAGCTTTCTGCCACATTTGGTGAAATTCCATCCAGTCGTTCGGTCTGGAGTCATGTTTAAATTCCCTATGGGAAATTGCATGGATAAAGCACGTTTTGGGACCCCCATTTTATCTCTGCCCCTACTTGACAAGTCACCCTGAAACTTTCCAGACAGCAGCTGAAGTGAGTAGCAAAGTAGTTTTGAAACAATTCAGAAGATTAAACAAACTATGATAAAGGTATGATAAACTTATGAGCAAAACAAACAAATGCTTTTCCTATGGAAACTAGGTCCTACCTACCAGGAGGTAATATATAACATAAATATTGAATATCTCCAAAAGTTACAGGGATGTTATTGTGTTATTGTTAGTAGAAAATGTCAGTTAAAACATACAATTTTAGCCAACAAAAATAATGAAATTTACTAGTTATAATAAACTAAAGAAACTGCAACGCATGCCCTCACCATTGACAGTGTTGTCATCAATTACGTAATTTCACATGTCATTAGAGATGTTATAGATTATGTCATTGAAAGTTTCATGAGTGTTGTAATATCTGAGGTCATGAGCAGTGAATGGCAAGGGTATGAGTTATAGTTTCTTCAGTTAATTATAACTGGTAAACTTGAATGGGTTTTAGATTTAAAACCTTATATTTCAGCTGATATTTTCACTTAACTATGACATGACCATATATATCCAGAAATAATACATGCACGCCTCCACTCCCATCTTTTGTTCGATGCACGTGTATAAGGAACAGACATCTAATGTAATCATTGTATATGTGCTTTCCCATATAATGTCATGTATCCTCCACAGGAAATCTGTACTATCACAACAGTACGATCTTAATCTACTAAGATGATGTGATAGAAAATGGTCTTTGAATATGGCAGTCTTTTTTAGTAATCCTCCTTTAAAGGAAAGTAAAGGCCTTCTCGGGCGAGGGAGGTTTGTATTCTTATGGATTTTTGGAATGAGATTTAAACAAGGTATTTTAGGATCTTCTATTTCTAAAAACTGATACTCAAAATCCAATAGTTCTTTCTGATGTCGTTCCTCAAACATTTTGTGGTAAATATGTATAGATTGTTTGAATGCCTCCAGTGAAGTGGGTTCATAAATATTACTGCCATTTAGTTGGTGTTGGGCCTCAGCTCTAGAGTGTGTCACAGCCACCACAACTATATTCCTGCCGTTATGAGACAGTTTTATTATAATTGGTGGAGAACAAATCAAATTCTGTAATGGCTGTCTTTGTGCTATGGTTAACTCAAATGTGTGTATCCTTCCTCTTCTGGAGCTTCATCAGTTCATATGTCATGACACTGTGAAAGGCCTCTATATTATCATATGCTACATTAGGATTGAATGTAGATTTAGGTCTTACTCCACTACAGTGAGCAATATCTGATTCAAAACCCAGTCTATTCAAGGTAGCGCCTACATCATTGCAAGACTGGCTGTCATCATTGCAATCTAAGTTGTGTAATTGAAGAATGGAATCAACATCTTGTTACTCAAAGTTTAACATGCTTAAGTCCTGTACCATTCATGACCTCTCAGGTTTTACTTCATTATTCAGTTTAAATAGTTTCAACAACCTTAATTTCCTTATAGAAAGAAACAAATCAATTCTGGTGCTGGTATAACCAAAATCAGTAAATGGACAAAAAGATCAACCCAGTTTCCGTACTGCTTTTTCATCAAGGGTGAGGTTGTTACACCCATCGGAACTGACGCATCGACGGTGACACATTGCCGCTGCTGTGAGGATTGAGGACTTTGCAACACCATTGGCACTGGTGCTTTGCCTCTGCTGTGAGGATTGGGAGTGTTGCATTACCAACTGTGAATCACATAGCTTCCATTCACAGCGCATCACGATCTTTGCGTGGCTCACAGGTGATGCATCACCTATATCTTTTGGATCAACTCAAACTTATCCCGTCCCTTGCTACTGACATCTTGTTCTTGATGTTGAGGCTTCTTGGAACCAAAGTACTATTTCAGCTAACCAAGACTGGTCTCTGTATCCCATCTGCGCTCTATCACGCTCAGCTTGACTTTTCAGATTTGCCCCAGTCTAACATGACCAGATAGCCCTGGTTGGTACTTTATACTTCAAATCACTACAACTAAGTTTATTCTTTACAAACTCACATCTCATATTCTACTTATAGGATGTTGTTTTGGTCTTGTTTTTTTCTCTTAATAATTTAATCTATTTTTCTGACCCAGTGTGAAGCATTTTTGTGGTGTCTTCACTGTGTTACTGTTTGAAGCATTGCACAAATCCTTTAAACATTTCCTTTTAAGTTAAGCCTGATTGCTTTGTGCCAAGATACCAGAGGGTGAGCACAGGTTAATTTATGGTGTGTATCTGACTTACCTTGACTAGGACTGTGGTTCTGCTTGGATAGGATGCATACCTCGACCAGCCAGAAACTGAATTTCAACAATTGGTGACCAGTGTTGAATACAGGGCTTGTGTTTGTGCAGTGGCATCTAGTGACTTGGTGTAGATTACTCCTCCATATCTAGACCAATTCAAATAAATTCTCCCTAGTTCACAGATTTAATTTTTCTAAATTTTCTCTATTCCCATTTTTTCTATTGTATCTGGAATTTGAGCTGGCCAACATAGATAGCTACACTGTGGCCCACCTCGAGGGACTCTGCCAGGAGAGGACATTGCTTGCTAAATGGAGCTCTAGGAAGGTAGAGCTCCAGAAGGCTTTGAAAGTATGAGCAGAGGCCCACCAGACCTACACAGACAATGAGGAGAAGAAGTCAGAATATGAGGAGGAGCTGGAAAAGGACCCATTAAAGGTTTTTTTTGCACTCTTTTGAGGAGTGGGAAAATATTCACCCAGGACTGGAAGTCCAGTCTTTTGCAGGGAGAATTGTATCATCCAGGAACCTGTCCCAAGAGGAGCTGGACAACACCAGAGAGGAGATGAAATTGAAACTAGAGTTTTCCAAATTGAAAATGGAGAAGGAGCAAGTTCTGGAAGAAAGGAGCCTGGCCATGGGTGAAAATGCAAATGGCCCATGACCTGAGCCTCAGGCAGTTGGGCATTCAAGCAGTGCAAGTGGAGTCCAGCAGCAACGTTGACAGCATACCAACAGTGCCTACTGTTAAAGTAAGGGTCCGCATCCCAAAAGATTTGGTGCCCAGTTATGTGGTGGGGTTGACATAGATAAATAGTTTGCAGCCTATGAAGTGGCTCTTAGGGTGCACAAGGTTCCAAAGGAGTCCTTGGGAGTAGCTTGTGGAGACATATGCCAACAGTGGGGAGAGGCATGCTTTTAACACTGAAGGTAGAAGACCAAGCACACTACACTTCAATGAAAGGTATTGTTGTCAGCAAATTTGGTCTGACCCCTGAGAAATATAGGCAGAGAATCAGGAACAGCCACAAGCTCTCATCACAAACATATGTGGTTTCCTTGACTATGCCATCAAGGCACTGAATGGCAGGGTGAGGAGCAACAAGGTTGATGATTATTTAGTGTTCTACAACTTAATTGTGAAGAAGCACATCCTTGATACTTGTTTTCTAGAGCTGCACCAACACCTGGTTAACAGCAAGCCGACGAATTCCAAGAAGCTTGCTGCAGAGGCGGACATCAGGATCAGCAGCATGTTTACAAGAAGGAATATGGGGGGGACTCCCAAAAGGGTATTCAGGGTTGCCACCAGAGGAAGTAAGGGAAGATTAAAAGAAGAAGTTCTCTTCAGGCCCTCAAAATAGTTCACAGGGAAAGGGATCCCATTCTCTATCTGGCCACCTAAAAAGAGTTTCCCTGACAAGAGTCAGAGCAAAACTCCCAAATAATATGACTTTTCTAAGTATGCACACTACAAGGGGGACTCAATACCCCGCCGGCCAAATAAACAACATTCCGCTGGGCCGGGGAACGGAAACAGTGTTTCCGCCAGCCGGCCCAGTGGAATGCAGGGCCTGTACATTACCGACGGCTCCACATCGGGCAGTGACATGTGCAACTGGGCTGTGCACGGGGCCCCTGCACTGCCCATGCCATGCACGCCAAGTGCATGGGCAGTGCAGGAGCCCCCATGGGGGCCCGAGGCACCCATTCTGCCAGCATTTCCCTGGCGGGTTAAACCGCCAGGTAAAGGCTGATGGAAAACAGAGACATTATCCTGCTTGCAGCGCTGCCCTGTCGGATAAGTACTCCGCCATCGCCAGGCTGCCTGGCGACGGTAGCCTGGCGGTGGCGGATTTCCGCCTGTTGCGGTCTCGCCATGTACATTATATGGCACTCTGGACCGCCACCGCCAGAATGGCGGTCCGAACCATCAGGTTCATAATGAGGGCCATAATGTTCTAACAATTACAAAAAAATAACATTACAGTAAAAACATTTATTGATCATTACAATCACAATTAATATAACAATCATTAAATCGAATGATGAAAAATGTTTTAAAGTTTGTAAATAAATCACTACATTTCATTAAATTAACATACATATACTAAATAGTGTACTCCAACTAGGGAGTACAATTAACAAAATACAATAAAACTTCACTACCCAATAGAAACACTCGACTAATTATATTAAAACTATGAGAAGAGCATAAAAACGAGATTTCTTTTACAGGGAAAACGCCAAAACATAGATTCCAGACAGAAAAAACAAAGAAAGAAACTGCAAAGAAAATAT
The DNA here is from genome assembly GCF_031143425.1 of Pleurodeles waltl. NCBI lineage: Eukaryota > Metazoa > Chordata > Amphibia > Caudata > Salamandridae > Pleurodeles > Pleurodeles waltl. The sequence continues at coordinate 1,062,025,571 of NC_090437.1, read as the reverse complement.
AGTCAACTTTCAAAAGTAAGTAACGGAAATGGACATATTAGCAATCAAATAATATCAACTGCCTTAATTTGAACTAAAATGAGACAATTAATAGAATACTTTCTGTTTATATTTCCCTAGCATAAGAAACAGCAAAACAACAAACAGTAAGAATCAAGCACCAAACAAAACATCCAACATTCCCAAAGTGCTAACTCCACAAACAAACTTTAACCCATAAGTATATATAATTAAGTAATACAGATTAAGAAACCCCTGTACATGTTAAAAATAAAGCTAATATAAATGTGTCCAATTTAGTGCCAGTAGAGCAAGCAGCACTAAAAATCAGAGTGAACAGCATCACGAGGTGCACAAGAGTGTATGGCCATCTGAGTTGATTTTGCTGCCACTCAAGTAGGAAATTCATTAGAGTTTCAGAAACTCTATCGGAAAAGCAGCCCTCTGACCACTTGTGATTACCCGCTTTAGAAAATGAAGCAAGGGGATGCCACATCTCAATCGCTTTTCGCCAGTTCTGTGGGTGAAATGAAACATTTTGTCCACCTCTATTGTTTTTCAATCAAGGGATATACTTACCGTCAAGACAGCAAACACAGAAAATATATATTGAACATATCCAAAGTGATTTGCTAATGTTTGTTATGGGAGGACTGCTACTAGAAGCTATGTAGTGATTAACTTTGGAGAGCATAACCACCTATTATATGTGACACAAGTAGATGTGAGAAGTATTTTATGGAATTGGTCAAAGCAAGCAGGCCTTCCAGTTGCCCTTCTGACCCTTGTCCACCACACATCTTCAAGAACATTCTTTTATCTGCTTCTGCTGCCACACCTGTAAGAAGAATCATCATACTCTTTAACTACAGGAACTTTTCCTGAAGACCTGAAAAAGGCATACACATGTCCATTATTAAAAAAAAAAAAACCTAGACCTGCAGGACCCCAACAACTACAGACCAATCACAAATGGATCTTTCCTGAGCAAACTGATAGAAAGAGCAGCATTTGCCCAGATGTCACAATTCATTGAAGAAAATCACATACTTTCAGACTACCAAACTTGATTCCGCCCAGGAAGAGGTACTGAATTGGCACTCATTGAAATCAGGGATGATCTTAAATACACAGTCGACCACAATGGAATTGCTGCACTACTTCTCTTAGACCTCTCGGCTGCCTTTGATACTGTTGACCATGACACCCTACTTCAAAGACTCCATGAAGCAGGCATAGAAGAGACTGCTCTCAACTGGATTACATCCTACCTTAAAAACAGAACTAATAGTATCTATTCTCCCCACTACTTGTTCAAACCCTACCTCACAAAAGCAGGGGTCCCCCAAGATCAATCATCTCACCTTTGCTTATCAACATCTACATGATATTATTACCACAATTGATCAATGATTTTCAACTCACATGCTACAACTATGCAAATTATACACCAATACTACTTAAATTGGAATGCCCCAAAGACATTGAAATCTCACAAATCTTCAGTTGCCTCAGAGCCATTGATCAGTGGATGACTTGGATCCATCTCCATCTAAATGCTTTCAAAAAGGAAATACTCACATGTGGTGACTGGAAAAATTTTGATCCAGGGTGCGCCTGGCCTGATTATCCCGTACCACCCCCTCAAATATCCAAGGAAGTTAAAAACCTTGGAATTACCATGGACTCCAAGTTAACAATGAATGCCCAAGTGGACAAATTAGCACAAACAAGCTTCATCACCTTGAAGACTGTGCGAACATTGTTCCCCCACCTTGGATTTCCACACAAGGTGTAGGCTACTATCCTTCTTGTACTATCCAAACAGGATTATGCCAATGGCCTTTACCATGGACCATCTATATCTATTATGAAAAACCAACAACATATTCAGAACTCTGCTGCCAGGCTACTGTTACATGTAATGCCATAGGCTCACATCTTCCCTGTCTTGAGAGAACTAGACTGGTTACCCATTGCCAGAAGATCCATCTTCAAGCTGCTGTGTATCATGCACAAAGCTATGCATGGAATAGGACCGCTTTTTATCAGAAACAAAATAACCAACTACATTCAACAAAGAAACCTCCACTCAAGATTGGCACCCCGCCTTTGAACATCACCATTAAAAAAAAAAGACAATAGGTGGTACATCCTTCTCCGTTCAAGCAGCCAAACTATGGAATTCATTACCCCCAAACTATCTTGTCTTCAGACGACTACTCAAATGCTGCCCCTTTCCTTCATAACCACCATATTCAAACAGCAATGGACTGCATATGCATGTGTTGATAAAGATTTTTAATCTGATTATGTGTATATTCTAGATATGTATAGTTCTTTAGGAAATATGTATCACTACTGTGTTATAACAAAATAATTGTACACATACTCTTTAAACCTGTTTAACAAATGTATATCTACTCACAGGTACATATATATATATATATATATATATATATATATATATATATATGTGTGTGTGTGTGTGTATATATATATATATATATATATATATATATATTCACGAACAAGAAAAATCAATTTAATCCATACACAACGCGTTTCGACTGACACAGCAGCCTTGGTCCCATGACCAAGGCTGCTGTGTCAGTCGAAACGCGTTGTGTATGGATTATATTGATTTTTCTTGTTTCTGAAACCCGAGTGTGCGAATATTTTTTTTTTTCCTTTTGCTTCATTAATTACCTGTTTGCTCGTACCGGTTTTCGCACCACCCCTTTGGGCTGATTGAGATCTCTTTTCGAGTATTGTGTCTTTTTGAATATACATATAGATATATACTTATATATATACATATATATATGTGTCTGTGTGCTTTGTGTATGTATATATGTATGTATACACATGTATGTGTATATTATTCTATGTTTAACACGTTCATAGGTCATTACATAGCTCCTAGATAAGTTTATATATGACATACTTATGAATCCCTGCTCTAGTTTTTATATCACACTGATGAAATGTTTTATTATCATAAGCATTTCGCTATTCAAAAATTGAGGAAAGATAAATAAATGTTAGAAAAGTACACTTATTAACAAACTTCAAATATTACAAATCTTTAAAGTCTGTTTCTACAATACTACTTTTCTTGTCATATTATCATACCCATTATTATATTCCTTGAACATATATTCCCTTACTATGTATTTACATATCTATTTACTTATTACTCTAGTCCTACTGTACTAGAGAAAAATTACATGAAAATAAATAAAATACAATTTACGAATAAAATTCAAATTATAAATAGGTAAATTAAAGTAAAAACTATTAATAATAATGAATAAATAAAAGAAAAATTAAAATTAAAATAATTATAAAAATTTGTGTACATATATATATATCTATGTAAAGAAAATAAAAAAAATTAAAAATACTATAAATTTACTCTGTTTTAAGCTTTACTTTGTCTACCCATCACCCTATGTCATGTCTCTATCAATCTATCCTCCATCTTCACTCTAACTCATCCCAAACCCATTCTTCTACTTTCACTCCAAAATAACCCTGCCTCACCCCAAACCTCAGTTTACTACCATGATCTCCCAAAGAACCCTACTAAACTCTCCCTCATTTATCTCACATTTAACTCAATCAAACCTCCTCCTACTATTATGCTCTCCCTAACCCTTTCCACAGATTCTTCCTCCTCCATTCTCTCCTTCACACATCCCATGCCTCATCCTACTACTATAAACTCCCAATTAACACTTCTGGGTTCTTCCCTCCTCTATCCCTCCATTACTCTAGTCAATCCAAGTAACAAACTCACATATCCTCTGCTCAAATTAACTCATAAGAACACTAATACTTTACTCATATTTCCCTATATTAATCCACCACTAATTCCTCTTGGGTTCCGGAGTAGCGTGCTACTCACCGAAAAGCACTTAAACGCCTCGTCAGGTGTAGTGAGCGCTATATAAAAACTATTACAATTAGAATTACAATTTTAGATTGTTCTTCATAAAGAAAGCAACATAGACGACATATGGACACATGCCCTGTGGTACCATTTTTTGTTGCTACCTATAGTTTGAGTTTTCACTTTTAATATTGGTTTTATGTATCCCATAATGAAGGGTTCTGCTGGCTGGAAAATGAATATCGACAGCACGTTTCAGATATAGCATTGAGGTGAGTGATTTTCCAAATCCAAAAGGGCTGCAGATTATACTTTTGTTCTCAAATGATTCACTTTTTTATAATGTGAAAAGACTTACAACTTTGGTAACACTCATGATGGGGCACTTACCGGAGCATCAAATGTTATAAGCAACTTTACATGTATTACTGTCAGCATAGTTCAATTCAATATCATTATTGTGCATTCATAACAAGGACAGCTATTTTAATTTTCATTATTGATTTACAGTTTTTTTCACATTTTTAAAAAATGCAGTTCCAAATAAGCATCATTAAGTACGCCCATAGAAATCGGTAAAAATCACCAGCAATCGTATCAACGGTGAGGATCAGTAATTAGAGGACCCTTCTTTCAGGGTACAGCAGCTCTACCTGTACTTACAATGACGGAATCCTTGCTTGTAAGCCCCAGAGGAGTTAGAGAACGGTGAAAATGGAATCAGGAGTCAGAAGAGATACGAACAAGCAGAAACACCTGAACGTAGTTACAGAGAGAGCAAGAGCATAACCTAAAGAAACTGCAGACACATTTTTAAAATATTGAAAATTGATGCAATAACACACAGAATTAACAAGTAGGCCTTAGACGAAAATGCTTTCTAATTTTAGTAAAAGTAGTAGATTGTCACATTCACATTTATTAGCATGAATAGCTGAAATTTCATTCTTTGCAAAACTGACCTAGGTTAAGAATGTGAAATGTTACATTTATGACAAGCGGACAGACTGTGAAAATGACTTGGGGCCTCATTTAGATCTTGGCCGTAATGGTCCTGCAGTTGATTTTTCATTGGCTTTACTGTCCGCTGCCTTGGCAATCCGCCCACTCTATTTAGATGTTGGTGGGTCCATAGACAAAGGACTGCCACTGAACTGCCGTCACTGCCATGAATCTCCACCCACGTCACTGTGCCATAGGCAAAAGCGGCTGGCGGCAAGACATCAGCTCCTTTTACAGCCTAGTCAATCATAATGTGATTTCATACCAATGCAACTGTGGTGGCTAAACGGCCACACCTGAGTTGACGGACTAGTAGGGATAAAAGGACGAAACTTACATTTTGTCTGAGTTTTCTCATTTCGTGTTGTGATAAACCTGGTTATAAAAGTTCTGCCTTTGCTGTGGCCCTTGGACCTAGATGAAAATCAACCTCGTCGTCGGAACAGAAGGTAAGACACTGAACTACCTATCATCCTCTGAATTGTCGGTATATATTAGCACTGGACTTGTGCATGTTTAAAAAATATTTGCAAGCAATAGTACAATGATGTACAGTGCATATGTCTGTAGTGTCGTCATTTCATACAAATACAAAAAAAAACATTCCTTCATATATTAGTACACACACCAATCTGGTACTAACTGCCTTCATGTCAATGAGCACCTCCACAAAAAGTCACACAAATCCAAAATAGAAATGTGTTCATACAGGTATGTGCAAACATTTACCCAAACTACCGTAACCTGTACATAAACATGACATTTAATTTGAACTATATAAACTCAATATAAAGTAGCAATTGCACTACACAGTGCTACAAGTGAGTGTACACAGAATGTACAACCAATGTTAGCTTGAAACTCAAATCATGTCAGAGATGTATGAAGGGCACAAGTCACCTTAGTATGTGTAAACTATGTAAAACATTTGAAGTATTTTAACTTGAAAGTGTCATTTACCGTATGTAATGGATATATGTGTATTAGTGACACATCATGTGAAAATAGACACACAAGGATTTTCCAGGCAAAAAAAGAAAGAACTCACAGTTTTGGTGTAAGTGCCCAGCAACATGATGAATTCTTGCACCAAAAATAACATGTCCATGTTTAGCTCCACTATTTAGGCACCCCTCCCTCCCATGCACCATTTTTGCGTAGGAGGATAAATATGGTGTTAGGTTATAGTCATTTTTTGGGTGGAAACGCCTACCTCGCATCTCATTGATGCAAGGTAGGTTCACGCATCTAAAAAAATAATTTTAACTCCAAATCTTGGCGCTACACATGTCTAGCACAAAAATATACATATGGAGTTAAGTTTGCCCTGAATTAAAGTAAAAACAATTGATGCTAATTCAGTGCAACCAAAGTTTAAATATGCCCCTTGGTCTCACTGCTTCTGAATGCATGCATTTGCTCTTGTTTCCTTACTTGCTGGATTTTGGCCAGTCACTCCTCTAAAGTAGGGTTAAACGAAGTATGCCAGTTCTGTAGTAGACAAGATACGAAATCGACTGGAGAAGCATGTATATTCTACCTTAGACTCCCTCCAGGGATCGCTGAGGGCCAATATGCTTGAATAAGTCTGAAAAACTCATACAACTTGACATTTCAGCTGCTTTTCCCCTTTTACTAAGGAATCTAAACCAGGGTCTTGGAGAAAATGAAAGTCCCCACCAATATCAATCTCCCCAGGTACTTGTGTTAAAGATTGAAAGAGTTCCTCATAAGGTCCAGGATTATCTTCCAACGCAGCATAGTAGCTCACAAACGTAAGTCTCTTGGAGTGCACAGTACAATGCACCCAGCACCAGTGCCCATTCTTGTCGCTAGCAAAATCTAGCATATGAGCCCCTAATCTTCTGGCCACAAATACTGCCAAAAATTGCCAGTGCAATAATACATTCTTTAATGTGATAGTCCCCAAAGTTCACCACTATCGTCCAAGGATATCTTGCGCTGGTGGGCTGGACTGTTGGAACTCGATGAGCAAGCATTATAGTGAGATCTGTGTTTCTATTTGCAGATTCTGTAAAGGTGTGCTGATTTATAAGATCAGAGATTCATTTGATAACTGTCTACCTATTCTCACAGCCTTCTGGCACCCCAGTGAACCTTAAGTTGAAGTGGCATGATTGATTTTCGGTGCTGTCCATCCGTATCTCTAGGTCAGCCAGTTCTGATTGACATTTGACAACAAAGACTTCCAGGTGGGCCCCACCATCTTCCAAGTCCAACACCCATTGCTCTTTCTCCTTAATATGGGTCTTCAGTTGTTGCATGCTTCTAAGATTTAATTGAGCTTCAGTTTTTTAGATTTGCCTCTTCTTGTGACGCTTTCAAAGTTTTAAGTTCACCTAGAATTTGAAGAAGCAAGCTTTCTGTTGGCGTGGCACATTCCTTCTCCTTCTCACCCTCTTCTGCTTTTGGATAGTTAACTCAGGACAACCTGGGTCTTTACACAAAGAAGTGCCATATTTTCAGCCATATTATTAGTCTTCTGCTGCTCCTCCCCAGTCACAGTCCGGGTTAAGCAAGAAGAACGGGTAATCATTGTTGTGTTAAAGAAATATAAGAGTCTGAGCAGAGCTGAATATTCGGCTGAATAATGGGCACTGAGTTACATCTGGCCTGCCGACCCTCTGATGAGTGATCAATCAATTGAAATGACTTTGGGGGATCCTTAAGCTCCTTCGACCCAACTGCAGTGAATAGCGGGTACGTCTGAAGACACTCACTCCTGAACTTTAACTGCGGGCTTCACTCAGAAAGACTCAGGGGGTCATTACAACATTGGCGGTAAAAGGCGCTTACCGCTGTGCAGAAGACCGCCAATACACCGCCGTGGCGGCGGCATTCCGCCACAGCTATTATGACACACATCTTGGAACCTGCCGAAATTCAGACACCCACACAACACCGCCACACCAAAGGTCAGTGATAAACTGGCAGAAACAAATCCTCCACCTCCACGCCAACAGAAACACGCCCATGCTATTACGACCCACGAATCCACGCGGCGGTCTTTCAACCGCGGTATTCCATTGGCAGTACACACCGCCGCGCTCAAAATACACACACATCTCCAAAACACCGCCACATTGGACAATTCAAAATACACACACCTGATACACATACAAACAACGCTCCCACACACCAAACACAATATAAAACACACACCCACATCACCCACAAACCCCTACGACCAAAAATTAGACACGAAGGTGACAGAGAGAGAGCGCAGAATAGAAAACCCCACTACACAGAGGCACACAACACCATCACCCACACAACATCCACGCACAAAACACCACACACCACTACACTCACCACACTCATCACCACATACACCAACCCACACATCACCCACACCACCCCATGGCACGCCAAAGACACCCCCGCTTCTCCGAGGAGGAGCTCAGGGTCATGGTGGAGGAAATCGTCCGGGTGGAGCCACAGCTATTTGGCTCACAGGTACAGTACACATCAATAGCCAGGAAGATGGAGTTATGGCGCAGAATAGTGGACAGGGTGAACGCCGTGGGACAGCACCCAAGAAATAGGGAGGACATCAGGAAGAGGTGGAACGACCTACGGGGGAAGGTGTGTTCAACGGTCTCCAGGCACAACATCGCGGTACACCGGACTGGCGGCGGACCCCCACCTCCTCCATCTAACAACATGGGAGGAGCAAGTCTTGACCATTTTGCATCCTGAGGGCCTCGCAGGTGTCGGTGGAGGATGGGACACTGGTAAGTCAAATCTTAACAATCATATCCCCCACCCTACCTGCATGCTATCACACACCCCTCCCCCTCCCCCTCCCCTATCACTACAACTCCTCACTCATCTACCGATGACACAAACCACCCATCCCAACACCAAGCCCTGCATGACACAACTAAGCATGGACACCCCTCACTAAAGCATGCCCACTGCACATACACAGAACACCCCTCCAACATCACCACACAAACTCACACACAGGAATGCATGCACTGGGGTACACAAACACCCACACATTGCACACCATTACACACACACATGCAATAATCATGCTCTTATGTCCCTGCAGAAACTCGAAGGACCATCACCACACCAGAGGGTCCAGACAACACCACTCCACCCCCAGAAGAGGCCCACAGTGATGAGAGCAGCTCTGCCCTACTGGATCCTGATGACCAGCCCGGACCATCGTGGGCCTCAGGCCAGTCGGTTCCCCTTTCACAGGTACAGCCCAACACCGACCTTCCACCCTCTGGTAACACCAGCACAGCACCCACCCAGCGGGCCCAAACCTCCCTACCCAGGACAGGTCAATCAGCGGTGTGTCCACCACTACAGGGCACCCAGGCTAACCCACCACCCCAACAACAACAGGGACCTGGGGGCAGTGGTAGTGGGCACACAGTCCAGGGGACGGAGGCACAGGAACACAGGGGAACTGGGAGGGCTGCTGTGCGACAGGGGGCGGACAGGCCAAGGGAACCCACTCTCCACGAGGCCCTATCCTCCATCATGGGAGCATACCACCACTCCCAGGAGACGATGGCCACGGTGCTAGACAAGCTGCAGGAGACCCTGCGCCTGCAGGACGAACTGTATTTGGGGTTCAGGGAGGAGCTCAGGACCATCAGCTCCACCCTGGGCACCATCGTAGGGGTGCTGAAGGACATACAGCAGACCTTGAGGGACACCGTGGCACTCCAAGGGGCCCCTGACACTAGCCAGGACGATGAAATGCCCACCACCTCCGCCGGCGCTAGTGGACAGGACGCCCCGCCACAGGACCAACAGACCAGCACCCCACCCCCTGCAGACGGACAACCACCACGCAAGCGGTCCCTGAGATCCAGGAACAGGACAGAGCACGATGGCAAGACCCCCGCCAGGAAATGACACCACCCTGATTGTCCTCCCACTGTCCCACTTTCTTACTCTGTCCATACTTTAACTGCCCCAGCTCCTCTTCCTATGCCCAGATGGGCAGTGCACCTGTGAGACTAATAGACTGGACTCTGCCATGGACATTCTTCCACCATCACCCATCCTCATTTTACAACCCCCTCCCATTTCTGAGCACTTCAATAAACACCCTTGAAACACAAAACAATCTGGAGTCAGTCTGTGATTTAGTAAAAATGTATTATCAATGACAGTGTCATAATGAGTGTACCACTCTAAAGCTAACATACCTATGTCACACATCACAAGCCCTTGAAGGATGCAAGCAGTTGACACGTAGATAACCACACCTGTGAAACCGTAATGGAAGGGTACAACTCAGTTACCAAATGTTGACTTAAATCGAAAAACAGGATAGAGGTAGACGTGTGAAAGTTAATGTAATGCTAAAAATGAAAATGTTCTCACCTGTGTCTCACTGGAAATATTGCTGTATGACTGACTCCCTGTTGTCGTTGTCTTCTTCATCAGCTTCATCCTCATCACTGTCCACAGGCTCCACAGCTGCTACAACACCGTCATCTGGATCATCCTCCTGCAGAAAAGGCACCTGGCGTCGCAATGCCAAATTATGGAGCATGGAGCAGGAAATGATGATGTCGCACACCTTCTTCGGTGAGTCGAATAGGGATCCACCTGTCATATGGAGGCACCTGAACCTGGCCTTCAGGAGGCCGAAGGTGCGTTCGATCACCCTCCTAGTCCGTCCATGGGCCTCATTGTAGCGTTCCTCTGCCCTGGTCCTGGGATTCCTCACTGGGGTCAATAGCCACGAAAGGTTGGGGTATCCAGAGTCCCCCAAAAGCCATACACTGTGCCTCTGGAGTTGACCCATCATATCAGGGATGCTGCTATTCCGCAGGATGTAGGCGTCATGCACTGAGCCAGGGAACATAGCATTTACCTGCGAGATGTACTGGTCTGCCAAACATACCATCTGTACATTCATTGAATGATAACTCTTCCTGTTCCTGTACACATGTTCACTCCTGTGGGGGGGGACCAGAGCTACATGGGTCCCATCAATAGCACCTATGATGTTGGGGATATGTCCAAGGGCATAGAAGTCACCTTTCACTGTAGGCAAATCCTCCACCTCAGGGAAAATGATGTATCTCCTTACGTGTTTCAGCAGGGCAGACAACACTCTGGACAACACGTTGGAAAACATAGGCTGGGACATCCCTGATGCCATGGCCACTGTTGTCTGAAAAGACCCACTTGCAAGGAAATGGAGCACTGACAGCACCTGCACGTCAGGGGGGATTCCAATCGGATGGCGGATTGGTGACATCAGGTCTGGCTCCAACTGGGTACATAGTTCCTGGATTGTGGCACGGTCAAACCAGTAGGTTACGATGACATGTTGCTCTTCCATTGTCTACAGGTCCACCAGCGGTCGGTACACCGGAGGATTCCGCCATCTTCTCATATGTCCCAGCAGACGGTGCCTACGAAGGACAACAGCGAAGAACCAGTCATTAGTCCTCCAGGTATGTACCCACAGTCACACACAGTAGACTACACCACTCACATAACCCTTCCTGTATGTGTGTTGAGTGTAGGCCTAGCTATGTGTGACGCAGTATGAAATGAAGCCATGTGGGCCCCTGAAATGGCGGCTGCCTGACCTCTAAACTGGGACAATGGGATTGTGGGGTAACTGCGCTGGCGTTACACACCGTCGCGGTAGGCGGTCGTAGTCCGCGGCGCAATGCTGCATTGGTTAACATTGGACCCTATGGGTCCCAGGAGCCAATGAACAGGTGCGCCGGTGGTGATGATGCACACCGCCGCGGAAGTCACCGCCGCGGACGTCACTGCCATTTTCTATCTGTTCAATCAATACATACCTGACCTTCGACAGGAGAGGACCTACACTGCAAGTGCTGCTGTGACCACGGACTGGAAGCGACGATGGCTGCTGCGTCTGGGGAAAGGGCCCCTGCCTTCACTGCACAGGAGTTGGAGAAACTGGTAGACGGGGTCCTCCCCCAGTACACGCTACTCTACGGTCCTCCAGACCAACAGGTTAGTACACAGGGAGCACGTTGTATGGGCTAGGCCTGGGTGGAGAGGGCTGGTTGGAAGAGGGAAGGGGGCAGAGTCCATAGAACATTAATGCATGGGAATAAATGGGCCACATGGCCAGAGTAGGGAGGGGGCCACTCACAACGACGGTGCAGTTGGTAATGACTGTTCCTCTTTCCTTGTGCATGTCATGTAGGTCAGCGACCACCAGAAGAGGGACATATGGCGTGCCATCGCCAAGGAGGTCCGGACCCTGGGGGCCCACCAGAGACGGGGCACCCACTGCCGTAAGAGATGGGAGGACATTCGCCGCTGCAGCAAGAAGACGGCGGAGGCTCAGCTGGGGATGGCCTCCCAATGTGGGAGGGGTGCCCGTCTCACCATGACCCCCCTGATGTTCCGGATCCTGGCGGTGGCCTACCCGGAGTTGGATGGGCGCTTGAGGGCATCACAGCAGACACAAGGGGGTGAGTACAACCTCATTCTGTGGACTTTGCGTGCAGTGGAGGTGTCTGGGTGGGGGAGGTGGGCTGTGGGTGTCCCTAGGCCAGGGCGAGTTAGGTAGGCAAGGCCCCTCCGTAATGTAGCCCATATGGCACTCTACCCCACCTCAGCAGAGTGTCAAGTCGAGGTATAGTTGCCCCTGTGGCATCCATGTGCACCGATGTCCACCATTGCCATTTAGGCCATATCCCAGAAATTGCATGTGCTGAGGGCAGGAGCACGGCGTAATGCAGGGGGCATCTGCGTTTGTCTTGTCCGTCAACCGTAGCGGTATGCCATGCACTAAAACCCTCTTTCTTCTGTCTCCCCCCCTTTGTCTGCTCTCCCTGTCCTTTTGTACATCAGCATCAACAGGCGGAGGTACAGTGGCACCGGAGCACGAGGGAGCTGCATCCCACATGGCCATGGAGGGCCACACCACAGACTCTGAATGCATCAGTGGGACGGAGGGCGAGGGGAGCTTCACGCCGGCCACCGGATCACCAAGCAGCGACACAGACTCGTTCGACGATGGGAGCTCCCTTGTGGTGGCGGCACCATCTGTGCCCTCCACCTCTACAGGTACAGCCGCCACCTCCCCTACCAGCACCGCCCTCCCAGCAGCCCCTCAGAGTTCGCCCTGTGCCCGCTCACCCAGGAGGGTGGGCATCACCTTCGCCCCAGGCACCTCAGGCCCTGCCCCAGTCACCCCTGCTGCCCTCAGTGAGGAGGCCATTGACCTCCTCAGGTCACTCATTGTTGGGCAGTCTACCATTGTGAATGCCATCCAGGGTGTAGAACGAGAGTTGCAACACGGTAATGCATTCCTGGAGGGCATTCATTCTGGTCAGGCTGTCCTTCAGCGAACCCTGCAATCTTTGGCCTCAGCACTGATGGCAGCAGTTGTCCCTGTGTCTAGCCTCCCCCCTCCAACTTCCTCCACCCAGACCCAATCTCCTGTACCCCAGCCCATCCCAAGCACACCTACAGACCAGCATGCACACAAGTCAACACACCCAAGTAGCTCAAGCAAACATAGGCACCACACACACCACAAGCACTCACGCAAGCCTCATCCACATACAGACACAACAACATCCACTGCCTTCACTGTGTCCCCCTCCTCCTCTTCTCCCTCCTCCCTCCCATTGTCGTCTACACTCTCACCTGCATGCACTACATCTACAGCCACTAGGACTCGCACCAGTACACCCAGCACCACACCCCGCTCACCTGCACTCACCACCTCCACTTCCATTTACAAGTCCCCTGTGTCCTTTCCCAGTGTGTCTGTGACCCCCCCTCCCAAAGTACACAAACGCCGGTAATCACTCACCCAACATCCATCCACCTCACGACAGCCTCCAGTACCTGCACCTTCACCCAAAACACCTAAAGTGACACCTCCGACAACCACCTCCTCTTCCTCCACTCCCAGACCCCCTCCAGCTACCCATCCCAGTGTTCGTCAGAAACTGTACCTCTGTAAAGTTGACCTTTTTGCCCCCACCCCGTCCCCTCCAATTCATCAGTCCCGTCGTAGCGCCTCAGCCAAAAAGCCTCCAATACCAGTGGTGCCTGTTCAAGGTTTTTGGAGTGCACTGGCCACCAGGGCACGCAGTAGGACCCGGAGCCAAGGCACTGGCAGCCCACCCCCTGTAAAGGCAATAAAAGTGGAGAGTGGACGACGGGACGGTGTTAAGACTCCAGGTGGGAAAGCAACTGACATGGGTTCCAAGGGGATTGGAGAGTCAGCTGTGACTCTACCAAAGGTGGGGAAGGGCCAGAGGAAGTCTGCCCAGCCTGTTGTGAGTGTCACGGCGGAGAAGGGCGCCATCATTTCCAGCGGTCGAGACACAACCAGTCGTTACTGGTCCAGAGACCACCGGCATAGTCACAGCCCAGGAGGACCCCACTATCGTCACTGGTCCAGAGACCACCACCAGAGTCACAGCCCAGGAGGGCCCAAGTATCGTCACTGGTCAGGAGACCACCGCCACCGCCGGAGTCAGTGCCCAGGAGGGCCCCACTATCGTCACTGGTCCAGAGACCACCGCCAGAGTCACAGCCCAGGAGGGCCCAAGTTTTGTCACTGGTCAGGAGACCACCGCCACCACCGGAGTCAGTGCCCTGGAGGGCTCCGGCTGCCACAGCCCTGCTGGGCAATGATGAAACGTCATGCCACACACCAATGTCCTTATCAGAACCGCCATGGCAAAGCACCGCTGAACTGTGCTGAACCGCCATGGCAAAGCACTGCTGAACAGGGCAAAGACCGCCATGTCAATGCACCGCTGAACAGGGCACAGACCGCAATGGCAAAGCACTGCTGAACTGCCTGGAACCGCCATGGCAAAGCACAGCTGAACAGGGCAAATACCGCCATGTCAATGCACCGCTGAACAGGGCAAAGACCGCCATGTCAAAGCACCGCTGAACAGGGCAAAGACCGCCATGTCAAAGCACCGCTGAACAGGGCAAAAACCGCCATGTCAATGAACCGCTGAACAGGGCACAGACCGCCATGGCAAAGCACCGCTGAACTGTCCTGAACCGCCATGGCAAAGCACCGCTGAACAGGGCAAAGACCGCCATGTCAAAGCACCGCTGAACAGGGCAAAGACCGCCATGTCAAAGCACCGCTGAACAGGGCAAAGACCGCCATGTCAATGCACTGCTGAACAGGGCACAGACCGCCATGGCAAAGCACTGCTGAACTGTCCTGAACCGCCATGGCAAAGCACCACTGAACAGGGCAAAGACCGCCATGTCAAAGCACCGCTGAACAGGGCAAAGACCGCCATGTCAAAGCACCGCTGAACAGGGCAAAGACCGCCATGTCAATGCACCTCTGAACAGGGCACAGACCGCCATGGCAAAGCACCGCTGAACTGTCCAGAACCACCATGGCAAAGCACCGCTGAACAGGGCAAAGAGCGCCATGTCAAAGCACCGCTGAACAGGGCAAAGACCGCCATGTCAAAGCACCGCTGAACAGGGCAATGCACCGGGTAGGAATGAATGGCCCGCCACATCAGGCATCCTTATCCCATGTGCAGCTGGGACAGTGACAGGACATGACCTTTCACGGGGAGACTCATCCAGTCTGGGCACCAGTCTCCCCCAGTACCAGTAGAGACCTGCATCAACTTGAGAGACTGTGGCTTTGCACTCCCCAGGATGGCACAGTGGGCAAACCACCCACTGTATAGACTTGAGAGACTGTGGCTTTGCACTCCCTAGGATGGCACAGTGGGCAAACCACCCACTGTAGAGACTTGAGAGACTGTGGCTTTGCACTCCCCAGGATGGCACAGTGGTCAAACCACCCACTGTATAGACTTGAGAGACTGTGGCTTTGCACTCCCCAGGATGGCACAGTGGGCAACCCACCCACTGTAGAGACTTGAGAGACTGTGGCTTTGCACTCCCCAGGAGGGCATGAATGAGCATGGAGCCCCGTCGTGGATCTGGCTTTGCAGTCATCCGGCTGAGGTGCCCCCCCTTCCCTTCCCCCTGAGGTGCCTGTAGAATTTCTATCTGATGCCCCAGCAGTGTTCTCTCCGATTGTGGTCAGCTATTGTTTGTGGGCCTCGCCCATGTATTTTTGGACTGATGGTGCACGGACATTGTTATGTACATATCTGCACTACTTCTCGTCTTGTATATAATTATGACTGATTTTCAAATACATATCTGTATATTTTTGTATGACATGTGTATTGGCACCTTACATTGTTTGACCGATTTTCGCTTTGTGTATTCATTCTTCCGGGGGGATTGTGGGTTGTTACTGTGATTTTTGTGAATGCATTGGTGTGTATGTTGTAATATGCGAGGGTGGGGGTGTTTGGTGTGTGTCCCCCTAACTTTTGCCTCCCCCATGTCGTAGGTGCAGTACTCACCGTTGTCTGCAGCGCCTACGTAGCTGTTGGTCGTAGAAGAGCAGAAACACAAGGGCAGGGAGTTCCGGCTCCATGGATTCCTAGTTCCTCGTGGGATATGTTAAGGTGAGCGTTTTCCCATAGCAAAAGTTGTTTCCGCCGTGTTTTTGTCCACGGTGAATCTGCCCCGGAAAAGGTGGCGGATTGGCGGGTTGTAATAGTGTGGGCGGTACATTGTCTTCCGCCTGTCTGTTGGCGGTGACTGCTGCGCTGCTTGTCTGTACCGCCGTGGCGGGAGAAGTGTTAAAGTGGCTGTCTTTGTTGGCGGTTTCCGCCAGGGTCATTATTCCCTTTTTTTGTCCTACGGACTGTGGCCCTCATTCTGACCCTGGCGGTCGGTGATAAAGCGGCGGCCAAGCCGCCAACAGGCCGGCGGTCTAAAATATGCAATTCTGACCCTGGCGGGAACCGCCAACACAGCCCGCCAACTTAACACTCCGACCGCCACAGCGGTACAAACAAACAGCGCGGCGGTTCCCGCCAACAGCCCGGCGGCAGACAATGTACCGCCCACCCTATTACGACCCACCAATCTGCCACCTTTTCCGGGGCGGGAGCACCGCCGATAAGAACACGGCGGAAACAGACTACGAACGGGAAAACGCTCACCTCTACGCACTCCACGCGAGATTCCGGCAGTATGGAGCCAGAGTTGCAGGTCATCCCCGCACTCCTATTCCTGCTCATATACCAGGAGCACGCCCGGCGGCGCGGAAGACATCGGTGAGTACTGCACCTACGACACAGGGGAGGGAAAAGATTACCGGCACACACCCACCCACCCACACCCACTACAACACACACATCAATGCATTCCCACAGATCACTGTCACAACCCACAAACCACCCCCCTCCGAAATAATGCAAAGACCAAAAGAAGAGATCATAAACGGGCAGATATATTGAAATATGTACACCAGTAATCCCAATAAATAAATAAACTATGTACAAAATATATACAGCTACTAAATGTAGTCCAACCACTGTCCGTGGATCACAGGGGTCCTGTGCAAAGGGGCAAGGCCCAGTCCCACGACAAGAACTCCACGGAGAGAACACTGCAGGGGCATCAGAAAGAAAATAGGACAGGCACTTCAGGGGGAAGTGAAGGGGGGGCACCTCAGCCACTTGAGTACACGACGCCAGATCCACGAGGGGACTCCATGACCACTGGCCCATCCTGGGGAGAGCAAAGCCACAGTCCAAACAGTCCATACAGTGGGTGGCCTGCCCACTGGGCCATCCTGGGGAGAGCAAAGCCACAGTCCAAACAGTCCATACAGTGGGTGGCCTGCCCACTGGGCCATCCTGGGGAGAGCAAAGCCACAGTCCAAACAGTCCATACAGTGAGTGGCCTGCCCACTGGGCCATCCTGGGGAGAGCAAAGCCACAGTCCAAACAGTCCATACAGTGGGTGGCCTGCCCACTGGGCCATCCTGGGGAGAGCAAAGCCACAGTCCAAACAGTCCATACAGTGGGTGGCCTGCCCACTGGGCCATCCTGGGGAGAGCAAAGCCACAGTCCATACAGTCCATACAGTGGGTGGCCTGCCCACTGGGCCATCCTGGGGAGAGCAAAGCCACAGTCCATACAGTCCATACAGTGGGTGGCCTGCCCACTGGGCCATCCTGGGGAGAGCAAAGCCACAGTCCATACAGTCCATACAGTGGGTGGCCTGCCCACTGGGCCATCCTGGGGAGAGCAAAGCCACAGTCCATACAGTCCATAACAGACCCCACTGCCACTGGAGGAGGCAAGTTGGCCAGAGGACATCCTGCAGCCCTGCCCGAGATAGATCCTGCCCTGCCACGTCTGCCAAAGGGCCAGCGGTTCTTGCCCTGAAGGGCCCAGTTCAGCGGTTCTTGAGACGGCGGGGCCCAGTTCAGCGCTCCTTGCCTTGAAGGGCCCAGTTCAGCGGTTCTTGCCCTGAAGGGCCCAGTTCAGCGGTTCTTGAGACGGCGGGGCCCAGTTCAGCGGTTCTTGAGACGGCGGGGCCCAGTTCAGCGGTTCTTGCCCTGAAGGGCCCAGTTCAGCGGTTCTTGAGACGGCGGGGCCCAGTTCAGCGGTTCTTGAGACGGCGGGGCCCAGTTCAGCGGTTCTTGCCCTGAAGGGCCCAGTTCAGCGGTTCTTGAGACGGCGGGGCCCAGTTCAGCGGTGCGTGAGACGGCGGGGCCCAGTTCAGCGGTTCTTGAGACAGCGGGGCCCAGCGGAGCGGTGCGTGAGACGGCGGGGCCCAGTTCAGCGGTTCTTGAGACGGCGGACGGTCTATGGCCAACTGCTAATTGCCTGGTGGTGCCCTCCTGGGCAGCGGGGATGGTGCTCCTTCACTGCCCACCTGGGCTGTGGGTGGTGGGGCCCTCCTGGCCAGCTGGGCTGGGTCCTCCCTGGGCAGCGGCTATGGGGGTGGTGGGCTCTCCCGGGGCAGCTGTGCCGGTTCCTCCCGGGGCAGCGGCTATGGGGGTTGTGGGCTCCTCCTGGGCAGCAGGCCTGCTGCCTGACCTCTCCGACTTGCTGCCCTTGCCCTCCTTAGTCGTGGGCCTGTGGCCCTTTCCTCCCTTTGGAGCTGTGGCTGGTGACTGTCTCTGGGTGGTGTCCGGGGGGGATGTAGAAGGCGGGCTCCTGCGGCGACCCTTCCGCCTTCTGCTCCTCTTCCCAGGGGGTGGGCTGGCTGTCCCCTTGCTGCTGGGCGAAGATCCAGACATGCGGGCTGGCGGGCTCCAATACCCCTGCACCCTTGTCAAGGGGGCTGCAGGGCTGGTGGTGGCTGAGGTGCTCTTCTTACCCCGACGAGAAGGAGGGGGGGGCTCAGGGTCAGGAAAGAAGTTAGTAGTGGCGAGGAAGAGCTTCTTGGGACAATGGAGAGTGGTAGGTACAGTGGGAATGGGAGTGGAGGGAGAGGATGTGGTTGTAGGTGAGTCACGTTTGCTGTCTTTGGGTGCAGGTGCAGGAGGGATAGGCTGTCGTGAGGTGGATGGCTGTTGGGTGGGTGGGTGGCTGCGTTTGTGTGGTGTGGAAGAGGGGGTGACAGACACAGTGGGAGAGGACACAGGGGACGTGTAAATGGCAGTGGGGGTGGTGACTGCACGTGTGCGGACTGGAGTGGAGGGTGTGCTGGTGATGGAAACACTGGCTGATGGTGAGGTGAATGGAGGTGTGAGTGTAGACGTCACAGGGAGGGAGGAGGGAGACGAGGAGGTGGGGGTCACAGAGGTGGTAGTGACTGTTGGCATGTCTGCATCGGAATGTTGCGTGTGTGAATGTCTGCGTGATCTGTGGTGCTTATGTTTGGATGAGCTTCTCTTGGGTGTTGAGGTGTGTGCAGGCTGGTCTGATGGTGTGGGTGGGACAGGCAGAGGAACAGGAGACTGGGAGGAGGGAGTTAGTAGAGGCAGGCAGGAGACAGGGACAATGGCTGCCGTCAGTGCTGAGGCCAGTGCCTGGAACGATCGCTGATGGGCAGCCTGACCCGAATGAATGCCCTCCAGGTACGCATTGCTGCGATGAACCTCCCTCTCCACCCCCTGGATGGCATTCAAAAGGGTAGTCTGCCCAACAATGAGCATTCGGAGGAGGTCAATGACCTCCTCACTGAGGGCAGCGGGGGTAACAGGGGCAGGGCCTGAGGTGCCTGGGGCGAAGGAGATGCCCGGCTTCCTGGCAGAGCGGGCACGGGGCGAACGCTGAGGGGCTGCTGGGAGGGCAGTGATGGTGCGCTGGGTGGCGGCTGTACCTGTAATGGCGGGGGGCATGGATGGTGCCACCCCCGCAAGGGAGCCCCCTTCCGAGGACGTGTCCGTGTCGCTGCAGGGTCCAGTCGTCCCCGTCGTGGAGCTCCCCTCGCCCTCCGTCTCACTGGTCCAGTCTGACTCTGTGGCATGGCCCTCCTGGGCCATGTGAGATGCAGCTCCCTCCTGCCCCGATGCCACTTC
This sequence comes from Pleurodeles waltl, assembly GCF_031143425.1. Classification (NCBI taxonomy): domain Eukaryota; kingdom Metazoa; phylum Chordata; class Amphibia; order Caudata; family Salamandridae; genus Pleurodeles; species Pleurodeles waltl. The sequence continues at coordinate 1,062,005,319 of NC_090437.1, read as the reverse complement.
TCCTCCGCCTGATGATGCTGATGCACACAAGCACAGAAAGACAAACAAAAAGGGGGGGGAGAGAGAAATAAAGGGATATTGATTTCATGGATCTCCGGTACAGTTAGCGGACATGACAGACACAGATGCCCCCTGCACTAAGTTGCGCACTTGGGGTCCGCTACGCATTCCGTGGAACATGCCCTACACGCCTAGAGTTGACAACTGCACCCATGGATGACACGGCCCAGGGATGGCTGTACTGACAAACTACTGAGGGTGGTGGCTGGGGACACAGGGGCTTACGGGGGTGCCCAGCCTACAGATATCGCCCTGGCCTAGGGGGACCCCCAGCCCTCCTCCCCCACCCAGACACCTCCACTGCGCGACAACAGAGTAGATAATGCTTGTACTCACCCCCTTGTGTCTGCTGTGCTGTCCTCACGCACCCATCCAAATCAGGGTAGGCCACCGCCAGGATCCGGAACATCAGGGGGCTCAGTTGATGGCAGGCACCCCGCCTACGTTGGGAGGCCATCCCCAGCAGAGACTTGGCGGTCTTCTTGGTCCCGCGGCGGATGTCCTCCCACCTCTTGCGGCAGTGGGTGCCCCGTCGATGGTGGACCCCCAGGGTCCGGACTTCCTTGGCGATGGCACGCCAAATCCCGATCTTCTCATGGGCGCGGACCTATGTGACACGTACAGGGAGGGAGAAATACCACGTTCAAGTTTCTCAGCATTTTCCTTTCCAGTGGCCCAACGCCCCCCATCCCCGCCAGGCCCCCCGCCATGCCCCCGCCAGGCCCAACATGCCCCCCATCCCCGCCATGCCCCCGCCAGGCCCAACATGCCCCCCATCCCCGCCAGGCCCCCCGCCATGCCCCCCGCCAGGCCCAACATGCCCCCCATCCCCGCCAGGCCCCCCGCCATGCCCCCCGCCAGGCCCAACATGCCCCCCATCCCCGCCAGGCCCCCCGCCAGGCCCCCAAGCCAGCCAGTGGCCCCAAATCCATATTGAATTAAACTCACTTGTTGGTCTGGAGGACCGTAGAGTAGGGCATACTGGGGGAGGACCCCATCCACAAGTTTCTCCAACTCCTCTCCAGTGAAGGCAGGGGCCCTTTCCCCAGGCGCAGCAGCCATTGTCCCTTCCAGACCGAGGTCACAGCAACACTTGCAGTATAGGTCCTCTCCTGTGAAAGTTCAAGTCGCAAGTGGATAAGTAGATAGAAAATGGCGGTGACGTCCGCGGCGGTGCGTACCGCGGCGGTGCGTCCCGCCACCGCCGGCGCCCTTCGCCATTGGCTCCTGAAACCCATAGGCTTCAATGTTAACCAATGCGGCTTTGCGCCGCGGTCTTCGTCCGCCGCCCGCCGCGGTGTGCCACGCCAGCGCATTGACCTCACATCCCATTGTCACACTTCACAGGTCAGGCAGCCGCCATTTCCAGGGCCCACATGGCTCAATTTCAACAGCGTCACACAGGCCTAGGCCTTGCATAGCCACTCAGACACGCCATTCACTGCATAGAGAATCGTTTACTGTGCTAGCTGTGAGTACGTACCTGTGGGTTGCTTGACTGTGTGCTCCATGTTGTCCTTCCTAGGCACCGTCCGCTGGGTTGGGCGAGGAGACGGATGAATCCTCCCGTGTACCGACCGCTGGTGGACCTGTCGACAATGGAAGAACGCCACATTATCCTGACCTACCGTCTTAACCGTGCCACTATCCATGAACTGTGTGCCCAGCTGGAGCCCGACCTGATGTCCCCCATCCGCCAACCCACAGGGATTCCCCCTCTGGTGCAGGTCATGTCAGTACTCCATTTCTTGGCAAGTGGGTCATTTCAGACAACCGTGGGAATTGCTTCTGGGATGTCTCAGCCCATGTTTTCGAAGGTGTTATCCAGAGTGTTGTCTGCCCTGATGAAATCCGTGAGGAGCTACATCATTTTCCCTGAGGTGGGCGAAATGGCTACAGTGAAGGGTGATTTCTACGCCCTTGGACATATTCCCAACGTAATTGGTGCCATTGATGGGACCCATGTGGCTTTGGTTCCCCCAAGAGACAGGGAGCAGGTGTACAGGAACAGAAAAAATTACCATTCAATGAACATCCAGGTGGTGTGTTTGGCTGACCAGTACATCTCGCATGTAAATGCCAAATTCCCAGGGTCAGTGCATGACGCCTACATCCTCAGGAATAGCAGCATCCCTTACGTGATGGAACAGCTACAGAGACACCGTGTATGGCTAGTGGGGGACTCTGGGTACCCCAACCTGTCGTGGCTACTGACCCCAGTAAGGAATCCCCGGACCAGGGCAGAGGAACGGTACAATGAGGCCCATGGGCGTACTAGGAGGGTGATCGAACGCACCTTTGGCCTCCTAAAGGCCAGGTTTCGCTGCCTGCATATGACAGGTGGATCCCTAATGTACTCACCTAAGAAGGTGTGTCACATCATCGTGGCCTGCTGCATGCTTCACAACCTGGCTTTGCGCCGCCAGGTGCCTTTCCTGCAGGAGGATGGTCGAGACGGTGGTGTTGTGGCAGCGGTGGAACCTGAGGAGAGTGACGAGGAGGAAGACGACGGGGCTGAAACAGACAACAGGGACAGAATCATTGAACAGTACTTCCAATAGGACACAGGTAACATTTCAAAGATAATTTAGTAAATGTTAACTACTCTCCAGCATCTCTGCTGCCTGTCTATTTGCCCCAGTGTATGATGACTGAGTTTTGGCTTTTCCCTCCCTATTTCAGATCTGGGGTCCCCACTACGAGTCCTGTGCTTCGTTTCCCCATGGACTACAGCTTTGTGGCAGCTGTTTGTTGACTTCACCATGTACAAGGACATATTTGCACTGTCATGTCAATTACAATCTATCGAAATCACAGCCAGACTCATGATATTTTGGTGCAAAATAGGTGTTTATTTAAGTGCTCAAAATGGGATGGGTGGTTTCAAGTGGGTGGGGGCTATGGTGAAGGAATGTCCATGGCAGAGTCCAGAGTAACAGTCACACAGGTGCATTGTCCAAAGGCCTGTGGAGAGATGGAGCATGGGCAGTTCAAGGATGGACAGGGTGACAATGTGGGACAGTGGGATGACATCAGGTGGTATCCATTGCTGGCGGGGGTCTTGACATCCTACTCTGTCTTCTTGCGAGATCTCAGGGCCCTCTTGCGGGGTGGTTCTTCTCCTGCAGGAGGTGGGGGTCTGGTGGGCTGCTGCTGTGCGGGGGCCTCCTGTCCACTAGCGCCGGCGGAGGTGGTTGGCTGTTCTTGGTCCAGGCTAGTGGCAGGGGCCCTTGGGTGTTGTTCAGTGTCCGCCCTGTTGTTGACGAGGTCCTGCAGCAGCCCTACCATGGTAACCAGGGTGGTGTTGATGGCTCTGATGTCCTCCCTGTACCCCCGATAGTGTTCCTCCTGCAGCACCTGGATCTCCTGGAACCGGGCCAGTACCGTCGCCATCGTCTCCTGGGAGCGGTTGTATGCTCCCATGATGGTGGTGAGGACCTCGTGGAGAGTGGGTTCCCTGGGCCTCTCCTCCCCCCCCTGTCGCACAGCTGCCCTCCGAGTTCCCCTGTTTCCCTGGGCCTCTGCCCCCTGGCCGGTGTGCCCACTACCACTGCCCCCAGGTCCCTGTTGTTGTTGGGGTGGTGGGTTATCCTGGGTGCCCTGTAGTGGTAGACACACCGCAGATTGACGCGCCCTGGAGACAGAGGCATGGGCCCGCTGGGTGGGAGCTGTGCTGGTGTTCCCAGAGGGGTTTGGGTCTGTAGTGGCCTGGGCCTGTGTGAGGGGAACCGACTGTCCAGAGGTCCCCGATGGTCCGGGCTGGTCATCGGTGTCCAGGTCGACAGAGCTGCTGTCATCGCTGACGGCCTCTTGGGTGGGGGGTGTGGAGAATTCTGGCCCCTCCGCCGCGGTGTGTTGACGGTCGGGTCCTGCAGGGGTATAGAGGTATGGTTATAGTTTCAATGTGTGGCATATGGGTGTATCTGTGGGTTCTCGTGTCCCCAAGTGCTGGCATTCGTGTGTGGGGGCTTTGGTGAGGGTGGCTTGTGGGGGGGATGTGTATATGCATTGGGCATGCTTTGGTGATGGGTGTCCATGCTTAGTGGACGCATGCAGGCCTAGGTTTTGGGATGTGTGGGTTGTGATGGTGAGACATTGGCGGGGAATAGGTGTGCTGGGGGTGGGGGTGGGGGTGAGGATGGTGGTGGGGGTGAGGATGGTGGTGGGGGTGAGGGTGGGGGTGACGATGGGGGTGGGGGTGAGGGTGGGGTTCGAGGATGGGGGTGAGGTTTGGGGTCTGATTTGGCATGCAGGTGGGGGGGAAGCAGTATTGAAGCTTCAACTTACCAGTATCCATTCCTCCGCCGACTCCTGCGAGGCCGTCAGGATGCAGGATGTTCAAGACTTCCTCCTCCCATGATGTGAATTGTGGGGGTTGAGGTGGGGGTCCTCCGCCAGTCTTCTGCACGGCGATGTTGTGCCTGGATACCATGGAACGCACCTTCCCCCGTAGGTCGTTCCATCGCTTCCTGATGTCTTCCCGATTTCTGGGGTGCTGTCCCACTGCGTTCACCCTGTCGACAATCCTCTGCCATAGCTCCGTCCTCCGGGCAATGCTGGTGTATTGTATCTGTGTGCCGAACAGCTGGGGCTCTACCCGAACGATTTCCTCCACCATGACCCTGAGTTCTTCGTCTGTGAAGCGGGGTTGTCTTTGGGGTGCCATGGAGTGGTGTGTATGATGTGTGGGGTGGAGTATGTGTATTTAAGTGAGTTGAGTGTGGTGGTGTGTGTTGTTTTGTGTGTGGATAGTGTGTGGGTGATGGTGTTGAGTGGCTGTGGCTGTTATTTTTTGGATGCTGGTGTCTCGCTCTTGCCTTCTTGACGAATTTTTTAGCGTAGGGGTTTGTGGGTGATGTGGGTGTGTGTTTTATATTGTATTGTGTGTGTGGGAGTGGTGTGTGTATGTGTATCAGGTGTGTGGGATTCAAATCGTCCAATGTGGCTGAGTTTTGTTCGTTTGTGTGTATTCTGACCGCGGCGGTGTGTCCCGCCAATGGAATACCGCGTTTGAATGACCGCCGCGTGGATTCGTGGGTCGTAATGGGATGGGCGTATTTCTGTTGGCGTGACGGTGGAGGTTTGGTCACCTCCACCTTTCCGCCGACCGCTGGTCTGGCGGTCTGTTGTGGCGGTCGGATTTTCGGAGGTTTGCCTTCTGCGGCTCAGAATGACCGTGGCGGGTTTCCGCGACCGCGGCGGGATTATGGAGGATTTCTGACCGGCGGTAGGCGCCTTTTACCGCCGAGGTCAGAATGACCCCCTGTTTGCGGTATTTCCGCTGCTTTAACACCGTCCGCCAGGGTTGTAATTACCACCTCAATCTGGTGTCTTCATCAGGAATCTGGAACTAGCTACCCTTTGCTAACTCACTGCTCTCAGAGTCATATTTCGTAGTCAAGCCTGCTGCTTGAACAGTGGGGTTAGAGGCTGACACACAAGAGAGATGGGGAGCAAAGCCATCTGAGGAGCTGGTCGTAAGCATTTACCTATGTCTTGCGTAGACAGGCGTTTGCTCTTCAAATTATGTGCAGTCTTTGTAATTTTACTCACAGAACGTGCCTTGACCTGTGATTCACGTGCACTCCCTTTCATTGTAAAAAAGATACCCTGCAACCCCCTCTAGCTGTTTTCTGTGCTATTTGGAGGCCACAAGCCGCACCCACACCTATGCATGCTGCTTCTGTAGCAGTCCAAAGCTTCCACTGACCCAACAAAAAAGCCTATTGCCACACTCACTGGGGTGGAGTGAAGGGGGCAAAAGTTGAAATATTGGCGTTGCGAGATACAGTGCCTCACCCCCCTCCACTTTTAATATGGCAATGTTATTGCTCCACATTAATTGCTCCAAAAAGCCAAGAAATTTCCCATGGCAGTGGCCATGTATTACTTTCATGATATTCACTCACCAGAAGCAGGCAGGCAGGTTTCAACTCTAAGCTGAACTTGCCGTCCAGTGAGCCCACTGCAGCTACAGCTAACCAAACAAGGATCCTATTGCTGCTTTGCAAATGCAGCATGGTCAAAACTCTTAGCCGGAGCCCACCAACTTTTCCAGAAAGGGGCCAGACGTGCTCTGGAGTCCAAAACCTAATGCTGAGCTGAGCTGTGCTGGCACTCACATTGCATATGGAGAGGGAGGGGTGTTCATGAGCAGAATCACATCAGGGCCCAGCAGTCAGGGATTAGTTACTTCTTCACCCACACAGCTTTGCACTACAGCGTGGCTGAGCAACATGCTCAGGTCTCCAGGGAAGCCAGCGGAGGCGAAACATGCACACAACTCATCCTCGCCAGCAGCATGCTTCCCCTCTGATGCTGTTGACAATCAGCCGTGGAGCATCAACTGTATCATAAGTGTTTAGTATGCCATGTCACCAGCAATAGGGCCTACATTACCTACACACATTTGTGATTGAGCATCACACATGATCCAGTCCTCAAATGGGGCTTGTTTAGTATAACTGTCCCTCATAACAGAGAAACAATGCAGGTACCTCCCTTTTTGTGTCTTCTCAAAACAGTGCTTAGCTTGTGATGAGGACTCTAGTGGCAACCTTTTGCACAAATCAATACAGTAAACACAGCATCAGACACCGTCTGATAAACGTATACCTCCAGAAATCCTCTTGTAAGATTATTGTGTGTGTCACAGTCATGTTGATGCCATACAAAACTGTTGTTAGTAAAAAAGGTCAAACAACAAGAATAGCTACAAACAATAACTCCCCCTTCGAAGCTGCTGTTGGTCCCTCAAGCTCTCATCAAGCCATTAGGGGGGGCAGTGTGAACACAGAAAGAAGACAAATGGCCAAGATCACAAGTTAAGAGAAAATACTCAATCACATTGTCAACAATTGAATAAGAAGTAGACACCACAAAAAGAGAAGATTTAAGTGATGGAAAATTAAGTGGAGATTGAAGACTGAAAAGAAAGCAAATTGCAAATCAAAGATATTCAGTACCTGAATTGGTATATGCAACAACTGGTGATTGGCAAAGTGAACTTTTATCATTTTGTTTTGATCGTGAGATTCCAGATCAATACTTTGGCACATAAAGTTGATCCATGAATTGAACTTTGAGAAGGATTCTGTGAAACTGAGAAAGGAAAGAGACATTAAAAACAACCTGTAAAGACTTTACAAAACCGATTTTGACAACAGTTACCGATATTTGACAGAAGTTCTGGAGAAGAGACTAAAAGTTGTAAACAACTGGAAAGATTATTTTATGGTGTTTGCTGCATAGTTGTATTTTAGCTCTCCTTCTACTTTCCTATTCTTTACAGATCATGAGTAACCACAACAAGCAGGTTAATAGGTGCTGTGATACATAGGAATTGGCTTAGTAATTGTGTGCATGACAGTATGCTTGCTATTGATTGTGAGCATGAGCTTTCTCAACAATCTGAAACTAATCACATCTCTTCTTTAGAAACTGTTACATGTACAGAATTAGACAAGTTTAAACAGTATGAGAAATACTTACACGTAAATAACTCGCAAGGAGATGTTTCCTCTAATATTTACTATTGCTTGCTGTATGAATATGTTGAGATAATGAATGTGAGAGGATGTTATGTTTGCACAAAATTCCTTCAACAGTGGAAGAAGGAATGACTTACCATAGCCTGGAACTAACATATGAAATTAGTTACAGTCTTTATTAACAAGGTTTTAAAACCAAGAATACATACAGTATTTTTGATCATATCTTCACCATTATGACCCCGGCATTCAGTGGAAATATGGCGGGAGTACCGCCAACTGGCTGGCGGTACATGCTGCTACATTATGACACAGACCGCCATGGACGTTGCAGCCGCCGGGCTGGAGATAAAAATCTCCACCCGGCGGCTGCTACTGTCCTGCGGGTGGCATTATTACCCTGCCTACAGCCATGGATTTCATGGCATTTGGGACGCCACAAAAACCATGGCGTTAGGGAAAGGGAACTCCTTCCCTGTCAGTGATAGGAGGCCCTACACTCAAACATTCCCCAGACAACTCCCACACCTCTACCCCCCTCCATCCATGCTCCACCCCTTCTAATTCTCCTCCCATGCACGCACAATTCGCAGGCACACACCACGCATACATCCATCCATACACACATCTAACCTTACACATAGACATGCATTCACATTTGCATTCATACAGTATACGCATTCTCACACATGCACACACACATGCAAGCAATACTACACACTCATTTGTATTCACACACACACTCACACATTCATGCACACACACACCCCCCACACACACACACAACACCCCTGTACCCCTCCCCTGTCAGATTCCAGGGGGTCTTTTGGCAGGGGACGGGATGGGGCGCTGCTACCGCCAGCAGCGTCCTCAAGCAGAACACTGTCAGGTCGTATTATTTGTCATAATACGACTGGCGGTGGTCTACTGGCATGGCGCTGCTGGTGGTAGTAGCGCAACCTTTACACTGTCTGCCAGCATGGACATAGCCGGATTTCCGCCCTTCTTGTGGTGGGAATCCAGCTGTGGCCATATTATGGCGGACGGATGTTAACCGCGGCGACAGTCTTTTGGCGGTCGTTGCCGCAACGGTAGGCGGTACCGACTGCCAAAGTTAAAATGTGGGCCTTAGTGTTTTCTTTTGTTCCTATTATCAAATACTTGAATAGCCTAGCTAGGGAAAAGAATATAGAATTAGTGAGAGACTTCTTTGAACCCACATCAACATCTGGCAGAGCTTACATGCACAGGAATTACCTCACATGCTTGCTTTCACCATTAGAGAAGAGTTTTCTAGATCAATCTGATGGCAGGAGAAAGGTATGGAAGGAGAAAATAGGGAAATGGTTAGTGAAAAGGACATTTAGAAATGGCCATGCATTTAGTGAAACTAAAACACAAAGGAAATTAGCTTTAGATGCGCAACATGTAGAAAAGCTTTGTGTATATAGACCACAATCCAAAACATACGCTTTATTTGTGAGAAAGAGTGAATGTCGACCTGTGTTTCTTTTCCAGAGTAAATGGACTTTCATGCTAAATGGACAAGACCCAGCGATTCCTGTGGTTTATTATATCTGTGGATAGAATGCCTATTACCTTCTTCCAAGAGGATGGTATGGCATAAGTTATTTGGGAATTGGTTCCCAAAGATTTATGAAATTGAGAATCTAAACGAGACACCTAAACTAAATGAATTACACCTTGGTAGACCAAAGTCAGCATCTTATTGTGGCATAATTGGAGATATATTTGGAGCAATTATTCCCTCAGTGGGAGTTATTCTAAATTCCTTGAAAATTCGAAAGTTATCTACTATTGGATAACATGTTGACTAGTTTCTCTGGAGCCATAGTCTTAATGGACACTGAAATGGCTACACTATGACTCTTCAGAACGGCCTTGCGCTAGACATCCTTTTAGCAAAGGAGGGCAGAGTCTGTAAAATGCTGACATCGCAACACTGTTACACATATATTCCTGATCACAGGAGAGGAGTTAAAAGCGTTATTAACAATCTGACTAACATCAACTCTGACTTAAAAGTTTTAAAAGAACCTGAGGTTTGTAAAAAGATTGGTGAAGGTTTTACTGCTGTGGGACATTGGCTGGGCAAACGGGGAAATGGTACTCTAGGGATAATATTGAAACCAGTGTTGATTGTTATAATTTGTGTCATTTGCATAATAGGAGCTTACAAATTGTGCACTATAATTAAAAGGCAAAGAATAAAAAATGATCAGAGTAGGGAAAAAATAAAATTGGAGAAGAGGAGGAGCAGATATTTTGATAAAAATTGGAGAAGAAACCAAATTTTAGATTAACAAACATTTGTGTTGTGAGATATACGGTGTGATGACACAATTAGTCATCAGAGAAGGGATTGTGAAAGCTGAATTAAGTTATAATAAATCTGCATTGATTAGTGACTAAGAATTGACATGAATTATGCTAATATAGAGAAATCGAGTGTTTTGAAAAAAGTACCCACCTTGGTGGCAAACATAAAGTGTACAACAATAATACGCACATACAGAACTAAGGGCCAGATGTAGGTACAAAAAAATTAGCGACTCGCAATTTGCGAGCATGTGCGACTCGCAAATTGCGTGTCGCTAATAGGAATGCAGGTACAATGTCCGTGTACAAATTGTGACTTGCACCCGGAGTCGCAACGCAGATAGCGAGTCCGCTGTCTGCGAGGTCGCTGTTTGCGACCGTGCAAAAAACGGACTCGCAATTTGCGAGTGGGTGTTGCAAATTGCGAGTACCATGTAAATTGATTGCAGGTGCTGCATAACACTCCAGAAACCACTCCAGAACACTCTGGAAACACTTCCTGGCACATGATGATGACATCACAGACAGGAAGTTTACTAATACACCTGGGAGGAGGGAGGACCACACCCTTTTTAAACTGCTGAACAGCCAACAGGAGGAACAGCAGCTACAATGGCAGAAACACCCAGAAAGAGAAAACTGAAATTTTCTGAGAAGGAGCTGGAGCTGCTGACAGAAGAATACTGTCAGCACTATGATGAACTTTTTGGAAAGGCAGCCCTCAATGTGCCAGACTCAACAAAAAAACAACTCTGGCTGGAAATTCAGGAAAAAGTGAACTCCCTGGGGGTCAGCCACAGGAGTGTGGATGAGATCAAGAAGAGGTGGTATGACCTCCGCTCCTGGACCAAGGAGAGGGTGGCAGATAGGCTCCGGGAGATGAGAGGCACAGGAGGGGGACCATCATCTGTACCACCACCCACACCCCTGGAGGAAAGGGTGGAGGAGACCCTGGAGCAGGAGGCAGTTACAGGATTTGGAGATCTGGACACCTCTGAGCCCACTACATCAACCGGTGAGTACCATGTGATATGCCTGTACCCCCATCAATGCCATACCCCCACCCACCATGTACACAGGGGCATGCACAACCAAGATAGCTCCATTTCAGGGTAGCAAACACCAGAATGATGCATTATGGGCAATGTAGTCAAGTAGGCAGTCAATAGGCAAATGTTTATTAGGAAGTGTGCAACAGATAGTAGACACTGACAGTCTGTTCCCCAAGACACCACCACAAGCCACAGCAGCCAGGTGCCAACAGTCAGCCAGCCCCATGAGGAAAGCACAGGAGCTGCCACCACTCCCACCTGCACCACCAACACCATCCCCTTGATGTCTACACCTGCTGCAACAGTGGTTCCGGAGGCTGCGCCAGCAACAGCCAGGAATGCCACGGTACAGCTCACAGGGCATCCACCGCTGTGCAGGCGACGCAGGTTGAGGAGAGCAGGGCTGCAGGCTGAGTCCGGGCGTCCATCCACCACCATGACCGAGGCACAACTGCTCCGTGGTCAGCGCCTGCAGAACCAAATGTTAGGGAGAATTAGTGGGGTTCTGCACCGCTTTGTGAGGAGCAATGAGACCAGCATGCAGCAGCTCCATGCCCAATTGGACGTCATTGGCACAAACACTGGGGACCTAGCCCTGTCCATGCGGGAACTGGTGGCTGGACTACTGTCACAGAGCGAGGGTGGGCGGTGCAGGGACCGCCAGCTGCTCCAGAGGCTGGACAGGATGGCCTCATCAATTGGCAGACTGGCAGTCAACACCACTGGCCTCTCAAGAAGGACAGTCGGCCTCCAAGTGGAAATGGGCCACTTTGAAGGGGATGTGGCAAGAGGCCTGGGCCGGATCACACATGTGATCAATTTAAGGGAGGCACAGCATGTGTCCAGGGTTACAGGGGACACTCCCCAGGACAGCGAAGAGGGCTCCACTGTGAGCAGTGTCTCTGCCAGTGACACTAGGGTGCTCCGGAGTGGGAGTACCAGGCAGAGCACTGCAGAACAACCTGGGACCAGCCAGGCTGGCAGAGGCCGCCGTAGGTCATAGACTAAACCCTGTCCCTGATGTTGGGGCACATGACGGCAATGTGCCCCATGCATGGTTGGCTTTTTGAAGTACATGAACAGTTTGTCATTGTAAATAGTTCAATTTCTGCACATATTAAATATTTTTTTGGTTCCACTTAACAAACGGAGTTTTTGGTCAATAGGTGGATATGTTTGAATTTGACACGTACCTTCCAAAGTATTGTGTTGTGATGTGTTGCCGTCTCAGTCTGCCTTGATTTGCGATGCTCCGATCCCCATGATGGCGATGTAGTTGCTCCTGCTCTTCATCCTCACAATCAGGGTCTGCAGGGGTGAGAGGTAGCCCATGTCGGGTGGCAATATTGTGCAGGATGGCGCATGCAACAACAATTTTGAATGCTGTAATGGGGGTATACTGGAGGGCACCTCCACTGCGGTGGAGGCATCTGAACCTTGCTTTCAGCAATCCGAAGGTGCGTTCAATCAGGTTCCTGGTCCTCTTATGTGCACTGTTGTATCGCCTCTCAGAATCATTGCTGGGTGTTAAGAACGGAGTCATTATCTATGGCCGTAGTGCATATGCACTGTCACCTGTTGGGCACAAACATTACACTGTTAGAAAGTCCTGGTTGGTGTGCACATTGATCTGTGTGTATGTCTACGAGGTGTATGCAGCTCTACCTAGGAGGTATCCGTCTCCAAACTCCCCACGTTCCAGGCGTTGGTGTATCCCACTGTGCCTAAAAATGTATGAGTCATGGTTACTGCCTGGAAATTTTGCGACAATGTCAGTGATGACATAATGAGCGTCACAAACAACCTGAATATTCAGTGAGTGGGTACACTTTCTGTTGCGGAACAGATATTCCAGGTTAGCAGGGGGGCATATTTGAATATGTGTCCCATCTACACACCCTATGACATGGGGAAAGTTGGCAATCCGGTAAAATTCCAACTTGGTACTGTTAATTTCTGCCTCATTCCTGGGTAAGTATATGACGTGAGACATGTGTGTGAGTATGGCATCTAGGAATGCCCTGAGGAACCTTGATAGTGCACTTTGAGATACCCCACCTGCCACAGCAATGACCCCCTGATAGCTCCCCGAGGCCAAGAGGTGCAGTGAGCATAGCACTTGCACATGCGTAGGGATGGCGCAGCCGCGCAGAGTCTGGCGTTCTAGCTGTGGTTTTAGTAATTCAATTAATTCTAGTATGGCTGCGCTGCTAAGTCGGTATTTGTCATATATCTCTTCCTCAGTTTGCTGAAAAAGAGTCTGCCTTGTTCTGTAAATCTTCTCCTGTCTGTGGCTCCTCCTCCTCCTCTGCTGGGCCGCGTGGGCTCTCCTCCTCACTGCTATCAGGTATATCTCCGCCATCTTGAGTAACCCAGATGCCTTCTGGGTCTCCTTTTATACTTTGGTAATGATTACCACCTGCTCTGAGTTAGTGGTAAATGGGACATGCAAACTGGGCTTTTTGCGACTAGTCGCAATTTGCGAGTTGCAATTGCATATGGTTTGCGACTCGCAAATTGCGACTTCCTATTTGCGCGTCGCAAAATGGGGTTGCAATTTTTGCGAGTCGGTAACGGCTCGCATCGCTTTTTGCGAGTCGGAAATTGGATTTTTCCATCTCATTTCCGATTTTGCAGGGTCGCAAATAGCGATTCGGGCCATTTGCGACTCGCAAAACTTTGCCACATCTGGCCCTAAGGCCCTCATTAAGACATTGGCAGTAAATTCCGCTTACCGCCGTGGTGACGTCCGCCAACATACTGCAGCAGTGGCGGATATCCAACACCTGTACCGTTAAGCCAACAGAACAACGCCTACCACATCATGACCCACAAATCACCACGGCGGACATTCAATGGCTGTAAACCATTGGCGGTACACACCGGCTTGCTCAGAATGGACACCCAAATACTAAACTACATAACATTGGCTAATAGCAAATACACACACCTGAAACTCAACAAACACACACCCACATTACCCACAACCCTTTACAAATATAAATTATTGCAACCAGACTGACACCAAAACCACCGCAACAACTAGACACACACACCACATCCACCCACACATCCCTCATGCACCCCACTTCAGACACCCAACCACAGTACCCAACACCCACATACTTACACACAACACAACACCCATATCCCCACAAAAGCACCTTCGTTTCACAGATTACGAGTTGTGGGTCATGGTAGAGGAAATAGTCAGGGTGAGCCACATCTGTTTGGAGCACAGGTACAGCAAATATCCATTGCCAAGAAGATGGAGCTATGGGGGATAATCGTGGACAGGGTGAACACCATGGGACAGCATCCATGAACCAGGGATGACATCAGGAAGAGGTGGAACAGCCTACGGGGGAAGGTACGTTCGGTGGCAGTAAGGTACCAGCTTGCCATACAGAAGACTGGCAGTGGACCCCCACATCCTCCTCTACAGCTCACAGCATGGGAAGAGCAAGGCTTGGCATTACTGCATCCTTAGAGGCTCACTGGAGTTGTCGGAGGACTGGACACTGAGGAGTCAATATTTACTACTTATCACACCCATACCTGCATGCCATCAGTGCTCCTCACCCTCACTCCCATCACTCCACTCCATCCCTCACAATGCACCTACACATATAACTAACCCCAATGCCCAGCTCTGCATGCCACACCAATGCATGTACAGCCCTCCCAGGCCTGCGTGGACACCCATCGCAAAAGCATGCACAACATGGACAACTTCCAATCCCACAATATAGCACCATACACAGACAAAGGTGGCAGGGTAACAGCAACAATAGAGGGGAAGCTAGGGATGTACATTATGTCACAGACATGAAGCATAATACATCACTTACATCCCCACAGGTGCCCCAGCCAATCTCAGCCAATCTCAGCGGTGAGGAGGTGCCACGATGAACCAGTCCCCCAAAAGAAGATGCCCCCAGTGATGACAGTAACTTGGGACTACAGGATCTTGGTGAACTACCTGGACCATCAGGGACCAGTGGTCAGTCGGTCACCCCAGCCCACTCCCAGTCAACCACAGAGCCTCTCCCATCAGTATCCAACACAGCAGCACCCACCCAGCATACCCACACCTCTGTCCCCAGGACAGGTCAATAAGCAGTGTGCCCAACTCTACAGGGAACCCAGTCCACACCTCATACCCAAGACAATCAGGGACCTGGGGCCAGTGACAGTGGGCACACTGTTCAGGGGACACAGGCACAGGGCAGCAGGGACACTGGGAGGACCGCTGTGTGCCAGGGGGAAGACAGGCCTAGGGAAGTGATGTTGCCCCTGCACAGTTTTGTGCATAGTTAGTCAGGATCAAGTTGGGACTTGGACTGTTCCATGTGGGCCTTATGGACTTTGAAATGGGCATTGGCCCTTTCTGGACAACTGTTTATGTATCTCTGTTCTAAAATTGTTTCATATGGTGGCTTTTGCCTTGCATTTACAATTTCACTACTGCCAACCTCTAGTCCTTGTATTATTATGCAGTGTGTCATGTGCCATTGGTTTACATCTGCAGCTGGTTGTGTATATGGTGTGTGTGTGAATGGTGTGTGTCGTCCGTGTGTGCATCACTCTCCTTTTCCTCCCTCACTCCCTCCCTTGTGTACTAGGCGGCTGTACTCACCGTCGTCGTGTTCGTTGGTGTTGGTATTCCAGGTGGAGCATGGCATAGGAGTGCATTGGGAGGACTTGAAGTTCTCGTTCCATAGCGGCATGGAGCTTCTCTGTGTCTCTGTTGGTGAGTCTTTGGGCTTCTGTGATGTGTTTCTGCCAGGCTTTTAATGGCGTTGGTACCACCCCGGAAATCGTGGCGGTGTGCTGTGTCATAATATGGTGGGCGGGACCTTGTCTTCTGAGTGGCTGTTGATGGCTACCGTCATGGTGCGAGATGTTAATGCCCTGGCGGATGGTGTGCTAGATGGGCTGTCTATGGGAGTTCTCACCGCCATGGTCAAAATTTGGCATTGGCAGTATTACCGCCACTTTAATAGTCACCGCCAATGTCATAATGACCACCTAAATGTATTAGTGGACCATATCAATGTACTAATGGAATGTATTTGCTTAAATTACTAGGCATAGAATAATTGTGAAATTATGGGCCCATTCGACAAGGCCTCATGTTAAGCTTCATAACATAAATATATGATTGTAAATATTTTCTGTCCCAGCAGAATTCACACTTGTTCTTTGTTCACACAGTGCTGACCAAATAAATTTGTAATGTTGCAACGTTAAACTAGTTGATGTGTTAAACTTTTTTGTGAGAACTAATGCGATATACTACCCACAGATACATTTGTATTTTTGGTGCGTGAGAATCTGAAGTTCCCAGGCTGTGACAATGGCTTCACTGACAGGAGCTTTGATTGCAACTAAAAAGTTACCTGACGAAAACTGGAGATGGGAACAGGAGAAGAGGAGCCAATCATCACGTATGAAAGACTGTCTAACTAGATCACAGATTTAAGAATTAATGTTTATTGGTTCTACTGTGAACACCCGATGTGCTGACCAATGACTGTTCGAGAAATTACTTTTGTGGATTTGATATATCCTGACTGCACCTCCAGGAGCAGAGCAGTTCCAGATGTTCCTTCCACCTAGCCCTTAGCCTCATTGCGTAATTTTGTTAATGCTATTGATGTTGTTCATTTAGTTTGATTCCCTTCCTGTGCTGGTTCAGTTAACTTAGCACCCAATCATGACTGAGCCAATCCCCCTAACTTTCCCCTGCCAACGCTGACCAGATGGATGTCAACTGATGAAGAAGTCTCAGCTTGTTGATCCATTCAGGAGAGGTATAACAACATGCAATTGTCTTTGTTTGTTCTTTTCTTTTATCTACCAACCACTATTTTTTAGAGCCCTAGCTAGATGTTTTCCAATTGAACTTTTGCCTGATTTTCTTTTGCAAGAAAGCAAAACATGCCATTCGAATTAAAGGGTTAGTTAGTGTGTCCATGTTCAAACAAATGTTATTAACCAAGGATTGATTTTATTCATCTGTCGACTATAGATGTATACCATTTGTATTGTTCAGTTATAGTTGTTAATAATCTGTACAGTAACTCTTGAATGTTTAATGATTGGTTGGATTGAGATTTTTCTGCCGCTTTAGTCAGCCTGTGCTCTTCGGATAATTTTATCATTTGGTTTTAAGATGACTTTACATGATACTAACATTGTGAATGTAGGGAAATAAACTTTCTAACTTTACCAAAAGGTGTGGTTATTCATGGCCAAGTGTGCCATGGTATGTAAAGTTTACTGAAAATGATTTGTTAAACATGTTGTATTGTTGTTGGTTAGATTATGAGAAACAAAATTGTGTCCATGGTGGAACACTCTTAGCGGAGTCAAAAGGTCAATTGAACCTCTAACGCATCCCCTTATAATAAAATTATCAAAGACCAAATAAGGCCAGACGAGCTCACGCTTACAGGTAAATTACATATACCAATTAGGTAGGAACCAATGTTACCATGTTTAGGTGAGGGAGCATATGTACTTTAGCACTGGATAGCAGTGGTAAAGTGGGCAGAGTCTTAAAACCAGCAAAAACAGGGTCAGAAAAATGAAAGAAGGCAGACAATAAGTTGGGGAATGACCAACCTAAGGCTGTCAGCTGTAACAGCCTGTTTCCAAGCAATAGATACATTCATCTTTACAGCAAGAAACAACCAGAACAGTACACAGAAGGTCCCCAGACCATCCCTGTAGCACACCAACACCTTAAAGTTCAAAGTTTATTGACAGTTCAAAATAAATAACTTCATAATCATAGAGTATACAAATCAATAAAACAGATTAATAAAATGAGGATGAAAAACTACTATACAAAAATAAAGAAATAAATTAGTTCACTAAAATCAATAAAGTGCAGTATTCAGTTCTCTACGCTGTTTGACCCCAAACAAATCTGTTGGTGACCCAGGGTTAAGATGGCCTGAATAGTCCAGTCCAGTCCAGTTTATTTTGGTGCAGAAAGTTCTTTCTGTCTAATAGACCGTGCCATAAATATAAATTTAGACACAGCTAGTACTATCACCAATGAAGGGTTGCCCTTACATATTGCTAGATCAAACATTAAAAGCTTTCTTCATAAAGGCACAATCCATCATCTTCTAGGTGCTGCGTATCCGGGGCAAAAAAAGGGGAAGTGTTCATCTGTTTCATCAACCAGACACCACACTTCACACTTTCTATCACCATTCCCCAAAGGGTCCCAATGAGCAGTGAAGTTAGCTACAGATAGGGTGTCATATCTAAACTGTAGAAACAGAGACCGGGCACGAGCTGTTCTAATTAAATCCATAAAAAAGCTTGCCTACTGGTTCCTGCTTCATTTGTACAAAAAAATAAAACACTAGCCAGACGACCACTGGCACCAGCATGAAGAGACCAAGCAGATGCCTCCTCCCAAAATGTATGCTTGACTACAGGGACAGCATTTGATGGAATTGGTTCAGGGGTGTCCCAAAACTGTGGAAGACCAAGTTCTATCCAAAAGGACCTCATTTTCCTTGTCCATCCTTTCGTCTCAATTGCTTTAGCCCACCCCAATATGTCCCTTACTCCATCCCTGTGAGTCTCCACCTCCTCAGTTTTCCAGTGATTTCTGGAAACTATTGCATTCTTGTAAAACACTAATAGCTTGTGGAAGAAGAGAATTCCACAGTTTTGCTGCAGCCACGAAAAATGAAATTTGGGAATGACCACAAGATTTTGGCCATAGAGATATAGCTCCGGAACGTCCTTTTTAGTGTTCTGGACCCAATATTTTGCACCACCCTATAAACAAAGAATAAGGCCTTAAATGTAAAGTTTTTTCTTTCCACAGTAGCCAATACAGGCCCCGCTGAGACTGATGGTGTTTAGGAAGGCAAAGTATGAGTCTAGTGGCTGAATTCTATACCAACTGTAATTTACCAGTAGCAGTTTTATTGATCCCCAAATAAAGTGCATTACAGTAGTCTAGCCTAGAGTAAATGAAGGCAAGAACTGCTTACTTATGTGCTTTTAGTGGAATAAAGGGGAACACCTTCCTCAAGGTCCTTACAATCCAAAAACAAGTGGATACTGTACAACTGACCTAAAGTTCAAACGATAACTTGGTACCCACAAGTACTAGAAGATCTTTAGTGGAGTCTGCCGGAGTAGGCCTTACCCCTAAAGTATCTGACCACCAGGAATTATTCCAGATGGAGGGATGATTGCCAAATATCAGAGCCCCAGTCTTGTCCCCATTTATTCTTACATAGTTACTGTTAGACTTGGCATCCTTGGCGTGGTCTACCCAAATGTTTTGCCTCTGCTTCCCAGGGTGATGATGTGTGCTGGACACTGTTTTTGCTGTTTTTGTTACTCTGGACACTTTACCACGGCTATCAAGTGCTAAAGTGCAAGTGCTCCTATACAAAATGTGCATGTAATTGGTTTATCCATGATTGACATAGTACAGTGCACTAGAGATGCCCAGGGCCTGTAAGTTAATTTCTACTAGTGGGCCTGCAGCACTGGTTGTGCCACCCACAATAGTAGCTCTGTAAACATGGCTCAGACCTGCCACTGCAGTGTCTGTGTGTGCAGTTTTAAACTGCCACTTTGACTTGGCAAGTGGACCCACTTGCCAGGCCTAAACCTTCCCTTTTCTTACATGTAAGACACCCCAAAGGTAGGCCTTAGGTAGCCCCATGGGCAGGATGCAGTGTATGTTTAAGGTAGGACATATACTAATGTGTTTTATATGTCCTAACAGTGAAATACTGCCAAATTTGTTGTTCACTGTTGCAAGGCCTATCCCTCTCATAGGTTAACATGGGGGCTGCCTTAAAAATTGATTAAAGCATAGATTCCCTTTGGGAGAGGATAGGCATGTGGAATTTGGGGTCTCTGAGCTCACAATATAAAAATACATCTTTTAGTAAAGTTGATTTTAAGGTTGTGTGTTTGAAAACGCCACTTTTACAAAGTGAGCATTGTCTTGCTTAAACCATTCTGTGACTCTGCCTGTTTGTGGATTCCCTGTCTGGGTCAGTTTGACAGATGGGCTGGTTGCACCTCTCTCTAGACAGTGACACAAAGGGAGCTGGGTGTAGCCTGCATATCTTGATGAGCCATCTGTGCTAGGAGGGAGGGGATGAGTGGTCACTCACACCTGAAAGGGCTGTGCCTGCCCTCACACAGTGCAGTCTCCAACTCTCTGGTGTGTGTCTGGGGCCTGGCCTGGGCAAGGCAGGATTTCACAAACAAGAGAGACTTTCCTTTGGAGTAAACCTACTTCAATGGCCAAAATGGGTATAAGAAGGTCACCCAAAACTACAGACTTTAGATCACTTCTGGACATCAAGAGAAACCTCTGCCTGGAGAAGAGCTGAATCAATCAATCAATCAATCATAGGATTTATAAAGCGCACTACGTACCCGTGAGGGTTTCATGGCGTGGGGGGGCTGTTGTTACTGGTTGAAGAGGCAGGTCTTGAGGAGTCTTCTGAAGGTGAGTAGGCCTTGAGTCTGTCACAGGGTGGTGGGGAGGGTGTTCCAGGTTTTGGCGGCGAGGTATGAGAAGGATCTGCCACCGGAGGTCTTTCTTCAGATGCGGGGGATGACAGCGAGGTTAGTGGAGCGGAGCTGACGGGTGGGGGTGTAGAAGCTGAGCGTGGGTAAGAAGCTTGAAAGAGATCCTTTTGTCCACAGGGAGCCAGTGATGGTTTCTCAGGTGGTGGGAGATGTGGGTGTGGCGGGGTACGTTGAGGATCAGTCGGGGGGAGGCGTTGTGGATGCGTTGGAGGCGTAGTAGGTATTTTGCTGCGATGCCTGTGTAGAGTGCGTTGCCGTAGTCCAGCCTGCTGCTGACGAGGGCCTGTGTCACTGTCCTTCTTGTTTCTGTCGGATCCACTTGTAGATTCTGCAGAGCATGCGGAGTGTGTTGTAGCAGGAGGAGGAGACTGAGTTGACCTGTTTAGACAAGGTGAGGGAGGAGTCGAGGATGAAGCCCAGGTTGCGAGCGTGGTCGGACGGTGTCGGTGGGGTTCCTAGTGCGGTGGGCCACCAGGAGTCGTCCCAGGCGGAGGGGGTGGGTCCGAGGATGAGGACCTCCGTCTTGTCCGAGTTCAGTTTCAGATGGCTGTTTCTCATCCATTCGGCGATGGATTTCATTCCCTCGTGGAGGTTGGTTTTGGCGGTGCGCGGGTCTTTGGTGAGTGAGAGGATGAGCTGGGTGTCGTCGGCGTAGGTGAGAATGTTGAGGTTGTGTTGACGGGCCACTTGTGCGAGGGGGGCCATGTAGATGTTGAATAGGGGGACGCCGCAGATGATGTCGGTGGCTTCGGAGCGGATGGGGGGGAGGTGGACTCTCTGGGTTCTGCCGGAGAGGAATGAGACGATCCAGTCGAGGGCTTTTCCTTGAATTCCGGTTTCGTGGAGGCGTGATTTCAGGGTGCGGTGCCAGACTGTGTCGAAGGCGGCAGATAGGTCCAGGAGGATGAGGGCTGATGTTTCACTGTTGTCCATTTGGCATCTTATGTCATCTGTGGCGGCGAGAAGGCCGGTTTCGGTGCTGTGGTTTTGTCTGATGCCGGACTGGGAGGGGTCTAGGATGCCGTTGTCTTCGAGGTGGCTGGTTAGTTGTGTGTTGACAATTTTTTCAATCACCTTTGCTGGGAAAGGGAGCAGGGAGATGGGTCGGAAGTTCTTGAGGTCGTTGGGGTCTGCTTTGGGCTTCTTGAGGAGGGCGCGGATTTCGGTGTGTTTCCATTTTTCAGGGAATGTCGCTGTTTCAAAGGAGATGTTGATGACCTTCCGTAGTTGGGGGGCGATGGCGGAGTCGGCTTTGTTGTATACGTGGTGGGGGCAGGGGTTTGACCGAGATCCTGAGTGGATGGAGTTCATGATCTTGCGTGTCTCTGTGTCGTTCACGTTTGTCCAGGAGGTCAGGTGGTTTGTACATGGTTTGTACGAGTGTTCGGGGGTGGGTTCTGGCGTGGGAGTGGTGTTGAAGCTGTCGTGGATGTCAGTGATCTTCCGGTGGAAGAAGGTGGACAGTGCGCTGCAGAGTTTTTGGGATGGAGGGATATCGTTGATGTTGGCGCTGGGGTTGGAGAGTTCTTTCACGATGCTGAAGAGCTCTTTGCTGTCGTGAGCGTTGTTGTCCAGGTGGTCTTTGAAGTGGGATCATTTGGCTTGTCTGATGAGTTGGTAGTGCTTGCGGGTGGCATCCTTGTGGGCTGTGAGGCTTTCAGGTGTGTGTTTGAGGAGCCATTCCTTTTTTAGCTTCCGGCAGTCGAGTTTGGAGTTTAGGAGCTCCTCGGTGAACCAGGTGGCTTTTATTCTGGCTTGGTTGTCAGTGGGTTTTTTGAGTGGTGCGAGGGTGTTGCGCAGTCGTTGATCCACAGGGTGAGGTTGTGGGCGACGGTGTCTGGGTCGGTGGAGTCGGGAGGTGGGTTTTGGGTGAGGGCGTTGGTAAGCTGGTCTTCCGTAACTTTACTCCAGCATCGGCGGGGTGGTTGTTGGGAGCGATGGTGCTCGGTATGTTTCTTGTAGGTGAAGTGGATGCAGTGGTGGTCGGTCCAGTGGAGTATGGTGGTATGGTTGAAGGGGACGTGGGCACTTGAGGAGAAGATGGGAATAAGCGTGTGGCCGGCGATGTGGGTTGGTGTGTTGACGAGTTGTCTGAGGCCGTGGTTGGTGAGGTTGTCGATCAGAGTAGTGGAGTTGGTGTTGTTGTTGTTCTCCAGGTGGAAATTTAGGTCCTCGAGGAGGATGTAGTCGGTTGAGGTGAGTGCGTGGGTGCTGGTGAGGTCGGGGAGGGATTCGCTGAATGGTCCTTGTGGTCCGGATGATCTTGTAGCCGTCCGGGATGGCTATTGCGATGTCGGGCGCCGAGGAGTCGTTCCACCAGGTTTCGGTCAGGAAGGCTACGTCTGGGGCGGTGCGTGCTTGCGTGCGGAGCGGGTGTTGAGGAGTATGCAGTGGAGGTGGTTAGTTTCGGTCTTTGTTGGTTTCGTTGTTCTGTCGCAGTTGAATCTGCAGGTGCGGCATGTGAAGGGTCCGAGGGTGTTCCTAGGTGAGGGCTTGGAGCATGCTGTGATGCTGATGGGATTGAGGGCGTTGAGTTGGTCGGCCGTGTAGCGGCGTCTGGAGGTGCAGGGGTCTCACGGACCAGGGGGGGTGGCACTGGGCGCGGTCCAGGCGCGGACGTGCGCAGACAAGCTTGCCTTTGGCGCGCCTGCGGCGCGCCCGCTACACAGCCGTGCCGAGGCTGCCATAAGAGGAGGGGAGGGTGGGAGTGGCAGCTGGGAGGCGGAAGGGCTTGTCCTATGGGAGGTCTGGGGGGAGGGGCCGCAGGGGACGCAGCGGCGGGAAAGTGAAAAATGGTGAGAGAAGGAGGCGGGAGGGGCCGCAGCGGCGGGAAAGTGAAAAAGAGTGAGAGAAGGAGGGGGGAGGCGGTAGTGGCCGCAGGGGACGCTGCGGCGGGAAAGGGAAAGTGAAAAACAGTGAGAGAAGGAGAGGGAGGTGGGAGGGGCCGCAGGGGACACAGCGGCGGGAAAGGGAAAGTGAAAAACAGTGAGAGAAGGAGGGGGGAGGTGGGAGGGGCCGCAGGGGACGCAGCGGCAGGGAAAGAGACAAAGTGAAAAACGGTGAGAGAGGAGGTGGCGCGGAGGGCAAATCGGCAAAGCTGAAGAGCTGAAGAGCTGAAGAGAAGTGCTCCCCTGCCTTTGACTGTGCTTTGTGGAGCTATCCTGCAGTTACTGCTTCTGCCTTGTGAAAGGGAACAAAGACTGGACTTTGTTGTGCATCCCTGCTTGTGAAGAAATCTCCAAGCGCTTGTCCTGAGCTTGCCTCCTGTTACTGAATTCTCAGGGCCATCAAAGACTTCCCCTGCCAGCACCTGGACTCTCTGCTGAGACTCCTGCCCTGCCAAGTGGTGCCCTATACAGTTCCTGGGGCCTTGACAGGTGAAGCTGGCAGACCAAGCATGAAAATCCACGCACAGACCACCATATGGGGACATTTCCGACGCAACCTCCGAGAGCAGCTGAAGAAACGACGCGCCGCTGGCTCCACAACCAAAATCGATGCAGTGCTTGCAACGCAGCTGGGATATCAATGCACGCAGCTGGAGAAACAACACACCGCATGGTTGACGGAGGCTGGTAACATCGCAACCCACACAGCATAGTTTTGCTATCACCGTGCGGCAGGATTTTCGCCGCAAACTATGCTGGGTGCGGACAAATGATACAACGCCTGTCTGGGCCTGAGTGCTGCACAGATCGATGCATCGCTCCCCTGCGGGGAGGAAAAACGACGCACGCCGGCCAGACCGGAGAAGGAGAAATCGCCACACTGCCTTCCCTTTTCCGATGCACACTCGCCCATGTGTGTTATTTTGACGCTACCCAGGTACTTTTCAATGCTAACAGTGTTTTATCTGTTTACAAACAACTTAAGACTCTTTTGCTTTTAAAATTAATATCCTGACTTGTGTATGTTGGATTTTTGTCATTTTGGTCTTGTTTTGTTTAGATAAATAGTTCCTATTTTCTAAACGTGTGTTGTGTCATTTTGTAGTGTTTCACTGAGTTACTGTGTGTGTTGGTACAAATACTTTACACCTAGCAATCTGAAGTTAAGCCTGCTTGCTCGTGTCAAGCTACCAAGGGGGGTAGCAGGGGTTAGCTGAGGGTGATTCTCCTTTTCCCTGAATAGAGTGAGGGTCCTTGCTTGGACAGGGGGTAACCTGACTGCCAACCATAGACCCTATTTCTAACAATTACAACCCATCCAAGATGCTACAGTCTGCATACATTTCTTGAAGTTGGCTGCAGGTGTCTCCACATCCTTGCTGATGGACACAATAATTTGCATGCCATCTGCATAGTAGAGATCCTGCAGTCCATAGGACTGTATCAGATTAGCCAAAGGGGAGACATAAAGAATAAAAGGGTTGGCTCAAAGAAGAACCCTGCAGCACTTCACAAGACAAAGAAATTTGATTAGAACTAAATTGATTCATAAGAACTTTCTGAGATCTATCCTTCCAAACAAATGTAAGGCTGACCCAGAAAGCTCCAGTTTCCACAATTGATCCACCATCAGGTCAGGAGAGATGGTATTGAAGGGTGTGGATAGATCAAAAAGCAGCAATGCAGCAGCCTGCCCTGCATCAACCACAGAACGGATATTATCCACTTCTGAAACCAAAGCAGTTTCTGTCCCATGATTAGTTCTGAAACCAAAATGAGAGGGATATAGCAGTCCATTATCCTCCAAATAAGCCAAAAGTTGTAGATGAAGGTGCTTTGCCAAGATTTTAGATGGAGTGAACAGGAGAGAGATGGGCCTATAGTTTTTAAGATCTGTGGGATCTAAATTATTTTTATTTTATTTTTTTAACGGAGACTTAACATCTGCTCTTTTGCACTGTTAGGGCATGCTCCAGAGAAGATGACTTTGTTGATAGTGGTTGCAGGGTAAGGAGAAACCATCTTGGCAAACAGCTGTGGGACTTTAGGAAAACATGGGATATTATTTACAAGAAATGATGCATCACTGCTTTGTGTCAGCGATGCGTTAAAAAAATGCTCTCTGCTATGACAGAATTCTATGCCATGGATGTGTCATATTTCCAATATGGCACACCATGAGTAAGGATTCAGGCTGAATGAAAACAATGATGCAGTCATGCACACCATGTCGTAGGAAAATGTCATGCTACTGCTGCAAAAGTAATGAAGTGCTTACTTGTGGCACCTAAAGTGATGCAACTCAGCCCTGCATCACTCTTGAATGTAGAATGCATCACAAAAATTAGAAACAAATGGCACAATTAAAAGATGGTGGTCATGCAGCAGAACCAAGGACAATCACCCCAACACCAGCCAGGATGTTATGATAAACTCCCAGGGGAAGAGGAAGTACAACTTCAGTAAGGAAGAGAATGACATTGTGATCACTGAGGTGACAAAGCACCAACATCAGCTCTTTGTCACCTCTGAATTGCCACTAGGGAGGAAAGAGGCCAGTTGGCCGTCCATAGTGGAGAAGGTCAATAGTGTGGGACAAACAAAGAGAACCATCACCAACTGCAAGAAGCACTAGCATGATTATAAAGGCCAGACAAGGGAGAAACAGGTCAACAACCTGAAGGCAGCAGTTCAGACCAGACAAAGGAGCCCTGCACCCAGGGAGGAGCTGGATGCCTCGGAGGAGAGGCTATCAGCTGTCATCCCAGATGAGTTGGTGGTTGGAGGACCCGGACATGACAGTGCAACACACAAGGAACAAATGCAGACACAACGTAAATATTAGCAAGGGGCAAAGTGGGCTAAAATTTGTGCAGTTCAGTTAGTTATGTCCCAGCATACCACTGTGCTACCAGCAGGGAAAAGGGCAGGAATCTGGGTCAAGTCAATTTAAAATGGCACAGAAATGTCAGTCACACTGCCCACTTACATGTTGCACAGCTCAGTCAGGATCTTCCAAGGTTATCCATTCCATGTGTGAAGTGCAGCACCAGTCCAGGTTTTCCTGTGTACACTGGCATGTGTAGTGGAACATGAGCCACCAGAACTACAAGTCCCCCAATGCAAAGTAAAAAACATGGGGGCCCAATCACAAGGTAAGTGGTGCAGGGCAGCACTGCAAGTCATCTTGCTGTGCTGACCTGTCCCACATGGAAAGGGTAGGAATGGGCTGTACCTATAAGAAAGGGGAGGAATGGGCCATACCTACAACATAACATGTATCCCTGTCCTCTCCCCCTGCCCTGCCACACACTGGGCTGCCTAGCACCAACATAAGCAAACTTGCACCATGTTGCAAGGATGCCTGTGTCGCAGGCAGGATTTCATGACAGGACATGGAAGCTAACATTATGCAGAACTCCTTTATTGCCCACTCACAGCAGCAACAATTGAAGGAATTCAGAACTTTCAGAACATTCCAGTAAGGTATAAAGTCCATCAACGTCCTGTTATCTCCCTGCTTTGTTGCTGCTCACAAGATAAGTCCTCTTCATTTTACTCTCTTATGTACGCTTTGTGGTGCTTAATTACTCCCCATTTCTTCTACTCCCCCCACTCCTTCCTGTTAGAGACACTTATTTATACTTCTCTTTTACCCATTCTGAACGATTGCCTGTGAAGTAGTATTTCCATGTACTGTCTTTTTTTCAAAAGTTATGATTATCCCATGTATTTCTAAGTGTGATTTTGAATCATACCTTTGCAGCCTTTTTTCAGGGATCTTGTGTCCCGGTTATCTGGAGATTGATTTTTGCCACTTTGTTCAAATCATGGCCCCGGGACAGCACTCTGTCTGGGCCGTGGGGGCGCACTGACTCCTTGGCCATCGTGCGCTCCTCCAACTCCAGCTGGAACAATGTCCCTGTGCTGAGGGTCGCGGACGAGACGCACCACTGCAGGCGTTCAACCCGGTGGCCTCTTGCTTTTTGGGCCATCATCGTGGCAGCTGCTGCAGTGTCTGCATTTCTGCTGACCCCATCCAACAAGTCATGATGGCATTTTACCAGCATAAATGCACACTTAAAAAAAAAGAGGAAAGTACCTTGGCATGGAAGATATGCGTCTGCCACCATTTTGGGAAATTGGGAAGGTTTCTTTTAAAACAATGGGGCAGCTATTTTATTAAGTTGGCAATACCGTAGTTACACTACAACAGCATTCTGGCTGCTGTATTTTGTGTACTGAGCCTAACTGTTTTTCCACATGACAGACTCTCCTCACTCTTGTCTCTTCTGCACTTAGCCCTGCTAATCCCTATTTTCCTGGATATTTTGATCCGATAACATGTCGGTGGGACAGATAGAAGACAGAATGGAGGAAAGATTAGAAGGTATGATGAAAAGGGCACCTGAAAAGTTGATGGGATCACTTGACATCATCATTAAGAAATTGGAGGCCTTTGCTAGAAAAGGTTATATTCTAAGAAGCATTGAGGAGCCTGAGTTCTCAGGATGGGTAGCTAAGACACAAAGGAAAAGAGCTTCAGCTGACACCCTGGCTATGAAAGCAAAAAAGTAAAAAACGACAGGGCAGAATCTCACACGCAAAACTGGCTGTGACAGTACTAGTGCCTCAGGCACTAAAGATGGGCAGGAAAAAGACCTGGATGTTCCATTTGCAAAGATAGTGATGAGACTTTTGATTTGGACTCGGATCACAAGGATATCAAAGTCAACAGGAAGGAAACATCAGAAGAGGCATCCAAAGCCTTGTGTCCACAATGGGCATTGTTGACCCCTGGGGGATAATATGTTCAATCCCCAACTCATTAAACAGCCCGATCACATGAGTGGGCTGCGGCTCAGCATAGCTGAGATCATATTGGCTACTGCCTCATAAGAGAAATCCCCAAGGAGGTTAGATCTTGTTTGAGATTTGAGTGCCCCCAACCTTCCCTCCCTGACAAGGTTGCAATGACCCCAGAATTGAATGCCAAAGTGGTGGTATTTATTAGCAAAAGCAGCAAGCATCCTAGGATAGGGCTTGACAAAGGGTTGAAATCATACCAGGATTTACTTCTGGACCTAGCTCGCCCTCTGATTGAAATGGTTGAGATGTCTGAAGTGGCCTATCTCAACAAGTCATTAGTCGATCCCAAGGAATGGTGCCAGTGGGCCCAAAGGGATGTCTGCCTCCTGAGAAATGGGAACTCTGCTCTCTCCAGTGAGCAAAGGAAGACCATCTTCCTTAGGATCGATCCCAAGCTGATCAAACTGGAGAAGAAGGAAAGGGGCCTTTCCACGCAGGGACATCTCATTGGAGATTACTTCATCAAAGACATGGCCAAGTATGTAGGAGATTTTAGCTCTATTCAAAAGACACAGAGGGACATTAAAAGCATTTTCCAGGACAGGGTTTTTAGTAGGGCCGGGAGAGCGATGGGTCGGTTCCTTGGCCAGGGTCAAGCGTCATCCAGACCCTTCCTGGGGTATGGAAGCAGGTTCACCCAAAGAAGCTTTGGATCTCACCACAGCTTCTATCCCCATGGGCAAAAGACTTGTAGCAGGTTCTCCAGAGGAGATGGGAGGCAAAGAGATTTTCCACAGGTAAGCGTTTTGAGAGATCCTTTACATACCCCTACAAAGGTGGGAGGCAGATTGGTCCAATTTTGTGGGTATTGGAAGTTAGTGACACATGATCCTTGGGTCTTGGATACTGTCAGGAGATACAATCTGGAGTTTATAGATCTCTCAGTTCAGGTGAAGACATCTCGGGAGAATAGGTTTTTAGAGGAAGATTCAAGGTTGAAGATGTACGAGGTAGAGGATTTGCTGGCCAAGGGGCTATTCAGGAGTCCTCAACCCCAGAACAAAGGCATTAGGACAGTAATACATTTGAAAGAGCTAAACAAGTTGGTGGTCTATCCCAACTTGAAAATGGAAGAGATGTATCTGTTTAGGGACATCCTGAGAAAATAGGACTGGTTCTCACAGAGACATATTCAATTATTCTAATATGGCCTCGTCATCAGAAATTCCTAGAGATTTTTGCATTCCACAGTCCAGCCTTACCTTAGCACCTTAGTGCTTTACCAAAGTTCTTCGCCTGCTAGGGGACTGACTCCGGGCAAGAGGGGTATGACTAATTATCTATTTGGACAATATTTTAATGATCGATTGGATGTTAGAAATGGGGTCTCTGGTTGACAGTCAGTTTGCACTCTGTCCATGCAGGTGCCCTCAACCTGGTCAGGGTAAGGGAGAAACACACCTAGGATAACCTCTTGATCCAGAAGTAATCTAAAATCTGGGATTTTGAGTCCACTACTTATACCCCTTTCTGCCTTTGAAGTAGGCAAACTTCAAAGGAAAGTCTCTGTTGTTGACAAGCTCCTGCCTTGCCCAGGCCTGGACCCAGACACACACCAGGGGGTTGGAGACTGCATTGTGTAAGGACAGGTGCAGCCCTTTCAGGTGTAAGTGTCAGCTCCTCCCTCCCCACTCTAGCCCAGGAGACTCACCAGGATATGTAGGCTACACCCCAACTCCCTTTGTCTCACTGTCTAGAGGGAATTCACAACTCGCCCAACTGTCAGTCTGACCCAGACGTGGATTCCACAAGCAGGCAGAGGCACAGAATGGTTAAACAAGAAAATGCCCACTTTCTAAATCAAATCAAATCAAATCATTAACATTTATAAAGCGCGCTACTCACCCGTGCGGGTCTCAAGGCGCTAGGGGAAAAAGGAGGGGTTATCGCTGCTCGAACAGCCAGGTCTTTAGGAGTCTCCGGAAAGCGGAGTGGTCCTGGGTGGTCCTGAGGCTGGTGGGGAGGGAGTTCCAGGTCTTGGCCGCCAGGAAGGAGAAAGATCTCCCACCCGCCGTGGAGCGGCGGATGCGAGGGACAGCAGCGAGTGCGAGGCCAGAGGAGTGGAGGAGGCGGGTGGGGACGTAGAAGCTGAGGCGTCTGTTGAGGTATTCCGGTCCCTTGTCGTGGAGGGCTTTGTGTGCGTGGGTGAGAAGTCGGAAGGTGATCCTTTTGCTGACTGGGAGCCAGTGCAGGTGTCTCAGGTGTGCGGAGATGTAGCTGCTGCGGGGTATGTCGAGGATGAGGCGGGCCGATGCGTTTTGAATGCGTTGCAGGTGATTTTGGAGTTTGGCTGTGGTCCCGGCGTAGAGGGTGTTACCGTAGTCCAGGCGGCTCGTGACGAGGGCGTGGGTCACGGTTTTTCTGGTGTCGGCGGGGATCCAGCGGAAGATCTTGCGGAGCATGCGGAGGGTGAGGAAGCAGGCGGAGGACATGGCTTTGACTTGCTTGGTCATGGTGAGAAGAGGGTCCAAGATGAAGCCGAGGTTGCGGGCGTGGTCTGTGGGGGTCGGTGCGGTGCCGAGGGCCGTGTGCCACCAGGAGTCGTCCCAGGCGGACGGGGTGTTGCCGAGGATGAGGACGTCCGTTTTTTCAGAGTTCAGCTTTAGACGGCTGAGCCTCATCCAATCTGCGACGTCCTTCATACCCTCTTGTAGGTTGGTCTTGGCGCTGGCGGGGTCCTTGGTGAGGGAGAGTATAAGTTGGGTGTCGTCGGCGTAGGAGGTGATGATGATGTCGTGCTTGCGTACGATGTTGGCGAGGGGGCTCATGTAGACATTGAAGAGTGTCGGGCTGAGTGATGAGCCTTGGGGTACGCTGCAGATGATCTCGGTGGGTTCTGAGCGAAACGGAGGGAGGTAAAGTCTTTGGGAACGGTTTGAGAGGAAGGAGGCGATCCAGTCCAGGGCCTGGCCTTGGATTCCGGTGGAGCGGAGGCGGGTGATTAGGGTGCGGTGACAGACTGTGTCAAAGGCAGCCGAGAGGTCGAGCAGAATGAGGGCGACTGTTTCACCGTTGTCCATCAGGGTTCTGATGTCGTCAGTGACTGAGATGAGGGCGGTTTCAGTGCTGTGGTTGGTTCGGAATCCGGTTTGTGAGGGGTCGAGCAGGTTGTTGTCTTCCAGGAAGGTGGTCAGCTGTTTGTTGACGGTCTTCTCTATTACTTTGGCTGGGAAAGGCAGAAGAGAGATGGGGCGGAAGTTTTTCAGGTCGCTCGGGTCAGCCGTAGGTTTCTTTAGTAGGGCGTTGACTTCGGCGTGTTTCCAGCATTCGGGGAAGGTAGCAGAAGAAAAAGAAGAGTTGATGACGGTCTGGAGGTGCGGGGCGATGATGTCGTCGGCTTTGTTAAAGATGAAGTGCGGGCAGGGGTCCGAAGGGGCGCCGGAGTGGATAGAGTTCATGATGGATTTGGTTTCTTCCGTGTTGATGTGGGACCAGTTGTCGTGGAGGACGCTAATCTTGCAATGGAAGAAAGTGTCGAGGGATTCGCACAGATCCTGTGAGGGCGTGACGGCATTGGCGCTGGGGTTGGAGAACTCCTTGACGATGCTGAAGAGTTCTCTGCTGTTGTGTCTGTTTTTGTCCAGTCTGTCGGTGAAAAAGTTCCTTTTGGCAGCGCGGATCAGGTGGTGGTGTTCGCGGGTAGCGTTCTTGAGGGCGGTCATGTTCTCAGCGGTGCAGTCATTGCGGCAGGCTTTCTCAAGGGCGCGACAAGTTTTCTTTGATTCTTTGAGGGTGTCAGAGAACCAGAGAGGTTTTTTGGTGTTGGTCTGTCGATGCGTGCGTTTGAGGGGAGCAAGGATGTCTGCGCAGTTGGAGATCCAGTTTGTGAGGTTGAGGGCTGCGTCGTTGGGGTCGGTGGTGAGGGTGGGTTGGTTGGCGGCGAGTGCGGAGAAGAGTTGCTCTTTGGGGATCTTGTTCCACTGTCGACAAGGGATGGGTTGGGTGCGGAGGTGGCGGGTCTCGCGTCGAAATGTGAAGTGGACGCAGCTGTGGTCGGTCCAGTGTAGGGCGGAGGCGTGGCTGAAGAAGACGTGTTTGCTGGCGGAGAAGGTGGGGTCAAGCGTGTGTCCGGCGATGTGGGTGGCGGTGTTCACCAGTTATTTGAGGCCGAGGTTGGCGAGGTTGTCGAGCAGGGTGGTGGTGTTGGGGTCTTTGTTTTGTTCCAGATGGAAGTTGAGGTCACCTTGGAGGATGTAGTCCGGCTAGGCGAGGGCGTGCGGGGAGATGAAGTCGGCGATGGCGTCGCTGAAAGGGGCGCGTGGCCCGGGAGGACGGTAGATGAGGGATCCTCTGAGGGTGGTCCTTGGATCGGTGCGAATCTGAAAATGCAGGTGTTCCACGGCGAGAGGGGTGTCTTCGGTGGAGGTGGTGACGCTGATGGAGTCTTTGAAGACGATGGCGATACCTCCTCCTACCTGGTTGGTGCGGTCTTTTCTGGAGATCTTGTAGCCTTCGGGGATGGCAGTGGCGATGTCAGGGGCCGAGGAGGCGTTCATCCAGGTCTCTGTGATGAAGGCGACGTCCGGTGCTATGGAGTCCAGGAGGTCCCAGAGTTCAACGGCGTGTTTGTGGACGGAGCGAGCATTGACTAGGATGCACTTCAGGTGGTTGATGGCGCGTGGGCTTGTGGTCGTGGTTGTTGCGTGGTGGAAGGTGCGTTTGCAGGAGTTGCAGGCGAAGGGTCCATGGGTGCGTTTGGGGTGAGCTTGGAAGCAAGTGTTGGAGCGTCCTGGGTTGAGGGCGTGGAGGGTGGTGGGGTCGTAGCGGGTCAGCGGGGCTTGGGAGAGCTGGGGACCAGGGGTCGTGGCGCTGGGCGCGGGACAGGCGCAGACGGGCGCAGACGGGCTTGCCTCTGGCGCGCCTCCGGCGTGCCAGCGGCGCCCGCTGCGCCATCGCGCAGCGGCCACCATATGAGGTAGGAGGGGGGCAGGGGTCAGGTGGGGGCGAATGGGAGCTGGGGGGCGGGGCGTGCATGAGGTCGCGGCGGGAAAGCGCGAGGGAGGGGGGGACAGGTAGAGTGAGAAGAGCTGGGGGAGGGGGGTTTAAGGGTGGAGGGGGGTGAGTGTTAGGAGGTTTAGGAGATAAGGGAGAAAGATAGGAGTAGGGTTGAGAAGATAGGGGAGGGGGGGTTGTAGAGGTGGGTGAGGGTGAGAGGTAGAGTGAGAGGATAGGAAGATAGGTAATAGAGGGGGTGAGGGAGGGGGGAGAGATAGAGAAATAGATAGAGAAAATAGATAGATAGGGAAATAGATAGAGAGATAGGAGGAGGTGGAGAGTGAGGGAGTTAGATAGTGGGATAGAGAGATAGAGAGATAGGTAGATAGGAGGAGTGAGGGAGGTAGATAGTGAACGGGTTAGATAGGGGAGATAGAGAGGGGGATGCGAGTGGGGGAGGGGGATGAGGCAGGAGCAGGAGGGCAGGCGCGGGGAGAAGAGGACGGAGGAGGCAGAAGAGCCGAAGTCAGAAGACAAGAAGAACAGAAGACAAGAAGACAAGAAGAACAGAAGAACAGAAGAACAGAAGGAGAGAAGAAAGGAAGATCAGAAGACCGGAAGGAGAGAAGAAAGGAAGACCGGAAGAACACAGAAGAACACAGAAGAACACAGAAGAAGATACAGAAAACGAAGAACAGAGGGCAGAAGACCACAGGAGAAGATGAGGAAGAAGAGAAGTAGAGTGAAGACGGGGGAAAGAAGAGTACAGAAGAAGATTACAGACGAGGAGCGAGGAGGAAGAACAGAAGAACAGAGAAGAAGAAAAGAAGAAAAGAAGCAGGAGCAGGAGAGAGGGTGAGTAGCGCGGGGCAGAGCGAGGGGCTGGGAGGGGGGGGGTACTTACTGTGAGGTGGGTCTCAGGAACTCAGGAACCTGGAGGAGCTGCAGCGGCAGGGGGAGCGACCTACCCTTGGGTCAAGGGTCGCTACCACTGTCGCGCAGCGGCCGCCATATGAGGTGGGGGGAGGGGTCAGGTGGGGGCGAATGGGAGCTGGGGGGCGGGGGCGTGCAGGCGGTCGCGGCGGGAAAGCGCAAGGGAGGGGGGGACAGGTAGAGTGAGAAGAGCTGGGGGAGGGGGGCTTAAAGGTGGAGGGGAGTGAGTGTTAGGAGGTTTAGGAGATAAGGGAGAAAGATAGGAGTAGGGTTGAGAAGATAGGGGAGGGGGGGTTGTAGAGGTGGGTGAGGGTGAGAGGTAGAGTGAGAGGATAGGAAGATAAGTAATAGAGGGGATGAGGGGGGGAGAGATAGAGAAATAGATAGAGAAAATAGATAGATAGGGAAATCGATAGATAGGGAAATAGATAGAGAGATAGGAAGATAGGAGGAGGTGGAGAGTGAGGGAGTTAGATAGTAGGATAGAGAGATAGAGAGATAGGTAGATAGGAGAAGTGAGGGAGGTAGATAGTTAACGGGTTAGATAGGGGAGATAGAGAGGGGGATGCGAGTGGGGGAGGGGGATGAGGCAGGAGCAGGAGGGCAGGCGCGGGGAGAAGAGGACGGAGGAGGCAGAAGAGCCGAAGTCAGAAGACAAGAAGAACAGAAGACAAGAAGACAAGAAGAACAGAAGAACAGAACAACAGAAGAACAGAAGACCGGAAGGAGAGAAGAAAGGAAGATCAGAAGACCGGAAGGAGAGAAGAAAGGAAGACCGGAAGAACACAGAAGAACACAGAAGAACACAGAAGAACACAGAAGAAGATACAGAAAACGAAGAACAGAGGGCAGAAGACTACAGGAGAAGATGAGGAAGAAGAGAAGTAGAGTAAAGACGGGGGAAAGAAGAGTACAGAAGAAGATTACAGACGAGGAGCGAGGAGGAAGAACAGAAGAACAGAGAAGAAGAAAAGAAGAAAAGAAGCAGGAGCAGGAGAGAGGGTGAGTAGCGCGGGGCAGAGCGAGGGGCTGGGAGGGGGGGTACTTACTGTGAGGTGGGTCTCAGGAACTCAGGAACCTGGAGGAGCTGCAGCGGCAGGGGGAGCGACCTACCCTTGGGTCAAGGGTCGCTACCACTGTCGCGCAGCGGCCGCCATATGAGGTAGGAGGGGGGGAGGGGTCAGGTGGGGGCGAATGGGAGCTGGGGGGCGGGGGCGTGCAGGAGGTCGCGGCGGGAAAGCGCGAGGGAGGGGGGGGGGACAGGTAGAGTGAGAAGAGCTGGGGGAGGGGGGTTTAAGGGTGGAGGGGGGTGAGTGTTAGGAGGTTTAGGAGATAAGGGAGAAAGATAGGAGTAGGGTTGAGAAGATAGGGGAGGGGGGGTTGTAGAGGTGGGTGAGGGTGAGAGGTAGAGTGAGAGGATAGGAAGATAGGTAATAGAGGGGGTGAGGGAGGGGGGGAGAGATAGAGAAATAGATAGATAGGGAAAGTGATAGATAGGGAAATAGATAGATAGGGAAATAGATAGAGAGATAGGAAGATAGGAGGAGGTGGAGAGTGAGGGAGTTAGATAGTGGGATAGAGAGATAGAGAGATAGGTAGATAGGAGGAGTGAGGGAGGTAGATAGTGAACGGGTTAGATAGGGGAGATAGAGAGGGGGATGCGAGTGGGGGAGGGGGATGAGGCAGGAGCAGGAGGGCAGGCGCGGGGAGAAGAGGACGGAGGAGGCAGAAGAGCCGAAGTCAGAAGACAAGAAGAACAGAAGTCAAGAAGACAAGAAGAACAGAAGAACAGAAGAACAGAAGAACAGAAGACCGGAAGGAGAGAAGAAAGGAAGATCAGAAGACCGGAAGGAGAGAAGAAAGGAAGACCGGAAGAACACAGAAGAACACAGAAGAAGATACAGAAAACAAAGAACAGAGGGCAGAAGACCACAGGAGACGATGAGGAAGAAGAGAAGTAGAGTGAAGACGGGGGAAAGAAGAGTACAGAAGAAGATTACAGACGAGGAGCGAGGAGGAAGAACAGAAGAACAGAGAAGAAGAAAAGAAGAAAAGAAGCAGGAGAGAGGGTGAGTAGCGCGGGGCAGAGCGAGGGGCTGGGAGGGGGGGTACTTACTGTGAGGTGGGTCTCAGGAACTCAGGAACCTGGAGGAGCTGCAGCGGCAGGGGGAGCGACCTACCCTCATTCAAACTGACAATCTAAAAAATAACTTTACCAAAAGGTGTATTTTTAAATTGTGTGTTCAGAGTCCCCAAACTCCATATGTCTATCTGCTTCCAACGGGAAACTGCACTGAAAAGATATTGAAAGGAAGTTCCCATGTTAACCTATGAGTGAGATAGGGCTTACAACAGTGTAAACTGAAATTGGCAGTATTTCACTATCAGGACATGTAAAACACATCAATACATGTCCCACCTTTAACATACACTGCACCCTGCCCTTAGGGGTGCCTTACATGTACAAAAAGGGACGGGTTGGGCCTGGAAAGTGGGTACACTTTCCAGGTTGAATTGGCAATTTAAAACTGCTGTGGCAGGTCTGAGCCCTGTCTACAGAGATATTCATGTGTGTGGTACAATCAATGCTGCAGACCCACTAGTAGCATTTAATTTACAAGCCCTATGCACCTCTAGTGCACTTTACTAGAGACTTTCTAGCAAATCAAATATGACAATCATGGAAAAGCCAATTACACATACTGTTTACACAGAGAGCACTTGCACTTTAGAACATGTCAGCAGTGGTAAAGTGCCAAGAGTACCAAAACCCAGCAAAAATGAAGTCCAGCACACGGTCAAAAACATAGGAAGCAGAGGCAAAAAGATAGGGGAAACCACACCAAGGATGCCAGGTCTAACAATGGGTCAGTCCAGGCAGGTGGTTTCTTATCATACAGTAATGACCATATAGCTACTAGACTATCTGGGCTTTGTCTTAAACCTTAAGAAACATTGCCTGATCCCATCTCAGTAGTTGCAGTTTCTATGCTTTGTGGTAGACGTAGTTCAGGCAGAACTCAAGCTTCCCAGGGAGAAGCTAAGGAAACTACACAGGGAGTAAAGGAATATGCTAACCAGAAAGGAAATTCCACTAAAGATTTTGGGAAGGATTCTGAGCCTGTTATCCTCCACAACTCAGGCAATATTTTTGGGCCCCTTGTACTACTGGGCCCTCCAAGGGCTCAAAGTGAAATGTTTATGGACCAATCAGTCAGTCTTCAAAATGTTATCATTAGATCAGGAATTAAGGGAGGAGCTCTTGTTGTGGCTCCGGAATGCAGAAGCATGGAACGGCAGGGCCATTTTCAGGAAGGAACCTGAAATAGTAATGTAGTCAGATGCTAGGTTGGATGGATGGGGAGCATGATGTGGGTACTCATTCACCGGGGAACGTTGGTCAGAGCGAGAGAGGAACTTACACATCAACTGCTTGGAATTGTTGGCAGGTACAATTGCAATTCATTGCTTTACCAAAGGTATGATGAAATGTTGTGTGATGCTGCATACAAACAATTTGCCAGCAGTGAGGTATGTCAACAAGATGGGTGGGCCTCATACATAAGGCCTTGCAGATTTAGAAAAACACTTTTTAGGGTACTGCTGGAGCAAGGGAATTTCTGTTGTGGTGGAACA
Source organism: Pleurodeles waltl (assembly GCF_031143425.1). Classification (NCBI taxonomy): domain Eukaryota; kingdom Metazoa; phylum Chordata; class Amphibia; order Caudata; family Salamandridae; genus Pleurodeles; species Pleurodeles waltl. The sequence goes on along the minus strand of NC_090437.1, from coordinate 1,061,967,519 downwards.
TATTCCTGGGTTAAGCAATGGTGCAGCAGACTGGTTTTCTAGGTACGTCAAAGATTTCTGCAACTGAAGGTTGAACAAGAAGGTATTTTTGAGTTTTAAAGAGAGATGGGGTCCCTTCGGGGTAGACCTCTTTGCAGACAGGTTGAGCACATAGCTGACGAGGTTCTTCAGTTGGAGGCCAGACCCCCAGGCTTTGGGGGTACACACCTTCCTTCAGGATTAGAGGGACTTGGCGCCTTATGCTTTCCCTCCACTTGCCATGCTGCCAAGAGCTCTCTTGCATGTTCACAGATGCAAGGAAATCATTGTAGTGATAACACCCGTATGGAGGTCACCTATGTGGAGATCACAAGCCTGGTTTCCAATCATGTTGGTAATGACTGTGGAATTCCCTATCCTAATACAATTCAAGTGTTTAATCTTTAGACCAGTAGGGGAATTTCATTCTCTTGTAGAGCAGAGTCTGCTGGTTCTGATGGTCTGGAGGATTTCAGGCAGCAATGGGAAATCCCAGGGCTTTCGGCAGATGCTTTCCGACTAATAATAGAGTCATGGGCACCTGGTACAGGGAAAGCATATGGATTGGCTTGGAAGAAATGGGTATGTTGGTGTGTTCGCTTGAATTACAATCCTGTTTCAACTGGTTTAATGCATGTCATTAACTATCTGTCAAAGTTGTTCACCTCAGGTTTTTCCTACAGGACAGTCAATGTTTACACATAGACTATAGCTCCCAGTCATTGCTTAGTGGACAGCTTATTTGTTGCCCAGAAATAACTTACTAAGAACATCATGCAAAGAATGCAGGTTTTGAACCAGCCTACATCAAAGTACACTTCTTTATGAGATGTTAGGTATGTCTTATAAATCCTGACAGGATGGGATGAGAAGCCTAATCTGTCCTTAAAACATATCTCTTATAAACTAACAGTTTGATAGTGTGATATGTTTTTTGTTATAAGTCAATAACTTTGGATTCACTTATGGCATAGAAGATTAGTTGCATTGTGAACATTAACAATGGGCCTTTGATAAAGTAGGCATGGTTTACTATTTCTCCTCTACCTCGCGGTTTGCTGTACCCTAATTTGTTGTGTTAAAATAACCATGGGAAATGCCAGGTGTTTGAATATCCGTGGTATGGGATGAGTTTGTTTCACAGTAACAATCACTTTCTTTACTTTGGCTGTTATGTTTACCACAGGCTTATCACAGCCATCTCTGCTTGGAATGCTCAGAAAGCTTTCAATATTTTGATTTACTATAGAATACTCTAATGATAGCATGAATTCCGCCTTTCTTTTGGATGTTGTTCTTATGAATATATGGTATGTCCCTCATACATAAAAAATACCTTTCCTGCTTTACTTTACCGGGTATTACACTATGAGGATTGTACACTCACCACTTGAGACTGGTGTGGTTTTGCTGGTGACCAACATCACTTTCTTTCTCTTTTCAGTGACATTCAGGAATCAAGGCCCTACAGATTTCGGACACTATAAGTATACTTTGCATGTACACGGGATTGCTATAATCTTTTATGACTTCACTATGCACAACCATGAACAACAAGAGGTGCGTGATTATTTTGTCTTAATCCTAAAACCCACATCTTTGAAGGAGTCCTTTACCTCCCCTTTGTTGCAAATAAATAACACAATTTGAAACCTAACAATTGGTGTGGTGGAACCTTAACAACAATTATAATTCCCAGTTACCGTCATTCTATCTCATTTGAACTCTTTTTGCATATCAATTTTGCAACCTTGAGAAAGTTGTGATGACAAAGAATGTGTCTGCTATTGATTTTTTGGATTCATCGTGCCTTGGAAAGAATAAATTCCAACTAATCACAAGATGTGTTCAGAACTTTGATTGATATACTCCACTTTTATATGGACTTTATGGACTAATTTGGTGTGCCTTGGTAATTCAGAATAAAACTATCCACAATGATGTAGGCAAAAGAGTATCCAATCAAATCAAATGAGGAGACAGAAGTAGGAAATACATGGTCATTACATGCCCTCACACATTCCTGATATGTACCTGACAAAGGTTGTTTGGTGTGTAGAGTTGTGCAGGATAAGTGTTAATAATCAACTGTTGACCACATGAATGCACTATATGCATACAAAACTGCACAACAAGGCAGAGAGCCATAGTGTACAGAGTGGAACTCAGGTGGCAGGATCATTACAAATGTATGGCCAAACACACATCACCAGCACAGGAGCAGTGGGCTGAAAATTGGCCACAGGGAATGCAGTTACCCTGAGGATTAGGTGCAATCTGAACAGTAATACTGACAACATGTTAAATCATTATCACTATAGGCATAATGAAAAACAATGCAAATCACCTTGGCAGATGTGGGCCTGACCTGTTATCATACATCCAGGAATGGTAGGTGCAGTGATCTGTGTAACTATGTTGCAATATGTGCCATGGTTCAAAAAGCCTGTCCTGTTACACCGTGGTTTATTAAGAATGTAGAGACACTGCCATATGAAAGGCAACTACAGTGCAACTTGATCTCCATACCTCTGTGTAACTTACATCGTACATGTTAGACTTTTCTTCCTTGGCGTGGTCCCCCTTAACTTTTTGCCTCTGTTCCCCAGGTTATTGATGTGTGCTGGACTCTGATTTTGCTGTTTTTATTACTCTGGGCACTTTACCACTGCTAACCAGTGCTAAAGTGCAAGTGCTCCTGTTTAAAATGTGTATGTAATTGGTTCTCCATGATAGGCATATTTGTTTTACTGTTAGGTCCCTAGTAAAGTGCACTAGAGGTGCCCAGGGCCTGTAAATCAAATGTTACTAGTGGGCTTGCAGCACTGGTTGTGCCACCCACAAAAGTAACCCTGTAATCATGTCTCAGACCTGCCACTGCAGTGTCTGTGTGTGTAAATGTGCATTGTAAATTCGACTTGGTAAGTTTTCCCACTTGCCAGGCCTAAACCTTCCCTATTCTTACATGTAAGGCACCCCTAAGGTAGGCCCTAGGTAGCCCCAAGTGCAGGGTGCAGTGTATGGTTAAGGTAGGACATATAGTAATGTTTTTTATATGTCCTGACAGTGAAATATTGCTAAATTTGTTTGTCATGGTTGCAAGGCCTGTCCCTCTCATAGGTTAACATGGGGGCTACCTTTAAATCTAATTAAAGTGTAGATTCCCTTTGGGAGCGGATGGACATGTGGAGTTTGGGGTCTCTGAGCTTACAATTTAGAAATATATCTTTTAGTAAAGTTGATTTTAAGATTGTGTGTTTGAAAATGCCACTTTTAGAAAGTGAGCATTTTCTTGCTTATACCATTTCTGTGACTCTGCCTGTTTGTGGATTCCCTGTCTGGGTCAGTTTGACAGTTGGGCTAGTTGCACCTCACACTAGACAGTGACACAGAAGGAGCTGGGGTGTAGTCTGCATTTCCTGACGAGCCATCTGTGCTAGGAGGGAGGGGAGGGGTGGTCACTTACACCTGAAAGGGCTGTGCCTGTCCTCACACAATGCAGTCTCCGACCCCCTGGTGAGTGTCTGGGGCCTGGCCTGGGCAAGGCAGGATTTCACATTAAGTAGTAGGCCTACTTCAAAGGAGATATTGGGTATAAGAAGGGCACCCAAAACCACAGACTTTAGAAACACTTCTGGAACCAAGAGGAACCTCTGCCTTGAGAAGAGCTGAATAGCTGAGGAAGAAGTGCTGCCCTGCCGGTGACTGTGCTTTGTGGAGCTTTCCTGCAGTGCTGCTTCTGCCAGAGTAAGAGGGCAAAGACTGGACTTTGTGTGCCTTCCATCTTGTGAAGTAATCTCCAAGGGCTTGATTTAGAGCTTGCCTCCTGTTGTTTGAAGTCTCAGGGACAGCAAAGACTTCTCTCTGCCAACTCCTGGAGTCTCTGGAGAGATTCCTGCTCTGACAAGTTGTGCCCTATCCAGTCCCTGGGCCCTTGAAAGGAAAGCTGGTGGAAACCCAAGGAAATCGACTTCGGACGACTTTGGACCGACGCCGCTGCTGAATCCGGTGAGACCGCCTGCACCCGACGCCGTGACCTTCGCTGGAATGCGGCGCTCTTCGCACGCCCGACGCCGCTGCAGCCTCACTGAAGTTCGCGACTCCGTGGAAGTCGACGCACCACGTCGTGAACGACGCCGCTCGAAGTGCGCAGATTCAACGTTTCGCACAGATGCCGCGATCCCCGACTTCGGGCATCGGCTTGTTTTCACTCTTCACCAAAGGTACTGTACTTGGGGGTCTACGCGACTCCGTGTCCGGTGCCGCTGGTGTCGGCTTGTTGAGAACGACTCTGTCACGATGCCGTGTTAACACCTCATCGAAGCATTTTTGTTTCTAAGAGCTATTTTTGAGTTTAATCTTTAAAAATTCATAACTTGACTTGTGTATGTTGGATTTTTGTCGTGCTGGTCTTGTTTTGTTTAGATGTTGTGTCATTTTGTAGTGTTTTCATTAAGTTACTGTGTGTGTTGGTACAAATACTTTACACCTAGCACTCTGAAGTTAAGCCTACTGCTCTGCCAAGCTACCAAGGGGGTAAGCAGGCGTTAGCTGAGGGTGATTCTCTTTTACCCTGACTAGATTGAGGGTCCTTGCTTGAACAGGGGGTAACCAGACTGTCAACCAAAGACCCCATTTCTAACAGTACACATCGAGGTTGTATTCAAATTCAAATATTAGCAAGTCCGATAATCAATCAAATTACTATTGTCAACATGTAACATAGGACACTATCAGCATTTCTCTCTCTCATTGAAGAGGGTACACCTACACCTCATGTGCAGCTACCTGTCTGTGATGATGATCTGGCTGAGGATGACAGCCTGCCAACCCTTGATGAGGACACCCTCCAGCAAAACCTGCCCTCCTTTGACACACCATCTCAAGTTGTGGAAAGGGCTGACAGCGTTGCGGGGTCTCCAGAGGATTCACCCATCACCGAACAGTCACCACCAGTCAGCCAACACCCAGCCCTGGAATCCGAGTACCCCCAAGTAGAATTCCAGCGTCATGTGGTAGGAGTCCAGCGGGAAATGCTAAATGGAGTGCGAGCGGGTATGGAGACCATGGCGGGCACGTGAGGGACAGTCGGTAACTGTCTTAGTCCCAATAAGGACACCTCAGATGGTATATGAGGCACCTAGCCTCAGCTCTGTGGACTCCAACAGTCCCTGGCTGACATAGCTAGCATCATGAGGCAGAGGCATAAACAACTGCCCTGCCAAAGTGGCACCAGTGAAGTTGCCAAACAGCTGGGGGCAATCTGCAACATCCTGGAGTCCATGCATCACCAGAATGGGTACCTACCACCACAAGCTTGGTGCTGTGCTGGCATACCACCAGGCCCTTCTCAGTGCAGTGCTGCTTCACTTATTGGCACAGAGAAATGCTGCTGCAGACCAGACTGGGGATCTACATCTCATGCCCCTGATTTTTGTGTGCCTCCGTCACCTCCAGCACTTACAACACCCCTCTCAATGGAGGCACCACACACAACAGAAGAGAAAGATGCAGATTTTACCTCTTTCCAACATAATACTAACCAGTAGTATTTGCTTGTGCCAAATTGCCAGTTTCTCCTTTGCTCAGTGAAGATGACTATGCCAGTGTACTTCCTGACTGGTGCTGTCCTCAATTTACTGTGACATCTGTTGATCTCACCCATTTGTGGACTGTCAACAAGGCCAATTTTCAATATTGGCAATTGGTTAATTCTCTTCCTCACTGATGCATTTCTTTCCTCAACATGTCACATGGAGTATGTTAGAAATTGGGTTTTTGGTTGGCAGTCAGGTTGCCCCCTGTCCAAGTTGGAACCCTCACTCCAGTCAGGGTAAGTCACACACAATCCAAATTATTCTGTGCCCACCCTCTGGTAGCTTGGCACTGAGCAGTACTGCTTAACTGAGAAGGCAATGTGTAAAGTATTTGTGCAATAATCATGTAATAACACAGTATAGCACCACAAAAATACACCACAAAGTATTTAGAAAAATACATAATATTTATCTGGTAAAATGTAGGTCAAAATGTTTAAGATGCAATAAGTATATGTTGAAAATATCACTGTCAAAATGATTTAAAGTGTCTTTAGTCTCTTAAAAGCAATAAATGTCTCTTGCAAGCACAAAGTATCTGGTTTGCGTTCATAATCTCCACAAAGAACCGCAGAGGAGGAGATGCGTGGAAGAACATGGAGATGTGCGTTGATTTCTCGGGCCACACATGGCAATGCGTAATTTTTTTTCATGCAGGGAAGGCTTTGCGTCAATTTCCGGTGCTCGGTCTTGGATCCTCTACAGGTTGCGGGGTTTTCGGACGCCCCGAGGACGATGCGTGGAATTCCGGCACTGCTAAAATGAAGTCACAGGGTCTGTGTCGATCCGGTGGGCATTGCATGGAAATTTCGACCGCACAGCAGGCACTGCGTCGATTACTCTCTGACAGTCGGGCTGCTTCGTTCCGGCTGGGTTGTGTGTCGATCCAGTGGGCAGTGTGTCACATTTCCGGTTGCTACTCTGGCACTACGTTGATTTTCTCATTGCAAAGTCAGGCTGCGTCATTCCAGTTCGGCGTGCAGTGAAATTTTCACCGCGATGCAGGCTGCGCATCATTTTTGGTGACCTGTGCGTCGATTTTTGCAGCAGAAGGATTTTTTCATGCAGAGATGAAGTCTTTTTGGTCCAGAAACTTCAGGGTACAGGAGGCAAGCTCTATCCAAGCCCTTGCAGAGCACTTCTCAGCACAGCCAGAGATCAGCAAGGCAGCAGGACTACAGCAAGGCAGACCTTCACAGAAAGCAGTCAGGTGAGTCCTTTGGGCAGCCAGGCAGTTCTTCTTGGCAGGTTGATAGTTCTTGTTCAGGTTCTCTTCTCCAGGAAGTGTCTGTGACAAGAGTGTCTTGTCAAGAATTGTCTTACTTCAGAGGTGTCTGTGACAAGAGTGTCTTGTCAAGAAGTGTCTAACATCAGAAGTGTCTGAATTCGTAGGGTCAGAGACCCTGCTTAAATACCCAAATGTGCTTTTGAAGTGGGGGAGACTTCAAAGAATGGCTTAGAAGTGGACAAGGTCCCCTTTCAGTTCCTATCTGCTAGGGTCTCAGTAGGGGATGTGGCAGTCCTTTGTGTGAGGGCAGGAGACAATCCTTTGACATGTAAGTATCAAGCCCTTCACCCTCCCAGCCCAGGAAGAGCCATTCAATATGCAAATGTGTGCAAGTACGACTGAGCATCCTGTGTTTGGGGTTGTCTGGGTGAATGCACAAGCAGCTGTCAACTAAATCTAGCCAGACGTGGATTGGAAGGCACAGAAGGATATAAGTGTAGAAAAATGCTCACTTTTTAAAAGTAGCATTTCTAAAATAGTAATATAAAATCCAACTTCACCATTAAGAAGGATTTTGTATCACCATTCTGGCCATACTAAATATGACCTGGCTACTCCTTTCAGATCAGGATCTACCACTCAAACAGTATATAAGACAGTATATAAGGGTAACCCCAATGCTATCCTATGAAAGGAGCAGGCCTCACAGCAGTGTAAACAAATTTAGGAGTTTTACACTACCAGGACATATAGAACACACATGTTCATGTCCTGCCTTTTACCTACACAGCACTCTGCCCTATGGGCTACCTAGGGCCTACCTTAGGGGCGACTTATATGTAGAAAAAGGGGAGTTTAAGGCAAAAAAGTACTTTTAAATGCCAAGTCGAAGTGGCAGTGAAACTGCACACACAGGCACTGCAGAGGCAGGCCTGAGACATAATTAGGAGGTTACTTATGTGGGTGGCACAACCAGTGCTGCAGCCCACCAGTAGCATTTAATTTACAGGCCCTAGGCACATGTAGTGCACTTGACTAAGGACGTACAAGTAAATTAAATAAGCCAGTTGGGTATCAGCCAATGTCACCATGTTTTAAGGAGATAGCATATGCACTGTAGCACTGATTAGCAGTGGTAAAGTGAGTAGAGTCCTAAAGCCAGCAAAAATGAGGTCAGAAAAAGAGAAGGAGTAAGGCAAAAAGTTTGGGGTGACATTGCAGAAAGGCCATATCACAGTGTATCATCCATGGACTCTCTCTAGACATTAAATGGCTCAAAGAAACAAATGGGGTTTTTGCCGTTATAACTGTGCCTGTGATCCTACAAATTGTTGCACATGTAAATAAATATACTACGTTCAACCTGTGTGTTGAATATCTATTGGATTCTTGACCAAGGAGAGCATGGTGGCTTATGTGATGCAAAGACACCAATTACTCCCCAGAGGGACATGTGTATTGGGGCCACGGTCAAAGCTACACAGGATGAGGGAAATATATTTGTTGAACCCAATGTGTATGTAGACTTGAATGTAGTTATTGAAAGTCATGAGCATGAAGTGCAACAAGTAGCATGCAGTCAATGTTAATGGTGAACGAATACTAGCCAGCAAACAACACTCTTGTTACAAGTAAATGATGCACAGGCATGTGTGTAATAGACTGGCATGAGTGTGTGACCTCCAAGAATAGTGACAATGGTTTGACATCACCATTCCTCCAGTTTATGTCACATGACATACACATACAGAGCAACAGAATGTGAATACCTGTTGTGGCCTGTCAGTCCATTCACATCAAGAGTGCCACTTACAGCGCACAGCTATGTTTGTAGATCCCCTATGTGATTCCATGCCCAAACTGACAGTTTTATTTCCATAGGTCTTTTACCTAGTCACACATGTCTACAAACACTGCTGGCAAAGCCAACTGCCTGTATTTAACATAACCTAAGCATATGCTAAATCCTTCACAGTAAATCATGAGGTAGACTTGTATGTAGAAAGAATGAAATTTAATGTAATTATAAAACGTATTCTACTTAAAACTAAAACTACACTAACTTACTTAGCTAACCTAGATACACCTAAATTAAACTATGCTACCTAAACTACACTACCTTGTCCTACAAAACATCTAAAACTCCTTATCTTAACTTATCTTACTCTATACATATAACACAACTGTTGAAACATACTAAGCTAAACAAAGATATATTTCTTTGTATATTTTGTAAAAACGTAAATTTTTTAGTTTTTTAGTTTTTGTTAAAACACATCTTAAATATCAACTCCCCACCCACTAAATAACCTAACACCCCATTCCAAAATGGTTATCCCACCCACCCCACTTAAAATATTAAGGGCCATATTTATACTTTTTGACGCAAAACTGCGCTAACGCAGTTTTGCGTCAAAAAAATTAGCGCCGGCTAACGCCATTCTGAAGCGCCATGCGGGCGCCGTATTTAATCAATGACGTTAGCCGGCGTTAGCCGCCGGCGCTGCCTGGTGTGCGTGGAAAAAAACGACATACACCAGGCAGCGCCGGCGTAGGGGGATATGGAGCTTGGGCGTCAAAAAATGGGGCAAGTCAGGCTGAGGCAAATTTTTTGCCTCAACCCGATTTGCGCCATTTTTTTTGACTCCCAACCCCCATAGAAATGACTCCTGTCTTAGCAAAGACAGGACTCATGCCTCCTTGCCCAATGGCCAAGCCCAGGGGACTTCTGTCCCCTGGGCATGGTCATTGGGCATAGTGGCATGTAGGGGGGCACAAATTAGGCCCCCCTATGCCACAAAAAAATACAAAAAAAATACTTACCGGAACTTACCTTAATGTCCCTGGGATGGGTCCCTCCAGCCTTGGGTGTCCTCCTGGGGTGGGCAAGGGTGACAGGGGGTGTCCCTGGGGGCATGGGAGGGCACCTCTGGGCTCCTTCCGAGCCCACAGGTCCCTTAACGCCTGCCTTGTCCAGGCGCTGAAAAACGGCGCAAAAGCGGCCGTACGTCATTTTTTTTTACCCACCCACTCCCGGGCGTGATTTTTGCCCGGTAGTGTAAATACGGCGCACATACCTCGGAGTCAATTTTTTAGACGGGAACGCCTACCTTGCATCTCATTAACGCAAAGTAGGTGTCCACGCTAAAAAATTACGCAAACTCCATGGACTTTGGTGCTAGACGCGTCTAACGCCAAAGTATAAATATGGAGTTAGTTTTGCGTTGGAATTGCGTAAAAAAAAACGAAGCAATCCCGGCGCAAACAGAGTATAAATATGCCCCTAAAAGTACTATTCCTAATCTAACCTAAGCCTACATTATCTATGCCTAAACCATGCTATAAAAACAGAACAATAAAAGTAAAACTAAAAAAATGGGCAAGGGCAGTGAGGGTCCCTATGGCCTACAATTGCACCCCAATCCTGTCCACAGCCAGCTGCAGAGTTTGCAGAAGCCTCTTTGCTGTGTCCACCTTGTATTCCAGGGTGGCCACCAGGAGCTTCAGGTCTGAAGTATCTACCAGCATGAGTTGTTGAAAGGTTGAACCATGTCTAGTGGGTTGGGGCTGGGGCACTGCTGGTCCCATGGCTGGCTGGTGGGTGTGCTTGTCATGGGCTCTGAGGTGCCTCCCTGATCCACAGCAACATTATGGCTTGGTCCTAGATGGGAATGTGGGCCCTGGGGTCTAATACGCCATTTGCCAGCTACCCTCTTCTCTGTAAATTATCTGGCCATCCTACAATACACCTTGGCCACGAGGCAGATGTGCCTGTAACCGTCTGCAAGAATGAGGTGTTTTTTTTCTGTTCCAGGGTCATGATGTGTGTTGGAGCAGAATGAAAATCCACCAGGCAAAGTGTAACTAGGAACTGTGTCAACCATCTTAATGCTTCAATTAGTATCAAACATCACATGTGGCATTGCTAAATCGCAAACATCATCTGGAAGGACGAAGTGACCATCCATCTAGGATTACATTTTCTCCTTCCAAATTTTAAAAGGCCAAAGTACACAGGTGTTGCAAATGTTGGCTTTTGAAATTGCATTGACTGACCAAATCTAGGAATAACCATCTAAATACAGAGCATGCTTAGGAGCAATGCTGTTGTGTACACATGGTATGGTACACATGTTCTCATTAATTGATAATTTGTGTCCCTTCTGCAGCCTGCAATGGCCTTGATTCCGCGACCACAAATTGAAGTAAGATGAGCAATGAATGGCAAGTAGATGTATTGTGTCTCAACTTTGTGCCACTGATATGGCAAGGGCACAACTCCACACACATTGCTACATAGACCTACTATGTCCCTGGTTTTGAAAATATGAATGGAGGCTGGCTAGCTAACTCACTTCAAACAGAGATGTCAACAGTTATTGTCATGTTGCTGCACATCATCACTGAGCATATCCATGTGATGGGTGTGTACATGTATGCTGTCCATCTAATATGCATAGGTTTCTTGTGATGTAACTAGCAAATGTTAGCCAAAGTGTAAGCCTGTTTGAACATTTGTTGGAAAGCCGTTATGGGTAACACCACCAGTAGATGGATTCTGTAATGGACTGTCAGATGACAGTGTTGTGCAGACATGCCTTTGGTCAAACACACCTTGGCATTTCTAGTAACAAGATAGTGCAAAGGTATGAATATATATCCAATATTGAAATTGGGGCTTTAGATGGCATGAGTGAGGCCTTCAACTGCAGTACCATGTTGGAATGCTAACATTCGGGCCAGCTACACTTACTCATTATGTCTTCACTGAGGTGTGAATCTTCACATCCTGTCTGGACTAGCCATACAAAATGTACATAGAATGCAATTTGGAAAACTACAGTAGCAATGTGCATCTGACATGCATTAAGAAGGTTAACCATCCCAAACCACGTTCACCTATACACCTGCTACCATACACTTTAACAGGCCATGGCATTTTGGTCATGTCTCCTCTGTCACCATGTCTATCATGTGGGCCTGCATAGATTGGCAATACATTTACCTTGACAATAGTCAGAAGCCAGGGCACATGCTTCTTTGACATATTTTATTCTGATGTACCTTGTCTGGAACAAATGATTCTATTGAAATAGGGGTGTCCATTGAACATGTCAATGCAAACATTATGCCATATCACACACAATCCTTGCACAACACAGTAACCATTCAGGTGACACTCACTGGTTGCATCTGGATCCTTGAAGCTGTGCACCTCAGTCATTGTGTAGGGTGCTGGTCCACCTACAAGCCATTGCACTTTGAATGTGGGCATGAGAAGCACAGTAGATTGAATTAGCAATTCTGTGTAAGTATGCACATTGAACATGAAGCATATGGCAATGCTGGCATGGCTTAATAATACACATAGGTAACTGGGGTTGACGTGTACACAGATATGGTGTGCTTAATCATGAATCTGGTGCCTTCATTGCAGGATAAGCACAAATTCATCAGTACTTATGAAATGCTGCATGGAGTCTGCCTTTCATGGGCCTGTGAACATAATGATTTGACATACCACACTGCAAGGTACTACATTAGCTATGCCTTTCACATATCTTTACATTTCCATGACAATGCTACACACATCAGAAGGTAGCCATGCTTGTTCCTTGCCTTCATTGAGTTCAGTACCTGTCAATGCTGCACAGTAAATAGATATTGTCCATCCATCCCCTGAACAGCCAAAAGGAAGAATTGGTAACATCTGCATACCAACATGTATGAGAAATGTTCAGATGTGCCCCAAACTGCCTGTCAGACATTTGGACATAATTATGTGTGAGTGAGTTCACCTTCAACATCTATTGGGACTCATTTACCAGTGGCCTATGCCGCTGGGCCACCATTTTTATTAAACTCTCCAGAGGCTCAGCCCTCTCAATTGAATCTATGTGGCAATGCAAAGCCACCCCTGTGTGGCTTGGCATGGCTTCATACGTATGGAGAAAGTCAAGGTAGCGTAAAGCACTAAATAGCCATAGTCTACATCAAGGAGGCATTCTATGTGTAGTGTGATGACTTTTCCAAAGCACTCACAGATTCATTGCTTAAAAGTTATATATTAATAAAGGAGACACAGCTATGAACTCGCAAGCATATGTGTGCTTTCATCCACATCAACACCCAGGCATTCAAGATGGTTAGCCTCCTGGCTGACCACATCATCCCAGCGATGCTTCAGTTCATGCATCATTACGTTTGAAAATGAAGATTCGTTGAATGTTCTTCCGCACCTTCTCCCGCTGATTCTTCCAGTACTGGGTTGGGTAGCCCTGGATGACCCACCCACCACTGGCAATCATGTTTGGGAGGTAGTGGGCTATGAGCCACAGGAACCCATTGAACTCCTGCTCCAGCACGTTACTCGGCCTGCCCCTCCCAGACATGTCCCTCCCTGAAAAGAAAAGTATCCCAAATAGCAATAAACATACTAAGAACCCTAATGTATCCCTAACAATACAGAACCCCAAAAAGACAGACACCTCATAATACACTGGACTAAACAATACAAATAACAACTGCAATATGCAAAATAAACCTTAGGGGCACAAGAGGGGCAGCACAGACTCCAACAAGACCAAAATACAGCTACCCACTCTCCAGTAACCACAAGGTACAACCTCCAGCAAGCACAGACAAAAAGAGTGTAAGGGAAAGAGAAAGTTGCTTCACACTTCCTGGTTTGCAGCATGGCAGAGCCATTGCATCATAGGCATCATGTTTTCACTAAATGTGTTGTTACGCTTCTATAGAAAAATAGGCAAGACATGATTTTCAAACAATGCATGACAAGGCACGATGCTGTATTTTTGATGCATTCGCTTGGATGCATGATATCCCACTGACGCAATGGGTGCAAAAACTCCTTCATTACATTATTGCATGTTTTTGAAATTACACAATGGGCCAAATGTGTGGTTTACAGTGTAGTGGTTTGTGCAACACATGTAAACTATTATAGGCATCACTGTATTGCCTGTGAATATTCAAGGTGACATGCTTTATGTCTTTGAATGTGTTGCATGTGTATGTTGACAGTGCAGATATCTGTGACTCCTTGCATTACTGTGGCCCTAATATGCATAGGGGACACTTCTTCTGTTTGCGTAATGGCACACCTCTCAAGAGATGTGTCTTGCCCAAACTGAGAAAGCACACCCTATTAAATTGGCTTCCCCCCAGGCTGCACTTCTATAATATAGCCCCTGATGTGAACACTGGGTCAAACATAGCAGGATTTTCAAATTGACTTGCATGTGAAGGGGTCTATTGGCTAATCATTAACTCAATGCAGGGCAGCAAGCCGAGTTCATGCACAGCATTTTGCGAAAAGGAGAAGGCAGACCTGACCCACAGAGATGAAGATGTGACACATTTCTTCTGTCTCCTTGGCTGATGCACTTCAGACAGACTAGCGCCAACAGAGGCCCCTTGCACCATAGTGCCTAGGTGCCAACATTGCAAGGAGAATTATTCTGTGCAGGAAGAGATACATTCCTACACAATACAAGTGCTTGAGGCATTTCTCTCTTTCTATGTATGCTGCAAAATACAGCACACACAGCTAGAGGAAATGACTAGTTTACAAACATATTTCTCTCACTGGTATGCCATCCTCTGTGATGCTTGGAGAAATCATGCAATCCCTTTGGGAGAAACCTTTGGAAATCTGGATTGCATTAATTCATTGGGTGGATGCATGGGAACGCCCATGTTCTCCCCATGGAAGGCCTTTATTAACTAAGGTGGTCATTACAACCCTGGCGGACGGTGTTAAAGTGGCGGTAAGACCGCCAACAGGCCGGCTGTAAAAAAACTGCAATTACGACCGTGGCGGAAACCGCCAAAAAGACAGCCATTTTCACACTCCGACCGCCACAGTGGTACAAACAAACAGCTTGGCGGTCACCGCCAACAGACAGGCGGAGGACAAAGTACCGCCCACAGTATCACAACCTACCAATCCGCCACCTTTTCCGGGGCAGATTCACCGCGGACAAAAACACGGCGGAAATAGGACTTTGAAGGGAAAACGCTCACCTCTACACACCCCACGAGGAATCAGGACGCTATGGAACCAGAGCTGCAGATACTGCCAGCCCTTATCTTCTTGCTCCTCTACCAGGAGCACGAATGCCGGCGGCGAAGACAACGGTGAGTACTGCACCTACGACACAGGGGAGGGAAAAAACAGGGACACACACATGCAACACCCCCACTCCCACCCACGACAACACACACACTAATACAGCATGATACATTTTAGTTACGCCCCCCAATCCCCCCGGAAGAATGCAAAGACAAAAGAAAATGAGTGTAACCATTGTAATATATTAAATTCAAGTACGTAAAAATATATATATACACTATAAACAAAATATACACCAAGCTTAGTAGTCCAGGTAGTGTTCCAATAAAGTATGTGGAACACTGGGCCCACGCGGTATGGGCGAGGCCCACACAAGATCCCCGACCATGACGGAGAGAACACTGCAGGGGCATCATAGAGCAAGAAAACAGGCACCTCAGGGGGAGGAAAAGGGGGGGCACCTCAGCCGGTTGAGTGCACAATGCCAAATTCACGAGGGGGCCACATGCCCACTGTTCCATCCTGGGGAGTGCAAAGCCACAGTCTCTCAAGTCTCTACAGTGGGTGGGTTGCCCACTGTTCCATCCTGGGGAGTGCAAAGCCACAGTCTCTCAAATCTCTACAGTGGGTGGGTTGCCCACTGTTCCATCCTGGGGAGTGCAACGCTACAGTCTCTCAAGTCTCTACAGTGGGTGGTTTGCCCACTGTTCCATCCTGGGGAGTGCAAAGCCACAGTCTCTCAAGTCTAACAAGTGGGTGGTTTGCCCACTGTTCCATCCTGGGGAGTGCAAAGCCACAGTCTCTCAAGTCTCTACAGTGGGTGGGTTGCCCACTGTTCCATCCTGGGGAGTGCAAAGCCACAGTCTATCAAGTCTCTACAGTGGGTGGGTTGCCCACTCTTCCATCCTGGGGAGTGCAAAGCCAGAGTCTCACAAGTGGATGACAGTCTCCACTGGTTCTGGAGAGGGCATGGTGCCCAGAGTGCTTCATCCTGCTAAGGACTGAGGTAGTGGATGTGAATCTCCACTGGTTCTGGAGGGGGCATGGTGCCCAGAGTGCTTCATCCTGCTAAGGACTGAGGTAGTGGATGTGAATCTCCACTGGTTCTGGAGGGGGCATGGTGCCCAGAGTGCTTCATCCTGCTAAGGACTGAGGTAGTGGATGCATCTCTCCACTGGTTCTGGAGGGGCATGGTGCCCAGAGTGCTTCATCCTGCTAAGTACTGAGGTAGTGGATGTGAATCTCCAATGGTTCTGGAGGGGGCATGGTGCCCAGAGTGCTTCATCCTGCTAAGGACTGAGGTAGTGGATGTGAATCTCCACTGGTTCTGGAGGGGGCCTGGTGCCCAGAGTACTTCATCCTGCTCGTGACGGACTCAGTAGCGTCAGTTCCCTTGGCGCTCATGGGCCAGCGGTGCTTGTGGCGGTGGTGCCCTGTTCAGCGGTGCTTGTGGCGGCGGTGCCCTGTTCAGCGGTGCTTGTGGTGGTGGTGCCCTGTTCAGCGGTGCTTGTGGAGGCGGTGTCCTTTGCAGTGACTCAGTTGCTGGCGGTCCTTAATGGCCCAGTGGGGCTGGTGCTGGCAGTCCTGTCAGGCCCAGCGGGGCTGGTGCTGGCGGTCCTGTCTGGCCCAGCGGGGGTGGTGTTGGCGGTCCTGTCTGGCTCAGCGGGGCTGGTGCTGGCCTCTTGGGCAGCAGGGCAGGTGCTGGCGGTGGCCTCTTAGGCAGCAGGGCAGGTGCTGGTGGGGCCTCTTGGTCAGCAGGGAAGGTGCTGGTGGTGGGCTCCTGGGCAGCGGGGATGATGGCGATGGGCTCCTGGGCAGCAGGGATGATGGCGGTCTTCTCCGCCGTGCTGCTCTTCCAGACCTGCTGACTTTCTTGTGGCCCTTCCCCATCTTGGA
Organism: Pleurodeles waltl; assembly: GCF_031143425.1. NCBI lineage: Eukaryota > Metazoa > Chordata > Amphibia > Caudata > Salamandridae > Pleurodeles > Pleurodeles waltl. Next base: position 1,061,950,685 of record NC_090437.1, on the reverse strand, counting down.
AGGTGTCGCAGCTGACTCCATACTCCCACCTGTACCTCTGGGAGCGGCCTTGGTGGCTGGAGTCTTCCCCCTCTCCCGCCGGGCACTGGCAACTTTAGATGCTTCACAGGTGGGGGACTGTCCGTGCTGTGGCTCCGTGCCACACTGGATGCCCTGGTGGCAGGTGCACTCCAGAGTCCGGTGACTACAGGCACCACTGGTCCCGGAGATGTTGTGGCTGAGGTGCTAGGTTGGGACCTGGAGAGTCGGGCCCTAGGAGGCGGACTGGGTAGGGGAGGTGTGGGAAAGAGGTCAAGGTTGGACAGGAAAAGTTTTTGGGAAACACTGGGACGGGTAGCTGGAAGGGGTTTGGGAGTGGAGGAAGAGGTTGTAGTTGTAGGAGGTGTTGGTTTGGTGACTTTGGGTGAAGGTGCATGGGCTGGAGGCTGTTGTGAGGTGGATGGCTGTTGGGTGGGTGTGTGCCTGCGTTTGTGTATCTTGGGAGGTGGCATCACAGACACACTGGGAGAGGACACAGGGGAAGTGTTAATGGCAGTGGGGGTGGTGACTGCACGTGAGCGGGGTGTGGTGGTGCATGTGCTGGTGATGGCAGTAGAGGCTGTAGATGTAGTGCATGCAGGTGTGAGTGTAGACGAGACAGGGAGGGAGGAGAGAGACGAGGAGGAGGAGGACACAGTGGAGGCAGTGGATGTTGGTGTGTCTGCATGTGTATGATGCTTGCGTGAGTGCCTGTGGGATGTGTGGTGGTTATGTTTGCCTGAGCTTCCCTTGTGTGTTGAGGTGTGTGCATGCTGGTCTGAAGGTGTGCTTGGGATAGGCTGAGGTACAGGGGATTGGGTCTGGGTGGAGGAAGTTGGAGAGGGGAGGCTAGAGACAGGGACAATGGCTGCCATCAGTGCTGAGGCCAGAGTCTGAAAAGCTCGCTGAAAGGCCGCCTGACCAGAATGAATGCCCTCCAGGAATGCTTTTGTTTGTTGCAACTGGCTTTCTACACCCTAGATGGCATTCAAAATGGTAGACTGCCCAACAGTGAGGGACCTGAGGAGGTCAATGGCCTCCTCACTGAGGGCAGCAGGGGTGACTGGGGCAGGGCCTGAGGTGCCTGGGGCGAAGGTGATGCTCACCCTCCTGGGGTTGCCGCCACCACAAGGGAGCTCCCATCAGAGGACGAGTCTGTGTCACTGGTGTCAGCTCCTGTCCCAGCCGTGGAGCTCCCCTTGCCCTCTGTCCCACTGGTGTACTCCGACTCCGTTTTCTCGCCATCCAGGGCCATGTGGGATGCAGCTCCCTCCTGCTCCGTTGCCACTGCTCCTCCGCCTGATGATGCTAATGCACACAAGAACAGGGAGACCACAAAAAGGGGGGACGACGACAGAAGAAAGACATGTTGAGTGCATGCATTACCGCTACCGTTGGCGGACACAACAGACACAGAAGCCCACTGCACTACACCGCGCACTTGGCCTCCACTATTCAATCCCTGGGACATGGCCTACAAGGCTATGGACAACATGTGCGCACATCGATTTCACAGGAGCCTTACTAGGTGTACTTGGCAATGTACACAGGTGCGGTGGGTTGCCACAGGCTCTGCCAGCACAAGGGGACCTTGCCTCCTAAACTCGCCCTGGCCTAGGGAAACCCACAGCCCACCTCCCCCACCCAGACACCTCCACTGCGTGCAAAATCAGCAGAATGAGAGTGTACTCACCCCCTTGTGGCAGCTGTGATGCCCCCAAGCGCTCATCCAACTCCGGGTACGCCACCGCTAGGATCCTGAACATCAGGGGGGTCATGGTGCGATGGGCACCCCTCCCACGTTGGGAGGCCATCCCCAGCTGGGCCTCCGCCGTCTTCTTGCTCCAGTGGGTGCTCCGTCTGTGGTAGACCCCCAAGGTCTGGACGTCCTTGGCGATGGCACGCCAAATATCTTTTTTCTGGTGGGCCCTGACCTACATAAATTGTACAGGGGGAAAAGAAAAGTTATTACCAAATGCACCATCACAGTCATTGGCCCCCATCCCTACCCTTGCCATGATGCACATGCTCTCACCGTCGTTTCATGCACGCCTCAATCTCCCCCCCCATCTTTCATCCACCCCACTCCACACAGGCATAGCCCATACAGCATGCTCCCAGTGTATTTACCTGTTTGTCTGGAGGACCGTAGAGTAGCGTGTACTGGGGAAGGACCCAATCCACAAGTTTCTCCAACTCCTCTGATGTGAAGGCAGGGGCCCTTTCCCTAGTCGCACGAGCCATTATCTCTTCCAGACCGAGGTCACAGCAGCACTTGCAGTGTAGGTCCTCTCCTGTTGAAGATCAGGTATCGAGTGATTGAACAAATAGAAAATGGAAGTCACGTCCGCGGCGGTGCATAACGTCACCGCCGGCGTACATCGTCATTGGCTCCTGGGACCCATAGGGTCCAATGTTAACCAATGCAGGATTGCGCCGCGGTCTTCGACCGCCTACCGCGACGGTGTACAACGCCAGCGCAGTTACCTCACATCCCATTGTCCCACTCTACAGGTCAGTCAGCCGCCATTTCAGGGGCCCACATGGCTTCATTTTTAACTGCGTCACACATACCTAGGCCTAGCCTCAACACACATACAGGCCAAATATCGGATTATGATTTGTGTTCGGTGTAAGCTGTGTTTACATACCTCTGAGTTGTTTGACTCTGTGCTCGCTGTTGTCCTTCATAGGAACCGTCCGCTGGGACATGTGAGGAGATGGCGGCATCCTCCAGTGTACAGACCCCTGGTGGACCTGTCGACAATGGAGGAAAGACATGTGATCATCACCTACAGGCTTGATCGTGCCACAATCCTGCAACTGTGTGCCCAGCTAGAGCCAGACCTGATGTCAGCAATCCGCCATCCCACAGGAATCCCCCCTCAAGTGCAGGTGCTGTCAGTACTCCATTTTCTTGCAAGTGGGTCATTTCAAACAACAGTGGCCATAGCATCAGGGATGTCCCAGCCTATGTTCTTCAACGTATTGTCCAGAGTGTTGTCTGCCCTGCTGAACACATGCGGAGCTACACCGTTTTCCCTCAGGTGGAGGATTTGCCTACAGTGAAAGGAGACTTCTATGCTCTGGGACATATCCCCAACATCATAGGTGCCGTTGATGGGATCCATGTGGCTTTGGTACCCCCCGCAGGAGTGAACAGGTGTACAGAAACCGGAAGAGTTATCATTCAATGAATGTGCAGATGGTGTGGTTGGCAGACCAGTACATCTCCCATGTTAATGCCAAATTCCCTGGCTCAGTGCCTGACGCTTACATCCTGTGGAATAGCAGCATCCCTTATGTGATGGGTCAACTCCAGAGGCAACGTGTGTAGCTATTAGGTGAGCACCTGGAAGCAAGTCAGTGGGAATGGTTGTCTGGGTCTGGGGATATCCCTACAGGTTAGTGTGTGTCTAACAGTTGTCCCGCGCCATTTGCAGGTGACTCTGGTTACCCCAACCTGTCATGGCTACTGACCCCAGTGAGGAATCCCAGGACAATGGCAGAGGAACGCTACAATGAGGCCCATGGGCAAACTCGGAGGATAATAGAGCGGACCTTCGGCCTCCTGAAGGCCAGGTTCAGGTGCCTACATATGACAGGTGGATCCCTATTCTACTCACCAAAGAAGGTGTGCCAGATCATTGTGCCTGCTGTATGCTTCACAACTTAGCTTTGCGACGACAGGTGCCTTTTCTGCAGGAGGATGGTCCAGATGGCAGTGTTGTTGCAGCTGTGGAGCCTGTGGACAGTGAAGATGAGGAAGCAGAAGAAGAGTACATGGACAACAGGAACTCGGTGATCCAGCAATATTTCCAGTGAGACACAGGAAAGAATACAAACCTGCCTACTACATGTACTTTAACACTACTACCTCTCTACTGTCTGTCGTTTTCACCCAGTGTATGGTCACTGAGTTGTCACTTTCCATTACGATTTCACAGATGTGGGTACCACTGCGTGACATCTGCTCTGTTTCCTCATGGACTACAGCTGTGTGACATAGGTATGTTGACATTACAATTGAAAGAACATTTTGCCACAGTAATTGCTAATACACTATTCCGAAATCACAGACTGACTCTAGATATTGGAGGGGGTTGGAATATGGTGAGGGTTGATGGTGGAGGAATGTCCATGGCAGAGTCCAGTCTATTAGTCTCACAGGTGCTTTGCCCAAATGAGCATAGGAAGTGGAGCTGGGGCAGTTTAAGGATGGACAGGGTGACAAAGTGGGACAGAAGGATGACATTCAGGGTGGTCTCATTTCTTGGCGGGGGTCTTGGCATCGTTCTCTGTCTTTGTCCTGGATCTCAGGGACCGTTTGCGGGGTGGTTCTCCCTCTGCAGGGGGTGGGGTGCTGGTGTGGTGTTCCTAAGGTGGTGCCTCCTGTCCACTAGCACCGGCGGAGGTGGTGGGCAGTTCATCATCCATGCTAGTGTCAGGGGCCCCTTGTTGTGCCACAGTGTCCCTCCTGGTGTTGAGTACTTCCTTGAGCACCCCTACGATGGTGCCCAGGGTGGAATTGATGGTTCTGAGTTCCTCCTTGAAGCCCAAATACTGTTCCTCCTGCAGGCGCTGGGTCTCCTGAAACTTGGCCAGTACCATTGCCATTGTCTCCTGGGACGGGTGGTAGGCTCCCATGATGGAGGAGAGGGCCTCGTGGAGAGTGGGTTCCCTGGGCCTGTCCTCCCCCTGTCGCACAGCAGCCCTCCCAGTTCCCCTGTGTTCCTGTGCCTCCGTCCCCTGGACCGTGTGCCCACTACCACTGCCCCCAGGTCCCTGTTGTTGTTGGTGTGGTGGGTTAGCCTGGGTTCCCTGTAGTGGTGGATACACTGCTGATTGACGTGTCCAGGGGACAGACGTATGGGCCTGCTGGGTGGGTGCTGTGCTGGTGTTTCCAGAGGGGGGAAGCTCTGTGGTGGCCTGTGACTGTGTGAGGGGAACCAACTGTCCAGAGGTCCCCGATGGGCCGGGCTGGTCATCTAGATCCAGTTGGACAGAGCTGCTGTCATCATTGTGGGCCTCTTCTGTGGGTGGAGTGGACATGTGTGAACCCTCCTGTCCGGTGACATTGGGTAGGGGTCCTGCAGGGGTATAAAAGGATGTTTATTACATCTGTGTGTGCCATGGTGTGCAATGGGTGGTTGTCAGTGTACCCCAGTGCTTGCATTCCTGTGTAGGACCTTGTGTGATGGTGGTTTAGGGGGTTATAGGTATGTGCAGTGGCCATGCTTTGGTGATGTGTGTCCATGCTTTGTTGTTGCATGCAGGGCTTGGTTTTGGGATGTGTGGATTGTGATAGTGGAACATTTGTGAGGAGTAGGAGTGATGGGGATGAGGGTGAGGGTGGGGGTATGTGATGGCATGCAGGGAGGGTGGGGGATGTAGTAGTTAAGATTTGACTTACCAGAGTCTATTCCTCCATCTACTCCTGCGAGGTCCTCAGGATGCAGAATCGCCAAGACCTGCTCCTCCCATGTTGTTAGTTGTGGGGGATGAGGTGCGAGTCCGCCGCCAGTCCGCTGAACCGCAAGGTGGTGTCTTGAGACCACGGAACGCACCTTGCCCCGTAGGTCGTTCCACCTCTTCCTGATGTCATCCCGATTTCTTGGGTGCTGTCCCACTGCGTTGACCCTGTCCACTATTTCTGCGCCATAGCTCCAGCTTCCTAGCTATGGAGGTGTGCTGCACCTGTGATCCGAATAGCTGTGTCTCTACCCGGACGATTTCCTCCACCCTGAACTCCTCCTCAGAGAACCTGGGGTGTCTTTGCCGTGCCATGCGGTGGTGTGGCTGATGTGTGGGGTGGTGTGTGTAGTGATAAGTGGGGTGATTTTTAGTGGTGTGTTGTGTGAGGTGCGTGTAAGTTCTGTGTGTGATGGTATTGTGTGCCTGTGGATGCTTGCAAGTTGTTTGTGGTGTCTCTCTCTGGCCTTCATTCTAGATTTTTGTCATAGGTGTTTGTGGGTGATGTGGGTGTGTGTTTATATATTGTATTGGGTGTGTATGTGTATCAGGTGTGTGTATTTCGAATTGTCCAATGTGGCAGTGTTTTGTAAATGTGTGTGTATTTTGAGCGCGGCGGTGTGTACCGCCAATGGAATACCACGGTTGAAAGACCGCGTGGATTCGTGTGTCGTGATAGGGTGGGCGTATTTCTGTTGGCGTGACAGTGGAGGTTTTGTTTTCGCCAGTTTATCAGTGACCTTTGGTGTGGTGGACTTATGTGGGTGTCTGAATTTTGGCGGATTCCGAGCAGTGGGTCATAAGGGCCGTTACGGAATTCCGTGGCTGCGGCGGCGTGTTGGCGGTCTTCTGCACGGCGGTAAGCAGCTTTTACCACCAATGTTGTAATGACCGCCTAAATGTTATGCTGCTGACCTGCATTTCCTTATTTACTTGCCCACACAAGGTGGTGTAGATTTCCCTTTGTCCGGCTTTTACATTCTCTACTGCCATTTTATGTGATGGATGGGCAACAACAGTGGTACAAACATGACACAGAATGGTATAACACATAACCATGAGTGTTCTGGGATGGTTGATGCTAGGGGGCTCACATACAAGGGTCCTACCCCACAGGAGAGTCAAGTTTTTAAAAGTTGGGGGTGCAGGACTCTCACTCATGCTGATAGTGCAATGCAAAACTTGACTCTGCATCAAGGAGGTGTTGCATGTGGGTGTTCATGGGCAACTACCATGGAGTTTAACACGGACCCTGGTTATCGGACTCACGTAACCCTGGTGCAGCCCAAAAAATGTACGTTCTCCCAGAAGAGGTGTAACAAGGAGAACATAAAAAAAATCTCCTTGATTTTTCCATTTCAATGTGTTCTGCATTCTGCAGCACACATAGAACATGAAACAATAGGTCCATGGATGGTTTATGGGCAGGAAGGTGCACAGAGAAATATAATGAAACAGATTGGATGAAGGTATAGGCATCTTCTATGACACCAGGTTTACATCAATAAGTTTACATGAGTCATCCTGAATATCCATGGGTGTTGCCTAGCAAATCCCCCACAAGGCCCCTGCAATGCACCCATGGCACAGAGTAAACCAAGGCAGCCTATTAAGGTGCCTTCATTTACTCCATAGCTATGAGGCCAGGATGTGTGCCACAGAGGGTGATTTAGCGTGGCTTCATGGTTGAGATTCTTGTGCCACCACTGGTCCAAAAGTAGTGGGACAACAGGTGCACCAGCCTGTGGTACATAGGCCCATATCTGTATGCAGTGCTGTCCTAGGATGTCTTGTGAATGCATTACCCACTCAGGGAGTGACAAACACTGGCTGGTTCAGCCAGTCTGCAGTGACTGTGGTCTAGAGGGAACAGATTACCTGTCTAGATTTGCAATGAATGTGTTTAGACACATATGGCACATGTTGATGTGTGCATACCAGCAGTTACCAGAGAGTCATTGCCAACGACCACCATATCATGTTGTAGTACACAACATTCTGCTGTATGGGCTTGGGTAAGGAAGGATACGTGTGACACATTCACAGGGCCAATTTACATTAGTGTTTGCCTCAAATCATGGTCTATACTTTGGTAATCATGAAGTCAGCATATGTAGCCAAAAGGAATCAGTCTGATTTATTCCAAGGAAGTAAATTTTGTCTATTGGCATGTATCACAGTATGTTTCTATATTGAGGGGTTACTTGAACTTAAGACGGGGTATGCCTTCAAACAAGATGGTCACTGGGGCATTTATTGACACAATCTGCCACTATGACTTAGAATGCATCAGTGCATGGTACCTTGGCTAAATCACTTTGCATTTAGTCATTGCTTCTGGGCAAATGTTTAATATACTGATACTTTGTGTTGTTTGTTTTTACAATAACAGAACAATGTAGTCGTTGGAATGAATCCATTGTTTGTATCTGAGTGGAACACACCAACATAGTAAGATACATCCCGGGTTGTTCCACTTGGACCTGCATTTGTCACAGCTTGTTGGCATGCACACGTTTTTCGATTTACAAGATGTTGTCCCGCACTGAGTGTTACAAAATGCAACAACATTTGCTGTGTGCCAATTACTACTAGTATGTGTGATGTGAGTATTTGTGGTTTACAGTAACTATGAAGTAGATTGATGTAGTGTTCATAAACTATTTTGCATTTTATTACACTTTTGTCATATACTCTATTTATTTGTGATCATTTGGTGTGGCTGATGCATCTACCAAAAAATTATGAACAATTAGGTCTCTCCCCGTGTCTCAGCAATTGAAGGTGTGTATTGGTGTTGGTCCTCATCTTCATCATCATTCTCACCTGAGCCATCCTGGTCCTCAATTCCCTTGTCCCATGGTACATTGGTCCGCACACATATGTTGATCAAAATGGAGGAGACAATTATGAGCTCATCTACCATGGGGGGGAATAGAGCAATCTCCTCCCAAACACGTCGAGTCAGCAAACGTGTGAGTTATGGACTCCAAAAGTCTGCTCCACTCTGCTGGGCATCCATCTGGGGATGTACATATGGGTTTGTGACCCATGGCTGCAGTCCATATCCTTGGTCAGCTGAAAAGACAGGAGGGGAACAATCAGTCAATGGTCATGATGGTTGATGTGACCACATTAATGCACATTCTGTTACGTGTCCTGAATGACTCATACTCTTGCAACCAATATGGGATGTGCACTGACATTGTTTGGCATACACACACTTTCATTTTTGGCATGACTGACACTGTACTGCACATGCAAGTATACTGGCCTGTGTGACACACTTAATATGTTCAATACTTGGGAGTACCAATGCAATGAGTGTGGTGAATCTTTCCTAGTATGGGGTGTCAGCCATTGAGTGTCACTTCTCTCACACTCCTTTATCATGTTTGTTGGGGACTACTGTGGGCATTTCTGAAGTAATACATGTCAGATTGTACAAATTCTAGCCAGGGCAGATGATGTTTTCTTGTTCATTCACACATATTTGGATGTGACAGTAGTAGTCTCTGTTGTTCATTAGCTACTGCCATCGAGAAATTAGTGAGTGCATGACACTGTGGAATATGGTAGTCTATACATGGCAGTGCACTGTGTCCACTGTTTTGACAGTACACAAGGGTAGAGATGAGTGTGAGTCTTGAGTTCTACAGTGTAACTGGTAAACTGTCAGAGATGGACTGCATCACTAATTGAGGACAGCGTTGTCTAATACACTTGGGGGCATATTTACAAGGAAATGTCACAGTGTGGTGCCATAAGCTATCTTGCGCGCCAAGCTGGGTCATTTCCAGAATGCAGGGATGCACCGTATTTAGAAGAATATGGTGCATCCCTGTGTTCTCCCCTGCATTGGTGCTAAATTAGCTGCCTAGTGCCAATGCAGGCACCCTTGTGCCATGGTGTAAGGGTGTCTGCTGTGCAGGGGTGATTGTTTTGTGCAGAAAGGAACACCTTCCTGCACAAAAACAATCACTAATGGTGATTTGCTTTTTCTATGTGTGCTGCAGAAAACAATGAGGAAAAACAATAGTATTTCTCTTTGTTGCACCACTCTAACACCACCCCTGGGGTGGCGTTAGTTTTTGGCACTGTCTCAGATTTAGGTTTCTTGTAAATCTGGAGCAGTGTCAATAAGCAATGGGTGTTTCATGGGTACGCTCACAGCAGCACCCATTGCACGCCCCTTTGCCACAGAAAACTGCCTCAGGGCAGCCCATATTTACAAGGCAGCGCTAAGCCACAAAACATGGTTTAACGTCACCTTGTAAATGTGGAGCATGGCATTGCGCCACTGGAGTATCAAAAAAGAGACACTCCGGTGGGACAAGGGGCTTGTAAATATGCCCCTAAACATGGTAATTAGTGCCATTCTCAGCTGTGGTACATGATCACTCCCAGGGGCTTTCCTGCGAGGTTTTACCCCACAAGACCCAAGATCGAACAAGTGCCCCCAAGGTAGGTCCTAATGGGGGATGCACAGCAAGAAAGTCAGCGGAGAAACCTTGTTGAGTCCTGCGCATATGAAGCCAGGAAAGGCAGGGGCTCAGACACATGCAGCCCAGCTGCTGGCAATGTTGATCCGTGCACAAGGCTGAGGTGGTAGCATGTCCAGGACCCTCTGGAGCATAACAGACAAGTGCTCCAATCAAAAGGAAGGTCCAATTCCAGTGGTGTGGGAAGCACCGGCAGTCAGAATGAGGCTCTGTGTGTAAGGTGATGGCCCATGACGATGAAGCTGCCGATGCTTAGGGATAGCCAAGAAAGCATGCAACATGCACTTTTCACATGCTGATGTGGGCTAGGCACCCTCCTGGAGAGCACCCGATTCAATCCCAGGGTAGGTTGATGAAGGCGGCTTTCATCAGCTCTCCTGTTGTCCCAGCAACACAGTGGAGCGAGGAATATATTTAGAAAGTCAGGCCCACAGCAGTGAGCAGCCTAAAGGCAGGCACCTGCCTAGGGATGCAGGGAAGTGCTCTCCATGCGGTGGTAAAAACAAAACACCTGAAACAGCCCTACACATGTGTTAATTACAGGCAGGAGAAAGGTGAATGGGAAGCGATCACCACACTCTAAATAGAAAGCCACAGGGCAGCCCACCAAGCCCTGGGAGAGCATTTAGAGGGGGGCACTAGAGGTACAGTAGGCCAGCTCTCCAAATTAATTAGTGGCGGTTCCTCCTAGCTATACCACATGTCCAGTGAAGTCCTGAGTCAGAGAGCAGACTGGCAGCATGGCAACAAACAGAAAAGAAATCCAGTGAGTCCTTAATGCCAGCCAGCAGCATCAGGCAGCAGGAAAACAACTGTAGAGCAGCCCAGATGAGTCCTTTGTGCAGGTCAGCAGTTCTTCTGACAGAGATTCAGTCCCAATTCCAAAAGTGCTCTAAAATCATGGGGTCAGAACACCTGTACTTATACTCAAAAATGTCTTTGTTGGGGAGGTGACTTCACAGGAACCCGTTCAAGAGAAACACAACCCCCTTTCAACCCAGCCCTGGCTCCAGACATCAGTAGGGATTAATCAGACTATTTTGTGAGAGGGCAGGACACAACCTACAGCCCAGGATGCCAATTAGTATGTAGATGGATATAGATGCCTCTTCTGTCACACCCAGCCCTTTCTATGTTATGGCTGTCTGAAAAGTATGCATCAAGTGTAGCTGTCACTCTGCCCTAGATGTGGATTGCTGAAAAGCACTAGAGCTACAAGCACAAAGAAATGATTACTTTCTAAAAGTGGCATTTCTAAAATAGTAATGTAAAATCTATCTACACCAGTAAGCAGGATATCTCACTACCATTCCAAACATACCAAACATGCCCACACTACTCCTCACAGATCAGAAATGACCAGTTAGACATTTATAAGGGAATTCCCAATGGAAACCTATGAGAGGAGCAGCCCTCACAGTAGTGAAAAACCAAATAGGCCACAACTAGGACATGTAAAACATATAAGTCTATATCCTACCTTTTACACACACATCACCCTGCTCAAAGGGCTTTCAATGGCCTAGCTTAGTGGTGACATGGAATAATAAAAGGTGAGTTTAGGCCTTAGCAAGTGGATTGAATTGCCATGTCAATGTGGCAGTAAACTGCGTACACAGGCACTGTAGTGGCAGGCCTGAAGCAAGTTTGAAAGGCTACTTCTGTGGGTGGGTCAATTAGCGTTGCAAGCCTACTAGTAGCATTTAATTTACAAGCAATGGGGAAAATGGTACACCACTTAAGGGTAAGGGATACCTTCCTGCAACTTCCAGCACAAAAACATCATCTTTGCCCTCTTTGTGCGTGTGCTGCAGAATTCAGCACACATAGGAGTAAATAATGAGGAGAAATAAGGTAATTCCTCCTTGTGACACATCCCGTGGGGAGGCACACATCTTTGAGACATTTCCAGTTTCCCTGGTCCTTGTAACTCTAGGAATGTTTCAAATTCAATCAGTGTTGCATGGGGAAAACTACTGTAAGGCCCATGGAACACATCCTTGATGTAGAGTAAGGCAAAGCAACACGTTGCACTGTCTTGTCTTAGTCCATATCTATGAGGTCATGCAAGGACATGCAAGGTGACTTTATATTGCCTCATAGATATGATTGAAAGAACCGCTCCACCACAGCATTATGGAAATAGATGCTCCAGCAGCAAAGGCCTCCTCTACACGAGTGGCTTACATGTATTAACATGTGTGACTTGGAGAGTTGTATTGCACATGTGCCATGTACTATGCTGCAAGTATGAGGTCCACACCTGCTAAGTATGCACTGTCTTATTCACATAACACAAATTGGCTATTTTATCTAACATAATTTACTGTCACAAGCTCAGTCATGTGCTTGAGATGTATTGACCAACCAGCCGGCCATTCTGATATCTCCTATTTTGGAAGTGTGTGCTTGTTTAAGATGAAATGTCTGAAAATATGTGCACCATGAGCACTCCCAGGGCACTTTGCCAGCACACTGATGAACATCCCCAGATGGTCCTCTATTCCGTGCACATTGATGTAATATGTGTGTTTCCAATTGAGGTACAGGTGTAATGTAGCAGCAGGAGGCACCAGTTGCACATGGGTGCAGTCCATGGCTCCCCAACACATGTGAAAATCCAGCCATGACATAGAAGCCCTGCTTGTTCTCCAGTTGTTTGTGCTGTATGTTGGGGAAGATGAGGTACTGGGGTGTGAGGCTTGTGATGGCATTGACGATGGAAGGGAAGAATGCAGAGAAGGAAGGCTGAGATATTCCTGCCATTCTGGCTGTGGTGATTTGGAATGAGCCAGACTCCAGGATGTGGAGTACCGCTGTCAGCTTGGCCTGCAGAGGGATGCTGGTGCACCTCTCAGGTGTTGTCTGCATCTTTGGTGCAGTCTGATGCAGGAGCTGGACAATGGACTCCCTTGCTGCTCAAATGTGAATTTACCTTAGAGAACACAAAAGACAATAGGTGTCTGGCAAAATGGGAACAGCTTGTTTAATTAAACATTATGGCCTGGAGAGCAGTTACAAAACCGGGGTCAAAGGACTGTCTCTCAATGTACATCCATTTGCAGAGAGGATTTATACACTTCTTGGAGTACCATAAAGTAATAAAAAATATTATTTTCTTGGTTGAAAATGTGAACAGTTGTCATGGAGTCATAAATAAGGTCCAGATACCAAATGCATGTGAGCCTCGGCCTTGCATGGACACAACGTGGGCTAGCGAGTGTGTGTCCTGATGTCCAGCCTGACGGGTGTGTGGTTGCTGCATGTGTTGTATGTACTGTGTTCTGATTGGCTAAGTGCTCCTAACTACATGTGACATCTAACTTTATGGATTTTTTGGAATACACACGCCCCTCTGGATATGTGTGTTTTATTGGGGCCAATCTCCTGTGACCATTGTGGTGTCGCTGTGCCTATCTGTGGGATCTCATCTAAGTTTCATCTTTGTATGCTTGTCTGCGGGCTATGTGTTACCCCACCTGTGACCTGTCAGTCAGTAACCTCAAGCCTAGTTCTCAAGTCCTGCCTGACCACGTTTCTAGTTGTCAGGTATGATGGAGAGTTTGCACCAGGGGAATCTTATACTGGTGATGCAAACATTGTTCATGTATATGAATGTATCATTGTATGCTTGGGCATTGATTACTCCAATAGTAACATTTCCCCCACGAGAATTTTCAACTATACCATCAAACCCACACAACATGACAGTCACATTATTGGGAGCTTGTTGTCTTCTTCCTTAGCTACTTGCATTCTAATCAATTTGAGGACTGTGTTTTTATAGCAGGAAACCCTCACCTGCAGGAAACCACACAAAAACAGTAATATGACAAAAACAGGCAACTATGACATGCACAGTCTGGTCTGCCACTGGGGGGAGCCAGGAGAATCAGTTTGTGAACCACTCCTGCTCAGGGACACCTCCCTTTTCATGCATGTTTTTCTGTAGTTGGTGCAATGCTTGGATGGCAAGAGTCAGAGTCGCATTGTCCACACCATTGCCAAGTATGAATGTACAGCGAAAGGGACTGATTTTTGTGCATACTCCACCCTCCATTACAGTCATCAAGTCCAACATGTACTGATGTTGCTTCACCATGAGGAGGATAGCTCTCAGTTTTTCTTTGATTGCATTAAGGCTGAGCTCAGTGCTGTTCATCATTTTGAGCATTTCCCACTGAGTTATTTGCAAAAAGTGGGCATTTGCTTTTGTTTGCAAGGTGAAGAAGGGTATGGACCCTCCCACCAATACTTATACATTGGTGAAAAGTCTGAGTTCCTCTGGAATGTTCTTATAATGATCCCAGCCAAAATAATCAGCAGTTATTTTCTCTCAAGGCTGATGACACAGAGCTTTCATCATTAGCGGGTGTTGGTACAGTTCTGACAGATCTTCTCCAGGGATGACAAGAGTTGGAATATGTATGGTGATGAAGGAGCAGAAGCCATGCAATCCAGGGATGAGCTTGTGCAAACTCGTTGCATTGTCAGGAAGTGTCCATCAGCGTGGAGGTGTCCCATTGTATGTCTGGAATGTGCAACAGTTTTCATTCATACCCAGTGGAATGGTTCCTTTGCCTCTGAAATATAAGCAGTGCAGTGTGAGTTTCCATACAATTTGGGCTTGCCGCTTCCCTTCTATTCATGTATACCTGTCTAGCTCAGTGTCCCAGATCTCAGGACACTGGGTATCAACGCTGTTGCTCAACTCTCCCCTATGAGGCCCTTTTCCCTTCATATCATCAAGGTGGATGGCGCTGTACCCAAACTCCGTGTCTGGGGTTCATTTGTTGTTAACGAAGACAGTCCCAGATATGCTAAGGTCCACCCTGGGAACACAGATGGAAGCAGAAGTGGATGTGTTTGTGCACTGGTTAGGTGGTTTTGCTACCTCCAAGAATCTCATCATGGGGCCAAACAGCATCCTCCCCTGTAGTGCCCTTTCTGTGCTCAGTTTGGATGTCAAGCTCAGTTTGGAGATCGCTAGGCTCGATAAGAAAGTACAGTGCTGTCGGATTGGTCTGTTGCGGGTCAGATTTACTGCTACCCTATGGGGCTCTACTCTATTAGATTGTGTTTTGCCTCTAACCCTACATAGGCATAGATGGAGAAGGCATTTTGCTTTTTCAGGGGCTACCTCCTGGGATAAGTAAAGCCTATATGCATCTACTGCATGTGGCATCAGCGAACAGACGTAACATGACGCAACTCATATCTGGGAACCCACGCCTGTCTTGTGCTGATTCCACATGTTGTGTAAAAGGGCGCCATGAAGTGTGTGTGTGGAAAGTTAGGGGGTCATTCTGACCCTGGCGGTCGGTGATAAAGCGGCGGCCAACCCGCCAACAGGCCGGCGGTCAAAAAAATGCAATTCTGACCCTGGCGGGAACCGCCAACACAGCCCGCCGCATTAACACTCCGACCGCCTCGGCGGAACAAACAAACAGCGCGGCGGTCACCGCCAACAGCCAGGCGGCAGACAATGTACCGCCCACCCTATCACGACCCACCGATCCGCCACCTTTTCCGGGGCGGGAGCCCCGTCGATAAAAACACGGCGGAAACAGACATTTTCAATGGAAAACGCTCACCTCGACACACTCCACGCGGAATCCGGACAGCATGGAACCCGAATTGAACATCATACCTGCTCTCGTCTACCTGCTCATCTACCACGAGTACGAACTCCGGCGCAGACGTCAACGGTGAGTACTGCACCTACGACACACGGGAGGGGGGAGGAAGAAAGGTTATGGGCATACACATATGCGACCCCCCCACCCCCCAATATGTACACACCAATGCAGAGCAGGAAGTCACAGTGACACCACACAAAGACCCTTTAAAAATACAATGACACAACCAAATTTGGAATAAATTTTCATGTACAAAAAAAGCACCTTGAAATAATTGAGCAACCGTGAAAAATATTTACAAAAACCAAAAAGATATACACATCAGTGTATCACTGAAGTAACAAGTCCTGCACATCCTACGAATCTAACATGTCCGTGGGCCAAGGTTCTGCAAAACAAGGGCAAAGCCCACACACGAGACCTGAGTCCTTTGGAGAGAACACTGCAGGGGCATCCGATGTCAAAACTACAGGCACCTCAGGGGGAAGGGAAGGGGGGGCCACCACAGCCACATGAGTCCACGACGCCAGATCCACGAGGAGCCACCATGCCCACTGTACCATCCTGGGGAGTGCAAAGCCACAGTCTCTCAAGTCTCTGCAGTGGGTGGGTTGCCCACTGTGCCATCCTGGGGAGTGCAAAGCCACAGTCTCTCAAGTCTCTGCAGTGGGTGGGTTGCCCACTGGACCATCCTGGGGAGTGCAAAGCCACAGTCTCTCAAGTCTCTACAGTGGGTGGATTGCCCACTGGACCATCCTGGGGAGTGCAAAGCCACAGTCTCTCAGGTGGATTACAGAGTCCACTGGTCAAGGAGGAGGCATGGTGGGCACAGTGAACCATAAACAGTGCCTGAGACGGCGGGACCCAGCGCAGCGGTGCATGACATGGCGATGTCCAGCGGAGCGGTGCTTGAGACGGCGGGGCCCAGCGGAGCGGTGCTTGAGACGGCGGGGCCCAGCGGAGCGGTGCTTGACAGGAAGGGCCCAGCGGAGCGGTGCTTGAGACGGCGGGGCCCAGCGGAGCGGTGCTTGACAGGAAGGGCCCAGCGGAGCGGTGCTTGACAGGAAGGGCCCAGCGGAGCGGTGCTTGAGACGGCGGGGCCCAGCGGAGCGGTGCGTGACAGGAAGGGCCCAGCGGAGCGGTGCTTGACAGGAAGGGCCCAGCGGAGCGGTGCTTGAGACGGCGGGGCCCAGCGGAGCGGTGCTTGACAGGAAGGGCCCAGCGGAGCGGTGCTTGAGACGGCGGGGCCCAGCGGAGCGGTGCTTGACAGGAAGGGCCCGGCGGAGTGGTGCTTGACAGGAAGGGCCCAGCGGAGCGGTGCTTGACAGGAAGGGCCCGGCGGAGCGGTGCTTGACAGGAAGGGCCCAGCGGAGCGGTGCTTGACAGGAAGGGCCCAGCGGAGCGGTGCTTGAGACGGCGGGGCCCAGCGGAGCGGTGCTTGACAGGAAGGGCCCAGCGGAGCGGTGCTTGAGACGGCGGGGCCCAGCGGAGCGGTGCTTGACAGGAAGGGCCCAGCGGAGCGGTGCTTGACAGGAAGGGCCCAGCGGAGCGGTGCTTGAGACGGCGGGGCCCAGCGGAGCGGTGCTTGACAGGAAGGGCCCAGCGGAGCAGTGCTTGACAGGAAGGGCCCAGCGGAGTGGTGCTTGAGACGGCGGGGCCCAGCGGAGCGGTGCTTGACAGGAAGGGCCCAGCGGAGCGGTGCTTGAGACGGCGGGGCCCAGCGGAGCGGTGCTTGACAGGAAGGGCCCAGCGGAGCGGTGCTTGAGACGGCGGGGCCCAGCGGAGCGGTGCTTGACAGGAAGGGCCCAGCGGAGCGGTGCTTGACAGGAAGGGCCCAGCGGAGCGGTGCTTGACAGGAAGGGCCCGGCGGAGCGGTGCTTGACAGGAAGGGCCCAGCGGAGCGGTGCTTGACAGGAAGGGCCCAGCGGAGCGGTGCTTGAGACGGCGGGGCCCAGCGGAGCGGTGCTTGACAGGAAGGGCCCAGCAGAGCGGTGCTTGAGACGGCGGGGCCCAGCGGAGCGGTGCTTGACAGGAAGGGCCCAGCAGAGCGGTGCTTGACAGGAAGGGCCCAGCGGAGCGGTGCTTGAGACGGCGGGGCCCAGCGGAGCGGTGCTTGACAGGAAGGGCCCAGCGGAGCGGTGCTTGACAGGAAGGGCCCAGCGGAGCGGTGCTTGAGACGGCGGGGCCCTGTTCAGCGGTACCTGTCTTCACGGCGGGGCCCTGTTCAGCGGTGCTCCTCTGCACGGCGGGGCCCTGTTCAGCGGTACCTGTCTTCACGGCGGGGCCCTGTTCTGCGGTGCTCTTCTGCACGGCGGGGCCCTGTTTAGTGTACCTGTCTTCACGGCGGGGCCCTGTTCAGCGGTGCTCTTCTGCACGGCGTGGCCCTGTTCAGCGGTACCTGTCTTCACGGCGGGGCCCTGTTCAGCGGTACCTGTCTTCACGGCGGGGCCCTGTTCAGCGGTACCTGTCTTCACGGCGGGGCCCTGTTCAGCGGTGCTCTTCTGCACGGCGGGGCCCTGTTCAGTGGTACCTGTCTTCACGGCGGGGCCCTGTTCAGCGGTACCTGTCTTCACGGCGGGGCCCTGTTCAGCGGTACCTGTCTTCACGGCGGGGCCCTGTTCAGCGGTACCTGTCTTCACGGCGGGGCCCTGTTCAGCGGTGCTCTTCTGCACGGCGGGGCCCTGTTCAGCGGTACCTGTCTTCACGGCGGGGCCCTGTTCAGCGGTACCTGTCTTCACGGCGGGGCCCTGTTCAGCGGTACCTGTCTTCACGGCGGGGCCCTGTTCAGCGGTGCTCTTCTGCACGGCGGGGCCCTGTTCAGCGGTACCTGTCTTCACGGCGGGGCCCTGTTCAGCGGTACCTGTCTTCACGGCGGGGCCCTGTTCAGCGGTGCTCTTCTGCACGGCGGGGCCCTGTTCAGCGGTACCTGTCTTCACGGCGGGGCCCTGTTCAGCGGTACCTGTCTTCACGGCGGGGCCCTGTTCAGCGGTACCTGTCTTCACGGCGGGGCCCTGTTCAGCGGTGCTCTTGCAGTATGTCAAGGGAGTCATACCTGGCCTGGACACCCTGCTCACTCGCCCTCCGACCGTGCTGTGTCAGGCCCCTTCGGGGAGTGAGTCCTGGGCCCTTTGGTGTCGTTCCTTGCAGCCGGGATGGGGCTTGTGGGGCCCTCCTGCTCCGCGCTCCTGGTGGTTGTCCTCTCCGCCCTGCTGTCCTTTCGCTCCTTAGAAGGGGCTCTCGGGCCCTTGCCTCCCCTGGCTGCTGTGGCCGGTGAAGTGGCCGGAGTCACCTCCTTGGGGGCAGCCGTCTCTGTCCGCTCACGGCGGCCCTTCAATTTCCGGGTCCTCTTGCCTGGGGGGGGGCTGGCTGTCCCCTTGCTGCTCACCGAAGTGTTACTGCAAAGGGTGGACTCCACATGCCATGCACCACTTGCACTGTAGTAGTTGGGCTTGTGGTGGCTGAGGTGCCCTTGGGACTTTTCCCAGTTGGAGGGGGTGGGTCGGGGGAGGGAAAGAGGTCAAAACTGGAGAGGTAATTTTTCTTGGGACCAAGGTAAGGGGTAGGAGTAGTGGTGAGAGAAGTGGAGGAAGAGGATGTGGTTGTATGAGAGCCAGGTGTGCTGTCCTTGGGTGCAGGTGACTGGGACGTAGGCTGTGGTGAGGTGGTTGGCTGTTGTTTGGGTGTCTGCCTGCTTTTATGTGTCTTGGAAGAGGGGGTGACAGACACAGTGGGAGAGGACACAGGGGACGTGTAAATGCCAGTGGGGGTGGTGACTGCAGGTGTGCGGACTGTAGTGGAGGGTTTGCTGGTGGTGGAAGAACTGATGTTGGGGTGCATGCAGGTGTGAGTGTAGACGTCACAGGGAGGGAGGAGGGAGACGAGGAGGACGGGGACACAGAGGTGGTAGTGACTGTTGATATGTCTGCATCTGTGTGTTGCTTGGGTGAATGCTTGTGTTTTCTGTGGTGCTTATGTTTGGATGAGCTGGCCTTGGGTGTTGAGGTGTGTGCAGGCTGGTCTGATGGTGTGGATGGGATAGGTTGAGGTACAGGAGACAGAGAAAGGGTGGAGGCAGATAGAAGAGGGAGACTGGAGACAGGGACAATGGCTGCCGTCAGTGCTGAGGCCAGAGCAATGAACGCTCGTTGATGGGCAGCCTGACCCGAATGAATGCCCTCCAGGTAGGCATTGCTCCGATGCACCTCCCTTTCCACCCCCTGGATGGCATTCAGAAGGGTAGTCTGCCCAACAATGAGCGTCCTCACCAGGTCAATGAGCTCCGCACTGAGGGCAGCAGGGGTAACAGAGGCAGGGGCTGAGGTGCCTGGGGCGAAGGAGACGCGCGCCTTCCTGGCCGAGCGGCCACGGAGCGAAGACTGAGGGGCTGCTGGGAGGTCGGTGCTGGTGCGCTGGGTGGCGGCTGTACCTGTTGTTGCGGGGGGCACAGATGGTGCCGCCCCCGCTAGGGAGATCCCAAACGAGGACGTGTCCGTGTCGCTGGTGTCTCCACCGGCCCCCGTTGTGGTGCTCCCCTCGCCCTCCGGATCACTGGTGCCCTCGGTGTCTGTGTCAGTGCCCACCGGGGCCTGGTGACCTGCAGCTCCCTCCTGCTCCGACGCCAAATCTCCTCCGCCTGATGATGCTAAAACACAAGAAGACAAAGATTTAGGGTGGGGGGAGAAATGAAACAAAGTTGAGTGCATGCCTTAGCAATACCCTTTGCGGAGAGGACAGACACAGGTGCCTTGTGCACTAAGTCGCGAACTTGGGGTACACTACTCAGTACTTCTGACTAGGCAAACAGGTCTAGGGACAACACACGCGCACATGTGTGATGCTGGAGCATGGGTAGCTGCACTTGGCACCCTACAGAGGTGGGGGACGGGGGCACAGGGCCATGCCTAAGGGAGCGGACTACACTACAGAGAGCGCCCGGGCCTAATGTCACCCACAGCCCTCCTCCCCCACCCAGACGCCTCCAATGCGCATACAGATAGGAGAATGTGCGGATACTCACCCCCTTGTGTCTGCTGTGCTGTCCTCAAGCGCCCATCCAAATTAGGGTAGGCCACCGCCAGGATCTGGGACATCAGGGGGGTCATGGTGCGACTGGCACCCCTCCTAGGTCGGGAGGCCATCCCCAGCAGTGTTTCTGCGGTCTTCCTCGTTCCGCGGCGGATGTCCTCCCACCTCTTGCGGCAGTGGGTGCCCCGTCTGTTGTGGACCCCCAAGTTCCGGACTTCCTCGGCGATGGCACGCCAAATATCGATTTTCTGGTGGGCGCTCACCTGTTTGACATGTACAGGGTGGGAAAGAGAAACCGTCACATATCTGCATGTTTGGAGTACATGCCCCCCCCTCCCCAACCTTGCCATGGTTCCCATTCTCTCATCTGTCGTGCGTTGCACTCCCCATTCCCTCCACACCCCACCAACTTACATCCCCCCCCTCCACACAGGCATAACCCATTCAATGTGTACTCACCTGTTGGTCTGGAGGACCGTAGAGTTGCGCATACTGGGGGAGGACCCCGTCCACGAGCTTCTCCAACTCTTCTGAACTGAAGGCGGGGGCCCTTTCACCAGTAGCAGCAGCCATTGTCACTTCCAGACCGAGTTCACAGCAGCACTTGCAGTATAGGTCCTCTCCTGTGGATGATCAGGTCTCGAATGATTGAGAAGATAGAAAATGGCGGTCACGCCCGCGGCGGTGCGTACCGCGGCGGTGCGTCCCGCGACCACCGGCGCACATCGTCATTGGCTCCTGAAACCCATAGGCTTCAATGTTAACCAATGCGTCTTCGCACAGCGGTCTTCGACCGCCTTCCGCCACGGTGCGCCCCGCCAGCGCAGTCACCTCACATCCCATTGTCCCACTTCACAGGTCAGGCATCGGCCAGTTCAAGGGCCCACATGGCTTAATTTCTAATGCGTCACACAGGCCTAGGCCTTGCAATGGCACACATACAAACATATCAAACCATACATTTACCTGTACTGTGCAAGCTGTGTTGTACGTACCTGTGAGTGGATTGACTCTGTACTCCATATTCTCCTTCCTAGGCACCGTCCGCTGGGACTAGCGATGAGAAGGAGGAATCCTCGCGTGTACCGGCCGCTGGTGGACCTGTCCACAATGGAAGAACGCAACATAATACTACGATACCGACTTGACCGAGCCTCCATCCATGAACTGTGTGCCCAGCTGGAGCCAGCCCTGATGTCCCCCATCCGCCAACCCACAGGAATTCCCCCTCTAGTGCAGGTTCTGTCTGTCCTCCATTTCTTTGCAACTGGCTCATTCCAGACAACAGTGGCCATGTCATCTGGGATGTCTCAGCCTATGTTTTCCAAGATGTTATCCAGAGTGTTGTCTGCACTGATGAAACTCATGCGGAGCTACATCATTTTCCCAGAGGAGGGTGATTTGCCTACAGTGAAAGCTGATTTCTATGCCCTTGGACACATCCCCAACATCATTGGTGCAATTGATGGGACCCATGTGGCTTTAGTCCCCCCAAATGACGATGAACAGGTGTACAGGAACAGGAAGAATTACCATTCAATGAATATCCAGGTGGTCTGTTTGGCTGACCAGTACATCTCCCATGTAAATGCCAAGTTCCCAGGGTCAGTGCATGACGCGTATGTTATGCGAAATAGCAGCATTCCCTATGTGATGGAACAGCTACAGAGACAGCGTGTGTGGCTAATAGGTGACTCTGGTTACCCCAACCTGCCGTGGCTATTGACCCCAGTGAGGAATCCCAGGACCAGGGCAGAGGAACGGTACAATGAGGCCAATGGGCGTACTAGGAGGGTGATTGAGCGAACCTTTGGGCTCCTGAAGGCCAGGTTTAGGTGCCTGCATTTGACAGGTGGATCCCTAATGTACTCACCAAAGAAGGTGTGCCATATCATCGTGGCGTGCTGTATGCTCCACAACCTGGCTTTGCGACGCCAGGTGCCTTTCCTGCAGGAGGATGGTCCAGATGGTGGTGTTGTAGAAGCCGTGGAGCCTGTGGAGAGTGAAGAGGAGGAAGACTCTGAGGACGACACAGACAATAGGGACAGAGTGATACAACAGTATTTCCAGTAACACACAGGTAAGAATCACCCACGCCATTTCACAATTGCTTATAGCCTCCTGCATCTGTACTTTCTGTAGTTCCCCACAGATGTTTTTCATTCATTTTTGCCTTTCCCTTCCCTTCTCAGTGCTGTCTGACTCAGTACCTGACTTCTGCTTGGTTCGCCCATGAAATACAGCGTATTGACATTGGTATGTTGTCATGACTAATTGACAGAACAGAAATCGAACAGTAATATGTAATACATTTGTCAATAATACAGCATGACTCAAAACAGATTTGTGTGCAAAATGTGATTTATTTACAGTGCTAGATATCGGTACATGTGATTCTAAGGGTGATGGGTGGGGGTGGAGGAATATCCATGGCAGAGTCCAGTACTCAGTCTCACAGGTGCATTGTCCTTTTGCCTGTGGAAGGATGGAGCATAGGCAGTTCATGGTTGGACAGGGTGGCAATGTGGGACAGTGGGAAGACTTGAGGGGGTATGTCCTGCTGGCGGGGGTCTTGACATCCTACTCTGTCTTTTTTTTTGGTCTCAGGCTCCTCTTACGGGGTGGTTGTTCTTCAGCAGGAGGTGGGGTTCTGGGGGGCTGTCGAGGTGTTGGGACCTCCTGTCCACTAGCGCCGGCGGAGGTGGTAGGCTGTTCCTGGTCCGGGCTAGTGACAGGGGCCCTGTGTGGTGCACCATGGTCCCGCAACGCGTCCTCTATCCTGTGGAGGGCCAGGACGATGGTCCCCATTGCGGTCCCGATGATTCTCAGCTCCTCCCTGAACCCCATGTAGCGTTCCTCCTGCTGTGCCTGGATCTCAGTGAACCTGGCCAGTACCGTCGCCATCGTTTCTTGGGAGTGGTGGTATGCCCCCATGATGGTGGTGAGGGCCTCTTGGAGAGTGGGTTCCCTGGGCCTCTCCTCCCCCCCCTGTCGCACAGCAGCCCTCCGAGCTGCCCGGTTTCCCCCGGCCTCTGTCCCCTGGCCGGTGTGCCCGCTACCACTGCCCCCAGGTCCCTGTTGTTGTTGGGGTGTTGGGTTAGCCTGGGTGCCCTGTAGTGGCAGACACACCGCTGATTGAGCTGTCCTAGAGACAGAGGCATGGGCCCGCTGGGTGGGAGCTGTGCTGGTGTTGGCAGAGGGGGTCGGGTCTGGTGTGGCCTGTGGCTGCCTGAGGGGAACCGACTGCCCAGAGGTCCCCGATGGGCCGGGCTGGTCATCAGGTTCACTGTCGACAGAGCTGCTATCCTCAGTGTGGGCCTTTCCGGTGGTGGGATGGACACTTCTGGACCCTCCTGGCTGGTGTGTTGTCGTTCGGGTCCTGCATGGGGTAAGAGAGTTTGGTTATTGTTTCTGTGTGTACAATAGCGTGTGTGTTATGGGTGCCCTTGTCCCCCAGTGCAGGCATTCCCTTGAGGGAGGTGTTGTGAGGGTAGTTAGTGGGGGGGGGGTTAGTGCAGTGGTCATGCTTAGGTGATGGGTGCCCATGATTTGTGTTGGCATGCAGGAGTTGGTGTTGGGATGGGTGGGTTGTGCTGGTGAGACATTGTCAGGGAGGATGTGTGCTGGGGGCTTGGGGGTGAGGGTGGGGGTGTGGGTGTGGGTTGGCATGCTGGTGGGGTGGGGGGATATAGTAGTTGAGATTGGACTTACCAGAGTCCATTCCTCCGGCTACTCCTGCGAGGCCCTGAGGATGCAGGATGTTCAAGACGTCTTGCTCCCACGATGTGAATTCGGGAGGGGTGGGTGGGGGTCTGCCGCCAGTCTTCTGGACCGCGATGTTGTGCCTGGAGACCATCGATCGGACCTTCCCCCGTAGGTCGTTCCATCTTTTGCGTATGTCCTCCCTATTCCTGGGATGCTGTCCCACCGCGTTGACCCTGTCCACGATCCGCTGCCATAGCTCCGCCTTCCTAGCTATACTGGTGTGCTGCACCTGCGAGCCGAAGAGCTGGGGTTCCACTCTTAGGATTTCCTCCACCATGACCCAGTGTTCTTGGTCCGAAAAGCGTGGGTGCCTTTGGGGTGCCATGGGGTGGTGTGGGTGAGGTGTGGGGTGGTGTATGTGATGATGAGTATGTTGGTGAGTGGTGCTTTGTGCTACTATGTGGTGTGTGTGATGGTGTAGTGTGCCTCAGTGTGTCTTGCTTTGGATTGTCTGCTGTGTCTCTCTCTCCTTCTCTCAGTAATTATGGTCGCAGGGGTTTGTGGGTGATGTGGGTGTGTGTTTTATAGTTGGTTGATTGTGTGGGAGTGGTGTGTGTATGTGTATCAGGTGTGTGTATTTCAAATTGTCCAATGTGGCTGTGTTTTGGTGATGTGTGTGTATTCTGACCGCCGCGGTGTGTACCGCCAATGGAATACCGCGTTTGAATGACCGCCGTGTGAATTCGTGGGTCGTAATGGCATGGGCGTATTTCTGTTGGCGTGACGGTGGAGGTTTGGTCATCTCCAGTTTATCGCTGCCCGCTGATGTGGCGGGCTGCAGTGGAGGACGGAATTTTGGAGGTTTGGCCGTTGTGGGTCAGAATGACCGTGGCGGTTAACCGCGGCGGTGTTATGGCGGTCTTCTGACCGGCGGTAAGGGCCTTTTACCGCCGAGGTCAGAATGACCCCCTTAGTGTTGGGAGCAGTGTAATTGTAGGTGATGTGAGAGAGGTCCCCATGCAAGCGTGGTGAAATTATCTGTATAGACTCCATTAGATTAGGCTGTTCCTTGGAAATGCACAGATGCAGCAGGACTCCTAGTAAACAGAGGGTCAATAAATGCATGAAAACACATAACATAGGCCCTCATTCTGACCCTGGCGGTTCTCTACCGCCAGGGCCAACGGGGGCGGGAGCACCGCCGACAGGCCGGCGGTGCTCCCTTGGTCATTCTGACCGCGGCGCTTTGGCCGCGGTCAGAACGGGAAAACCGGCGGTCTCCCGTCGGTTTTCCACTGACCTTAGAATCCTCCAAGGCGGCGCAGCTCGCTGCGCCGCCGAGGGGATTCTGACCCCCCCTACCGCCATCCTGTTCATGGCGGGAAAGCCGCCATGAACAGGATGGCGGTAGGGGGGATCGCGGGGCCCCTGGGGGCCCCTGCCGTGCCCATGCCAATGGCATGGGCACGGCAGGGGCCCCCGTAAGAGGGCCCCGCAAAGTATTTCAGTGTCTGCCTTGCAGACACTGAAATACGCGACGGGTGCCACTGCACCCATCGCACCTTCCCACTCCGCCGGCTCGATTACGAGCCGGCATCCTCGTGGGAAGGGAGTTTTTCCCTGGGCTGGCGGGCGGTCTTTTGGAGACCGCCCGCCAGCCCAGGGAAAAACTCATAATACCCTCCGCGGTCTTCTGACCGCGGAGCGGTATAATGGAGGGCGGGATCCTGGCGGGCGGCCTCCGCCGCCCGCCAGGGTCATAATGAGGCCCATAATGTCCATGGTCTCCTGATAATGGGAATTTCTTGGTAGTAAATAGTTCTGAAAAAGCCTTTGAAGCAGTGTGGGGTTCAGGATCTCATTAGGGGTATTGATGTTTGATGGAAAATGGCCCTCTATGAAGGGTCACCTCAAACTGTTTGCCTTCCCCCTCCTCTTTTTCTGATTTCATTTTTGATGGCCTTTGGATTCTGGACACTTTGGGCCTGATTCTAACTTTGGAGGACGGTGTTAAACCGTCCCAAAAGTGGCGGATATACCACCTACCGTATTACGAGTTCCATAGGATATAATGGACTCGTAATACGGTAGGTGGTATATCCGCCACTTTTGGGACGGTTTAACACCGTCCTCCAAAGTTAGAATCAGGCCCTTTATCACTGCTAACGAGTGCTAAAGTGCATGTGCTCTCTGACTAAAACATGGTAACATTGGTTCATATCCAATTGACATATTTAACATACTTGTAAGTCCCTAGTAAAATCAACTACGTGTGCTCAGGGCCTGTAAATTAAATGCTACTAGTGAGCCTGCAGCACTGATTGTGCCACCCACATAAGTGGCCCCTTAACCATCGTCAGAAACTACGTACTCAACATTGTCTCCTACTCTGACTACACCCAACTCATCCTCTCCCTAACCAAGGAACCCAACACAGCCAGACACAACTTACGCGAAGGCATGGGAGCACTTGCCAACAGGATGAAAAGCAGCTGCCTACAACTCAACGCAGACAAAACTGAAGTACTCATCATGGGCCCTCAACCCGATGTTTGGAATGACCCATGGTGTTCCCCCACCCTCAGAAGCCCGCTCATCCCCACGAACCAAACCCACAACCTTGAAATCATCCTGGACTCCAAACTCAACATGGACAGCCAAATCAACTCAGTCGCATCCAGCTGCTCCCCTTCCTTGCTTCCTGTGCAAGACATTCAAATGGATCCCCCTCAAACACAGAAAGCCCTCATTACTATCAGACTGGGCTACGACAGCTCGCTCTATGCCGGAATCAACAAGAAACTCAGCTTCAAACTACAGAACATCTAGAATGCCACCGCCAGACTGGTCCTCGACCTACCTCAACACTGTCACATCTCCCAGCACCTGCGCACACTACAATGACTCCACATAGAGAAAAGAATCACCTTCAAGATCCTCACCCATATACACAAAGCCCTCCACGACACAGGACCAGCCTATCTGAACAGGTGACTCAATTTCCACATAGGGTCCCCACAGGACCCTATGCTCAGCCCAGCTCTCTCTCGTTGAAGTACCCCACATCAGAAAAACAAGAACGGGGTTGCTCATTCTCCTACCTTGCCACCACAGCCTGGAATGCCCTACCACCCCACCTCAGACAAACTACATCCCTCCGCAACTTCACAGAAGAGCTGAAGACATGGCTATTTGAACAGCCACCACACTGTTGGATGATCTACCCCCCCCCCCAGCACCTTTAGACCCTCAAGGGTGAGAGGTTGCGCTTAACAAACATTGATTGATTGATTGATTTATTGAACCATGTTTCATGCCTGCCACTGTAAGGCCTGTGTGTGCAGTTTCACTGCCACTTCGACTTGGCATATAAAACCACTTACCAAGTCTTAAACTCCCTTTTTCTGCATAAAAGTCACCCCTAAGGTAGGCCCTAGGTTACCCATAGGGCAGGGTGATGTATCTGCAAAATTCATGACATTTACTTTTGTGTTTTAGATGGCCTGGTAGTGGATAACTCACAAATGTGTTTTTCACTACAGTGAGGCCTTCTGCTCTCACAGACTAGCATTAGAACTGCCCTCATATACTTTTAAGTGGTAGATACTGATCTGGAAGGAGTAGCACTGTCATGTTTAATATGTCCAGAATATAAATAGAAAATGCTGCTTTCTCGTAAAGTAGGATTTATTATTATTATTTTAGAAATGCCACTTTTAGAAAGTGGGCATTTCTCTGCCTTACTGCCATCTGTGCCTTATAGTCCGTCTCCAATTCACGTCTGGTCTGTGCTGGTTGACAGTTCCCCTTGTGCATTCCACCTAGACAGCTATAAACACAGGACACTCAGTCACATCTGCATTCATCTGCATACTGAATGGGTCCCCCTAGGCAGGAAGGGTAGAGGGAGGTCTCTCTTATATTTCAAAAGCCAGTGGCCTGCCCTCACACAAAGAACTGATAATCCCCCCACTGGGATCCTGGCAGACAGGACTGGACTGAAAAAGGACCGTGCGCACTTCAATACCCCTCTTTGAAGTTTCCCCCACTTCAAAGGCACTTTTGGGTATATAAACTGGGTCTCTGACCCCACCAAATCAGACACTTCTGGATCTACGCATGGACTCTCTGAGAGGGACTGCCTGGCTGCCCAAAGGACTCATCTGGGCTGCTTTGCTGAGAAGGACTGCTGCCCTGCTTATTGCCCTGCTAGCTACTAGCCTCTGAGTCTGCAGAAAGGATTCTGCCTTGCCCACAAGTGCTCTCCAAGGGCCTGGGTTGAGCTTGCCTCCAGTTCTGAAGTCTCAGCGCCACAAAAACATCACCAAAAAATGAAAATGCCTGTGAGTCGGAAAATCAATGCAATGCCTGCAGAAATCGACGCAGTGCCCGCCTCATGGCTGAAATTTTGCAGCATCGGCAATCAGATCGATGTAGTGTCTGCTTTTTCTACCAGTGCATCATGGATTTTCAATGTATCGTCACTGGCAGTAAAGAACTAAGGCTGCGCTCCCAGAAATTGACGGATCAACATGCAGCATGGGGGGTAAACAATGCATTGTCTGTGCTGCATCGGAAAATCCAATGCAGCATTTTACTTTTCACTGCATTTCCTCCTCTATGGCCCTCGTGCATCGGTATATTTGATGCTCCCCAGGTACTGTATGTTTCAAGGATATAACCACTGATTCTGAAAAGATTGAGACTAACTTAAATCTTTCAAAAGTGAGATCCTGACTTGTGCATATTGGATTTAAAGCTGTGTGGTGTATTTTTGTGGTGTTTTCACTGTGTTACTTAATGAGTTATTGCACAAAAACTTTACACATTGCCTTCTAAGTTAAGCCTGCCTGTTCTTTGCTAAGCTACCAGAGGGTTGAGCACAAGATAATGTAGATTGTGTTGTGATTGACCCTGGCTAGAATTTTGGTCCCTGCTTGGTTAGAGTGCATACCTCTACCAACTAGAGACCCAATTTCTAAGAATATAGCAAGTTCTTGAAGCAGTTTGTGGCTCTTGATCCTGTTGGTGGTGCTGGTGCGGCCGCAGAGGAAGTGATGATCCACTGCAGAAGTGGTACACTGCAGACCTCACTCGAGATACCTAGTCCCAGGTTTAAGAGGGCCTGGCGTCATCTAACAACACATTAGCGTCATTTGTATGACATGGCTAATGTGGCATTAGATTGTCAAAAACGCTGCACCATATTTGCAAAGTGGCGCAATGCATGTATTGCGTCACTTCGTAACCCCACATTATGCTTGCGCCAGGAATAATGTATACAAGGTTGGCGTTCCCCCGATAGGGGAGCCTAAAAATTTGAGATTTCTTTGCATCATTTATTTGGGCATTTTTAACGCCTGCTCCGAGCAGGCATTAAAAGGGGATACACCATTGTTTACAATGGGCCCCTATGTGCTGTTCAGGGTTAGCGCCAACATTTTGGCACTAATCCAGAACAGTACATCAATATAGTCAATACTTTTGAGGCTATTGCCCCCTACCCTGTGCCATGGTGTGCTGTATCTCAGATTCAGCACACACATGGTGGCGGTAGGGGGGGCTAAAGGGCGTAAGGAAAGTGGTGCTGCATTGGGTGCAGCACCACTTTTCTAAACTCTGGCCCCTAGTTTGGAAAAAATGGGTTATTGTTTATGAACACAATTAATTTTTATGGGATGTTGGGCCTCCCCCTCTCCTTGCCTCTCTAAGTGTACATCGTTAAGTATGTTTTATGCAGTGATTTGCATGAGCATGTTGGTAATTTAAATTTTTAACTGGTGCTCTGTTGGTGTCTCCAGCCCTCCAGTGCCCTAGTGTGTTTAAGTGGGTGCCATCGGTGTGAGTGGTGTTTTCGACCTACATGTGTACAGGGGATGAATAAAGTGGAGGCATGTCACACTGAACGTTGGTCAGTGACAGCCCTGATGTCATGTGTGTAAGCATCTACTCCTGGCATGTGGCATTCAGTGTGTCCCTCCCAAGTGGCACCAGGTGTCTTGACTATGCTCTTTTCTACAGGCTTCATTTGGGCTAGCTTATGGATTTATTTTATTTGGTCTTTGTGAGCTTCCTTGGAACTTTGCATGATCCGTAATCTTAATTGTTGTGAACTGGAATACATCGGAGAGTTATTCCATGGCCTCCATGTGCCTCTGATTTGTGGTGTTCGAAATTAGGATTGTTGCTCCCTTTAGATGATGTGTGTGAGCCCTTGCATGTTAGCTAATTATTAGGCCTGATGTGGGAATGAGCATATCTCTGTTTCTTATTGTGCTCGGAGCTATGATAGATTTGTCGTACTCCCTTTTCCCTGGCACCCCCCCACTCGGACTACATCTTACTTGGACTTGCAGTTCCTGGCTGTTATTTGAAAAGCTTGGGGGACTGACTTGGCACCATGCGGTGCTTCATGATCTGCCAGCACTCATGTGTGTACTGTGCAGGTTATTGGGGCTTTGATTTCCCAACCATGCAGGCTCATGATACTGGAGGACAGCTTCATTTTGGAACCAAATGGGGGCACTGCGGCTGTTGAGACTACATGACAAAGGTGTTCCAGTCCTGGCCGGGTACACAGAAATAGGGACCTTTTGACTTGGTAATTAGAACATGTCTAATTCGATTTCTGCATGCAGGAATCTCATTGGTCCATCTCTAGAGTTTTAATACAGTGAACTTTAGGGTGTGCGTGAAATGAGTAGTTTCCATTGGGCGTATTAAGCTTTACTGCATATTTTGGTTCTCCGTCTGCACAAAGGCATTGCTTCCCCAAACAGTTACCCCTCCCTGCTGCGGTTGTGGCCCCAATCATTGTTGGACTGGGTTCCCCGTCTGTGGTTGCTGATAACGTGTGTTGGTTCAAGTTCCGACCCCTGTTGTGGTATTGTGTGGCAGTGGACTGACTTCCCTGCAGCTGAATTTAAGGTGCTTTCAGGTTTCCCTGAGCTTAGTTTTGTGAATGAAAATTCAGCAGGGACTGGCCTCGTCTCACCGGCTTCTGCTTCAGGTTGTTCAAGGAGTAGCAGCACCGCCTTCTTTCTCCCCCCCCCTCTCCTCAGCACCTTGAGACCATCACTGGTGAGTAGTGCACTTTACAAATTCCTGATTGATTAATTGCTTGTGGTATGCCCTTAGCCAGCATCTGTCAGCCTTGTGGGCAATTCTCTGGCTATAGTGGCATTCTATGGGGTCTCTTTGCTGCCAACTTCCCTGATTTCTACTGCCATGGCTATATTGAAATCCTTAAGGGATTTATGGTGGGGTTGTCTTCAGAACTGGTGTCATTCACATGTTTGCGGTCAATGTGGCCCCTTCGAGGGCAGTTTTCCTCATTTTGTGTTGGACCAGCTTAGCAGTATCTCCCTGGGCCTGCTTCTTTTTTCCACTGTCCTATTCCTGTTTCTTTTTGTGAAAATGCAATATGGATGCTTGTATATCCCGCCAGGGTTTTGTGTCTATCCCTACTATGCTGTTCAATACTCTTTGTACTTCAGTGGGTAGCCTCTTTTTGATGATATTGTAAAATAATTTGACCTGAGGGCCTGTATCGGTCAATGGCTATCCTGTCTTTTGTCCCCATCATTCTCTCATCCTGTCTGGAAAAACAGTTATGGTTTCCATGAGTTTCATGGTCTCTGACATTAATCTTCCTACATCTGGGAAATCAGAGAATATTTCCATCCATATTTGGTGCTTATATGAAATGGATGCAGCCCTGTCATGCTCAGTGTCTGTTAGCGTGACTGCTGGGATGTGAACTCAGGTAAACACTGTGTTAGTCTGCTCTCTGATAATACTACTTAGCACAATTTTAACATTGCATATCACTAGGGTTATTCCCACAATGTTCTTCTGAAAGCATGAGATCCATTTTCCTGCCCCATCCAAGAACGGCAGCAGTTTGGCTCTTAGCCATTCATTACCCATCTGATCCCATGGCACACTGATGACCCCTTATGTGCCCTTCTGCAGTAGCTGGCATATTTTTGCGTTTGGAAGCTCTGCTGATTTCTCTCAATATAATGTTTCCCTCTCCTTAGACAATGCTACATGTAATGGAAGTTCCACTTGGGGGCTCCCCTCCATGCAGGATGCAGTCTTCTGCAACAGCTATATCCTCTGGCTCAACGGTTCCCTCCTTTGTCCAGGATCCATCATACTGATCACTTACTTCCATCCAGCAGGCTAGCAGGTGACAAAACAGTCATGGAAAGGTCTCGCCTTTGTCTCAAGCCACTATGGGGGTCATTCTGACCCCGGCGGTCTAAGACCGCCGGGGCCAGGGTCGGCGGGAGCACCGCTGACAGGCCGGCGGTGCCCCGCAGAGCATTCTGACCGCGGCGGTTCAGCCGCGGCCAGAAAGGGTAAACCGGCAGTCTCCCGCCGGTTTACCGGTGCCCTTAGAATCCCCCATGGCGGCGCAGCTTGCTGCGCCGCCATGGGGGATTCTGACACCCCCTACCGCCATCCTGTTCCTGGCGGTTCGCCTGCCAGGAACAGGATGGCGGTAGGGGGTGCCGCGGGGCCATGCCTCCGCCGTCCGCCAAGGTTAGAATTAGGGCCTAAATCCCTTGGGGTTAGTTTATCTGCCCTGCGCATTTGGGAGGAGCAGCAGACGTCCTTGTCGCTGCTCTCCTCCTGCGCACACAAAGGTGCCATCTTGGTTCACCTATGTCTAAGCTGAGTTTGCACCAGGTTACCTTGGTCCCTAATTTCCTGGTGAGCCCTTCTCCTTCATTGGTACTCAGGAGAACCTCGGACCCCAGTCAAAAGCCTGTCCTCTAATTCTACCTCAGTTTCTCTGTACCAGCCCCTGCTCTCCTCAGGTGGGTGGTGCACCTTGGAAGACCAACTCTCTTCTTGGTCTTCCAAGGTGCAAACTCTCTCTCTCCTTCTCCTTAGTTCATGCCTCTCTTCCAAATCCCCCCAAGATTGCCTCCTTCACTCTGAGCTATGCGCTGTTCTTTTTGATCTGGACCAGCCCTCAAACCCACTCACTCTTGTTTCTCCAGCTACCTGATTGTACCCTGGGACTCCCCGGAACAAGTAGGAGTGTATGTTCTCTGTGCCGCTGAGGTTCGGTGGCATGAACGTAACAGATGGGGAGGGTTGAACTTTGGGGAGCTCTAAATGCTGGATAGGGTGGTGCAGGGAGTACCTGGAATGCCTGTTAGTCTGTCATGTCTACACCTGACAGCTTGTTATTCAGTAGGGACCCCTTGGGCTCCCTCGACCAGCAAATTGGTGTATCCTAATGTGGGGCTAGCAGGCATTGGAGAGAACAGCTCCATACCTACATACGGCGGAGGGGGTGCAGATGCCTTGCTTGCTGATTGCGGGCTGGTGTAATTGGTCTGGGCTTACTCAAATACAGCCCATAATTCTAGTTATGCCTCTCTTTTATCCTTTTGTTGCTCTGTGTCGTATGTGTGTTCTCATGTGTTCAATTATGTTGATGTTGAATATTCCCTCTTCTGGGCAGAGGAACTTGTGTGCTTTAGTGTGTGTGTATAATTCATGGCAAAACTTACCAAGATTTTTTGCCTGTGTGGGGAACCTGTTTTGCATATGTTTTAGAGGTGATTCCATTTCTGGTTTTAGGTAATTTTAAGTTTTCCTCTGGTAGCGGGAAAATATGTTCATATGGATTACTAGTTCTACTTGGGTAGTGGGGAAATTTACACAGGGATAACTAGATCTAATGAACTCAAATTTATTCACAGATGCATGAAAATAAACAATTAACAAACACAAATATCAATGCATATGAAGAATCATAACCTAGGAAAAAGTGCAATTGTTAACTCAAACAGCATGAAATATGGCATCAAAACAGCGAGCCTTACTATGATATCAAATGGTAATTTGTGAGAATCAGCAACGCTTTCATAGCACATTAATTCATCAACAAAACTCAACACTTAAGACAATCACAATTATTGTTGACAAAAAAGGGAATAGCTTCGGCAATCATAAGCCCTTCTTGGCCAAACACAAGCTATGCCTAATCTCCTGGATCCCAATAGTTTTTCTCCCCTAATGTCTGAACTACACCCCTATGTCACACCCAGGGTTATGCATACCATCTGTTTTACACTCAGGTGAACACACCTCTCACTTCTTTCAGATAGTAACAGTATTAAGAAACCAGTAGCACTGCAAAAACCTATTTAGACTAATAAAATTCAGGTGTGGACCCTATATCACACCCAGAGCCTATGAGTACCATCTGTGTCACTCCAGGCACTCTAAGCAAAAGGCACCTCTTAAAACAGAAATACTAACCCTATATCATACCCTATGCATACCATCTGTGTTACACCTAGTGGTCCAAGCGATCAACAACCCAAGCAATAGTCAAATCGACTCAAACAATAATCCCCTTTCCTAATGTCGACGATCAAAAAGGTGGCTTATGCAGGTTATGCTTTTCCTAGTCTGACACATGCCAAATGCTAGGACTAAGGCTCTGAGGAAATTTCTTACCCTTCTGATTGTGGTTTCAGGAGAGACCTCCACCCTACAGATTCACTTGAACTTCCAAACAGTTGCAGTGTTTGCTCATCTTTCTTGTTACACAAATGTGAATCCCTGGGCGGGATCCCCTTCACTCACAATCGGGTCAGAGGAATCAAACAGCTCCTATCTGGCTCACCAAAATGCTGGCAAAACAGGAACAGTTTTTTTAATTAAACATTATGGCTGGAATAGAAGTTACAAAACCGGGGCCTGAGAACCGTCTCTTAATGTACATCATTTTGAAGTGAGGTTTTCTACACTTCTCTGAGTACCATAAAGTAATTAAAAACATTCATTTCTTGGTTGAGAATGCTAACAGTTGTCATGGTATCATAAAAATGATCCAGATAACAAATACAGATGGGCCTCGACTGTTGCACGGACACAATGTCGGTCAGTGACTATGGCACTCATTATGACATTGGCGGTAAATCCTGCTTACTGCCACAGTGACGGTGAGGGCCTTCAACATACTGCTGTGGTGGCAAATATCAGTTCCCCATTTTATGACACTGTTAGACTTTTCATCCTTGGAGTGGTCTCCCTTAACTTTTTGCCTCTGTTTCCCAGGTTGTTTATGTGTACTGGACTCTGATTTTGCCGTTTCTGTTACTCTGGGCACATTGCCATTGCTAACCAGTGCTAACGTGCAAATGCTCCTTTACAAAATGTGTATGTGGCTTATCCATGATTGGCATATTTGATTTATTAGTAAGTAGCTAGTACAGTGCACTAGAGGTACCCAGAGCCTGTATATCTAATGCTACTAGTGGGCCTGTAGCACTGGTTGTGCCACCCACATAAGTAGCTCTGTAATCATGTCTCAGACCTGCCACTGCAGTGTCTGTGTGTGCAGTTTTTAACTGTAAGTTCAACTTGAAAGTGTACTCACTTGCCAGGCCTGAACCTTCCCTTTCCTTACATATAAGGCACCCCTAAGGTAGGCCCTTGGTAGCCCCAAAGGCAGGGTGCAGTGTATGGTTAAGGTAGGACATATAGGTGGTCATTCTGACCCTGGCGGTCTTTGACCGCCAGGGCGGAGGACCGCGGGAGCACCGCCGACAGGCCGGCGGTGCTCCAATGGGGATTCCGACCGCAGCGGTAAAGCCGCGGTCGGACCGGCACCACTGGCGGGGTCCCGCCAGTGTACCGCGGCCCCATTGAATCCTCCGCGGCGGCGCAGCTTGCTGCACCGCCGCGGGGATTCCGACCCCCCCTTCCGCCATCCAGATCCCGGCGGTCGGACCGCCGAGATCCGGATGGCGGTAGGGGGGGTCGCGGGGTCCCTGGGGGCCCCTGCAGTGCCCATGCCACTGGCATGGGCATTGCAGGGGCCCCCGTAAGAGGGCCCCTACATGTATTTCACTGTCTGCTGCGCAGACAGTGAAATACGCGACGGGTGCAACTGCACCCGTCGCACAGCTTCCACTCCGCCGGCTCGATTCCGAGCCGGCTTCATCGTGGAAGCCTCTTTCCCGCTGGGCTGGCTGGCGGTCTGAAGGCGACCGCCCGCCAGCCCAGCGGGAAAGTCAGAATTACCGCCGCGGTCTTTCGACCGCGGAACGGTAACCTGACGGCGGGACTTTGGCGGGCGGCCTCCGCCGCCCGCCAAGGTCAGAATGAGGGCCATAGTAATGTGTTTTATGTGTCCTGACAGTGAAATATTGCTCAATTTGATTTTCACTGTTGCAAGGCCTGTCCCTCTCATAGGTTAACATGGGGGCTCCCTTTAAATATGAATAAAGTATAGATTCCCTTTGGGAGCAGATGGACATGTGGAGTTTGGGGTCTCTGAGCTCGCAATTTAAAAATCCATCTTTTAGTAAAGCTGATTTTAAGATTGTGTGTTTGAAAATGCCACTTTTAGAAAGTGAGCATTTTCTTGCTTATAGCATTTTTGTGACTCTGCCAGTATTGGGATTCCCTGTCTGGGTCAGTTTGACAGTTGGGCTGGTTGCACCTCACACTAGACAGTGACACAAAGGGAGCTGGGGTGTAGTCTGCATTTCCTGATGAGCCATCTGTGCTAGAAGGGAGGGGAGGAGTGAAAGGGCTGTGCCTGCCATCACACAATGGAGTCTCCAACCCCCTGGTGAGTGTCTGGGGCATGGCCTGGGCAAGGCAGGATTTCACATTCAAGAGAGACTTTGCTTTGTAGTAGGCCTACTGCAAAGGAGAAATTGAGTAGAAGACGGGCACCCTAAACCACAGACTTTAGAACACTTCTGGAAACCAAGAGGAGCATCTGCCTGGCGAAGAGTTGAAGAGCTGAGGAAGAAGAGCAGCCCTGCCTGTCACTGTGCTTTGTGGAGCTATCCTGCAGTTGCCGCTTCTGCCAGAGTAAGAGGGCAAAGACTGGAATTTGTGTGCCTTCCATCTTGAGAAGAACTCTCCAAGGGCTTGATTTAGAGCTTGTGGGGCCTCTGGATCCCAAGACAGCCATGGGCAACAGGTTTATCCTGGTCTTGGTGTACCATGCCACCCGGTACCCAGAAACCATTCCTTTGAAATAAATCAGTTCTCCTTTGGTGGGTCATGCTTTGATGGGGGTTTTTACCCTCATGGGGTTCCCCAAGGAAATGGTATCTGATTGGGTTACCAACTTCATAACCACATATATGAAGTCTCTGTGGAAAGTGTTTGGGGTGACCTACAAGTTCACCACCCCTTACCACCCCCAAAGTAATGGTCTGGTTGAGAGATTCCATTGCACCTTAAAAGGCATGATTTAGGCCCTGTCAGAGCCCTTGAGGTGGAAGTGGGACGTCCTCTTGCCGTGCCTTCTGTTCACCTACAGGGAGGTGCCTCAAAAGGGACTTGGGTTTAGTCCCTTTGAGCTCACCAATGGCCACCCTGTGAAGGGACCTTTGAGTCTAGTGAAGGAAGTTTAAAGAAAGCTCCATATAAACCACCCCAGGATGTATTTAGCTACAGGCTGGCTTTGAGAAACCAGACTGCCCACTTCAGGAGTCTCGCTCAGGAGAACCTGAAAGCAAGCCAGGAGGATATGAAACGGTGATACGACGGGAATGCCACTCAGGTCGAGTTTCAACCTGGTCAGAAAGTGTGTGTGATGGCAACAGTGGATCCTAGGGTGCTCCAGGAAGAGTGGACTGGGCCATTTGAGGTGGTGGAGTGCAAGAGTGAAGTCACCTACCTAGTGGACTTGCAGTCTCCAAGAAACCCCTTAAGGTTCCTGCATGTCAACCGCCTCAAACCTCACTTTGAGCAGACTACACTGTCCATGCTCCTTCTGACAGATGATGGAGTGGAGGAGGAGAGTGAGTCTCTTCCTGACCTCCTGTCTGCAGGAGAAAAAGATGCGCCAGTGGAGGAAGTGATTCTCTCCCCCTCCCTGACTGAGGAGCAGCAGGGTGACTGTTGCCACCTGTTGCGACAGTTTGCCTCACTGTTCTCTCTGATCCCAGGAGTCACACACTTGTTCACACATGATATGGACACTGGGGACAGTACACTCATTATGCAAAAAGTTTAGAGGGCAACTGACAGAGTCAGGGAATGCATTAAGGATGAGGTATGCAAAATGATCACCCAAGGAGTTATTGAATACTCTAGTAGTACTTGGGCCAGCCAAGTGGTATTGGTCCCAAAGGCTGCTTCACCTGGTGCCACTCCAGAACTCAGGTTCTGTGTGGACTACCGGGGACTCAATGTGGTCACCAAGACTGACGCACACCCCATCTCCCGAGCTGATAAGCTCATTGACCGGTTGTGAGCTGGCAAGTACCTCAGTACATTTTACTTAACATCTGTGGGCCTTGGAGAGGTACGCATTCTCTACCCCAGATGGACACTTTCAATTTAAAGTGATGACATTTGGTATCAAAAATGCCCCTGCCACCTTTCAGAGGTTGGTCAACCAAGTGTTGGCTGGGCTGGATGAATTCAGTGCCG
Source organism: Pleurodeles waltl (assembly GCF_031143425.1). Taxonomy (NCBI): domain Eukaryota; kingdom Metazoa; phylum Chordata; class Amphibia; order Caudata; family Salamandridae; genus Pleurodeles; species Pleurodeles waltl. The sequence continues at coordinate 1,061,911,888 of NC_090437.1, read as the reverse complement.
CCTACCTGGATGATATTGCTGTTTTCAATTCCACATGGGAGGAACACCTGCAATACCTCTGGAGAGTATTAGAGGCCCTGCAGAATGCAGCCTTCACTATTAAGGTGAGCAAGTGCCAAATAGGGCAGGGTTCTGTGGTGTACTTAGGACACTAGGAGGGGAGTGGCCGGTGACACCCCTACAGCTTAAGATTGACACAATTCTGGCTTGGGAGCCTCCCAAGACCCATACTGAAGTGAGAGCCTATTTAGGTCTCACAGGATTTTACAGGAGGTTTGTCAAGGGTCATGGTACTATTGTTACCCCTTGACTAAGTTGACTTCGAAGAAGCAACCCAGGAAAGAGATCTGGACAGAGGCTTGCCAGAACGCTTTTGATGCCCTGAAGGCTGCCATGTGCACAACACCTGTGCTGAAGGCACCTGACTACTCCAAAGAGTTTGCTATGCAAACAGACACCCCAGAGTATGGTATTGGAGTAGTATTCTCACAGCTTAATGAAGAGGGCCTAGATAAACCCGTAGCCTTCATTAGCAGGAGGTTACTTCCCAGGGAACATAGGTGGAGTACCATAGAACGCGAAGCATTTGGTGTGGTCTGGGCACCGAAGAAGTTAAGACCCTACTTGTTTGGGACTCACTTCTGAGTTCATACCGACCACAGGCCCATCAGATGGTTAATGCAGATGAGGGTTGAGAATCCAAAACTGTTGAGGCAGTCCATTTCCCTACAGAGGTTGGACTTTATGGTGGAACACCGTCCTGGTACAGAGCACGCCAATGCTGATGGTCTGTCCAGGTTCTTCTGCCATAGTGATAAGAACTGCCATGAGGTTGGTTGTTGCTCCCCACTTTCAGCTGGGGGGGAAACGTGTTAGACTTTTCATCCTTGTCGTGGTCTCCCTTGACTTTTTGCCTCTGTTTCCCAGGTTGTTGATGTGTGCTGGACTCTGATTTTGCTGTTTTTGTTACTCTGGGCATTTTACCACTGCTAACCGGCGCGAAAGTGCAAGTGCTCCTTTACAAAATGTGTATGTAATTGACTTATCCATGATTGGCATATTTGATTTATTAGTAAGTCCCTAGTACAGTGCACTAGAGGTGCCCAGGGCCTGTAAATCAAATGCTACTAATGGGCCTGCATCACTGGCTGTGCCACCCACATAAGTAGCTATGTAATCATGTCTCAGACCTGCCACTGCAGTGTCTGTGTGTGCAGTTTTTAATAGAAAATTCGATTTGGCAAGTGTACTCACTTGCCAGGCCTAAACCTTCCCTTTCCTTACATGAAAGGCACCCCTAAGGTAGGCCCTAGGTAGCCCAAAGAGCAGGGTGCAGTGCATGGTTAAGGTAGGACATATAGGTGGTCATTACAACCCTGGCGGACGGTGTTAAAGCGTCGGTAAGACCGCCAACAGGCCGGCGGTAAAAAAATTGCAATTACAACCGTGGCGGAAAACGCCAACAAAGACAGCCAATTTAACACTCAGACCGCCACAGCGGTACAAACACACACCACGGAGGTCACCGCCAACAGACAGGCGGGAGACAATGTACCGCCCACACTATTATGACAGGCCAATCCGCCACCTTTTCCCGGGCGGATTCACCGCGGATAAAAACACAGCGGAAACAGGAATTTCGAAGGGAAAACGCTCACCTCTACACACTCCACGAGGAACGAGGTCACCATGGAACCGGAACTCCAAATTCTCCCTGCGATAGTCTTCCTGCTCCTCTACCAGGAGCACGAACGCCGGAGGCGAAGACCACGGTGAGTACAGCACCTACGACACAGGGGAGGCAAAAAACAGGGACACACACACGCAACACCCCCACCCTCACCCACCACAACTCACAAACTAAGCATATCAATACATCACAGTTACACCCCCCAAACCCCCACGGAAGAATGCAAAGACAAAAGAAAATGAGTGTAACCATCGGAATATATTAAAAACAAGTAGGCAGAAATATATAGATACACCATGTACAAAATAAATACCAGGCATAGTAGTCCAGGTACTGCACAAAGAAAGTCCATGGAACACTGGGACCACACGGTATGGGCGAGGCCCACACAAGATCCCCGACCATGATGGAGAGAACACTGCAGGGGCATCAGACAGCAAGAAAACAGGCACCTCAGGGGGAGGGAAGGGGGGGCACCTCAGCCGCTTGAGTGCACGACGCCAAATCCACGAGTGGGCCACATGCCCACTGTTCAATCCTGGGAAGTGCAAAGCCACAGTCTCTCAAGTCTCTACAGTGGGTGGCTTGCCCACTGTTCAATCCTGTGGAGTGCAAAACCACAGTCTCTCAAGTCTCTACAGTGGGTGGGTTGTCCACTGTTCAATCCTAGGGAGTGCAAAGCCACAGTCTCTCAAGTGGATAACAGTCTCCACTGGTTCTGGAGGGGGACTGGTGCCCAGAGTGCTTCATGCTGTGAAGGACAGAGGTAGTGGATGGATCTCTCCACTGGTTCTGGAGGGGGACTGGTGCCCAGAGTGCTTCATCCTGTGAAGGACAGAGGTAGTGGATGGATCTCTCCACTTGTTCTGGAGGGGGACTGGTGCCCAGAGTGCTTCATCCTGTTAAGGACAAAGGTAGTGGATGACAGCCTCCACTGGTTCTGGAGGGGGACTGGTGTCCAGAGTGCTCCATCCTGTGAAGGACAGAGGTAGTCAATGGATCTCTCCACTGGTTCTGGAGGGGGACTGGTGCCCAGAGTGCTATCATCCTGTGAAGAACAGAGGTAGTGGATGGATCTCTCCACTCGTTCTGGAGGGGGACTGGTGCCCAGAGTGCTTCATCCTGTTAAGGACAGAGGTAGTGGATGACAGTCTCCACTGGTTCTGGAGGGGGACTGGTGACCAGAGTGCTTCATCCTGTTAAGGACAGAGGTAGTGGATGACAGTCTCCACTGGTTCTGGAGGGGGACTGGTACCCAGAGTGCATCATTCACCCCGTGACGGACCCAGTTGCGTCAGTGCCCCTGCCGCTCATGGGCTAGCTGTGCTTGAGATGGCGGTGCCCTTTTCAGCGGTGCTTGAGATGGCGATGCCCTGTTCAGCGGTGCAGGAGATGGCGGTGCCCTGTTCAGCGGGGCTTGAGATGGCGGTGCCCTGTTCAGCGGTGCTTGAGATGCCGGTGCCCTGTTCAGCGGTGCTTGAGATGGCGGTGCCCTGTTCAGCGGGGCTTGAGATGGCGGTGCCCTGTTCAGCGGGGCTTGTGCTGGCGGTCCTTCATGGCCCAGCGGGGCTTGTGCTGGCGGTCCTTCATGGCCCAGCGGGACTGGTGCTGGCGGTCCTTCATGGCCCAGTGGGGCTGGTGCTTGCGGTCCTTCACGGCCCAGCTGGGCTGGTGCTGGCAGTCCTTCATGGCCCAGCGGGGCTGGTGCTGGCGGTGGCCTCCTGGGCAGCTGGGCTGGGGCGGGCTGGGGCTGGCGGTGGCCTCCTGGGCAGCTGGGCTGGGGCTGGCGGTGGCCTCATGGGCAACTGGGCTGGGGCTGGCGGTGGCCTCCTGGGCAGCTGGGCTGGCGGTGGCCTCCTGGGCAGCTGGGCTGAGGCTGGCCTCCTGGGCAGGTGGGCTGGGGCTGTGGCGGTGGCCTCCTGGGCAGCTGGGCTAGGGCTGGCGGTGGCCTCCTGGGCAGCTGGGCTGGGGCTGGCGGTGGCCTCCTGGGCAGCAGGGATGATGGCGGTCTTCTCCACCGTGCTGCTCTTCCCAGACTTGCCGGGTTTCTTGTGGCCCTTCCCCACCTTGGAAGGTGTCACAGCTGACTCCACACTCCCAACGGGACCCCTGGGAGTGGCTTTGGTGGCAGGAGTCTTCCCCCTCTCCCGCCGGGCACTGGCCAACTTCTGATGCTTCACAGGTGGGGGACTGTCTGTGGTGTGGCTCAGTGCCACACTGGCTGTCCTGGTGGCCGGTGCACTCCACAAGTCGGTGACTACAGGCACCACTGGTCCCGGAGATGTTGTGGCTGAGGTGCAACTTCGGGACCTATGAGATGGACGGGGTGGGGGAGGTGTGGTAAAAAGATCCAGGGTGGACAGGAAAAGCTTTTTGGACACACTGGGATGGGTAACTGGAGAGGGTTTGGGAGTGGAGGAAGAGTTGGTGGTAGTAGGAGGTGTACGTTTGGTGACTTTGGGTGAAGGTGCATGCGCTGGAGGCTGTTGTGAGGTGGATGGCTGTTGGGGGGGTGTGTCCCTGAGTTTGTGTATCTTGGGAGGGGGCGTCACAGACACACTGGGAGAGGACACAGGGGACGTGTGAATGGTAGTGGGGGTGGTGACTGCACATGAGCGGGGTGTTCTGGTGGGTGTGCTGGTGAGGGACGTAGTGGCTGTAGAGGTAGTGCATGCAGGTGTGAGTGTAGACGAGACTGGGAGGGAGGAGGGAGACGACGAGGAGGGGGACACAGTGGAGGCAGTGGATGTTGGTGTGTCTGCATGTGTGTGTTGCTTGCGTGAGTGCCTGTGGGATGTGTGGTGCTTATGTTTGCCTGAGCTTCCCTTGTGTGGTGAGGTGTGTGCAGGCTGGTCTGATGGTGTGCTTGGGATAGGTAGAGGTACAGGGGATTGGGTCTGGGTGGATGAGGTTGGTGGGGGGAGGCTAGAGACCGGGACAATGGCTGCCATCAGTGCTGAGGCCAGAGTCTGAAAAGCTCGGTGAAGGGCCGTCTGACCAGAATGAATGCCTTCCAGGAATGCATTTGTTTGTTGCAACTGCCTTTCTACACCCTGGATGGCATTCAAAATGGTAGACTGCCCAACAGTGAGTGACCTGCGCTTGAGGGCATCACAGCAGACACAAGGGGGTGAGTACACTCTCATTCAGCTGACTTTGCGTGCAGTGGAGGTGTCTGGATGTGGGAGGAGGGCTGTGGGTTTCCCTAGGCCAGGGCGACTTCCGTAGGCTAGGCCCCTCCATAAGGCATGGCCCTGTGGCCCCCACCCCACCTCTGTAGAGTGCCAAGTACAGCTATTCATGCCCCAGTGTCATCTATGTGTGCAGATGTCATCCATAGCCTTGTAGTCCATTTCCCAGGAGTTGCACTGTAGAGCCCAAGAGCGCGACGTAGTGCAGGGGGCTTCTGTGTCTGTCTTGTCCGCCAACCGTAGCGGTAATCCATGCACTCAACATGTCTTTCTTCTGTTTCCCCCACCCTTTTTTGTGGTCTCCCTGTTCTTGTGTGCATTAGCATCATCAGGCGAAGGAGCAGTGGCACCGGAGCACGAGGGAGCTGCATCCCACATGGCCATGGAGGGCCACACTACGGACTCAGAATACACCAGTGGGACGGAGGGCGAGGGGAGCACCACGGCGGGGACAGGAGCTGAAACCAGCAACACGGACAAGTCCTCTGATAGGAGCTCCCTTGTGGTGGCGGCACGCCCTCCCAGCTGCCCCTCAGCCTTCGCCCCGTGCCCGCTCACCCAGGAGGGTGGGCATCACCTTCACCCCAGGCACCTCAGCCCTGCCCCAGTCACCCCTGCTGCCCTCAGTGAGGAGGCCATTGACCTCCTCAGGTCACTCACTGTTGGGCAGTGTACCATTTTGAATGCGATCCAGGGTATAGAAAGGCGTTCTCTGACCTTTTTGTCAGGACAGGACGCTCCTCCCGCCGCGCAGCGCACCCTGCAGGTGCCCTGTCCCTGACTGCCGCTGCTGCCTGAGTTCGAGGCCCTCCTCCACCCGCAGGCCCCCGCCTGCGCCTCATCCCTGGTGGCCCAGTGGTGGGCAGTAAGGTTTGCTCTGTCGTGTCTGTTTCCTCGCCGTCTCTCCCTGTTGTGTATTCTCTGTGTTGTATTGTGTTGTATTGTGTTGTGGTCTTGTTGTCACTGTTGTTCACTGTTGTTCCATCTGTGCCCTGTGTCCTAGTGTCTGTATCTGTTGCCTAGTGGTCTCGTTGTCCTGTGTGTTGTGCCGCTTCTTGCTCTCTCCCCTTGCGCGTCTCCCTCCTCCTCTGGCCCCCCCGCCCTCAATCCAGCACCATCCGCCTGCTTCCCTGACTCTTTTCTCCCAACCTACACCCCCTGCCCTCCCACCTCCCCCACCCCTCTAGCTACCTAGCGTTATTTTTTTCACCCCCCCTCACTACTCGCCGCTCCCTCGCCCGTTTGTCGCCGCTTCGGCCCCGTCCCCCTCCCGCCCCCAGCTCATCCTCCCTCCCTCCACCCCCTCTTAATGCAGGTCGCTGCGCTCCGAGGGTGCGTTCTCTGACCTTGTTGTTAGGACAGGATGCTCCCCCCGCCGCGCAGCCCACCCTGCAGGTGCCCTGTCCCTGACTGCCGCTGCTGCCTGAGTTCGAGGCCCTCCTCCACCCGCAAGCCCCCGCCTGCGCCTCATCCCTGGTGGCCCAGTGGTGGGCAGTAAGGTTTGCTCTGTCGTGTTTGTTTCTGTCTCTGTTTCGTCACTGTCTCTCCCTGTTGTGTATTCTCTGTGTTGTATTGTGTTGTATTGTGTTGTGGTCACGTTGTCACTGTTGTTCACTGTTGTTCCATCTGTGCCCTGTGTCCTAGAGTCTGTATCTGTTGCCTAGTGGTCTCGTTGTCCTGTGTGTTGTGCCGCTTCTTGCTCTCTCCCCTTGTGCGTCTCCCTCCTCCTCTGGCCCCCCGCCCTCAATCCTGCGCCATCCGCCTGCTTCCCTGACTCTTTTCTCCCAGCCTACACCCCCTGCCCTCCCACCTCTCCCGCCCCTCTAGCTACCTAGCGTTATTCCCCCCCTACTCGCCGCTCCCTCGCCCGTTTGCCGCTGCTTCGGCCCCGCCCCCCTCTCGCCCCCAGCTCCTCCTCCCTCCCTCCACCCCCTCTTAATGCAGGTCGCTGCGCGACCACTCCGATGGCGCGCCGGAGGCGCGCCAGAGGCAAGCCCGTCTGCACCTGTCTGCGCCTGGCCCGCGCCCAGCGCCAGGACCCCTGGACCTCGCACTGCACACCGCCCAGGCTCAGTTACGACGCCGCCTGCCTCCACGCACTCAACTACGACCAAGACTAAAACCAACGCTGCTACCAAGCCGCCCCGAAGCACACCCACGGACCTTTCGCCTGCCGCAACTGCCACTTCTCATGCGACCGAACCTCCAAGCCAACGACCACCAGCCCGAACCACCTCCGCTGCATACTCCTCAACACCCGGTCCGCACGCAAACACGCCGTAGAACTCTGGGACGTGCTCGACAGCACCGCCCCGGACGTAGCCTTCCTGACCGAGACATGGTGGAATGACTCATCCGCGCCAGACATCGCCATCGCCATCCCAGACGGATATAAGATCTCCCACAGGGACCGCATCAATGGCCACGGAGGTGGACTCGCCATCGTCCACAAATCCTCCCTCAAGATCACCACCCACACCAACGACCACTTCAACACCGCAGAGCTTCTACACTTCCGGATCAACACCGACCCCAACACCACCCTCAGAGGAACGCTCGTCTACAGACCCCCCGGACCACGAGCCCAGTTCTGCGATGCCATCGCTGACCTCGCAAGCACCCACGCACTCGCCTCCATGGACTACATCCTCCTCGGGGACCTCAATTTTCACCTCGAGAACAACAACGACCGCAACTCCACCACACTGATCAGCTACCTCACGAACCTCGGCCTCAGACAACTCGTCACGTCACCAACCCACGCCGCCGGACACACACTGGACGCAATCTTCTCCTCCAGCGACCACGTTACCTTCAACGACACCACCGAACCCTACTGGACAGACCACCACTGCGTCCACTTCACCTACAACAAAAACACTGCACACCACCACAGCCGCCAACTCCCCCGCCGCAACTGGGGCAAAGTCACCAAAGAACAACTTCTCAGCACCCTCTCCCAGAACCCCCCAAACGAGCCCACCGACCCAGAAACCGCAGCCTGTAACTTCAGACAATGGATCAACAACTACGCCAACATACTCGCCCCACTAAAGAAACCCCCCAGCAACCCCACCAGCAAGAAAGCCTTCTGGTTCACCGACGAACTCCTGGCCTCCAAACGTGCCTGCAGGAAACTGGAAAAGAAATGGCTCCAAGAACGCACACCGGACAATCACGCAGCCCTCAAAGACGCAACCTGCCGACACCACCACCTCATCAGGACCACCAAGAGGTCCTCCTTCAAAGACCGCCTAGACAACAACGCACATGACAGCAAAGAGCGCTTCCGCATCGGGAAGGAACTATCCACCCCCTGCACCAACATCAACGACATCCCGCCCTCTCAGGAACTTTGCGACTCCCTTGCCGCCTTTTTCCACAGCAAGATCGCCGACATCCACAGCAGCTTCAACACCCCGACTGCACCCACCTCCGTCACCACCTCGTACCCTAGCATCACCAACCCCATCACCGCCTGGTCCAACGTCGACGACGACGCAACACGCAAAATCATGAACTCCATCCACTCCGGATCACCGACTGACCCCTGCCCCCACCACATCTTCAACAAAGCCGTGTCTATCATCGCGCCCCAACTCTGCAAGATCATCAATGCCTAGTTCGAAACAGGCACCTTTCCAGAAAGCTGGAAGCACGCAGACATCAACGCCCTCCTCAAGAAACCAAAAGCCGACCCCAAGGACCTCAAGAACTTCCGCCCCATCTCCCTCCTTCCCTACCCAGCTAAAGTCGCAGAAAAGATCGTCAACCTTCAACTGACACGCCACATCGAAGACAACAACGTCCTCGACCCCTCACAAACCGGATTTAGATGCAACCACAGCACCGAGACTGCCCTCATCGCCGCAACAGATGACATCAGACGCCAACTCGACCGCGGCGAGACCTCTGCCCTCATTCTCCTAGACCTCTCCGCAGCCTTCGACACAGTCTGCCACCGCACCCTACTGTCACGCCTCCAAGAAGCTGGCATCCAGGAAAAAGCCCTAGCCTGGACCTCATCCTTCCTCTAAGGCAGAACACAGACCGTCCGCCTCCCACCCTTCCGCTCAGAAGCCAACAACATCATCTGCGGCATCCCCCAGGGCTCCTCCCTGAGCCCAACGCTGTTCAACATTTACATGGCCCCCCTCGCACAAGTGGCCCGCCGTTTCAACCTCAACATCATCACCTACACCAACGACACCCAGCTCATCCTCTCCCTCACCAACGACCCTGCCACCGCCAAAGCCAACCTCCACGAGGGAATGAAAGCAGTTGCCGACTGGATGAGAAATAGCCGCCTGGAACTCAACACCGACAAGACAGAAATCCTCATCCTCGGGTCATCTCCCTCTGCCTGGGACGACTCGTGGTGGCCCACCACCCTCGGAACTGCCCCGACGCCCACCGACCACGCCCGCAACTTGGGATTCATCCTCAACTCCACACTCTCCATGGACAGACAAGTCAGCGCCGTCACCTCCTCCTGCTACAACACCCTCCGCACCCTCCGCAGGATCTACAAATGGATCCCGACCGACACCAGGAAGACAGTGACCCACGCCCTCGTCAGCAGCAGACTGGACTACGGCAACGCATTCTATGCAGGAATCCCAGCAAAACACCTCCAGCGACTCCAACGCATCCAAAACGCCTCAGCCCGACTCATCACCAACGCACCCCGCCACAGCCACATCACCCCTCACCTCAAAGTACTCCACTGGCTCCCCGTCAACAAAAGGGTCACCTTCAAGCTCCTCACCCACGCACACAAAGCACTCCACAACGCCGGCCCCTCCTACCTCAACGACAGACTCAACTTCTACACCCCGACCCGCCAACTGCGTTCCGCGAGCCTCGCCCTCGCCACCGTTCCCCGCATCCAACGAGCCTCCTCCGGCGGCAGATCCTTCACCTACCTCGCCGCCAAGACCTGGAACACTCTCCCTACCTACCTCCGACAGACTCAAGACCTACTCGCCTTCAGAAGACTCCTCAAGACCTGGCTCTTCGGGCAGTAGCAGCCCCCCCCCCACAGCGCCTTGGAACCCTAACGGGTAAGTAGCAGGCTCTATAAATGGCTGTGATTGATTGATTGATTGAATGATTGATTGCAGCAAACAAATGCATTCCTGGAGGGCATTCATTCTGGTCAGGCGGCCCTTCACCGAGCCTTTCAAACTCTGGCCTCAGCACTGATGGCAGCCTTTGTCCCTGTGTCTATCCTCCCCCCTCCAACTTCTTCCACCCAGACCCAATCCCCTGTACCTCTGCCTATCCCAAGCACACCTACAGATCAGCCTGCACACACCTCACCACACAAGGGAAGCTCAGGCAAACATAAGCACCACACATCCCACAGGCACTCACGCAAGCATCACACACATACAGACACACCAACATCCACTGCCTCCACTGTGTCCCCCTCCTCGTCGTCTCCCTCCTACCTCCCAGTCTCATCTACACTCACACCTGCATGCACTACCTCTACAGCCACTATGTCCCTCACCAGCACACCCACCAGCACACCCCGCTCACGTGCAGTCACCACCCCCACTACCATACACACGTCCCCTGAGTCCTCTCCCAGTGTGTCTGTGACGCCCCCTCCCAAGATACACAAACGCAGGCACACACCCACCCAACAGCCATCCACCTCAAGACAGCCTCCAGCGCATGCACCTGCACCCAAAGCCACAAAACGTACACCTCCTACAACCACCACCTCTTCCTCCACTCCCAAACCCCCTCCAGCTACCCGTCCCAGTATGTCCCAAAAACTTTTCCTGGCCAGCTTTGACCTCTTTCCCACACCCCGTCCAACTCATAGGTACCGAACTAGCACCTCAGCCACAACATCTACGGAACAAGTGGTGCCTTTTGTCACAGGTATGTGGAGTGCACTGGCGACCATGGACAGCCAGTGTGGCACGGATCCATTGCACAGCCAGTCCCCCCCCTGTGAAGCACCAGAAGTTGGCCAGTGCCCGGCGGGAGAGGGCGAAGACTCCAGCCACCCAAGCCGCTCTCAGGGGTCCCGGTGGGAGTGTGGAGTCAACTGTGACTCCTCCCAAGGTGGGGAAGGCCCACAAGAAAGCTGGCAAGTCTGGGAGGAGCAGCACAGCGGAGAAGACCGCCATCATCCCCGCTGCCCAGGAGGACCCCACCAGCCCCATCCTCGCTGCCCAGGAGGCCACCAGCCCCATCCTCGCTGCCCAGGAGGCCACCGCCAGCCCCATCCTCGCTGCCCAGGAGGGCCCTGCCAGCCACAGCCCAGCTGCCTAGGAGGGCCCCGCCAGCCACAGCCCAGCTGCCCAGTAGGGCCCCGCCAGCCACAGCCCAGCTGACCAATGAAGGACTGCCAGCCCCAGCCCAGCTGACCAATGAAGGACCACCAGCCCCAGCCCAGCTGGGCAATAAAGGACCACCAACTCAAGCACCGCTGAACAGGGCAAGCACCGCCAACTCAAGCACCGCCAACTCAAACACCGCCAACTCAAGCACCGCTGAACAGGACAAGCACCGCCAACTCAAGCACCGCTGAACAGGGCAAGCACCCCTGAACAGGGCAAGCACCGCCAACTCAAGCACCGCTGAACAGGGCAAGCACCGCCAACTCAAGCACCGCTGAACAGGGCAAGCACCGCCAACTCAAGCACCGCTGAACAGGGCACGCACCGCCAACTCAAGCACGGCTAAACAGGACAAGCACCGCTGAACAGGGCAAGCACCGCCAACTCAAGCACCGCTGAACAGGGCAAGCACCGCCAACTCAAGCACTGCTGAACAGGGCAAGCAGCGCTGAACAGGGCAAGCACCGCCAACTCAAGCACCGCTGAACAGGGCAAGCACCGCCAACTCAAGCACCGCCAACTCAAGCACCGCTGAACAGGGCAAGCACCGCCAACTCAAGCACCGCTGAACAAGGCAAGCACCACCAACTCAAGCACCGCTGAACAGGGCAAGCACCGCTGAACAGGGCAAGGACCGCCAACTCAAGCACCGCTGAACAGGGCAAGCATCGCCAACTCAAGCACCGCTGAACAGGGCAAGCACCGCCAACTCAAGCACCACTGAACAGGGCAAGCACCGCTGAACAGGGCAAGCACCGCCAACTCAAGCACCGCCAACTCAAGCACCGCTGAACAGGGCAAGCACCGCCAACTCAAGCACCGCTGAACAGGGCAAGCACTACCAACTCAAGCACCGCTGAACAGGGCAAGCACCGCCAACTCAAGCACCACTAGCCCATGAGCGGCAGGGGCACTGACGCAGCAGGGACCGTCACGGGGTGAGTGATGCACTCTGGGCGCCAGTCCCCCTCCAGAACCAGTGGAGGCATGCATCCACTCCGTCTGTCCTTAACAGGATGAAGCACTCTGGGCACCAGTCCCCCTCCAGAACCTGTGGAGACTGTTATCCACTTGAGAAACTGTGGCTTTGCACTCCCCAGGATGGAACAGTGGGCAAACCACCCACTGTAGAGACTTGAGAGACTGTGGCTTTGCACTCCCCAGGATGTAACAGTGGGCAACCAACCCACTGTAGAGACTTGAGAGACTGTGGCTTTGCACTCCCCAGGATGGAACAGTGGGCAACCCACCCACTGTAGAGACTTGAGAGACTGTGGCTTTGCACTCCCCAGGATGTAACAGTGGGCAAGCCACCCACTGTAGAGACTTGAGAGACTGTGGCTTTGCACTCCCCAGGATGTAACAGTGGGCAACCCACCCACTGTAGAGACTTGAGAGACTGTGGCTTTGCACTCCCCAGGATGGAACAGTGGCAATGGAGGCCCCTCGTGGATCTGGCATCGTGGACTCATCTGGCTGAGGTGCCCCCCCTTCCCTTCCCCCTGAGGTGCCTGTAGTTTTGGTATCTGATGCCCCTGCAGTGTTCTCTCTGTTGGAGTCAGGTATCCTGTGTGGGCTTTGCCCATGTGATTTGGGCCCAGTGGTCCACGAACAATGCCTGATACAAATATCGGACTGGACAATTTATGTATATAAAAGTTTTAGATGTGTGATATATTTTAAAGCCAGTAATACAATATATTCCAATGTTTATAATCATTTCCTTTTGTCTTTGCATTCTTCCATGGGGGTTTGGGGGGGTAACTGTGATGTGTTGCTGTGCATTGATGTGTGTGTTGTAGTGGGTGAGGGTGAGGGTGGGTGTGTCGCATATGTGTGTCCCCGTAATTTTTTGCCTCCCCCCTCCCCTGTGTCGTAGGTGCAGTACTCACCGTTGTCTTCTGCGCCGGCGTTCGTGCTCCTGGTAGAGGAGCAGGAAGACAATCGCTCGGAGGATGTGGAGTTCGGGTTCCATGCTGTCCAGATTCCTCGTGGGGTGTATGGAGGTGAGCGTTTTCCGTTTGAAATGGCTGTTTCCGCCGTGTTTTTATCGACGGGCTATCGCCCCGGAAAAGGTGGCGGATTGGTGGGTTGTGTTAGGGTGGGCGGTACATTGTCTCCCGCCTGTCTGTTGGCGGTGACCGCCGCACTGTTTGTTTGTCCCGCCGTGGCGGGCGGTGTGTTGAAGTGGCTGTCTTTTTTGGCGGTTTCCGCCAGGGTCGGAATTGCATTTTTTTTACCGCCAGCCTGTTAGCGGTTTTGCCGCCGCTTTAACACCAGCCGCCAGGGTTGGAATGACCCCCATAATTTTGAAGATTAAAGCGAGATTGGTGGAATAAACAACAAATGAGTAGGACAGTTAACTATACATAACCACCAAAGATAAGCCAAAGGATATGCTTTGTGTTTCTTTCATCTTTAAGTAGTATATTGAAGTTTTGTTTATACTATTTCTTTGAAGAAATTATTTACTTAGATTGTTGTCTTTATTTTTCGGGGGTATTGTGATTGTCACACTTTGACATAGTTGGGTGAATGATGTCTTATATGTGTTGTTTATGTCTATGTAGTGTTGTTATTTATTAAATTGATGTTGGAGGGATGTTAGTTATCATTTTATGGACATTGTAGGCTTGTTTTTTCGATATATAATAAAGGTATTTCCTTCTTTATATAATAGGAATATTTCATTATCATGTTTTTTTCCCTACATATAAGATAGGAGAGGTGCTCTTGTTTTTTTAGAATTATTTCCCTGGTTCTCTCTCCTTATAGTGTCAGGGACTCGTTTGTGTGTGTTTTCCAACAGGACTGGTGGGTCATATGTGTGACAGGCTGGATTGTATGTGTAACCCCTTCGCTGCCAGGCCTTTTCCCCCTCCTGTGCCAAGCCTTTTTTGGGCTATTTGAGGCAGTTCGCGCTTAGGCCCTCATAACTTTTTGTTCACATAAGCTACCCACACCAAATTTGCGTCCTTTTTTTCCAACATCCTAGGGATTCTAGAGGTACCCAGACTTTGTGGGTTCCCCTGAAGGAGACCAAGAAATTAACCAAAATACAGTGAAAATTGTGTTTTATTAAAAAAAATGGGAATTTTCCCCTGAAAATGGCATCAACAAAGGGTTTGCGGTGGCAAGATCACCATCTTCCCAGCTTTCAGGAACAGGCAGACTTGAATTGGAAAACCCAATTTTTCAATACAATTTTGACATTTTACTGGGACATACCCCATTTTTACTATTTTTTGTGCTTGCAGCCTCCTTCCAGTTAATGACCAAAATGGGTGAGAAACCAGTGCTGGATCCCAGAAAGCTAAACATTTTGAAAAGTAGACAGAATTCTGAATTCAGCAAGGGGTCATTTGTGTACATCCTACAAGTGTTTCCTACAGAAGATAACAGCTGAAATAAAAATATATAGAAATTGAGGTAAAAAAACAGCCATTTTTCTCCACGTTTTACTCTCTAACTTTTTACTGTGATGCCAGATTTTTTAAAGCAATATACTGTTACATTGCGCTGGACTCTTCTGGTTGCGGGGCTATATAGAGCTTGTAGGTTCATCAAGAACTCTAGGTACCCAGAGCCAATAAATGAGTGTCACCTTGCAAAGGGTTTTTATTCTATACCGGGTACACAGCAATTCATTTGCTGAAATATAAAAAGTGAAAAATAGGTATCAAGAAAACCTTTGTAATTCCAAAATGGCCACAAGATAAGGTGTTGAGAAGCAGTGGTTATTTGCACATCTCTGAATTCCGGGGTGCCCATATTAGCATGTGAATTACAGGGCCTTTCACAAATAGATGTCTTTTTTACACACTGCCTTACATTTGGAAGGAAAAAATGTATAGAAAGACAAGAGTCAATAACACTTGTTTGCTATTCTGTGTTCCCCCAAGTCTCCCGATAAAAATGGTACCTCACTCGTGTGGGTAGGCCTAGCACCCATGAAAGAAAATGGCCCAAAACAGAACGTGGACACATCAAATTTTTTCACAGAAAACAGAGGTGTTTTTTGCAAAGTGCCTCCTGTGGATTTTGGCCTCAAGCTCAGCCGGCCCCAGGGGGGGCAGAAATGGCCTGAAATAAATTTGTCCACCCAACCCCCCCGGGGAGCGACCCTTGCGTACGGGGTTGCTCCCCCTGCGTGACATTGGCGCAAAAAAAAAGATCCCCGGTGCCTGGTTGTTTCTGCCCTAAAATCGTCCGATTTGCCTCCAAGGGAGGCAGAAATGGTCTAAATACAATTTGCCCCGCAGGGGAGCGACCCTTGCCTAATGGGTTGCTCCCCATCTCTAAAAAAACAAACAAACAAAAAAACACAAAAAAAAAATTAGCCCTGTCGCCTAGAGGTTTCTGCCCCTCCGGGGGCAGATCGGCCTAATAACAATAGGCCGATCTGCCCCTGGGGGGGCAGAAATAGCCTAAAATAAATTTGCCCCTGCCCCCCAACCCACCCGGGGAGCGACCCTTGCGTACGGGGTTGCTCCCCCTACGTGACATTGGTGCAAAAAAAAAGATCCCCGGTGCCTGGTTGTTTCTGCCCTAAAATCGGCCGATTTCCCTCCAAGGGAGGCAGAAATGGTCTAAATACAATTTGCCCCGCAGGGGAGCGACCCTTGCCTAATGGGTCGCTCCCCATCTCTAAAAAAACAAACAAACAAACAAAAAACACAACAAAAAAAAATTAGCCCTGTCGCCTAGAGGTTTCTGCCCCCCCGGGAGCAGATTGGCCTAATAACAATAGGCCGATCTGCCCCTGGGGGGGCAGAAATAGCCTAAAATAAATTTGCCCCCGCCCCCCAACCCCCCTGGGGAGCGACACTTGCCTACGGGGTCGCTCCCCTTGCGTGACATTGGCGCAAAAAAAAAGATCCCCGGTGCCTAGTTGTTTCTGCCCCCCTTGGGGGCAGATTGATCTAAAATCGCCCGATCTGCCCCCAAGGGGGCCAGAAATGGTTGAAATACAATTTCCCAGGGGAGCGACCCTTGCCTAATGGGTCGCTCTCTATCTCTAAAAAAACAAGCAAAGAAAAAAAAAATATAGCACTGGCGCCTAGAGGTTTCTGCCCCCCGGGGGCAGATCGGCCTTATAATAATAGGCCGATCTGCCCCCAGTGGGGGAAGAAATGGCCTAAAATAAATTTGCCCCCCAACCCCCCCAAAACCCCCTGGGGAGCGACCCTTGCCTACGGGGTTGCTCCCCTTGCGTGACATTGGCGTAAAAAAAAAAGATCCCCGGTGCCTAGTTGTTTCTGCCCCCCTTGGGGGCATATTGACTGAAATCGCCCGAGCTGCCCCCAAGGGAGGCAGAAAAGGTCTAAATACAATTAGCCCCACAGGGGAGCGACCCTTGCCTAATGGGTCGCTCCCATCTCTAAAAAAACAAACAAAGGAAAAAAAAACACACAAAAAAAATTAGCCCTGGCGCCTAGAGGTTTCTGCCCCCCTTGGTGACAGATCGGCCTAATAACAATAGGCCGATCTGCCCCCATGGGGGGCAGATATGGCCTAAAATAAATTTCCCCCCCATCCCCCCCGGGGAGCGACCCTTGCCTACGGGGTCGCTCCCCTTGCGTGACATTGGCGCCAAAAAAAAGATCCCCAGTGCCTAGTGGTTTCTGCCCCCCTTGGGGGCAGATTGACCTAAAATCGGTCGATCATAGGGGGCAGAAATGGCCTAAATACAATTTGCCCCTCCGGGGGAGGGACCCTTGCCTAAGGGGTCACTCCCCATCTGTAAAATAACAACAACAATAAAAAATCCCCGGTGCCTAGCGGATTCTGCCCCCCTTGGGGGCAGATAGGCCTAATTAAAATAGGCTGATCTGCCTCCCAGGGGGGCAGAAATGGCCTAAAATAAATCCACCCCCCGGGGGAGCGACCCTTGCCTAAGGGGTCGCTCCCCTTGCGTGAAATTCATGAAAAAAAAACAACTCTGTGGTGTCTAGTGGTTTCTGTCCCCCTTGGGGACAGATTGGCCTCATAAAAATAGGCCAAAATGGCCTAAATATAATTTGCACCCTATGGGAGTGACCCTTGCCTGAGAGGTCGCTCCCCACCTCTAAAAACAAAAACAAAACAAAAAAAAAATTATCCCTGGTGCCTAGAGGTTTCTGCCCCCCTTGGTGACAGATCGGCCTAATAACTATATTAAAAAAAAAATCCCCCCTGGGAGTGACCCTTGCCCAAGGGTTCGCTCCCCTCACACCAGTTTCCTTTTGGAAAAGAAATCCCTGGTGTCTAGTGGGCATTTCAAAAGCAGGATTGCTTTACAATCCGGCTTTTGAAATGCTCAGAGAGACTTTAAAGGGAAGGAAATTAATTTCCTTCCCTTTGAAGCCTCTCCGGCCTCCTCCACGTGATCGGGAGAGAAAGGCAAAGCATTTCTCTTCCGATCGCACTGGAAGCTGGGAATCTGCCAAAATCCAGACACCCACACAAGTCCGCCACACCAAAGGTCAGTGATAAACTGGCAATAACAAAACCTCCACTGTCACACCAACAGGAATACGCCCACACTATCACAACCCACAAATCCATGCAGCGGTCTTTCAACTGTGGTATTCCATTGGCAGTACACACTGGCACTCTCAAAAAGCACAAACATTTACGAAACACAACCACATTGGAAAAATCGAAATACACACACTTGATAGACATACACACACCACTCCCACACACCCAATCCAATATAAAACACACACCCACATCACCCACAAACCATTACTACCAAAATTGAGAAATAAGGCCAGAGAGAGACACCAGCAGAAACAATACTAGCATCCACAGGCACACAACACCATCACTCACACACCATCCACCCACCTCAGACAACACACACAAACACATCCCCTCACACATCACAACTGACACCACCTCACACATCACCCACACCACATCATGGCACCTCAATAACACCCCAGGTTCTCTGAGGAGAAGCTCAGGGTCATGGTGGAGGAAATCGTCCAGGTAGAGCCACAGCTATTCGGATCACAGATGCAGCACACCTCTATTGCAAGGAAGATGGAGCTATGACACAGAATCGTCAACAGGGTCAACGCAGTGGGACAGCATCCAAGAACATGGGATGACATCCGGAAGAGGTGAAACGACCTACGGGGGAAGGTGCATTCTGTGGTCTCAAGACACCAGATTGCAGTACAGAGGACTGGCGGCGGACCCCCACCTCCTCCCCGACAACTAACAACATGAGAGGAGCAAGTCTTGACTATACTGCATCCTGAGGGCCTCGCAGGAGTAGCAGGAGGAATGGACTCTGGTAAGTCAACTCTTATCTATTACATCCCCCACCCTACCTGCATGCTATCAAATACCCCCACCCTCACCCTCACCCTATCACTCCATCACATCACAAATGTTCCACTATCACAACCCACACATCCCAACTCCAAGCCCTGCATGCAACACCAAAGCATGGACATCCATCACCAAAGCATGTCCACAAAAGATACCCACATAGACCCCAAACCAATTATCACACAAAGTCCTAGACAAGAATGCAAGCACTGGAGTACACGGTCACTCACCAATTGCAGACGATGGCACACACAGATGCAAAAATCATGCCTTTACACCCCTGCAGGACCCCTACCCAACGTCACCGGTGGTTCCAGACATGGCCACTCCCCCCACAGAAGAGGCTCACAGTGATGACAGCAGCTCTGTCCAACTGGATCAAGATGACCAGCCCGGCCCATCTGGGACCTCGGGACAGTCGGTTCCCCTGACACTAGCACATGCCACCACAGAGCCTCCCCCCTCAGGAAACACCAGCACAGCACCCACCCAGCAGGCCCATCCCTCTGTCCCCAGGACATGTCAAGCAGCAGTGTGTCCACCACTACAGGGAACCCAGGTAAACCCACCACCACAAGACAATCAGGGACCTGGGGGCAGTGGCAGTGGGCACACGGTTCAGGGGACAGAGGCACAGGAAAACAGGGGTACTGGGAGGACAGCTGTGCGACAGGGGGAGGACAGGCCCAGGGAACCCACTCTCCACGAGGCCCTCTCCAACATCATGGGGGCGTACCATCATTCCCAGGAGACGATGGCAACGGTACTGGCCAACTTTCAGGAGGATCTGCAGGAGGAACACTATCTGGGGATCAGGGAGGAACTCAAGTCCATCAACACCACCCTGGTCACCATTGCAGGGGTGCTGAAGGACCTTGTCAACACCAGGAGGGACACTGTGGCACAACAAGGGGCCCCTGACACTAGCCTGGATGATGAATAGCCCACCACCTCCGCTGGCACTAGTGGACAGGAGGCTTCACCAGAGGACAACGACACCAGCACCCCACCCCCTGCAGATGGAGAACAACCCCGCAAACGGTCCCTGAGATCCAGGAACAAGACAGAGAACAATGCCAAGACCCCAGCCAGGAAATGAGACCCCCCTGAATGTCAACCTTCTGTCCCACTATGTCACCCTGTCAATCCATCAACTGCCCTAGCTCCACTTCCTATGTCCGTTGGACAATGCACCTGTGAAACAAATAGACTCGACTCTGCCATGGACATTCCTCCACCATCACCGCTGCCCATTTTACAACCCCCTCCACTTATTTGCACAGAAATAAACACCCTTGAATCACAAAACCATCTGGAGTCAGTCTGTGCTTTCACAAATGTGTATTTACAATAACTATGGAATATAGCAATGTCAATTTTATTGTCAACATACCGATGTAACACAGCTCTAGTCCATGAGGTAATATAGCAGAGGGCACACAGTGGGACCCACATCTGTTAAATGGAAAGGCAAAGTGACAAGTCAGGATCCATACACTGGGTAAAAGTGAAAAGTGACAGACTTATGATAGGTCAAACAATTGTATGAGATGTGTGAGGCAGTGATATCTTCTTACCTGTATCTAACTGGAAGTATTGCTGGATAACGTTGTTTCTGTTGTCGATATCCTCTTCTTCTGCCTTCTCTTCTTCAGTGTCCACAGGCTCCACAGCTCCCACAAGACCTCCATCTAGACCATCCTCCTGCAGAAAAGGCACCTGTCGTCGCAAAGTAAGGTTGTGCAGCATACAGCAGGCCATGATTCTCTGGCACACTTTCTTTGCTGAGTAGTAGAGAGAACCAACTGTCATATGGAGGCACCGGAAGCTGGCCTTCAGGAGGCCGAAGGTTCTTTCTATAATCCTCCTAGTTCATCTATGTGCCTCATTGTAGCTTTTCTCTTCCCTTGTCCTGGGATTCCTCACTGGGGTCAGTAGCCATGACAGGTTGGGGTACCCAGAGTCACCTGCAAATGTCGAGGGACAACTGTTAGACACACACTAACCCGTAGGGACAACCCCAGACCCAGACACTTGTCATCACCTATTAGCCACACACGGGGCCTCTGGAGTTGCCCCATCACATAAGGGATGCTGCTATTCCTCAGAATGTAGGCGTCATGCACTGAGCCAGGAAATTTGGTATTCACATGGGAGATATACTGGTCGGCCAAACACACCATCTGCACATTCATAGAATGGTAGCACTTCCGGTTTCTGTACACCTGTTCACTCCTGCGGGGGGTACCAAAGCCACATGTGTCCCATCAATGGCACCTATGATGTTAGGGATATGTCCCAGGGCATAGAAGTCACCTTTCACTGTAGGCAAATCCTCCACCTGAGGGAAAATGATGTAGCTGGCATGTGTTTCAGCAGGGCAGACAACACTCTGGACAACACGTTAGAAAACATTGGCTGGGACATCCCTGTTGCAATGGCCACTGTAGTCTGAAAAGACCCACTTGCCAGGAAATGGAATACTGACAGGACCTGAACTAGAGGGGGGATTTCTGTGGGATGACGGGTAGCTGACATCAGGTCTGACTCCAACTGGGCACACAGTTAATGGATTGTTGCACGATCAAGTCTGTAGGTGACTATTACGTGTCTCTCTTCCATTGTTGACAGGTCCACCAGCGGTCTGTACACCGGAGGATGCCGCCATCTCATCACCTGCCCCAGTTGACATGCCTTATGGAGGAGAGTAGTGAGCAGAGAGTCAGCCAACACTGAGGTATCACAAACTGTCATTTGCACACATTTGATAATCGGCAATGTGCCTATTACTGTGTGTATGCAAGGGGTGACACAGTTATCATTAATGCCATGTGGCCCCCTG
This sequence comes from Pleurodeles waltl, assembly GCF_031143425.1. Taxonomy (NCBI): domain Eukaryota; kingdom Metazoa; phylum Chordata; class Amphibia; order Caudata; family Salamandridae; genus Pleurodeles; species Pleurodeles waltl. The sequence continues at coordinate 1,061,890,483 of NC_090437.1, read as the reverse complement.
AAAGGGCGGCTGCCTGACCTGTAAGGTGGGACAAGGGGATATGAGGTAACTGCGCTGGCGTTTTACACCGCCACGGTAGGCGGTTGAAGACCGCAGCGCAATCCTGCATTGGTTAACATTTGACCCTATGGGTCCCAGGAGCCAATGACAATGAACGCTGGCTGTGACGGTATGCACAGCCGCAGACGTGACTGCCATTTTCTATCTGTACACTCACTTGATACCTGACCTTCAACAGGAGAAGACCTACACTGCAAGTGCTGCGTTGACCTCAGTCTGGAAGCGACGATGGCTCATGTTTCTGGGGAACGGGCCCCTGCCTTCACTTCGGAGGAGTTGGAGAAGTCAGTGGATGGGGTCCTCCCCCAGTACACGCTACTCTACTGTCCTCCAGACAAACAGGTGAGTACACTGTGAGCATGCTGCATGGGCAATGCCTGTTTGGAGTGGTGTGGATGGAAGATACAGGGTGGGGACTGAGCCCTGCATGAGCGGACCGTGAGTGTATGTGCGTCAGGGCAAGGGTGGGAATGTGGGCCAATGACTGTGACGGTCCGGACGGTTAAAGTTTTTCCTTGGCCCCTGTATTATTCCTGTAGGTCAGCGCCCACCAGAAGAAGGATATTTGGCGTGCCATCGCCAAGGATGTCCGGACCCTGGGGGTCCACCACTGACGGAGCACCCACTGTCGGAAAAGATGGTCCGCTGGAGCAAGAAGACGGCAGAGGACCAGCTGGGGATGGCCTCCTAACGTGGGAGGGGTGCCCGTCGCACCATGACCCCCCTGATGTTCTGGATCCTGGCGGTGGCGTATCCGGAGTTGGATGCGCGCTTGAGGGCATCACAGCAGCCACAAGGGGGTAAGTAAAGTCACATCCATCTGACTCTGCGCATTACGAGGTGTCTGGGTGGGGGAGGTAGGCAGTGGGTTATCCTAGGCCAGGGCGAGCTTTGTAGGCAATGTCCCTTTGTGAGGCAGGCTATGTGGCACCCCAACCACATCAGTGGTAAGAGCCATCTACACCTAGTCAGGCTCCTGTGACTTCCATGTGTGCAGCAATCGGGCATAAGCCTTGTACCCCATGGCACTGTGAATAATCTAGGAACTATAAGTGCATGGCGTAGTGCAGAGGGCTGCTGTGTCTGGAGTGTCCACCAATGGTAGTGGTATTGCATGCACTTAACATGTCTTTCTTCTGTCATTCCCCCTCCTTTTTGTGGTCTCCCTGTTCTTGTGTGCAAAAGCATCATCAGGCGGAGGAGCAGTGACACCGGAGCAGGAGGGAGCTGTATCCCACTTGGCCCAATGGAGTCTGAAGCCACCAGTGGGACAGAGGGCGAGGGGAGCTCCACGTCGGGGACAGGAGGTGACAGCAGGGACAGCGACTCCTCCTCTGATGGGAGCTCCCTTGCGGTGGTGGGTCCCTCTGTGCCCCCGCATCAACAGGTACAGCCGCCACCCCCCCACCAGCACCACCCTCCCTGCAGCCCCTCAGCGTGTGTCCCGTGGTCGCTCATCCAGGTGGGTGGGCATCTCCTTCGCCCCAGGCACCTCAGGCCCTGCCCCACTTGCCCTGCAGCCCTCAGTGAGGAGGCTATTGACCTCCTGAGATCCCTCACTGTTGGGCAATCTACCATTGTGAATGCCATCCAGGGTGTTGAGAGGCATTTGCAGCAAACAAATGCATACCTGGAGGGCATTCATTCTGGCCAGGCAGCCCAACAGAGAGCATTTCAGGCTCTGGCCTCAACACTGATGGCAGCCATTGTCCCTGTGTCCAGCCTCCCCCCTCCAACTTCCTCCACCCAGACCCAATCACCTGTACCTCAGCCTATCCCAAGCACACCATCAGACCAGCATGCACACACCTCAACACACAAGGGTGGCTCAGGCAAACATAAGCACAACATATCCCACAGGCACTCACACAAGCAGTGTACCTATGCAGACATACCAACTTCCACTGCCTCCACTGTGTCCCCCTCCTCCACGTCCTCCTCCTCCCTCCCTGTCTCATCTCCACTCACACCTGCATGCACTACATCTTCAGCCACTACCTCCATCACCAGCACGCCCATCACCACACACCTCTCACGTGCACTCACCACCCCCACTACCATTCACACATCCCCTGTGTCCTCGCCCAGTGTGTCTGTGAGCCCTCCTCCAAAAGTACACAAATGCAGGCACACACCCACCCAACAGCCATCCACCTCACAACAGCCTCCAGCCCATGCACCTTCACCCAAATTCAGCAAGGTTACACCTCCTACAACCACTACCTCTTCCTCCATTCCTAAACCCCCTGCATCTACCCGTCCCAGTGTGTCTAAAAAACTTTTCCTGGCTAATATTGACCTCTTCCCTACACCTTCTCCCCCGTCCATCCCCTAGGGCCAGGCTTTCTAGGTCCCAACCCAGCACCTTAGCCACCACATCACCAGGCACAGTGGTGCCAGCAACTGCGGGCTATTGGAGTGCGCCAATCAACAGGGCTGCCACTGTGCAACGGAGTGAGGGCAAGGACATTCTGCCACCTGCAAAAGTTAAAAAGTTGCCCACATCCCGGAGGGAGAAGAAGAAAACACCTGCCACCAAGGGCTCAGGAAAAAAGGAAAGGGGATAGTGGCAAGACAGCTGCGCCACCATCAAAGGTGGGGGAGGGCCAGAAAATAAAGGGCAGGTCAGGAGAGGGCATGGTGGCATCGACAATGGGACCAGTGTCACACCTTCTGTCCACGTCAACGCCAACCTGTACGGCGGAGAAGACCGCCAACTGCACCGCCACCAGCACCGCAATCACTGAGCCCGCCACCAGCTCCGCAGTAACTGAGCCCACCACCAGCACCACCGCCACTGAGCCCTCCACCAGCATCGCCGCCACTGAGCCCGCCACCAGCATCGCCGTCACAGGGCCCGCTGCCAGCACAGATGCCACAGAGCCCGCCACCAGCACCGCTGCCACTAAGCCCACCACCAGCACTGCCGCCACTGAGCCCGCCACCAGCACCAATGCCACAGAGCCCGCCACCAGCACCGCTGCCACAGAGGCCGCCACCAGCACCGCAGCGACTGACCCCACAGAAAGTACCGCCAGCAGCCCCGCGACATCCTGAGCCAGTGGCACCACCACCGACATGGCTGACATCCCCAGTGGTCAGTCGTCCGAGGCTGGTGGTTAGTTCCAGATGCCTGGGCAGCTTCCATGATGCACGACTTTCAGTGAAGAAAAGCATCCACTATCTCAGTCCTTGGCAGGATGAAGCACTCTAGGCACAAAGCCCCCTCCAGAACCAGTGGAGAAAGGCATCCACTACCTCAGTCCTTGGCAGGATGAAGCACTCCGTGCACAAAGCCCCCTCCAGAACCAGTGTAGACTGTTATCCATTTGAGAGACTGTGGCTTTGCACTCCCCCGAATGCAGAAGTGGGCAAACCACCCACTGGAGAGACTTGAGAGACTGAGGCTTTGTACTCCCCAGGATAAAGCAGTGGGCAAACTACCCACTGGAGAGACTTGAGAGACTGTGGCTTTGCACTCACCATGACTAAGCAGTGGGCAAACCACCCACTGGAGAGACTTGAGAGACTGATGCTTTGCACTCCCCAGGATGAAGCAGTGGGCAAACCACCCACTGGAGAGACTTGAGAGACTGTGGCTCTGCACTCCCCAGGATAAAGCAGTGGGCAAACCACCCACTGGAGAGACTTGAGAGACTGTGGCTTTGCACTGCCCAGGATACGGCAGTGGGCATGGAGCATCATGCCTTCATCAGGCTGAGGTGCCCCCCATCCCCCTCCCCTTGAGGTGCCTGTTTAATTTTGATCTGATGCCCCTGCAGTGTTCTCTCCGTTTGACGTCTGGTATCATGTGTGGGCCTCACCCATGCATTTTGGGCCCAGTGGTCCACGGACAATAATTGGTGCACTATCCGGACTTGTGTAGTTGGTGTACATAATTGTATATACTGTATTTCGAGTTTTGACTACTGGATTTTTCATGATTACAATCGTTCAACTCATTTCCTTTTGTCCTTGTGTTCTTCCAGGGGGAGTGGGGGGTGTATATGTAATGTTGTTCCATGTATTTCTGTGTATGTTGTAGTGGGTGAGGGTGGGGGTGGGGGTGTTGCATGTGTGTGTCACTCTCTTTTCCCTCCCCTCACCACCTTCCCTGTGTTGTAGGTGCAGTACTCACCGTGGTCGTCGCCGCCGTCTTTGGTGCTCCTGAGAGAGGAGCAGGAAGACCATTGCAGGTAGTATCTGGAGTTCTGGCTCCATTTCGTCCTGGTTCCTCGTGGGGTGAGGAGAGGTGAGTGTTTTCCCTTCCAAGTCCTGTTTCCGCTGTGTTTTTTTTTTTCGCGTTGGTTCCGCTCTGGAAAAGGTGGCGGTTCGGCATCTTGTGATAGGGTGGGCAGTACATTGTCTTCCGCCTGTCTGTTGGCGGTGACTGTCGCAGTGTTTGCTTCTACTGCCGTGGCCATCGGAGTGTTAAAATGGCTGTCTATGTTGGCGGTTTCTGCCGTGGTCGTGATTCCATTTGTTTTACCACCGGCCTGTTGACGCTCTTACCACCGCATTAACACAGACCGCCAGGCTTGTAATGAGGGCCTTTGTTTATTAAAGATAAAGGGGGTTATTACAACTTTGGAGGAGGTGTTAATCCGTCCCAAAAGTGACGGATATACCACCAGCCGTATTACGAGTTCCATAGGATATAATGGACTCGTAATACGGCTGGTGGTATATCCATCACTTTACCATCACTTTTGGGACGGATTAACACCTCCTCCAAAGTTGTAATAACCCCCAAAGTCTCCCCATGTTAGCCTATTGAGCCCATTCACTACAGTGAGGGAAAACAAATTTGGCTATTTTTCCATCACCAGGGAATATAAAACATATTTTATAAAGTCCCTGCTTGTAGTTACATAGCACTCAGTGCTGGGGCACTTAGGGCACATCTACGGGGGTGACTTATGTATATAAATAAGGTGGTTTGAGACTTTGGAAGTACTTTTAATTTCAAAGTGGAATTTGGGATTAACTTTACTTTAAAAGCAGCCAGCAAGGCAGGCCTGCTTTAACAAAATGACACTGGGCACCACAGCAGTACACCTATGGGGCTCCTATCTATGCTGGGATCCCTAAACCTACATGCCCTACCATAGACTAGGACGTATGGGTAGGTTGGCATAGCCAGTTATAATTAGCCTGATTTACATATCCACTTTATACAGAGAAGTGGGCCTGGGACTGGTTAGTAGTACCCAGAATGCAACCAAGGGTCAGTAACCACCAGTATCCGTCCAAAATGTTTAGGGGTGACCAGGCAAAAAAAGAGGACTTTCCTACAATGGGAGTGATTCTGACCCCGGCGGTCAAGGACCGCCGGGGTCGGCGAGAGCACCGCCAACAGGCTGGCGGTGCTCCGCAGGGCATTCTGACGGTCAGAACAGGAAAACCGGCGGTGTCCCGCCGGTTTTCCGCTGCCCTGCTGAATCCTCCATGGCGGCGCAGCTTGCTGCGCCGCCATGGGGATTCCGACCCCCTCACCGCCATCCTGTTCCTGGCGGTTTCGACCGCCAGGAACAGGATGGCGGTGAGGGGTGTCGTGGGGCCCTGGGGGCCCCTGCAGTGCCCATGCCAGTGGCATGGGCACTGCAGGGGCCCCCGTAAGAGGGCCCCACTTTGAATTTCAGTGTCTGCTTAGCAGACACAGAAATTCGCGACGGGTGCTACTGCACCCGTCGTACCCTTCCCACTCCGCCGGCTCCATTCGGAGCCGGCTTCCTCGTGGGAAGGGGTTTCCCGCTGGGCTGGCGGGCGGCCTTCTGGCGGTCGCCCGCCAGCCCAGCGGGAAACACAGAATAACCGCGGCGGTCTTCTGACCGCGTAGCGGTATTCTGTTGGGGGAACTTTGGCGGGCGGCCTCCGCCGCCCGTCAAAGTTGGAATGACCCCCAATGTCTGACACATAGGTGGTCATTACAACCCTGGCGGACGGTGTTAAAGCGGCGGTAATACCGCAAACAGGCCGGCGAAAAAAAAAAAGGAATTATGACCGTGGCGGAAACCGCCAACAAAGATAGCCACTTTAACACTCCGACCGCCACGGCGCTACAGACAAGCAGCGCGGCGGTTACCGCCAACAGACAGGCGGGAGACAATGTACCGCCCACACTATTACAACCCGCCAATCTGCCACCTTTTCCGGGGCGGAACCAACGCGAACAAAAACACAGCGGAAACAGCTTTTGCGATGGGAAAACGCTCACCTGACCACATCCCACGAGGAAGGAGGACACCATGGAGCCAGGATTACAAATCCTACCTGCCCTTGTTTTTATGCTCCTTTACGACCAACAGCTACGTAGGCGCAGGAGATACCGGTGAGTACTGCACCTACGACACGGGGAGGCAAAAGTTAGGGGGACACCCACCAAACACCCCCATCCCCACCCTCGCATATCACAACATACACACCAATGTAGTCACAAAAATCACAGTAACAACCCACAATCCCCCCGGTAGAATGCAAAGACAATGCGAAATTCGGGCAAACATTGTAATGTGCCATTATACATGTCATACAAAAATATACAGATATACATATCTCAAAATCACTCTTATTTACACATACAATCCGAGAAGTAGTGCAGATATGTACACAACAATGTCCATGCACCAACAGTCCAAAAATGCATGGGCGAGGCCCACAATAGATACCTGACCAAAATCGGAGAGAACACTGCCGGGGCATCAGATAGAAACACTACAAGCACCTCAGGGGGAAGGGAAGGGGGGCACCTCAGCCAGATGAATGCGAAGCCAGATCCACGACGGGGCTCCATGCCCATTGATGTATCCTGGGGAGTGCAAAGCCACAGTCTCTCAAGTCACTACACTGGGTGGTTTTCCCACTGTGCCATCCTGGGGAGTGCAAAGCCACAGGGGGTCATTCCGACCCCGGCGGGCGCCGCCCACCGGGCAGAAACCGCCCAAAAACCGCACCGCGGTCAAATGACCGCGGGGGTCATTTAAACTTTCCTGCTGGGCTGGCAGGCGATCTCCAAAAGATCGCCCGCCGGCCCAGCGGGAAAGCCCCTGCAAAGTGGAAGCCGGCTCTAAATGGAGCCAGCGGATTTGCAGGGGTGCGACGGGTGCAGTGGCACCCGTCGCGATTTTCACTGTCTGCTAAGCAGACAGTGAAAATCTTTGTGGGGCCCTGTTAGGGGGCCCCTGCACTGCCTATGCCAGTGGCATGGGCAGTGCAGGGGCCCCCAGGGGCCCCACGACACCCGTTCCCACCAGCCTCTTCCTGGCGGTGAAACCGCCAGGAAGAGGCTGGCGGGAAGGGGGTCGGAATCCCCATGGCGGCGCTGCAAGCAGCGCCGCCATGGAGGATTCCCTGGGCCAGGGGAAAACCGGCGGGAAACCGCTGGTTCCCCTTTTCTGACCGCGGCTTTACCGCCGCGGTCAGAATGGCCCGGGAAGCACTGCCAGCCTGTTGGCGGTGCTTCCTCTGCCCTCCACCCTGGCGGTTTGAAACCGCCTGGGTCGGAATGAGGGCCACAGTCTCTCAAGCCACTACAGTGGGTGGTTTTCCCACTGTGCCATCGTGGGGAGTGCATAGCCACAGTCTCTAAAGTCCTACAGTGGGTGGTTTGCCCACTGTTACATCCTGGGGAGTGCAAAGCCACAGTCTCTCAAGTCACTACAGTGGGTGGTTTTCCCACTGTGCCATCCTGGGGAGTGCAAAGCCACAGTCTCTCAAGTCCTACAGTGGGTGGTTTTCCCACTGTGCCATCCTGGGGAGTACAAAGCCACAGTCTCTCAAGTCCTACAGTGGGAGGTTTGCCCACTGTTACATCCTGGGGAGTGCAAAACCACAGTCTCTCAAGTAGATGCAGGTCTCCACTGATTGTGGAGGGGGACTGGTGCCCAGACTGGATGAGTCTCCACGTGAAAGTTCCTGTGCTGTCACTGTCCCAGCTGCACATGGGAGAAGGATGCCTGATGTAGCGGTCCATTCATTCCTACATGGTGCATGCCCTGTTCAGCGGTGCTTTGCCATGGCGGTCTTTGCCCTGTTCAGCTGTGCTTTGACATGGCGGTCTTTGCCCTGTTCAGCGGTGCTTTGACATGGCGGTCTTTGCCCTGTTCAGCGGTGCTTTGCCATGGCGTTTCAGGACTGTTCAGCTGTGCTTTGCCATGGCGGTCTTTGCCCTGTTCAGCGGTGTTTTGCCATGGCGGTCTTTGCCCTGTTCAGTGGTGCTTTGCCATGCCGTTTCAGGACTGTTCAGCGGTGCTTTGCCATGGCGGTCTTTGCCCTGTTCAGCGGTGCTTTGACATGGTGGTCTTTGCCCTGTTCAGCGGTGCTTTGACATTGCGGTTTTGATACGGACATTGGTGTGTGGCATGACGTTCCATCATTGCCCAGCGGGGCTGTGGCATCCTGGCCCCTCATGGGCTGTGACTCCGGCAGTGGTCTCCTGACCAGTGACGATACTTGTGCCCTCCTGGGCAATGACTCCGGCGGTGGTCTCCTGACCAGTGACAATACTCGTGCCCTCCTGGGCAGTGACTCCGGCGGTGGTCTCCTGACCAGTGACGATACTCGTGCCCTCCTGGGCTGTGACTCTGGCGGTGGTCTCTGGACCAGTGACGATACTTGGGCCCTCCTGGGCTGTGACTGTGGCGGTGGTCTCTGGACCAGTGATGATACTTGGGCCCTCCTGGGCAATGACTCCGGCGGTGGTCTTCTGACCAGTGACGATACTTGTGCCCTCCTGGGCTGTGACTCTGGCGGTGGTCTCTGGACCAGTGACGATACTTGGGCCCTCCTGGGCTGTGACTCTGGCGGTGGTCTCTGGACCAGTGATGATACTTGTGCCCTCCTGGGCTGTGACTCTGGCGGTGGTCTCTGGACCAGTGACGACGGTGCTGACGGTTGTGTCTGGACCACCGGATATGATGGCGCACTTCTCCGCCGTGACACTCACAACAGGCTGGGCAGACTTCCTCTGGACCTTCCCCACCTTTGGTGGAGTTACAGCTGACTCACCAATCGCCTTCGATCCCATGTCACTTGTCGTTCCACCAGGAGTCTTAAGACTGTCCAGTCGTCCACTGTCCATTTTCAGAGCCTTTACAGGGGGTGGGTTGCCACTGCCTTGGCTCCGGGTCCTACTGCCTGCCCTGGTGGCCGTGCACTCCGAAAACCTGGAACACGCACCACTGGTACTGGAGGCTTTTTGGCTGAGGCGCTACGACGGGACTGATGAATTGGAGGGGGGGTGGGGGCAAAAAGGTCAATTTGACAGAGGGACAGTTTCTGACGAACACTGGGATGGGTAGCTGGAGGGGGTCTGGGAGTGGAGGAAGAGAAGGTGGTTTTAGGAGGTGTCACTTTAGATGTTTTGGGTGCAGGTACTGGAGGCTGTCGTGAGATAGATGGATGTTGGGTGAGTGACTGCCGGCGTTTGGGTACTTTGGGAGGGGGCGTCACAGCCACATTGGGAGAGGACACAGGGGACGTGTAAATGGCAGTGGAGGTGGTGATTGCAGGTGAGCGGCTTGTGGTGCTGGGTGTCCTGGTGCGAGTCCTACTGCCTGTAGATGTGGTGCATGCAGGTGTGTGTGTAGACGAGACTGGGAGGGAGGACGAAGAAGAGGAGGAGGGGGACACAGTAGAGACAGTGGATGTTGCTGTGTCTGTATGTTGGTGAGGCTTGCGTGAGTGCCTGTGGTGTGTGTGGTGCCTATGTTTGCCTGAGCTACTTGTGTGTGTTGACTTGTGTGCATGCTGGTCTGTAGGTGTGCTTGGGATGGGCTGGGGTACAGGAGATTGGGTCTGGGTGGAGGAAGTTGGAGGGGGGAGGCTAGACACAGGGACAATGGCTGCCATCAGTGCTGGGGCCAGAGATTGCAGGGTTCGCTGAAGGACAGCCTGACCAGAATGAATGCCCTCCAGGAATGCATTACCGTGTTGCAACTCCCTTTCTACACCCTAGATGGCATTCACAATGGTAGACTGCCCAACAGTGAGTGACCTGAGGAGGTCAATGCCCTCCTCACTGAGGGCAGCAGGGGTGACTGGGGCAGGGTTTGAGGTGCCTGGGGCGAAGGTGATGCCCACCCTCCTGGGTGAGCGGGCACGGGGCGAACGCTGAGGGGCTGCTGGGAGGGCGGTGCTGGTACGGGGGGTGGCGGCTGTACCTGTAGAAGTGGGGCGCACAGGTGGTGCCACCACCACAGTGGAGCTCCCATCGGCGGACAAGTCAGAGTCGCTGGTTGGTGAACCGGTGGCCGACGTGAAGCTCCCCTCGCCCTCCGTCCCACTGGTGCATTCAGAGTCTGTGGTGTGGCCCTCCATGGCCATGTGGGATGCAGCTCCCTCGTGCTCCGGTGCCACTGTACCTCCGCCTGATGATGCTGATGTACAAAAGGACAGGGAGAGCAGGAAAAGGGGGGGAGACAGAACAAAGAGAGTTTTAGTGCATGGCATACCGGTACCGTTGGCGGACAAGACAGACGCAGCTGCCCCCTGCATTACGCCGTGCTCCTGACCTCTGCACATGCAATTTCTGGGACATGGCCTACATGGCAATGGTGGGGATCTGCGCACATGGATGCCACAGGGGCAACTATACCTCAACTTGCCACTCTGCTGAGGTGGGGTTGAGTGCCACATGGCCTACATTACGGAGGGGCCTTGCCTACCTAACTCGCCCTGGCCTAGGAACACCCACAGCCCACTTCCCCCACCCAGACCCCTCCACTGCACGCAAAGTGGGCTGAATGAGGTTGTACTCATCCCCTTGTGTCTGCTGTGATGCCCTCAAGCGCCCATCCATCTCCGGGTAGGCCACTGCCAGGATCCAGAACATCAGGGGGGTCATGGTGCGACGGGCACCCCTCCCACGTTGGGAGGCCATCCCCAGCTGAACCTCCGCCATCTTCTTGCTGCAGCGGCGAATGTCCTCCCATCTCTTACGGCAGTGGGTGCCTCATCTCTGGTGGGCCCCCAGGATCCGGACCTCCTTGGCGATGGCACGCCAAATGTCCCTCTTCTGGTGGGCGCTGACCTACATGACATGCACAAGGAAAGAGGAACAGTCATTACCAACTGCACCGTCAATGTGAGTGGCCCTGTCCCTACTCTGGCCATGTGGCCCATTCATTCCCATGCATAACTGTTCTATGTACTCTGCCCCCTTCCCTCTTCCACCCAGCCCTCTCCACCCAGGCCTAGCCCATACAACGTGCTCCCTGTGTACTAACCTGTTGGTCTGGAGGACCGTAGAGTAGCGTGTACTGGGGGAGGACCCCATCCACAAGTTTCTCCAACTCCTGTGCAGTGAAGGCAGGGGCCCTTTCCCCAGACGCAGCAGCCATCGTCGCTTACAGACCGAGGTCACAGCAGCACTAGCAGTGTAGGTCCTCTCCTGTCGAAGGTCAGGTATCCAGTGAGTGAAGAGATAGAAAATGGCGGTGACGTCCGCGGCGGTGACGTCCGCGGCAGTGTGCATCATCACCGCCGGTGCACCTGTTCATTGGCTCCTGGGACCCATAGGGTCCAATGTTAACCAATGCAGCATTGCGCCGCGGTCTACGACCGCCTACCCCAACGGTGTGCAACGCCAGCGCAGTTACCCCACAATCCCATTGTCCCAGTTTAGAGGTCAGGCAGCCGCCATTTCAGGGGCCCACATGGCTTCATTTACTACTGCGTCACGCATAGCTAGGCCTATACTCAACACACATACAGGAAGGCTTTTTTGTCTGGTGTAGTCTTGTGTGTAACTGTGGGTACATACCTGGAGGAATAGTGACTGGTTCTTCGCTGTTATCCTTCTTAGGCACCGTCAGCTGGGACATATGAGAAGATGGCGGAATCCTCCGGTGTACCGACAGCTGGTGGACCTGTTGACAATGGAAGAAAGACATATCATCCTCACCTACCGGTTGGACCGTGCCACAATCCAGGAACTATGTACCCAGTTGGAGCCAGACCTGATGTCACCAATCCGCCATCCGACTGGAATCCCCCCTGACGTGCAGGTGCTGTCAGTCCTCCACTTCCTTGCAAGTGGGTCATTTCAGACAACAGTGGCCATGGCATCAGGGATGTCCCAGCCTATGTTTTCCAACGTGTTGTCAAGAGTGTTGTCTGCCCTGCTGAAACACGTAAGGAGATACATCATTTTCCCTGAGGTGGAGGATTTGCCTACAGTGAAAGGTGACTTCTATGCCCTAGGACATATCCCCAACGTCATAGGTGCCATTGATGGGACCCATGTAGCTGTAGTCCCCCCCGCAGGAGTGAACAGGTGTACAGGAACTGGAAGAGTTATCATTCCATGAATGTCCAGATGGTATGTTTGGCAGACCAGTACATCTCGCAGGTAAATGCAATGTTCCCTAGCTCTGTGCATGACGCCTACATCCTGCGGAATAGCAGCATCCCTGATATGATGGGTCAACTCCAGAGGCACTGTGTATGGCTATTGGGGGACTCTGGTTACCCCAACCTTTCGTGGCTATTGGCCCCAGTGAGGAATCCCAGGACCAGGGCAGAGGAACGGTACAATGATGCCCATGGGCGGACTAGGAGGGTAATTGAACGCACCTTCGGCCTTCTTAAGGCCAGGTTCAGGTGCCTCCATATGACAGGTGGATCCCTATTCTACTCACCGAAGAAGGTGTGCGACATCATCATCGCCTGCTCCATGCTCCATAATTTGGCATTGCGACACCAGGTGCCTTTTCTGCAGGAGGATGATCCAGATGACGGTGTTGTGGCAGCTGTGGAGCCTGTGGAGCCAGTGGACAGTGATGAGGATGAAGCTGAGGATGGAGAAAACGACAACAGGGAGTCAGTCATACAGCAATATTTCCAGTGACACACAGGTGAGAACATTTTCTGGTTGAACATTACATTAACTTTCACACGTCTACCTCTATCCTGTACCTACATTTCACTCACTATTTGTTAATTGAGTTGTACCCTTCCATTTCAGTTTCACAAGTGTGGTAACCTACGTGTCAACTGCTTGCATCCTTCAAGGGCTTGTGATGTGTGACATTGGTATGTTAGCCTTAAAATGGGTAACCCATTATGACACTGTAATTGATAATACAAAGTTCCAAATCATAGACTGACTAAAGATTTTTTGGCTTTCAAGGGTGTTTATTTAAGTGCTAAAAAAATCAAGGAAGGTTGTAAAATGGGGATGGGTGATGGTGGAGGGATGTCCATGGCAGAGTCCAGTCTATTCGTCTCACAGGTGCACTGCCCATCTGGGCATTGGAAGTGGAGCTGGGGCAGTTCCAATCTGGACAGGGTGACAAAGTGGGACAGTGGGGGGACAATCAGGGTGGTCTTATTTCCTGGCGGGGGTCTTGCCATCTTGCTCTGTCCTGTTCCTGGATCTCAGGGACCGCTTGCGTGGTGGTTGTCCGTCTGCAGGGGATGGGGTGATGGTGTGGTGGTCCTGTGGCGGGGCGTCCTGTCCATTAGCGCCGGCGGAGGTGGTGGGCAGTTCGTCGTCCTGGCTAGTGTCAGGGGCCCCTTGGAGTGCCACGGTGTCCCTCAAGGTCTTTTGAATGGTCGTCAGCACCCCTACGATGGTGCCCAGGACGGAGCTGATGGTCCTGAGCTCCTCCCTGAACCCCAAATACAGTTCGTCCTGCAGACGCAGGGTCTCCTGCAACTTGTCCAGGACCCTGGCCATCGTCTCCTGGGAGTGGTGGTATGCTCCCATGATGGAGGATAGGGCCTCGTGGAGAGTTGGTTCCCTTGGCCTGTCCTCCCTCTGTCGCACAGCAGCCCTCCCAGTTCCCTGGTGTTCCTGTGCCTCCGTCCCCTGGACCGGGTGCCCACTACCACTGCCCCCAGGTCCCTGTTGTTGTTGGGGTGGTGGGTTAGCTTGGGTGCCCTGTAGTGGTGGACACACCGCTGATTGACCTGTCCTGGGTAGGGAGGTTTGGGCCCGCTGGGTGGGTGCTGTGCTGGTGTTACCAGAGGGTGGCAGCTCGGTGCTGGGCTGTGGCTGGGCAAGGGGAACCGACTGTCCCGAGGCCCACGATGGTCCGGGCTGGTCATCCGGATCCAGTGGGGCAGAGCTGCTGTCGTCACTGTGGGCCTCTTCTGGGGGTGGAGTGGTGTTGTCTGGACCCTCTGGTGTGGTGACGTTCCTTCGGGTTCCTGCAGGGGTATGAGAACATGATTATTGCATCTGTGTGTGTAATGGTGTGCAATGGTTGGGTGTGTGTGATCCCCAGTGCAGGCATTCCTGTGTTGGGGCTTGTGTGGTGATGGTTGGGGGGGGGTTCTGGGTATGTGCAGTGTGCATGCTTTAGTGAGGGGGGACCATGCTTAGTTGTGTCATGCAGGGCTTGGTGTTGGGATGGGTGCTTGGTGTCATGGGTAGATTAGTGAGGATTTGGGGTGATAGGGGAGGGTGTGAGGGTGGGGGTGTGTGAAAGCATGCAGGTAAGGTGGGGGATGTGATAGTTAAGATTTGACTTACCAGTGTCCCATCCTCCACCGACTCCTCCGAGGCCCTCAGGATGCAAGATGGTCAGGACTTGCTCCTCCCATGCTGTTAGTTGTAGGGGAGGAGGTGGGGGTCAGCCGCCAGTCCGCTGCACCGCGATGTTGTGCCTGGAGACCGTTGAACGCACCTTCCCCCGTAGGTCGTTCCACCTCTTCCTGATGTCCTCCCTATTTCTTGGGTGCTGTCCCACGGCGTTGACCCTGTCCACTATTCTTTGCCATAGTTCCATCTTCCTGGCTATTGATGTGTGCTGTACCTGTGAGCCAAATAGCTTTGGCTCTACCCGTACGATTTCCTCCACCATGACCCTGAGCTCCTCCTCGGAGAAGCAGGGGTGTCTTTGGCATGACATGGGGTGTTATGTGTGATATGTGGGGTGGTGTATGTGTTGATGAGTGTGGTGAGTGTAGTGGTATGTGATGTTTTGTACGTGGATGTTGTGTGGGTGAGGTGTTGTGTGCCTCTGTGTGATGGGGTTGTCAATAGCTGTGCTGTCTCTTTGGCCTTCTCTCAGAATTTCTGGTTGTAGGGGTTTGTGTGTGATGTGGGTGTGTGTTTTATATTGTATTGCGTGTGTGGGAGTGGTGTGTGTATGTGTATCAGGTGTGTGTATTTGGAATTGTCCAATGTGGCGGTGTTTTGTATATGTGTGTGTATTTTGAGTGCGGCGGTGTGTACCGCCAATGGAATACTGCGGTTGAAGGACCGCCGCGTGGATTCGTGGGTCGTTATAGCATGGGCGTGTTTCTGTTGGCGTGGAGGTGGAGGATTTGTTTCCGTCAGTTTATCGCTGACCTTTGGTGTGGCGGTGTTGTGTGGGTGTCTGAATTTCGGCGGATTCCGTGATGTGTGTCATAATAGCTGTGGCGGTCTACCACGGCCGCGGCGGTGTATTGGCGGTCTTCTGCACGCCGGTAAGTGCCTTATACCGCCAATGTTGTAATGACCCCCATATTCTGCTATAACAAACAATGGGTTAAGGTGATGAAAGCGGGGCCTTTAGCCACATCCTCAAAGGCTGCAGCAAAGCATGATGAAAGCCAGAACAGATTAAAGCTAGGACACTGAGGCCATAAAGGCTTCATATGGGCACTACAGGAAACGTACTTGCATCATTAGGTGTACCCTGGAGCCCAGAATAGGAATCTACTGCATTCCCCCTTCCTGAGACTTCTAAAACCAATATCATTCTTAGAAAAAGGCAGCACACAAGGGCATTATGATTGGCTGTCAGCAATTTGCAGGCAAACTTCACCAAAACACTCAATCAAGTGACAGACACTTTGCTGACATAATGCCTCAACCCAGCCAATAGAAGCAAAGCAAACTTTCATGCCACAGTGGGATTTCCTGACATCCTAGGGTCAAATGATTGAATTCATGCGTTTTATAACAAGGTGGCCTCACATAGACAGGAACAAGTCTGCTGTGCTAGGTATCCTAGATCAAACCACAATGCCATGATGTTGTGGAGAAGCAGCGTTCATCACGCTATAGTTACACTTTACTCTCAACGTACTTTTTTGTTTGGTGAGTAGCAGACAATTTAACCTTTCAACATCAAGAGTGTAATGCATTATCAATGAGTAGTTCAATCTTAGTACATCAGCAGAACCACTAGAGAGTTGTTGACTTCTATGGCAGTACTCACATTAATTAATGTGTTATGTGTACCACTGATAATCCAAATCAGGAGGACCATTGACAGCAAACTATGTTAACCGCTTTGGTGCGGGTCACGACCAGTGGCCGACACCAGGAAGGGCATTAATAAATCCTCGGGTGCGTTGCACCCGAGGATTTTTTTTTTTTTTTACTTCCCTGCGGAGACACGGAAGCTACTGTGTCTCCCCCCGCCCCCACCCGCCCCTTTGTGACGTCAGCACGCCGCGAGGCGCGCTGACGTTGCAAAGGTGTTTTCCCCATCAAAGCAGGAAGCAGCCTTGCGGCCGCTTCCTACTTTGATGGGGAGAACGGCCTTTTACACGTTCGGGAAGGCCTCGTAAGAAAGGGGAGAGTCTCCCCTTTCTTACGAGGCCTTCCTGAAAGTGTTTCCTGGCCCCCGATCGCAGCTGTGCTGCGATCGGGGGCCAGGAAACACTTTCAGGTTTCCTGGCCCCCCCGATCGCAGCACAGCTGCGATCGGGGGGGCCAGGAAACACTTTGAAAAGGCCTCGTAAGAAAGGGGAGACTCTCCCCTTTCTTACGAGGCCTTCTGAAACTGTTTCTGGCCCCCGATCGCAGCTGTGCTCATTTATTGACTGCAGCTCATTTATTGGCTCTGGGTACCTAGGGTTCTTGATGAACCTACAAGCCCTTTATATCCCCGCAACCAAAAGAGTCCAGCAGACAAAACGGTATATTGCTTTCAGAAATCCGACATCGCAGGAAAAAGTTACAGAGTAAAACATAAAGAAAAATGGCTGTTGTTTTCAGCTCAATTTCAATATTTTCTTATTTCAGCTGTTATTTTCTGTAGGAAAACCTTGTAGGATCTACACAAATGACCCCTTGCTGAATTCAGAATTTTGTCTAGTTTTCAGAAATGTTTAGCATTCCGGGATCCAGCATTGGTTTCACACCCATTCCTGTCACTAACTGGATGGAGGCTGAAAGCACCAAATATAGTAGAAATGGGGTATGTCCCAGTAAAATGCCAAATTTGAGTTGAAAAAATTGGTTTTCTGATTCAAGTCTGCCTGTTCCTGAAAGGTGGGAAGATAGTGGTTTTAGCACCAGAAACCCTTTGTTGATGGCATTTTCAGGGAAAAACCCACAAGCCTTCTTCGGCAGCCCTTTTTTCCCATTTGTTTTTGGAAAAAACAAAATTTTCACTGTATTTTGGCTATTTTCTTGGTCTCCTCCAGGGGAAACCACCAACTCTGGGTACCATTAGAATCCCTAGGATGTTGGAAAAAAAGGACGCAAATTTGGCGTGGTTAGCTTATGTGGACAAAAAGTTATGAAGCCCTAAGCGCGAACTACCCCAAATAGCCAAAAAAGGGCTCAGCACTGGGGGGGAAAAGGCCCAGCAGCTAAGGGGTTAAAATAGTACACATGCAAATCCACACACAACATACCTGCATGTTACTGGAAGTACTGATTGATGAGATCAGCCCTAGAGTCAGCTGCACCTTCCTCTTCTGCCTCCTCATCACTTTCCACCTCTGCATCACCAGCCACTGGTCCAGCTGCCTCTACATCACCAGCTTGTAAGGGTATCTGATGTCTCAGGGCCAGATTCTGGAGCATGCATCATGCAACTACGATCTAGCATACCTTTTGGGGAATGTAGAGGAGGGCACACCCAAAGACGTGCAGGCACCTGAACCTGGCCTTCAGGAGGCCAAATGTCCTTTCCATTACATGCCTCATCCTGCGTGAGCCTCATCGAAACTGAGTTCCCCTTCAGTGGCTGGGTTTCTCACTGGTGTCAATAGCCAGGGAAGCTTAGTATAGCCAGAGTCACCTGTGTGTACTGAGGTAGCACATGTTACAATACAGGCACAGATACAGGGAATAATGTGATGACAAGTGCTATAACAGAGACATACATCCAAATGCATACATACCAATGAGCCAACCCCTCTCTCTGTAGACATGCCATCATGTAGGGGACATTGCTGTTCCTCAGAATGTAGGGGACATGCACAGATCTTGGAAACGTGGCAGTCACTTAGGAGATGTATTGGTCTGCCACACACACCACCTGAACATTGATGGAGTGGTAGTTTTTCCTGTTCCTATACACATGTACATTGGCACTGGGGAGGACCAAGGCTACATGAGTGCCATCTATGGCCCCTATCATGAGGGATGTGTCCCCCATCATAGAAGTGAGCCTTCACATAGGCCAAATCCCCTCTTTGGGGGAACCTGATGTAGCTGTCCAAGTATTTCAAGAAAACACACGGTACATCCTTCAACACAAGACAGACCATGGGCTGTGACATCCCTACTGCCAAGCCCACTGTAATCTGAAAAGAGCCTGGGACAAGAATGTGTAGCACTGAGAGAACTTAAATTGAAGGAGGTATGGCATAGGTATTACGTATGGCAGGCAATAGGTCTAGTTCCATCTGGGTACATAGTTCCATGGTGACATCACGATTCAGACGATAGATCTGAATGATATGCCTCTCCTCCAGGGTTGCAAGGTCCACTAGTTGAAGGTAAACTGGTGCATGTCTCAATATCCTCCTGACAGTGTATCTAGGATAGAGAGGAGAAAATGTACAATGTGATATGCACTTCACACATGTTAGCAGAACATAGCTTAATCGCACACACCTAACACTGCAGACATGCCGCACACTGGTGACACATACTAAGTTGGGCATGCTGAAGTGGCATGAATTCCATCCTAGCAGCACATCTCTGCCCCTGAGCAATGGTCTCTGACATACATCACATGCATCAGGTTACATATGTGTTACACTGAAGCTGTCCTGCAGTGAGCATGTAAGTAGTCATGCTAATTACCCATATGGTTACACAGCCTCTGAGCCGACGAGTATCTGGACATTTATAAGCCACAACATAGACCTACTCCACATTCAGGTTAAAAAAGTGCATGGCTCAGTTTATTTCCATGCATCAAGGCTTATTATGTGCATAAAATGGCAGCCGCCTGTCCTTCAGCACTGGACAGCTGGAAGTGACATAAGTCTGCCGGCATCTGTCGCCATGGCCGTAGATAGCTGCAACCGCATTGCAATTTCTCATTGGTTAACATTGGTGCCTATGTGAGACTGGGGCCAGTTGCAATCACCACTGGCGGTGATGGTCCTGTATGCGGCAGCCGTGACCGCCATTTTCTTCAGCCTTGCTCACTTGACTCCTGACACTCTTGCAAGCAAGACCTCCACAAGCTGAGCTGCTGTATACTGTCTCTGGGAGTCATCATGCCACACCCTGCAGTTGATATGGCCCCAGGCTTCACTCAGGAAGGTTTGGAAAAGCTGGTGGAAGGGGTCCTACCCCTGTATGGATAGCTGTATGGGGCACCAGAGGAACAGGTGAGATCAATGCCATAGTCATGTGTGATTGGAGCATGTGTAAGGGTGAATGGTGTGCATGTTCTGGTCACGGAGTACATACATGCAGGGGGCATGGTGGTTAGACGTGTGAACAGTGAGGATGGGTATGTGTGGGCATTTGGTGGGTCTGGTGTTAATAGTCCACTGCTGTTGGTATGGTGCCAGTGTACATAATTTTCTGCCTCTGTCTGTGTCACCCATGCAGGTCAACGCTCATCAGAAGAAGGCGATCTGGCATGCCATCACCAGGCAAGTGTGGACCCTGGGGGTCCATGCCTGGCGCAGCACCCATTGTCGCAAGCGGTGGGAGGACCTGAAATGCTGGGCCGAGAAGACTGCAGAGGCCCAGTTGGGGATGTCCTCCCAATGAGGGAGGTGTGCTCGTCGGACCCTGAACCCCCCCTAATGGCCTGCATTTCGGTGTTGGCCTACACTGAGGTGGATGGCCATTTGAGGGCAGCACAGCAGCCACAAAATGATGAGTACTGAGTGCATCCTGGCACTTGGCTGGCCTTAAATGGGATAGGGTGGCCCACTGCAGGAAAAGTGACATTGATGTTCATGCTACATGTGTATTGACTAATTAAGTAATACAGTGTGCGGCACTCCACTCACAAACAAATGTAATACTCATATAACCCAAATAAGTGATCTTGAAGAAACAAAGCATCCAATTTTAATACAAGTTTGAAATGTCCAATCCAATCAAAAAATTAAAATAGGAATCTTCAAATAATTGGTAACCCATCCATGGTAGTTCAATTTCAGCCAACACGTGTTTCGTCATGGGAAATTCTTTTTTACATCCCGAACTACTTCTTCAGGGCTAAAAATTGTAAACATATTGATGGAGTTAGGAACCAAAATGCTCAAACTTAATAGTTGAAAAAATAAAATAAAATAAAAAGACCCAGATTCCGAACCAAAAGTATAGAAATCTCATGCAAGAAAGACACTATTGTAGTAACTCTTTTGAAATTTAGTTTAACCAAAGAGGGAAAAGACCCAGATGAAATTACATTAAAGTGCTCCCCAAAAACACAACCCAAACCTTTTATCCTGCCAACTTCCGCCAAGATTCAAAACTATACCAAAATAGTGATATCACACAACTCAAATTTCATGCAAGAACACCCTTTGTGTCAACCAACTAGCTTACATAATCCTTAATAGTACCTCATAATTAGACAAATCCTAAAAAATCCAATGATTGTTGTCCGTGATTTATCAAGCGTTATTTGATATTTCTCATACAAAACGAACTATCCAGATCTATCACATAAGCAGAAAGAAAGGAAAGACACGATGTGATTAGGTTGCACCTGATATAAACAAAAAGTACCAACATGTGATGAAGCCTTATTCACAACATGAGAACTCCAGCGTGACCCCGTGTGAAATACCTTAAATTCAGCGTCCGAAAATATTAATGTGCATTCAGTGTTGTTGTAATTTCATTCATGTACTGCACTGCAAAGAAATTAAAACAAACTAACCTACATGGCAATAGAAGAAAAGGAGCTCAAATCTGAGTCTCCTGGGTGACCAAAACATCCTAATGAAGGTACAAAAACCTCAACCCAGGCACTCACCAAGTTTTATCGCATCATTTCAAACGCGGCGTTGGCATACATCCGAACCGCCGAACCGCGAGTACGCGTATCCCCTGTACCGCGCACCTAAGCACTGAAGTTTAATAGACTTCCGGGGCATCAATGGAATACTATCATGGAAAGAGAAAGCGGACTAACCTCTACTTCTTCTAAATCGGCACCAAAAGGTGACTAATCACCACAATAGAACAACATTAAATCAACCAAAAACAAAGACCTAAAAAATGTTTGTGCCACTTAGGATCCTGAGAGCCTTTACACCCTAACATTTCAACCCATTAGCTAGGTTACATGTGTATTGACAATTGGAAATGGGTACTAGGCACCCTGGCAGAGTATATCATTGTAGATATGTCTCAATGTTTTGTGGATCTGCATCTCCCATTTCCATAACTCTCCTGTAATGTGGAGATGCACTAATATCATGGGCACATGTGTGACCCCATGCTGCCCATACAATGATGTGAGTATTTGTATGACCCTGTACATTCTGCATGAGCAGTTCAAGCCAACTGCATTAGTAGCTATGAGGTGTCAGTCCCATGTATTACTCCCATCTGGGTAGATTATCCTGTATATGTGAGGGTCACTCTCCTGATTTCACTGTGACTATATTAATCATGTAATGGTTATGGTATTGTCAATTTGTGGGGCTGCCATTACAGTTCCAACACAGAACTGGCCTTCATGGGACATGAGTATTGGCCTGATAGATGATTAGGCAAATATATGGGTGATCTGCTGACTGTTGGGTATGTGTAGGTATCCAAGCTTGGATACTGTAACATATCAAATGGATGAGGTCTGATAGCACAGATAATGCATTCCTAGGAGCTATACTTGTGGGGATGTGGCCTTCCAACCTATGGATTGGTACTGGAGGTGGTAAGTGCCCTGGAAGATCACTTATTTGTCAACATGGTGTGTACATGGCATGTAGGACAAAGTCCGAGCAAGTCTTATGCTGCATTGCTGACTGACATAATGTTGTCATGCATGGTTGGGGGGACATCTGATGGCCTGTGACTATTACAGCTTGCCTTGGCTATTAGGTAGTGGCAGATTAGGAGTGGTTTGGGTACTGCATAACACACAGCATGTTGCTGTGAAGGAACATTTGTATTCAGTCCCCTCAGGCTGCTTATGTGGTAGTGGGGTGTGAATTTGGTGTACTGGCAGTGGTGTCTGTCCATGTGTGACTAATGCATGCAAATATATACCCCTGAGATGTGTGTTATCTGGCCTCAGTGACAGGTTTTGCCATTTGTGGGATGGTGTGTGTGAGGCAGGGGTTGTCATAGTGCATAGTCCAATGCAGTGCATAGTACCTGCATTTGTGGTGTCATTGGAAGTGGTCCATGACGTGGTATGAGTGTTCCTGAGGTCCACTCAGTGGATGTGTTTGGATGTTTTACATGTGGTACATGAGCCTTTGTAGATACACTTAGCAGTATGCTGGGTAGTGATGTATGTGTTGTGTGTCACTTGCTCCAGGCTCTGTGATGGGGTCTGTCTACTCACATACCTATACCACAGATTCACATTGTACACATCAGATGTGAACTGTTTACATGTCTGACTAGTATAAGCTAAATCTAAGTTCTCCTCCATAGTGGCATCAGTATACTGAGTGGGCAGCCATGTAAAATGACAGGTAGGCGCTGTGTGGTCTGTGGGTAGAGTTCTCATCACTGTAATGGACATGTTACAGAGAACATGGACGTATCGGGTGTTGTGCCTGCAGAGGCCTGGTGTGTTGTGTCTAGTTAGCTGCACATCCAATGGGTAAAAGGGGTATTGAGGGGTAAGATGTGTGTTCAAGCATACTATTGCTTCCGCACCAGGGCATGCAATGCCAGCTAAAGGGCTTAGGTAGGGCTTACGTTGGCATCATGGGGATGAGTCCAGTGGTGCACTCCTACTTATTGATAGCTTTAGGTGTGAGGGTTGGCATGACATGATGTAGGTAATGTGTATTGGCAAATGCAATGTCCTAGCCATGACATGTATTTTGATAGATGTGCATATGTAGCTGTGTCAAAGGGAGGTAAATGTTCACCATTGTGCCCCCTATCTCTCTTTCTCCCTCCCTCTCTCTCTCATTGTGTGCATCAGCATCGTCTTGCAAAGGAGAAGAGACACAGGCGAGTGGGGAAGCAGAAGCCCAAGAAGCTGTCACCAGCAATACCAAGGGGCCCAGTGGGATGGAGGGTGAGGGGAGTGCCACGGGGGAGACTAGTTTGAAGACCTCATCCTCAGAATCCTCTTCCTGGAGGTGGCGGACCCATCTGGGACCACTCCAGCTCCATCTTTGTCTGCCACCCCTTTCCTACCGCTGCTCGCCATGTAGCTCCTCACTCAGTTGCCCGTAACCTCTCACCCAGGAGGGTGGGTGTCAGAGTCACCAGGTCCCCGTGTTTGTGCACGCTCCCAACACGTCCACCACAAGACAGCTCCAATACTCTGTCCACGTGGGGAAAAGGGGATTGGGTAGGGAACAGCTGGGAAGGAGACCTGTAGGACGCAAAAAGGTTAGAACACACAATGTCAAGATTATATCATACTAATCCTTACTAGGCTATGACTCTAAGCATTGTCATACAGGAAACATGAATAACATAAGCATGGACTTAAATAACAAGGTTTCAAAAATGTTTGAATACCTGTGAGGGAATCAAGAAAGATGAATACAACATTCTAATGAACAACTCAATGAAATGTTCCACATGAATTAGAAACATCAGAATTTTCTAGAATTACGCTTTCAAATTCAAGCATAGACTTTGGCATGAGGACAAGGAAATACTCTGAATGATTTCTATAACACCATATGAATTGTACCTGAGAGACTTGTCATGCACATACAATATAACATCTAGAATTTTAAAACACTTTAGGTTTCTTAAAATGCAGGAATATGAATTGCGCACATTACAGATTTCCACAAAGGTTTTTAACTGTCAGGAAATGATTGTACACAAGGAGTAACATGAATTAGACACGAGAAATGAATTGCGCGTCTTGCCGATTCAAAGACCACCAAGTAAATGCCATGAAGTGGTAGCGCACAATGAACTTAGTGATTTTAACACAAGAAATGAAGAGCGTGTTCTGCTGATTCGAATGTCACCACGGAAATGCCATGAAATGGTAACACACAATGAATATCATGAATTAAACACAAGAAATTATTTGCGCGTCTTGCTGATTAGAAGGCCACCATGTGAATGCCAAGAAATGGTATCGCACACCGAATATCATGAACTAAGCACAAGAAATGAATTGCGCGTCTTGCCGATTAGAAGGCCACCATATGAATGCCAAGAAATGGTAGCGCACACTGAATATCATGAACTAAGCACAAGAAATGAATCACGCGTCTTGCTGATTTGAAGGCCACCATGTGAATGCCAAGAAAGGGTAGCGTACACTGAATATCATTAATTTAGTACAAGAAATGAATTGCGAGTCTTGCCGATTCGAAGGCCACCATGTGAATGCCAAGAAAGGGTAGCGTACACTGAATATCATGAATTTAGTACAAGAAATGAATCGCACGTCTTGCCGATTCGAATACCACCATATGAATGGCAAGAAATGGTAGCATACAATGAATAATATGAATTAAGCACGAGAAATGAATCGTGCGTCTTACCGATTCGAATGCTACCTTGTAAATGCCATAAAATGGTAGCGCACAATGAATATCAAGATTTGTACTCGAGAAAAGAATTGCGCTTCTTGCCGATTCGAATGCCCGCATGTAAAATACCATTAAACATCAAGCGCACATTCACACGCACGACAGCAAAATAGTTTTATCATGCTAATTAGGCCCAAGAACTCGAAATCTATGGGGAGAACGGAATCGAGGGCCCAGCACGACCTCCGTCTTACCGCCCTGATCAAGAATCACCGAGCAAAGTGAAAGGGCGAGGTCTGGAAGATCAAAGCAGGCCTCCAGAACAGGAGCTCAGGAAGTTGCTGCTGCTTTGCACTGGGACCTCTGAATAGTGAGCACGTGGAGCTGGGCTGGCTCCCTTATATAGAGTCCTGACCCAGCCCTCAAACCACACCCAGGCATGCTGCATGGAAAGCTTCTAGAAGGCCCTGGAAAGGGACCACAACCTGACACATTCTGAAAGCCTGCAGCAGTACATTGCAAATGAACAGTACTTATATGCACCTTGAACATAAGTCTTCAGGATCAAACTCTGCAATGCAAAAGGTTAAACAACAGCATATCAGCACAATGCATGAATTACGTTATCTTGAGAGTGCTGGGTTTTTGCATTCTAGTCGCCCGTAGAGCGCGCACTGCCCTGATGTTGACAGTGGGTATCTCTTTTGCCACAGGCACCTCAGCCCCTACCCCTGCCCCAGTCAGCACTTCTGCCCTCAGTGAGGAGGCTATTGACCACCTGAGGTCCATCACTGTGGGTCATCATGAATGCCATCCAGGGACTGGCAGCTCAGCTCCACCAATCTCCGAGGTGCCTGCCTGCCCCCTTGATGTCTCTGCCCTGTGGTGGTCATTTTGCAGTCAGGTGTCAAGTTGGGGCACAGTTAGGTGCCATATTTGCCTTCGCCACTTAAGACTATGGACTGGCCAATGGCATTCTATTTGAATATAGCTTTTTTAATCTTTTAAAATTTTAATACATCTGGCCCAACCTGCTGTTGGTATCGATGGTAACATACTTGCCCTGCCTTTCTTTCTACATGGCTGTTTAGTGTGTGTGGACTTTGGTTTGTGTGTGTGAGATGTGTGTGTGTGTTGGCTGTGCTACCTGTTGTGACTGGGCTGCATGTGTGTGTGTGGCCCTGCCATTGGTCCCGCTGTCATTGCTGTATTTTGTCTGTAGTATATGTTTGTGTTTGGTACATGCATGTTTGTAGCCAAATGGGGTATTGTTTGTGTTGGCATGTGTGATTGTGGTCTTGTGTACCCTTGTGTGGTTGTTGTATGTGCGCCCATGTGTGTGGTGTTGGCTATGTCCTATGCGTAGTGTGTGGTGTGTGTGTGGTGTGTCAGATGGTTCATTGTATGGCAGTGTGATACTGTTGATTGGTGTTGTGGTGTTGTAAAGTGTTGTTGTATGTCTGAGTTGTCATGTGGAGGTGTGCAATGAAAGTGCTTGAGAAGCATTTGTGTACTTGCGTTTGTGATGTTGCTGTGTGAGTCAGTGGTGTTGTGTATTATTGTGTAAGACAATGGCGGTGCGGTGTGTGCGGGAGTTGGTTGTGTATGGCACGAGTGTATTGGCCATGGTATGTTTAGTTTGGGTGTGTGTGTGTGTAGTATGTGTGTGCCTGTGAATGAAGGTCTGTGTGTGTGTTCATATGGGTGTGTTATTACATGTATGTCTGTCTGTTGCAAGCCATCCCCGATGTGTGTTTTGTGTGCGTGTGTATTAATGCCTTTCCCTCCAGTGTGTGCTAGGTGTGTGTACTTACGGTTGTTGTCTTTATTGTCATGACTGGTTCCGTAGTTATTGTGCGAGGACTTCGATTTCAGGCCGCACGGTGGCTCCAGACTGGCATGTTTTACTGAAGGCAAGTGTTTTCTTTTATAGAGTTGGTTTCCACCAAGTAGGTTTCCACCAGGGTTTTAGTGGTGGTGCGATCGCCACAGAGAGGCTGATGGTGTGCATCCTTGTAATGTATCCGGCGGAAACATACTCCCCGCCGGTCTGAAGGTGCCTACCGCCGTCCGCAACGGCCTGACTGCACTGGTGGTACTGGCAGTAGTTTGGCTGTGTTCTGTTAGGAACACCGCCATGGGGATAATTTGGTGGTTTTCACCGCCGGACTGACGGCGGTACGACCGCCGCCTCCAACATGGCAGTCCTGAGACAACCAAACTCGAAATGAGGGCCTAAGTCTGAAAATAGAATCTTCACCAAGGCCTCCTGTGCAGCGCATCCGATGAGGACTCCAGGGAGGTCGCCTTCAATTCTGACTTGGTCTCGGATGAACATTTCCGACATGATGAAGAGACTTGGGGGAAGATTTATAGGCCCCTAGCACCACCTTGCACCACATTAATGTCATTTATTTTGAGGTTCATGTGGCCCAACGAGGCAAAACTCCCTGTGCCATATTTACAAAGTGGTGCAATGCATGCATTGTGCCTGTCTGTTACCCTTTGTGCTACATTATGCCTGCACCAGGCATAATGTCTGCAAAGGGAAGCGTTCCCGTGTTAGGGCAGCTGAAATAATTGTGCCAGAAAAGCTATGAGATTTCCTTGTACCATTTTTTGCAGCACTCTTAACGCCTGTTCAAAAGCAGGCATTAAAATGGGGCTTCCATTCTATAGAATGGGCCCTTATGTACTCTGCAGGAGTAGCGCTGATATTTTGG
Source organism: Pleurodeles waltl (assembly GCF_031143425.1). Taxonomy (NCBI): domain Eukaryota; kingdom Metazoa; phylum Chordata; class Amphibia; order Caudata; family Salamandridae; genus Pleurodeles; species Pleurodeles waltl. Next base: position 1,061,862,902 of record NC_090437.1, on the reverse strand, counting down.
AGCTAAACCTGCAGAGAACATCAATAGCGTCATAAAAAGTGACACTATTGTCCCCTAGGCCATGCCATGGTGCGCCGTATTTTAAATACGGTGCACACATGGTGGTGGAAGGGGGGTGCTAAGGGGTGCAGGGAAAGTGGCACTTCACTTGGTGCTGTGTCACTTTCCATAAATCTGGCCCTAAGTCCGAGCGAAGGATTCCTCACTGAGGCATCCTGCAACGCGGATCCAACAAGGGCTCCAGGGAGGTCGGCTTCCTCTGTGATTTCGTCCTGGTGGGAAAAAGACTGCGAAAAAAACTAAGGGGTAGATTTAAGAGGCCCTAGCACCTCCTTTGCCATATTAGCGTCACTGTTTTTTTTTTTACACTAATGTGGCACCACAAGGCCAAAATCTCAGCAACATATTTACAAAGTTACGCAATGCATGCATTGCTCCACTTAGTAACCCCTTGAGCCACATTATACCTGCGTCTGGCATAATGTATGCAAGGGGGGGTGCTCCCCCACTAGGGGGGGCCAGAAACACATGCTCCGAGCAGGCGTTAAAAGGGGGCATGCCATTGATTTCAATTTGCCGCTATATGTACTGCTCGGAGTTAGACCAACATTTGGGTGCTAACCCTGAACAGTACATCAATATCATCAGAAATTCTGATGTTATTGCCCCCTAACCTGTACCATGGTGCACCATATTTTAAATACAGCGCACACATGGTGGCGGTAGGTGGGTGCAAGAGAAGTGGTGCTACATGTAATGTAGTGTTTCTTTTCTTAAATGAGGGCCTAAGTCTGAAGGTAAACTTTTGACCGAGGCTTTACGCTTGCTGTAGCTGAACAGGGCTCCATCGGCGTCAGCCTTAAAGTTTGACTTAGTCCCGGTCGATGTGCGACTAGATTGCCTAAGTGGCGCTATTTGTTTCTATGCGGTAAAAGAACAGTTATTCTTTAAAAAATCCTATCTCCGGTTCCCCTTATCCGATTTTATTAGTTCTTGTGTCAAATTAAAGATAAAAATATTTTCTATGTTTCTAAATTGGTTTTGGATTTTTAAACTGTGTATTGTGTTTTATTTTATTACTGTTTTGTGATTTCTGAATGCTTTACACACTTTGGAGGTAATTATGAACATGGCGGTAAACACCGCAGTGTTCATGCTGGCAACCTTTCCATAGACCACCAGCCCCCCTGAGACCTTACCGGCCGCATAAAGAACATTCTGCTGGGCCGGTGGGCAGAAACACTCATTCTGCCTGTCGGCCCAGCAGAATGCAGGGGCGGGACATTGCCGACCACTCCACATTTAAGGGCAGTGACCTGCGTGACTGGGCACTGTACGGGGGCCCCGGAGCACCCCTTCTGTCAGCCTCTTGCTTGCGGGGGAACCCGCCAGGGAAAGGCTGGGGGAATCAGGGTACATTATTCGGAAGCCAGCGCTGCTTGCAGCGCTGCCCTTTCGGATAATGTAATCTGCCATCGTTAGGCTGCCTGTCGGCGGTAGCCTGGCGGTGGCGGAGGACCGCCACAGGCGGGGCTCCCTGTGTTGATAATATGGTGGTCTTTTCCGCCATCACCGGCATTGCGGTCTGAACTGCCAAGTTCATAATGAGGGCCTTTGGGGGTCATTATGAACCTCAGTGGTTCAGACCGCCATGCCGGCGGCGGGGGCGAAGACCGCCACCTGCATGGCGGTCTGAACCACCATATTATGGACACAGTGAGGGCCATCTATGGCGGCCCTTCTCCACCACCAAGCTGCCACAGACAGACAGCCTGACGGTGGACGGAATTATTTTCTGACAGGGCAGCGCTGCAAGCAGTGCTGCCCCTCAGATAATGATCCCTTTTGCCACCAGCCTTTCCCTGGCGGGTTCCCCCACCAGGAAAAGGCTGGCGGAAGCGGTGCTCCGGGGCCCCCGTACAATGCCCCATCATGCAGGTCACTGCCCGATTTACGGACACTGATCTGCGTGATGGGTGCTGCTGAACCCGCCACACACCAACATTAGCAGCGGCTCCATTTGGAGGCGCTGTCAATGATACAGCACTTTTCCCCTGGCCCAGTAGGGAAAACATTATACGGCCGGCAGGGGGGTAGTCGTGCTGGCAGTCATCTATTGACCGCCAGCACGGATCTCATGGTTTTAACCGCCAAGATCGTAATGAGGGCATTTGTCTCCTTTAAGCCTAACTGCTTATTTCCAAGCTACCAAGGGTTGATCTGTGATTATTTTATTGGGACCTGACTGGAACTAGTGGGTTAATGGCCTATTGCTAAGCATAGGTACTTACCTGCCCTTACCAACATTCCACTTTCCAACAAACATAGTATGATAAAGTGGCACAGCAATGCTGCATTCATGATGTATTGTGAAATGGAATTGATTGTTCCTGAATTCAACCTGTGAGAGCTCCCCCTGTGCATTTTTGTTTATGTTGTTCTGGCCTTGTGTGCAGGTGTGTGATGTTATTTTTGCAGATCAAACAGGGAGTGTAATGTGTGTTTGCTCGTTGTTGTGTTTTTGTAGTATTGTGCAGCTTCTCTTTCATTTCCTACTCTTTCTGGAAAATATACAACCTGCTTTTCACTGTAGATATTTTAAGGTGGCATTTTACATTCTTTGTCAGTGATCTCTCATACTTGTATTGAACGTATGTTCTAGTTTTTGGTAGTGGTAATTATCATATGAAGCAACTATCATATGCCATAAATTTGGAACACATACATGTGATATATATCGCATGCGGGTTTTAAATCGTGATGATAGGGGTCAGTTTAACTCATGAGCTCTTTACCCTAGCATGCTGTATAGCCTTTATGCCTAACTCCTAATCGGGGTCAGAATTTTATGAGGCCAAATAATGAAATCGTATAAAGAATTGACACCTCCTCAGTGCATTCAGATACAAGAAGCATGCTAGCAGACGTTTTTCAGGCTATAAGGGGTAGTGAAGAAGAACTGTTATAAAGATATGAAAATGGGACACACGACCATGGCTCCTCTAAAATGATCTCTGTATCAGCCAATGAAAGGGGAGCATTAGAAATAGAAACTAACAGGGCTTTTGAGGTGCAGTCCTAATTGCATCAGTTCCCAACATTTGTCCATCTTCCGTCATCTCAGCTTCAAACAGAGGAGCATATTTATAATTCTTGGTGCAAAACTGCACTAACACAGTTTTGCAACAAAAAGTTTAGCACCGGCTTGTGGCATTCCTGAGCACCAGCCAGGCACCATATATATATGGAATGGTGCAAGCCGGTGCAAAGGGTGGGCTAGCGTAGAAAAGATGATGTTAGCTGGGTGGGGCTGGCAGTATTGGGGAGGGGGTATTGCACCAAAAAGGACATTAGGCTGGTAGAGTAAAAAAAAAGATGACCCTAACCAGCCTTGTGTCATTTTCTGATGCAAAACTATCCATACCACATGACTCCTGTCTTAGAAAGGACAGGAGTCATGCCCACCAACCCAATGGCCAGCACAGGGGACCAGTGTCCCCTGAGCATGGCCATTGTATCCTGTACCATGCAGGGGGCCCCACATTGGGCCCCCAATGGCACTTTAATAAAAACAAATACTTACCTATATTAACCCTAGTTACCTGGAATGGGGTCCCCCATCCTCCGGTGTCCTTTTGGTGTGGATCAGCATCTTCATGGGGCTAGAGGAGGACACCTGTGGAACCATTCAATGGTGTTTAATCATGGAAATGGGTTCACAGGTCCCTTAACAGCTGGTCTGACCCTGGCGTTAAATAATTGTGCAAAGCCAGCTTTGAACAATTATTTAGCCCCCTAGTCCCACCTGTGCATCATTTTAGCAGGGGGTGATAAATATGGGGCTAGGGGGTTAGCACCACTTTTTTTATGGGAACGCCTACCTTGCATCTCATTGATGCAAGGTAGTTTCATGCATCTACAAAATTGTGCAAACTCCAATATTTTGATGTTAGAAGTATCTAACATCAAACTACAAATATGAGTCAGTATTGTGCCAAGTTTGCAGTAAAAGATTATGCGAATTTGGTGCAAATGGGGTATAAATATGCCACAGAGTCTATTGCAAGGTGAGACAATGGGTAATTCCACAGGAGGTCCTTTTGTTTATCTGTGATTTTTAGGGCTAGAGGAGAGGCAAACTGTGTGAATGTTCCTCCTTCATGTAGATGTACTTTGAATGCACTTTGAATATTACCCTACACCTGTGCATGGAAAGGCTGTTTGGAACTTGATGTCAACTTTGCACATAACACTCAAGGCTAATCCTTTGGAGTGTGAGGCATTTGTGGTCATATGGGAATGGGTCTATAATGTGTGCCGCTTATCATGCCTGGTAGATTTATCTTGCCCCATGCTGTAAATGTATAAAAACTAGCATTGTAGGTGCTCTGTGATCCCTCATTCATGCCATAATAGTCCTCGCCCCTTAATTTATACCTCTGTAAAAAAAATTGTTGTCCAGAGATTTTCAATTTTGATTAGTGTTTTTGTATCATTAGAGAAGTAATTTAGCTTGGGTAGACATTGCTAATCAGGACCGATTTTTTTCAGGATGACAATTTTAAAAATGGCGGATGAGCTGAAGTGATGATTTAATATTTCAGGAACCATGAGACCCATACACTTCACTGTGGTGTCAAACATAGGTTTTGGGGGTCAAGTAGTCTTATAGAGACAGAAAATAACTCCTCAGAACAACTCGTCCACGAGTTTTAAAAATTGTGGCTCCATAAAGATGTGTTTTAGCCATCATACAGGCAATTTATTTTAATATTCTTTTAGTGTCAGGTTTTCATTGATTCAAATTCGAAAACATGACTGAGGCAGGTGGTAGCAGAAGCTTTTTACCTCCTGACAGTGTTGTTAACTACAAAATATGAGGACTCCTTCAACAAAGAAAATTATGGCATATGCCAAACAATTCTGAAAGAAAAGCTAACATCAACTGCTGCTGGACAGAAGAGAGTTTGAGATGCTGCAGAAAAACAGCAAGACGAAGTTCACAAAAGATTGAAACTGATGGGTGAAGATGATCCAATATGTTATCATTGTAACAACAAATGCTAGAAGTCATATACAATTGAAAAAAAGCGCCCCAAAAATTGTCAAACAATAGCAGAAGCCAGTGAATCACAAAAATGTGAGTCTACTGAGAAAGCGACGACAACCAAACCCAATGTCCATCCACTTAAAAGATCGATGGCTACCCCTCGTCCCCCTCCAAAAACTGACCAGACAGCAGAGGATCTTCAATGTGTTATCTGTGGTTTAGCTAGAACAAAGGACAAAGGGATTGATGAAAAACAAAGTACAGAGTATGTGGGTCTCAAAGGGCAAAAATGATGTATCTGCAGCTAGTGTCTTCCATGATCAAGTTTTCAGCTGAGTAGCTGATGTAGACAGCTAAATGAATGTATTTACAGTGGATTTGTATGCCCACCTGAAATGCATGGACACATACCTTCAAAAATATGAATGTGCAATGAGCTCCCAGTACCAACACAACCGCCAGTTTCAGTTAAGTTTGCACTCTGAAAAAGCAAATGCAGTTTTAAAGACACTCTTGAGTGCCGGCTACAGGTTCACATTCAGAAAGAACAGAGAAATAATAGTCAACACTGAAGAAAGTGTACTGATCCATAATATTGAAATTAGATCTTTCTGGTGAAAATGTACAATGGCAGAATTTGTTTTTGTAAGTCTAACAAAAAGAATGTGCCACTTAAGGTGTTCCCAGCTCATTTGACTCCTGACATTTTTGCTGCAAAAATAAGACCACAGGATTCAATAAAATCAGCAGGAATCATTTTAAGAAATGTCCTGAAAGAGTTAGATTTTGGACTTAATGACAAAATTTGAGCTTTGCAAATCATGGGAGTCAACAAGAATGCCGGATGTTTGTCTTAACGTTTTTCGCATCATTGTGAAATACCAGCAAAACTGTTACAAACCAATGTTCTTGAGTTTGGAACAGAAGCCAACAACATTGATGATGGCTGTAAAGACACTTATGGTGTTCTCAGCTAGTTTGACTCCTGACATTTTTGCTGCAAAAATAAAACCACAGGATTCAATAAAATCAGTAGGAACCATTTTAAGAAATGTCCTGAAAGATTTAGATTTTGGACTTAATGACAGAATTTGAGCTTTGCAAATCATGGGAGTCAACAAGAATGCCGGATGTTGTCTCAACATTTTTCACATCATTGTGAAATACCAGGAAAACTGTTATTAACCAAAGTTCTTGAGTTTGGAACAGAAGCCAACAACATTGATGATGGTTGTGAAGACATAAGCGAAGAAATAGAAGACAATTCCATGAATCGGCAAGCTTATGCTATGCAATTGTACTGTCTTTTCCAAATCATGTTTTATGAATTGCATCACAGCAAAAAAAAACTCTGCTACACCTCATGATGCCAATGCAAGCTATGACAAGTGCAAAAGTAGTGAGCTAATCACTTCAATGAATAGGATTGGTGTATCAACAAGTTATAATGACACAGTATGGAGGAGGAACTTGTTAGCAGCTCATGCACTAAAATCCCGTTAATCAGAGAGCACACCACTTCCAAGTCACGTTACCAGGAAAGGATTTACAATTGCTACTCTTGATACTTTTGATTTTAAAAACATATATTTTTTTGTCTGAAACATGCAGCACACATGATACTGCCATGGTGTCAGTCAGTCAAATAACTTTATTCGGCAATTGCCATAAAAGTACAAACCAAGACACATTTCCCAATCTATAAATAGTAAAATAAAACTTTAAAACCATTACTGGAAGCACCAGATGAACATCCAATCTGAAACCCCTTGACATACATAGATAAATATACTAGACATGATTAAAAATCACAAAGTCAGAAAAGTACAAATGTTAGCGTTAAAAAGATATACTATACGTACATAAAATATTTAAAAAGGAGTAGGCCTTTTCCTAATACGTAAAGAAGCTGTGACAAAGTCTAATACATGGTGACAAATTTGGATATTAGGCAATCTCTGAAGGTATAGCAGGGCTTCCTTATAATGAATAGGTCTAAAAAGACGTAACGTGTGTAAAATAAAGGCCCCTCTAGGTGCAGCATATAAAGGGCAAAAAAGAAAAAAATGCAAAGTGCTCTGGGTTGATTTGGAGTCACAGGGACAAAGCGGTAAATCCTTTTTCCAGAAACATGGTTCAGGGAAAGCTACCTTAAAATGAATTAGATTAAGTCTAAAAAGTGTTAAAAAGGAAATTATTTTAAAACTTGAAAACCAAGACAAATAGGGTTCAAGGCATGGAACAGTCACAATCCGAGAATAAGAATCAAAAGATTTCAATTTCAGGGAACTATAAAATCTCAGCTCTGATATGTGCTTGGAATAAGTAGACTTCAAAACAGACCTAGAGTTTGTGGTTAATAGATGGGGATCATCAAACATATATCTAAGCCCTAGGTTCTCAAAGGAGTTTTGCAGAAACATAAGCCAGGGAATCCTATTTGAGTATTCCAATTGAAGACAATCAGTGATACAGTCTTGGACCAAACTTGCCATAGGGTTTGACCAACATTTGATCCACAGCAGTAGGGGAGCCATAAAGACCCTGTCCTCCAAAAAGCACTGACCCAGTTCTTCATGGCAGATTATGTTTGCGGTGCATTTTGGAACCAACAATAATCTGCGCAGGAATTTATTTTCTACACTCTGAAGAGACGGTATTTTATTATAGCCCCAGACGCCTGCCCCATAAAGGACTGATGCAGTGCATTTGGAATTATAAAGAGTTTTCAACTGAGCAGGGGGTCTGTGACCTAGTTTATTTGAAAAGCGAAAAATTGCTTCATTGTTCCTTATCAACTGTTGGAGCTTAAAATTAATGTGTGTCTTCCAGGACAAAGAAGAACTCATGTACATGCCTAGATAACAAAATTCTTTGACCTTATTAAGAGTGTGCCCTCCCATAGAAAATAGTTTAGACTTTGTATTGCGTGGGCCACAAGTCATAACAAAAGTCTTTGGGTAATTTACTTTCAGATCCAGATTCAGCATAAAATCGTAAAATACATCCAGTAGTCCCTGTAAACCGTTTGCAGTACGGGCAATTAAAACTGCATCGTCAGCGTATAATAAAACTGGAAGGTATCTCTGACCCATCTTCGGTATGTCCTTTGCATGTTTTAAAAGTGAATCATAGAGCCCATTTATATAAATCAGAAAGAGAAAAGGGGCTAAGATACATCCCTGCCTTACGCCCCTAGTTGACGGGATGGGGGAGGTTCTCTGCCCATGTGAGCCGACCTGAACAGAAATTGTTAGGTCTGTGTGTAGGCGTTTAATAAGCTCCAATAGAGGCGGATCACAGCCTAAGGCTTCCAAAATTTGCCATAACTTTGACCTATTAACCATATCAAAGGCACTGGTTAGATCAATGAAAGCCATGTGAATAGACTCTTTTTTGACTGTCACATATTTGCTGAGTATCAGCTGCAAGTTTAAAACTTGCTCAACTGTGCCTACACCAGGTCTAAAACCAAATTGAATAGGGGATAAAATCTGGGCCTCGGACACCCAGTCTTCTAACCGGGACAAGATCACACTACCTAAAATCTTTGCCGTCGAATCAATAAGAGAGATTGGTCTGTAACAGGAAGGATCTTGTCTATTACCTTTTTTAAAGATAGGAACAATAATGGCCGATTTCCATGAAAGGGGCACGTTACTGTTTACCACACTATTCAAAACATTTGTAGCTAGCGGACCCCAAAGATCAATTTCTGATTTAAAAAGATCAGCGGGAACCCCATCGGGGCCGGGAGCTTTTCCCTGCCTTGATCTATTAATAGCATTTTTGACCTCGTGGAGGTCAAAAATAATGTTTGGGGCCTTAGTTTTGGAATCTAAATTGAAAAGTGCAGAAGGATTTACATGCGAATTCTCATAGGTTCCTGAACAGAAGACTTTCCTAAAATGAGTTAACCAGACATCCTCAGTCATAAGACAGTCATCGGCCAAAGAGTGGTGACCAGAAAAGTATGAGTGATTAATCACTTTCCAAAATTTAGAAGTGTCCTTCTGCTCAGATGCAGCCAAAAGATCGCCCCAGGCCCTGGACCTAATTTCTGATTTCCGTTTGTCAATGGCAGCCTTATAATCAACTCTGGCTATTTTAACTAATTGACGGGAGAGAGGAACTGCTTTAAGTGCATCTTTGAGTTTTTTGTGGGCAGATGAACACGCGGAGTCGAACCATCTGTGGGCCGCCGGCCCCTTCGCAGGCCTGTCCACCGCCAAGGCGCGTGAAATGTCAGTGCTTAAAAATTCAAATTCACGCACTATGCGGTCAGAATCTAACTGCTGGGAGAGACACGTCTGAATCGAGTCCGACCTACTTCTTACAATTTCCTGGTTAAAAAGTTTTGGATCTATTTTGTCCCATTTTAAACGTATGCCACAGTTTGGATTATAAACAGTAGCAGCGCTCAAGCTTTTATTATTGGGTGCCTGAATAATTTTTAGGTCCAATATAATACTAAGGGGGTTATGATCACTCGCACAGTGGGGCGTAATCTTGAATTCTTGAATTACGTAAAAATCAGAGGAGCTGATAAGTATGAAATCGATAATACTCCCCCTCAAATTCCCTGTAAAGGTTGGTATATTGCAGGCGTCAGGGGCCAATTTCTCGGTAACATGGACCAAGTCAAATTTACAAGTAAAAAGGTTTAAGGTATCTCCTTCAGATGTATGGTTAAAATGAAATACTGACTCTCTGCCCTCAGCAGGAAAGGCACACAGGTCCATGTGTTCTTTGCTGCACAGAGGAGTGTTGAAATCGCCCACCCATATAATAATTAGGTCACTATTCTGCAAAGCATGTGAAGAATCTATAAAATCCGTTACCTCTTCCAAATGACCCATAAGGAGGCCCCGAGGGATATTGTTATAAAAGTTTAAAATAAGGATATCCTTTTGGCCACAAATAGAGACTAGGACAACCATAAAATAAAGGGAAGACCAGATTAAAGACACTTTTAAAAGCGGGAGATGTACGGAAACGAGAACTAAGAGGCCGCCACTAGCTCTCCCCATCTGGGAGGTTAATGCCGGCTGACACAAAGAGGTGAAACCGTTCAGGAGGAACGTATCTTTGGACCAGGTCTCCTGTAGACAGATTATATCGTAGGAGGAAATGAAGCTCTTCCAGTCCGAATTGTCAGATTTAGATCGCAGCCCTGCTATGTTCCAGCTAAGCAGAGTTAATGGTCTAGACACAGGACATGACATTAGAACTTTAGTATTTATAGGAGCTTTCAGGTCCAAATCAGGCTTTCCTGTGTCCCAGATACATTCAGCGTGGACATTCCCAGCCTTTGGTCTCTCCTTTTTAGAAGAACAGGGGTGGGTCACCGATAGTCAATCGTTCACGTCAAGGTGACTGAGAGTCGAGAACCGGTTGCTAGAGGGTACATTTACCTGTAAATGAAGCCTTTCAAAATCTGGTCTGCGAATACTAGAATTAGTGACAATGCGGTTTGGTAGGAGCACAGGGTCGTAAAAATGATACAGGGGATGTATTTGAATCCTTTTAGTTGACATTTTACAGTAGTCCAAATTGGTCAAAAAATTGTCTACTGAACGAGGATTAGCAAAATTTAAAACAACATAGTCTCCCTCCTCCAATACTTTGGAGTGTCCTACCCTCCTCACTCTTCGGGCCATGAGAATCTTATCATTGTGGAAACAATTGGATTTGAAATTGAAGTTCAAGCAGTGACCAGCTTTTCTAATTAGGGAGTGGGTATCTTCTTGTTTGGAGCACTCCAGAGGAGGAACATTTGAGAGAACCAGAACGTACGGGTTGCAGGCAGGTGGTAAATGTAAAAAGTCTGCATGGTTAGTAAGTTTAGTAGGATCTTTGTCATGCGTTCTAGAGGAATAAACTTCCCTTATCGGCCCTGATGCAGGGTTGTCAGCGAAAGGTCCTTGACCAGAGACGGTTCGTGGATCAGGCAAAAAATTACTTACTCCTTGGGGTACCAAAGTAGGGGGAGGAGTAGACTGATGTGCTGGTTCGGGGCTATGAAGTATTCCCGTGCATAAAGGACCTGGTTTTAAAAAACTAGATAAAAACCTGGTCACATCGTTACAAAAGCAATCGAGCTTCCTAGCGATCAAGGTGGAAATTTTTGCCTCAAGAGTTGCGCAAAAGGATTTGAGTGTCAAGTCAATAAAACTAGAAAGATCTTCAGGAGCATCCTTACTCGGAGGGCATTCGGGGAAGGAGACCAGGGGGATTGGGGGTTGGTCACTATGGGCCAGGGAGGTAGGTAGATTCTTATTGGAGCCCAGGGCCTTTTTTGTATTTTTGAGCTTTTTCCCGGATCTCCTCTTCTTCAAAGGGGGAGAATCGGCCTGAGAGCAAGAGCTTTCAGGAGGAGGAATAGCTAAAAGGAGAGAAGAATTAATTTGGTCGGTAGTGGGGAGTATATCGGCGCCCCACTGGCTGGGATTCAGAGGCGAGATCAGTGATGAAGGACCAGTCCTTGGAAAAGTGGAAATATGGATGGTAGGTTCCAAGGGGGGGTGTTGAACAGTACTTTGGACAGCCCCAATCCTTTCTTCTACATGTTCAAGTTCGGATTCAATGGCCCCCATCACAGAAGATAAATAACTAGTAATGGAGGACTGAAGGGAGCTGGACCCGGCTTCCCCCTTCTGAACATTAGACTTTCTTTTCCCCATATTTGGTAACAAACTCACACAGTATCTGAAACAGCACCCCGATGGAGATTCCACAGGCAGAAGAAGTAGACGTTAGGGGGGGGCCCAGCCCGGCCTCTTCCGGTTGATGACGGGCGAAGGACGGGCCCGCCCTTGGCCCGGGCTTCGCCCGGGCGCCGCCCGCGCGCGTCCCGCACAGCGGGAGCGCGGCAGAAATATAAAGGGCTCCTGCCCCTCCTCCGCTCACGGCGCTTCCCGCGACGGCAGGAGCGCGATTTCAAAGTTAAAGGGCTCCTGCCCCTCCTTCACTCACAGCGCTTCCCGCGACGGCGGGAGCGCGGCAGAAATATAAAGGGCTCCTGCCCCTCCTCCGCTCACGGCGCTTCCCGCGACGGCGGGAGCGCGATTTCAAAGTTAAAGGGCTCCTGCCCCTCCTTCACTCACAGCGCTTCCCGTGACGGCGGGAGCGCGGCAGAAATATAAAGGGCTCCTGCCCCTCCTCCGCTCACGGCGCTTCCCGCGACGGCGGGAGCGCGATTTCAAAGTTAAAGGGCTCCTGCCCCTCCTTCACTCACAGCGCTTCCCCTACTGCCATGGTGGTTTTTCAAGACTGTACCAATGAAGTAGCTGCTGGAAAACAAGCTCTGTCAGCTGTAGGCATAAAGAGACGAAGCTGCAAATTTATAACCCAATTGCCTTGCCAACATGTGCAAAATCACTACTAGTCATCCACCCATCCCAGTCTACCAAAACATTTTGAAGTGGCTGAGGACATGAATCTATCAGATGCTGTGGGCCATTTCTTCTATGGGCTGGAATTTATGTTCGGTTCTCCCAGAATACCGTCCCAATGAAGAAGATTGGGATTTTTCCAGTAATACACTCTCCAGCCACATACTTCACAACAGAATACACAGCTCTAAGGGCCAGATGTAGCAAAGGATTTGCTCCTCGCAAACGGCGAAAATCGCCGCTTGCGAGGCGCAAATGCCTCTTTGCCATGCAGAAATGACCGACTCGCAATATGCATTTCAGAATCGCAAATAGGAAGGGGTGTTCCCTTCCTATTTGCGATTCTGAGTGGTATGCAATACCATTTGCGACCGCCTACGCGGTCGCAAATGGTGTCGCAGTTACCATCCACTTCAAGTGGATGGTAACCCAGTCGCAAATTGGAAGGGGTCCCCATGGGACCCCTTCCACTTTGTGAATGGACCCAAAACAATTTTTTCAGGGTAGGTAGTGGTCCAAGAGACCACTACCTGCCCTGAAAAAAAACCGAAACTAAAGGTTTCGTTTTTTTTTTTAAGTGCAGCTCGTTTACCTTTAAGGAAAACGGGCTACACTTAAAAAAAAAAAACTGCTTTATTGAAAGCAGTCACGAACATGGAGGTCTGCTGACGACAGCAGGCCTCCATGTTTGCGAGAGCCTATACTCGCTATGGGGCCGCAATTTGCGACCCACCTCATGAATATTGATGAGGTGGGTCATTGCGACCCCATAGCGAGTCGCAGTCGGTGTCTGAGACACCGTACTGCATACCAATTTACGAGTTGCAAATTGCGAGTCGCATGGACTCGCACTTTGCAACTCGCAAATTTTTTATTTGCTACATCTGGCCCTAAGTTTCCAAAATGGGCATGCTCAGCTTGAAGACCAGCCTATCCTGCCAATGTTCTGCAATAAAGGTGTTTTCTGTATTGTAGTTGACATTTTTATGAGCAATCCAGTAAAATATGATGATCTTTATCCAATGATGGGCATTTTCCACAACACAAAAGTTGTGTTGCAGTGTGCAGGAAGTTATCTCAGTGGATATGGCATAGACATTGCACTTATTGGGACTGGAATCCTTAGAAGCAAAACTGTACAGCCAGTATTGAGCTTTACTCAGAGTGTTTGGTCATTACAAGGTATGCTCATCATATCTGAGGCTATAGAAACATTGCCGTTGAATGCTTTCTAGAACAAGAGTGACAAATTAGGTTTTGCACATCTTATCTTAAAAGTGAACAAGGAACAAGGTGCATTTCATTCAAAAGACGTATTGCAAAGTCAGACAATGTTCAATACACTCAGTTCAAAATCAGAGAACCTTTAAAGTTTGTGGAGTTTGTCAAAGAATGTGAAGAAAAATCAGAACTTTTCAAGTACTGGGGAAATATTTTACACATGATAGCTCTAGTGAAAATTTGGTATATGCTGATCGGGAAGGTGGGTGATTAAGAGCTGCACATGAAGGCTGTGGAATCATTGATTACTGTGTTTCATGAATTCGATTGCATAAACTACCTCAGATATGGGTCCTGGTATTTGGAAAGAGTGAAGAAACCAGGGGTGGGAAAACCATACCTCTAAAGAAAAGTCATCCAAAGACATTGTGTGAGGAAAGACAGAGAGAGAAGGTTCAATGCTGTGGCTTCAGATATGAAACTGGAACAGACGATCCAGAGATCACATTAAAGCTCCAAGGGCATTGTTGGTCAGACATGTAAATTCGAATATGTTGCTCAATGGAAGCTACTTTATCATGAAGTCCTTTCTATTTGCAATGTTTTCAGAGAGAGGACAAATTCAAAATTAATGGGGTATTGTGAAACTGTTCCTCACCACAAACTTGTAGGAAAGAGAGTGGAACATTTCAATAAACATGTTGACAGCTTTCTTCATTTCATGGAACAGCAAGGAAACTCTTTTGAAATGACTGACCCTATGTGACTACACAACTTCGTGACCAAACAATATGTGAATAGCAATAGAAAGAGATGTCTATTAGATGTCCAGGAACATGGATCAAAACTATACGTAGAACTGAAGCAGGAGCGATTTGTATTGAAAGAGAAAAAGCTGTTAGACATAATCAATAAAGCTAAACTTGCACGCTTTAATTGCCATAGTAATAGTTTTGTCCAACGAGCCACTACAAAATAGGTTACAAAAAAACAACTTTCGCAAGCACATAGAGAGATGGATGTAGCAAAAAAGGGGTGAATTCAGCAAACACATTCTGTTGCATGATCCTCTTCCAACAAACACATTATTTCATAGAGATGCTGTAACCTGCATCAAGTGAAGCACAAACTTGTACAAGAGCTTGAAATATACTTTCACCCGAAGAATTTCAATTTGAAAAGATGTCCTCATTGAAAACTGCTGTTGTTGTGGACTATATGTCACAATTGCAAATGGTCAAGATTTAATCCATGCAAAACTTCGGAGAGGTCATTCAGACTGTTTTACTGGTATCAAAGTCAGTGTGCACCCTGCAAGAACTGCAGATTATCTTTGACAGTTTTCTTGAACTATCTGTCAAAGAATGTGAAAGAATCAGACGAATGTCTACAGGAGGAAGAATTTACCTTGCCTGCATCAAACATTTAACACCTATACCTGTGCAAATTGAAGGAAGATGACCTTTGTGTTGTGCCACATGTTGAGTAGGCTGTTCAAAATAGTTCCAATTGAGTCATTGTACTATCAATTGACAGCGATGTTATTATTGTGCTGCTTAGATTTGTGGGTATGTTATGGAACAGGTGGGAAAAGACACTTAATTCTGCTTCGTATTCATATGTTATTATCAAGGGACATATTCTTTCATGTGATGACACTATGAGCCAAATTGGAATCAAGCTGGGAACTTTAACTGCTGAACCTGTGAAGTTTCTAAAAGGATTTGCTGAGAGAGAAGGAGAATATGACTTTAAAGACATAGCAAAACCTTGTGTGTGTGATACAAGAGTTCTGGTTGTCACACATTTGACAATCTTCAGTACAGTGATCAGTCCCACTTAGTGACCTTTCACCGACAACATATTCTGTGTGTGGACATATTAAAAAAGAGTTCTACACAGAAGGTGTGTAAATGTTTTGAATCATGTATATGTAGAGAAAGATCTGTGTGATTTTGGTTGGGAAGATGTTGTTGGGGTACTAAAACTATAAACTTCATAAAGTCTCTACCCACAGAACTTACACATACATGTACATGCAAAACCTGTACTACAAAAAGATGTCCCTGTCGATATGCTTTTCTCAAATGTTCAGCATTCCACAAATGGACCACAAGCGAAACAAATAAATGAAGTAAACTATGAAAATGTGTCTAAAACAGGAGTGAAAAACATTATTTTTTTTCATATTCAGATCATAAACATTATTTGGTTTATATGAAACTGAATTAAAAAACATTATTTTTTATTTCATTTCTATATATGTCTCTTCTTCGTATATTAAAGCGACCATTTTGGAAAATGGCAGATGGATTGCTCTGGGGAATTATTTTCTGTCTCTATAAGACTACTTGACCACCCAAACCTCTGTTTTGACACCAAAATGAAGTATACAGGTCTCATGGTTCCTGAAATATTACATCAACACTGCAACACATCCGCCAATTAAAAAAATGTCCTCCAGAAACATTCGGCCTGGATCAGCAATGTCTACCCAAGGTAAATTACTTCTCTGGTGATCCATAAATACAAGTCAAAAATGAAAATCTCTGGACAACAAGTTTTTTATGGAGGTATATCAGGGGGCCGGGATTATAAAAAAAGAAGGGCTCAAATCATGATCTATGTTAGAAAAGTAACACGAGAAATTGTGAAGAGAATACTTTCACATATAGTGTTAGACCTGACAGCCTTAGGGTGGTCACCCCTAACTTTTTGCCTGCCTCCCTCCACTTTTGAGATACTGTTTTTGCTGGTTTTTAGACTCTGCCCACTTTAGCACTGCTAACCAGTGCTAAAGTGTATATGCTCTCTCCCTTTAAACAACATTGGATCACACCTAACTGGGCTATTTAATTTACTTATAAGTCCATAGTAGAGTGCACTATATGTGCCCACGGCCTGTAGATTAAAAGCTACTAGTGGGCTTACAGCACCGATTGTGCCACCCACTTAAGTAGCCCCTTAACCTTGTCTTAGGCCTGCCATTGCAAGGCCTGTGTGGGCAGTTTCACTGCCAATTCGGCTTGGCATTTAAACATATTTGCCAAGCCTAAAACTCCCCTTTTTCTACATGTATGTCACCCCTAAGGTGTGCCCTAGGTAACCCCTAGGACAGGGTGCTGTGTAGGTAAAAGGTAGGACATGTACCTGTGTAGTTTACATGTCCTGGTAATGTAAAACTCCAAAATTCGTTTTTACACTACTGTGAGGTCTGCTCCCTTCGTAGGCTAACATTGGGGTTGCCCTCATAAATTTTTTGAGTGGTAGCTGCTGATCTGAAAGGAGTAGGAAGGTCATATTTTGTATGGCCAGAATGGTAATACAACATCCTGCTGACTGGTGAAGTTGGATTTAATATTACTATTTTAGAAATGCTACTTTTAGAAAGTGAGCATTTCTCTGCACTAAGGGCCAGATGTATCATCACGGCCCTTTGCGATTCGGAAATAGCGATTTTTGAGAAATCGCTATTTCCGATTCGCAAAGTGTCATGTATCACATTTGTGATTCGGTAATAGCGATTTCTTAAAAATCGCAAATGCTATTACCGAATCGCAAATTGCAATACAGGCCCCATTCGCAGCTATGGGCCTGTTGGCCCATATCTGCAAATTATTTGCATTTCCCAAATTGCGATTTCTGAACCAGAAATGCAAAACCCCAGGGTGCTGGGGGCCTAAGGCCCCCTCTGCTGCACCCCTAAATTGTTTTGGGGGACATGTAAGGTGCACACATGCCAAAAGGGCATGTGTGCTTTACATGTACAATTTAAAAATGCATTTTAAATGCATTTTTAGATTTTGCACTAGGTTACCACCTAGTTTCTTTTCATGGTATTTTGCATGAATTTGTGATTTTCTGCTGCATCTCCTTGCAATGTGGATTTTGTAAAACCAGGTCGCAACGCAAAAAATCGAAATTTTTGTGATTTCTTACTTTTGGTCTGCAAATGCCATTCATGCATCGCAGACCACTTTTTTGCACTCGCAAACGGACGAATTTTGCGATTCGCACCGTTTGCGAGTGCAAAAAAGTTTCATACATTTAACCCTAAAATCTTTCTGTGCCTTACAATCCACGTCTGGCTGGCTTTAGTTGACAGCTCCTTGTGCATTCACTCAGACACTCCCCAAACACAGGATACTCAGCCTCACTTGCATACATCTGCATTTTGAATGGGTCTTCCTGGTCTGGGAGGGTGGAGGGCCTGCTCTCACACAAAGGACTGCCACACCCCCTACTGGGACCCTGGCAGACAGGATTGGACTGAAAGGGGAACTGGTGCACTTCTAAGCCACTCTTTGAAGTCTCCCCCACTTCAAAGGTGCTTTTGGGTATAAAAGCAGGGCCTCTCCCCTACCACCTCAGACACTTCCTGGAAAACAAACCTGAACCAGAACCTGCACCCTGACAAGAAGAACTGTCTGGCTGCCTAAAGGACTCACCTGAATGCTTTCTGAAGAGGACTGCTGCCTTGCTGTTGCCCTGGTGTCTTACTGCTCTCTTGCTTTGCTGCAGAAGTACTCTCCAGGGGCTTGGATAGAGCTTGCCTCCTGTTCCCTGTAGTCTCAGGATCAAAAACACTTCTCTCCTGCAGCTGAAATCCCCTTGCGGTGAAAATTCAATGCACCGCCTGCGAAGAACGACTCACAGCCTGCTCGCAGTGAAACGCCGAGTCCGGAGCGATGCAGCCCGTCTTTGCAACAGAAGATTGACGCAGCGAAACTGATGCGCACTCATTGTTTTCCACGCATCTCCTCCTCTGCAGTCCCTTGCAAGGATTTGTCAATGCAAATCAGGTACTTTGCCCTGCAAGAGACACTTGGGCCCGTATTTATACTTTTTTTGCGCCGCATTTGCGTCGTTTTTTGACGCAAAAACGTCGCAAACTTGCAAAATGCCATTGTACTTTGTAGGTTTGCGCCGTTTTGCGTCAAAAAGTGGCGCAAATGCGGCGCTAAAAAAAGTATAAATACGGGCCTTGTTGTTTCTAGGAGAACTTAAGACACTTTTTATTGCTTCTACAGTAATATTTTAACTCTAAGATACTTGATATCACTTTTAGTGATATCCCTACATTTGCTTATTTCATCTTTGATCGTTTTGACCTGCATTTATCCAGATAAGTGTTATATATTTTTCTACACAGTGTGGTGTATTTTTGTGGTGTTATATAGTGGTATTGTATGATTTATTGAATACTTTACACATTGCCTTCTTAGTTAGGCCTGACTGCTCAGTGCCAAGCTATCAGAGGGTAGGCACAGGATCATTTGGATTATGTGTGACTTACCCTGACTAGAGTGAGGGTCGTTGCTTGGACAGGGGGTAACCTGACTGCCAACCAAAGACCCCATTTCTAACATATAGTATAGGCCTATTTTATTTGTTTAAGAAAGATAGTAAATCTGGAATCACTAACGTGCACATATTCATCATATACTTAGGAGCATCGTTAAAAACATATTACATGCATAACATTACATATGGCATTATGCAATAGCTGATTTGTAATAGGTACGTTATTTGTCAGTCATTGGGGTCATAGGGCAGAGGGCACACAGATCAGACAACATAGAAAATAGCAATGTGAACTTGATACCTGTGCGATGAGGCTAAAATTAGATTTTGAACGCCTTTCCGTATTTGAGCATTATGATTTTTCATTAACATTTATTTCTAGGTGCAATCCGAAAGTCTCTCATAACACATAATATTTGTAATAAACTGAAACTATGGGATTTTATATCAAAACGTATTCTGTGTACAGATTATAAGTAAAATAAATAAATAATCCACTTGCATAAGACTCCACTTCTGTTCCAGGAGTTTAATGAAAGCTTTCAAAACAGTCTTTAATGTAGATAAAATTGAAATATATTTTTCAGCGACTTCCAACATTTTTGAATAAACAGTTCCCCTTAAGGACATTCACGTATATGCAATTATGGTGTTGTTCTTCAGCACTACAGGAATCACTCTATGGTTATTACAAATCTGTTATTAAGAATTTCACGAGAGCCTCCGTTGCAATATCTTTCCTACTTTTTCTGGAAACTTTTTTATATCAGCATTTTGGACAGAGCTGTGAAGTACTTCTAAGTGTTTTTTTTTTTTTTTAACAGAAGGATTAAAACTATGGACTGTTGAGTATCGGTATCTGCAGTGCTTATGGCACAACTATAATTGGTATTGGGAGGGGAACAGGAATCACATATGTTAATAACATTTTTATTTTTCCCTTCTACTTTGCCTCCTCGAGTGATGATTGTTTTTGAGCTTTAAAATCAAGCATGAACATTAAATGGCTGGTTTAAAAGCTGCTGAACTTTTCAATGCACTCACATGTTTAAACATGAGAGTGTGCTTCTCCATTATTTATAGAAAGTGAAGTGCACTAATGTATTACCTTTATTTATAGCGGATTCCCCCAATCATATAAACAATTACGCTACAGCAGTAAATCAAATGTCACTTTCTCGTTCCTTTTCAGATAAGTGCTCAGGCCATCAGCCCACAGGTTAAGCAGATTTGGTTTTCACGGGGACAATGTCAGTATTTTCCTGCTGTCCATGCCAAAACAGCTACCTATTAATAATGTAAATAATGGATTTGCCCTTTCTTGGTTCCTTGCTGTTCTATTTTAAGACAACTTGCTCAATAAGCAATCACTTACACCGTGTTAGGCATAACACAACAGGAAGCAAGTCAAAACTATTAGTGTTACATGGTACATATCCTGAACAAATGTGAAGAAAGCCCAGACAAAACCTTAGCAATGTGGAAACGCTGTATAACTCCAAGAATGAATATATGCAATTACACAGAAATGAGAGAGATTGAAACTTGTTGGAATGGAATTGGTGCGATTCCGAGAACTGCTAAATGAGCTATGAGTGGCACTTAAGAATGGCATCAACTTGTAAGGAATGCACAAAATGAACACCTGTAGGGATATTATCTATTTATGTATTGAGGAGTTTTATAACAAGGACGCGCCTTCCTTCAGATCCTTCAAAGCACTATGAATCTGTTTGGACGTTATGTTATGTGTATTCGTAGAGGTCACTCCCACCTGGATGTGTATCCTGGTGTTGGGCAGGTGTGTGTGCATAGCCTTGCCTACAGGAGGTTGATTAATTGAAAATCTAGGTCTTTAGCTCTTTCTGGAATTCAAGAAGAGAGGAGAGGCTCTAGTGTGGATTAGGAGATAGTTCCATGGCTTAGTAGCGATGTAAAACAACACATGCCCTCCTGATCGAGTTTTTGTGTATGCCTGGGATGTGTGCAAGTAGGAGTGGTGGAGTGGCGGTGTCTTCCACACCATCTTCAGGGTGTTGAACCAGGATGCAGTGACAGCTTTTACGTTTGTTGTCATATCCAGTTTGTTGTTGATGATTGTTCTGGGTGTGGTAGGTTTTGGATGTGGATCAGAGCTTGGCTAGCTACAAGCTGGAGTCCCATAGTGTGGTGTTCTTGAAGAATATCACAACTTCTTTCTTGTCTGTGTTGAACTTGAGACAGCTGTTTTTTATCCAGTTAGCCATTTTGGTAATTAGGCGGTGAACGTGTTTCTTGTGTTTTGTCCGAGAGGGAGCTTATAAGTGCATATCATCGTCTGCGTTGGAGAGGATGTTGATGTTGTGTGCGCTCATTACATTGGCCACAGGGATCATGTATGTGTTGAAGAGAGTGGGGCTAAGTGATGAACTTGATGCACTTCATCAATGAGGATGCAGACTTAAAAGGATTAAGGTGTCAGGCTGACAGCTTGTGTTACTAATGTTAAGAAGGAGCTGATTCAGCAGGGAGTAGGTCCTTGGATGCCAATCTTGTGCAGGGACCTGAATAGAATGGGGTGTGAGACTGTGTCAAATGATACAGAGGGATCAAAGAGATTGAGGGCTGCTCTTTCTCCAACCTGTGGTGTCGAGTGTTGTTACTGTAGTGTGGTTGGGCCTGAATCCAGACTGAGTGGCATCAAGGACTGGGTGTTTGTTAAGGTGGTCAGTGCGGTGTAGGTTGCTTAGTTTTAGTGTCTCAATGAGTTGAAGCATGCTACGCAGTCTTTCAGTGATCTGCAGGTCATGAGCGTTCATCCCAGCAAAATCACTGAGTTCTACAGCAGATCTGTAAATTAAGTACCATTTAACTTGAACAGTAAAACCTGTAATTTACTTTGCCTAGAATGTCTAAAGTACAATTTAAATGGATTTAGTATTATTATTGTTGTTATTATTATTATTTTTATTATTATTATTATTATTATTATTATTATTATTATTATTATTTTATTTTATTATTATGCAGTGTTTGTATGCTAGCGCAAGGGAGAAGGGAGGGTTTTCTTAACATTCATGGGTTGTGACTCCTTGTCAGTGGGAGTTCAACTATAGACAACTAAGAACAGTTGTCTTTTCGGAATTAGGGGGCTCATGTACGTACATTTAGAATTGCGATTCCCTAATTGCGATTCCATGCGTATTGCAATTAGGGAATCGCAATTCCAAATGTTATAAACTCCATTGAGTTTCTTTTGCGATTCCCGTGAGTCGCAAATAGACCTGCCTCATTAATAATAATGAGGTAGGTAGCAATTTGCGACCCACTGGGAATCACAAAAATCACAGGGATGGTGGCCTACTGGTGTCAGCAGACCACAATGTCTGTGATTGCTTTTAAATAACGATATATTTTTTTTAAACACAACCCAATTTCCTTAAAGGAAAACAGGCTGTGTTTTAAATGAAAGAAAATGAAACGTTTCAGTTTCATTTTTGAAGATTAGGTAGTCATCCTTTGGACTACTGCCTGCTCTTCAGAAACATTTTTGGATGCATTCACAAAGGGAAAGGGGTCCCTTAAGGACTCCGTCCCCTTTGCGAATGGGTTAGCACCAATTTGAAATCGGTGCTAACTGCGATTGTTTTGCAACCGCATTCACAGTCATAAAACAATCATATATACCATTTAGATTCGGTATTAGGAAAGGACGCCCTGAACACGCCCCATCCTAATACCAATTCGCGAAACACAAATTGCGATTTGGTAACAAATTACCAAATCGCAGTTTGGGCCTTGCACATCCCAAAAAGCATTTCAGCGAATCAGACCATTTGCGACTCAAAAAATGCTTTGTAAATGTAGCCCCTACTGAATTGCATGTGGTTTGATCCCAACCTGACATAATGTTTCAAGTTATTTTACAGATTGAAGAACAGAACTTTAAAGGTTCTGTCTCCAGTTGTCAACTGATTGAAGGTTTGCTAGCTGCTGAAATAGGATATTGTTGACCACAGAATTTCTCATGATCATCGAGCTGATTATAGGTGGGCAAGCCCACCGCCTTGAGACCCTCACGGGTGAGTAGTGCGCTTTACATATTCCTGATTGATTGATTGAAGCCAAGCAAGGTTAAAGCCTGGCTTGGGCAGAATATCTGGCTCTGAGTCGACCCTTGCCAGATTAGAACTTGTGGGCCAAAAGAGAGCTTAGCCACGCATCCCAAGCACTATAGGGCATATTTATAGTGCCCTAGCGCCACCTTGCTCCTCATTAACATCATTGTTTTTGACATTAATGTGGTCCAAAGAGGCTGAAATCCCTGCTCCTTATTTACAGGGTGACGCAAGGCATGTATTGCACCACTCTGTAACCCTCTGCGCTACATTATGCCTGCGCCAGACATAATGTATGCAAAGGGAGCGTTCATCTGTTAGGGGAGCCAGAAAAATGGCGTAAGGAAATCTATGAGATTTCCTTACACCATTTTTTACAGCACTTTTAACACCTGTTCAAAGGCAGGCGTTAAAAGGGGCCTTCCATTCTTTAGAATGGGGCCCTATGTACTCTGCAGTAGTAGCACCAATATTTTGGCGCTACTCCTGCAGAGTACATCAATGAAAATGACGCTATTACCCCCTACCCTGCACCATGGTACGCCGTATTTTAATTACAGCGCACACATGGTGGCGGTAGGGGGGTGCTAAGGGGTGCAGGGAAAGTGGCCTGGCACTCAGTGCACCGCCACTTTCCATAAATCAGCCCCTAAGATTACCCTTCCATTGCACATTTAGAAGACAAAATTCACTACAAGCATGGCAGCTGAACAAGTAACATCTAGAAATGTGTAAATATCAGACACACTACGATTTTTCAGTTTGAGAAGAAAAACAATCACTTGATGCATGATAGCTGAGCTCATAAAATCTATGACACTATGGGGCATATTGAAGAAAATTGGAACTGCACCCAGTGCAGCGCCACTTTCTGTGCGCCCCTTAGCACCCCCTAACGCCACCACGAGTGTGCCATATTTAACAGATGGCGCACCATGGAGGAAGTTAGGTGACTAGAGTCAACTTTTTTTATACTAGTTTGATGCTTTGCCAGATTCACGTTAACAATTTTGACGCTAATCCTGCAAATCACCTAGAGACCCATTAAAAACAATGGGAGACTCCTTTTAATGCCTGCTCTGTGGTGGCCTAAAAATGCCGAAAAAGTGGTGCAAAGAAATCTCTTAGATTTCTTTGCACCATTTTTTCACCCCGCTTGCATACATTATGCCTGGGGCTGGCATAATGTTGCGCAAGGAGTTACAAAGTGGCGCAATGCATGAAGTACGCCACTTTGTATATATGATGCATGGAAAAAGCCACTTTAACGCCGCCTTAGCATCAAAAATAGTTATGCTATGGTCACGCTAAAGGGTTGGTAGGGGCTCTTAAATATGCCCTTACATTTCTGTTGTGTATGTCTGCAGCTGAGCAGCAGTTTGCATGTTTTTTTCGCATGCAATGCCTGAATACTCTGGAGTTGACAGTCTCCAATCATTGCATTGCACTTCCATTGCCAGTGGCAATGTTTTATGTCTGGTATAAAATGTCCCTAACAGACCCCAATTCATGTGGCCTGTTGAATGCATGTAGCCAGGGTAATGCTATGCTACTGAAAAGAAGTGTTCTAACGTGGAAATGAAGTCAACTTGAAAGCATAAGCATAAGCATAACGCTTGACAGTTTAAATCATGATCAAACTACTCCCATTTTTAAAGACTCTTGTTATGCACACTGATTTGAAATTAAGCAAGAGTTTTAAAATGATAACTATTGATATCCCATTCAAATTAGAAATATGGATGAGAAAATTGTGTCGCTGATAGCCATGCATTGACCTGGATTGTGAGGGCCACCCTACAGTTTCCCGCAGCTCCCAGTCCACAGAACTTGCTTCCCCCTAGGTGTTGCCCATGACCTGCTGCCTTCACCTGGTCCTGGGGGAATGTTTGTGGACTCGTCGACCTCTCTGCCTCAGCCTCTACACCCCTGACCTTCTGATTACCCTTCACCAGGACTTGTGGAGTGCTTGCTGTTGGGGCTACGGGGAGGCCTAGTGGCTCGACCTAGTATTGGGATGGATGCGCACTGTGATGTCAGCTCAGGGGCTCCCTTTTGATACCTGTTGACACCCTCTGTGCCATCTCCAGTGCATTGCTGAGAGGTAGACCACCCCACTTCAAATTGAGGTGGCTGGCTTTACACCGTGACCAGATTGGGTTCTCAGACTCTAAATCCCTCTCTTACTGTGATGTTAGCAGAGTTGGCGCCTCTCCCCGCCATCCTCTCAGAGTGTCTGCTGGAGGCTCTCACCCCACTCAGTGGCATAATGCCAAAACTTCGAACATGTTGATTAGGACCGCCCATTACATACGGACCTGTGATTTGTGGCAGACTAATACCTCAACCCCATAAACCCGGGATCTACCTCTCTTCCTGGTTAAGCATTGGAGTCATAAGGAAGGTTCGCCAGGTCTTCACAAGTGGCCATCTGTGAGAACTGATGTCCATGGTGATTTTTTTGCAGGAGGAGAGTTGTGCCCATTTTCAGACCTTCGGGAGACTTGTGACATACTGGTGTGCCATTTCCTGTTCCATGGTGCCTTGGTCCACAAAATACAGGAGTGTTGGGGTACTGGAGGCTCAGAACCCTCAGACCATGACTGTATGCACCTTCTCTTTCTAATATCAGGCAGGATGAAGACGGTCATGTTGCTTTACAGGGCTTTACTGAAGGGACCGCCGTGGACGCTTGAGACTCTATGGACCTGCTAGAAAGCAGACATCAGTACGTCTCTCCCTGATTCCTCCTGGAGGAAAATACTGGAAACTAGTTTCTGGTCTCTTTAAACTTATTCAATTCTTCTATCTATCTTGGGCCTACTTAAACCCCAATGTATCCAAGCTATGTTCCCGGCTGCATCCTCGGCATGTCCCCACTGCTCTGTTGCTGATGCAGAATTTTTTCATATGGTTTGGTCATGCCCGTCTTTACTCCATATTGGACAATAGTTCTGTAAGGCCATGAACATAGACTTCCCTATGAGTCCCAGACTTAGCTTGTTGGGCATTCATAAACATTTGGCCAGGAATGTTACCAATAGGTTTCTGGATCTGGCACAAATTCTTGCCCGCCAGCACTTGACCATGAACTAGAAATCTTTTTGTGGTCCTGATGTTTACTGTTGGGTGTAGGAATTGATGAAGTGGGTGGATTATGAAAGGGAGGCAATATGCCATGAGGAAGCTATGGGGGTTAGATGGATACCAATATTGCCAGCTTAGGATATTATATTGTTGGCCTGTCTGGTTGTGGAACATGGAGGCCCGGTAATCTTGACTGACACCGCTTCTGGTAACTCCATGTGAGACTCAGAAGATGGCACATTGGCTCTGACATTGGCTGGCTCCAGATAGTGACACTCTCTGATCCCCCAGGCTTACGCTCCTTTCGGTTTTGAGCAAGGGACACTGAGATGAGAGAATGGTATGCATGCGACAAGACTGGTAGGACCGGATAGTAATCACTATCTGTAGGTGGTTCTCTGGTGGGATCCCCTACCCCTTCTGTTCAGATAGGGTCTGTTCACTGCTGGGACTGTCACTATTAATATGCCTACCCACTGTACTTTTCCTTCATTTATTGTACACTTTGATTATAGCTAATATGCCCCTGTGCTTAGCCTGCCGGAGATGGTGTGCTTTTGTTGCACGCATTAGATTTGTTGTGCTATGCTATAAAATTTAACAAAAATATTTACAAAAAAAACCTTGCACCATGGTGCATGGGATCCCTGCTTGGCACTAGACCAGTGCTGGTTGAAGGTCAGTAATGCACAGTATGCTGTACAGTCTACCATTTAACCAGGACGCAGGCCAGAGCTGCAAGCTGGCTAACTGCCCAGAAGTGTGCCACAATCACAACAATCTGCACCTAAGTGCCACAATGAATGATGCCTATGCATAGAGTCATTTATGTGTTGCAAGATGTCCAAGATCGAAAAGTTAGAATTGTATCTGAAAAAGGTACAATTAAATGTAAGCCATTGAGATTTTAAAAAAAAAAACAGTTCTAACAAGCACACATTATCCATTGTTGGGAGGAGATTGGTTGTGTGTCAGACTTTATGATGGAGAAAGGCCCTAAGACACATGTAACATGGGGGTGTCAGGCTGTGTAATGATTTTGAGGGCATATATTATAAGAGATGGTGCAATGCTGCGCTGCAAGTCAACTTGCTGCCCTGTACTGTGTAATTTTGAAAGGACAGGCAAGGGCCATATCTGAGACCTATAGTGCATATACAACCCTCTACCTCTAAGTTGAGGCTAAATGGTATGCCCAGTACAACAATTGTATTTGTGCAGGAAGAGTCAACTTCCTGCACACAGACTAACCCGGGATGCTTCAGCCTCTTTCAATGTGTGCTGCATGGGAGAAATAGTGATTTGGCACATCACTGTGCCTCACCTGGGAAGGCGTATGACTCTTACGATTTTCCTAGGTTACATAGCCTCATAAAGTTGTGGATGTGTCCAAATCGTTTTGTTTTGCATGTAAATAACCACTGCAAGAATTTGTGGATGTGTCCAAATCTTTTTTGTTTTGCATGTAAATAACCACTGCAAGACAGGGCACAGTAGTGTAATGCAGCAATGTGTGCAGTGTTCCGCTACTTCTGATTTTTGAGGCCACCGTATGCCAATCAAAACGGCTTGTTCTTGCTTCTGATATCTGACATAGTGCATTGCATCAGGTATTTACCACTTTGTGTGGTGCAAACATGATGCAATGCAATCATTCATAGTCCTGATACAATTTGGCCAGCTTAGATCAGCTGTAGGAGTGTTTTGCTTTAACCTATGTGCTGAGGATGGCTGAGAAAAACATTAAACTGGCTGTGTATCATGGTAGGTACTTATTTTCCTGCCTTTTGGTTGCCTATATATCATTTTCTAGATAATATTACAGCTTTGTTGCCAAAACGTGGAATCTCAGCCCCAAGCGAGGAGCCTTGCCCTAAGTGAGTGTGTACACTGTCAATCAGGCTGAAACCCAACAATTTCATGCAGGAAATGATGCACAGAAAGTAAACCGCATGAAGTTCATTAAAGGAAGCTCCTGACAGCTACTTTACAGTCAGTCAATCTGAGCAGCCATACCAGCAGACAAGATCCTCTGCCATCATGCTGCTCTGTGTACCTCACTTGTCTCCCAACATGGCTGATGTTAGAAATGTGGTCTTTGGTTGGCAGTCAGGTTACCTTCTGTCCAAGCAAGGACCCTCAGTCTAGTCAGAGTAAAGGAGAATCACCCTTGGTTATCCCCGCCCACTCCCTTGGTAGCTTGGCATGAGCAGGCAGGCTTAACTTCGGAAGTAATGTATTTGGACCAACCCACACAGTAATTCAGTGAAAACACTACAAAATGACACAACACAGGTTTCGAAAAATAGGTCATATTTATCTAAACAAAACAGGATCAAAACAACAAAAATCCAACATACCCAAGTTATGAATTTTCAAAGAATATGAGTCTTAATCCTTAGAAAACATTGAGAACATCGTTAGTGCACAAAAGTACCTGGGTAGCGTCAAAATAAAGCCACATAGGCGAGTGTGCATCAGAAAAGGCCAGCGATGCGTCAATTTCTCACCCACAAGTGAGACTGTGTGGAGTTTCTCCTCTGGTAGGGTCAGCGTGCGCTGTTTCTTCTCTCCCCCAAAGAGAGCGTTGGATTGATACAGATGGGCACCTCGGGTCCTGACAGGCTTTGCGTTGATTTTCCATGCCCAGCGATGTTGCATTGCAATCCAGTTGCACGGTGTCAAGAAACCACGCTGCATGGGGGCTTGCGTCATTAACAGCAGCCACTGCGGGTGTTGCATGTCATTTCTCCAGATGTCCTGTGTCAACCTTCCAGCCGCAATGCAGGTGGAGCATTGATTTTAGCCGCAAGACTGGCGTTGCATTGCTTATCAGCCGCGAGGCGGGTTGTGCATCGAAAGTTTCCCCGCACTGGATTTTCAGTCCTTGTCTGCCAACTTCACCTTTCAAGGGCCCAGGAACTGGATAGTGCACCACTTGGCAGGGCAGGAGTCTCAGCAGAGAGTCCAGGTACTGGCATGGGAAGTCTTTGATGGCCCTGAGACTTCAACAACAGGAGGCAAGCTCAGTTCAAGCCCTTGCAGATTCTTCTCAAGCAGGAATGCACAACAAAGTCCAGTCTTTGTCCCCTTTACAGGCAGAAGCAGCAACTGCAGGATAGCCCAACAAAGCACAGTCACAGGCTGGAGCAGCAGATCTCCTCTGCTCTTCCGCACTTCTTCTTGGCAGAGGTTCCTCTTGATTCCTAAAGTGAACTAATTTGTAGGTGTTTGGGGTCCTCTTCTTATACTCCTTTCTGCCTTTGAAGTAAGCATATTTCAAAGAGAGGTATCTGTTGTTTTCAAGATCCTGTCTTGCCCAGGGCAGGCCCCAGACACACACCAGGGGGATGGAGACTGCTTTGTGTGACGGAAGGCACAGCCCCTTCAGGTGTAAGTGACCACTCTTCCCCCCCCCCAGCACAGATGGCTCATCGGGATATGCAGACTACAACCCAGCTCCTATTGTGTCACTGTCTAGAGGAGAGGTGGAAACAGCCCAACTGTTAAA
Organism: Pleurodeles waltl; assembly: GCF_031143425.1. Classification (NCBI taxonomy): domain Eukaryota; kingdom Metazoa; phylum Chordata; class Amphibia; order Caudata; family Salamandridae; genus Pleurodeles; species Pleurodeles waltl. The sequence goes on along the minus strand of NC_090437.1, from coordinate 1,061,833,238 downwards.
CTGACCCAGACAGGGAATCCACAAGCAGGCAGAGCCACAGAATGGTTTAAGCAAGAAAATGCCTTCTTTCTAAAATTGGCATTTTCAAACACACAATTAAAAAACGAACTTCACTAAAAGATATATTTTTAAATTGTGAGCTCGGAGACCCTAAACTCCATATTTCTTTCTGCTCCCAAAGGGAATCTGTACTTTAATAATATTTAAAGTCAATTACACATGCATTTTACATAGGGGCACTTGCACTTTAGCACTGGATAGCAGTGGTAAAGTGCCCAGAGTAACAAAAACAGCAAAAACAGAGTCCAGCAAACATGAACAACCTGGGAAACAGAGGCAAAAAGTTAGGGGAGACCACGCCAAGGATGCCAAGTCTACAGCTGAGGGACTTGCTGACAAGGCACGCCCTTTCACTGAGACAGAATGAAACATCCTAGCAGAGGGGGTGCTTGATAAGTACCCCGAACTTTATGGGGACCCAGAGGAACAGCTGAGCATTTCAGTACACACATGCATTTGGGAAGACATTGCTGCAGTGCAGTGGATGTTTTCTATCGGCGGGTCCAAACGTGCAAGAAGCGATGGGAAGACCTGCGGTGCTGGGCCCATATCAAGGACCAGGAACCTTTGGGCCTCTCCTCCCACCCACATGTGGATAGACCCCACGTCAGCCCATTGTACCAAAGGGTTCTGAGAACAGCCTAGCTGACCCTTCATGTTCAGCTGGAGGGTCCTGAGCAGCAGATACCTGGTAAGCAAATGAACTGCTTTATGTGTCTGGTTGTATGATGTGAGGGGTGAAAGTGATGTAGTTCATGTTTATTTGTCTGTATACAACCTATGTTGGTAATGGCTACAGTATTTATGAGCTCATGGTCTCCTTGGAGCAAGTTAAAGGATGCTTTCTGAGGGCATTCTGATACTTGTAGTGTAGTAGACACAACAGGGATAATAATAACATCTAGCTGCATTTTCAAGAAAAACGTGCAGATGAAAATAGAAATAGGCTCCAAAGGTTCTCAAAAGTGTTGTATATAATGGGGAAGGAAGGTTTTGTGATTTGGGGCTTGGATGCTATCTTATTCATGCTTTTTGGGTGTACTTTTGTCTCCTTTCAGCCTAAGTGCCAAATGCTTACAGTATTTATGAGGACAAGGTCTCCTTGCAGCATTTTAAAGGATGCTTTATGAGGGCATTCTGGGACATGTTGTGTACTGGACACAACTGGAGTAATAATAGCACCTAGCTGCATTTAAAAAAAAAAAGGCACCAATGAAAACAGAACTTGCATCTATAGGACCTTATAAGTGCTGCATCCAATGGGGAAGGAAGGGCTTGTGCTTTGCAGCTTGGATTCTATCTCATGCGTGCTTTTTTGTATCAATTTGTTCTTATGTTGAATGACATATTTAGTGTCAATGAAGTATGGCCTGACTTTGTCATACTTGTCGCAATCAAAATAATACCAGAATTTCAAAGAGGACATACACACATTTTTAATGCAGTGGCACATATGTCATTTCTAATTCTCTAGTAAAAGTCCTAAATATGCACATGCCTAGCTGTATACAGCATAGACAGAGCTGTCTTTTCATGCTAAGTTAGGCTCTTGGCATGTACACTGTCTAATGTTCTCTAGGGATGTTCAAATATTTGACTCACTTCTTTGGCAAGGTCGTATACAAGGCCTTGTTAATATCCGTACATCCTATTTTGCAGTTACTTACTGCTTCCGTATGCTACACAACAGATTACATTTGCTATTAAGCGTATGGCTGTTGACACTGTCCATTCCCAGATATTCCTCAGAAATCCACTTTTAGGTTTGGCTAAATACATCCTGACCATGTCCTATACCCACTTGTGAACTTTAACATAGGAAATTAAGGAGCATATTTATAAGAAAGTGGCGCATCGTAGCTCATGCGCTACTTTTCTTGTGCCCATCTAACGGCACCTTACGACACCATGATAGTGCTGTATTTAAGATACGGTGCACCATGGTGGTCGTTATGCCAAAAGCGTCTGAATTGTTGATGCTATTGTGGCACTTTGCTGCACTACCGTAAAAAATGTTGATGGTAGTGCAGCACTGTGCAAGGAGGCCCATAGGTTACTCGATGGGTGTGTCATTTACATACCTGCTTTGAGCAGGCATTAAAATTTATGCCAAAAACGGCACAATGAAAGATTGTAAATTTCACTGCGCAATTTAGTTAGTGCCAGAACGCCCCCCTTGAATACATTATGCCTGGGGTTACAAAGTGGTGCAATGCATAAATTGTGTCACTTTGTAAATATTTCACTGCAAAAATGTCACCTCAAGGCCACATTGGCATAATAAAAATGATGCTAATGTGGCACAAGGAGGCGCTAGGGGCTTGTAAATATGCTCCTAAGTGTTTCAATGTCCAGAAACTCACATCACACCAATGCGAAGGTGAGGGTTCGTAAGTATTGAAGGGGATACAGAGTAACCCTGAAACAGATGCTATTGTGTGTTTAATATCAGGAATTTACAGTTAATTTACACATAAGTTTGGATCGCAAAAACATTGCATTGCCCAGTGAGGACAAATGATTGCAAAGTCAGCACTTGCTTACTGTTGTAGTGAGCTTTTCATTTATTTGCACACCAACTGCATAATTACTTGCTTCCTATTTCAGTGAACCCGACTGGCCAAAGGACATCAACCTAGGACCAGGGGAAGGGAAGCAGAACCTCAGCTCGAAGGTGGGTATGACCTCTTGATTCTACCAGCGAGGAGGAGGAGGATGGAGATGAAGACCAAGGCAGGGGAAGTGTATCCACTTGGACCAAAGCTACCCTAGCAGCAGCATCACCCTGGGTGGAAGCTGCGGACAATGAAGAGTGACATTGATGGTGACACCACCAGCCTGCATTGGAGAAGACTATGGATCTCCACCCGCCTAGAAGAACAGGACTTTGATGTTGTGTCCCCAGGGCAGGCCCTACTGCCATCTGAGTCTGTCCCTGACCCCTCCCTATCTCCTGAGGCCCCCATTCCATCAGAGCATCTTGCTGCACCCACAGCCACTACTCCCCTTTCATATGCCTGCCCAGATGAGGTGAGGGATTCACCTGGCCCTGACAGCCCACATCCCCCCACATACTGTGATTCCTCAGGCTACCTCACAGAAACTGGTCTTGGTTCTTGTGTTTAAAGGTAATGTGTGCCTTTGGATCTTACAAGAGATCCCCAATGAACTCTGTATGTTCCGAGAGGCACAATCCCGAGACATGGTTCACCTCAGTGCCTCCATTACTTCCTTGGGGGCAGCCCTTTTAACTGTGTTAGCCCAGCCCACCCATCTCTATTGTCATGCCTCCTGGTTTGTTCACCTTCTCTGTTTCCCCTACTACCCACTCGTACCCGTCATTTTGTCTGCTCCTGTGGGGTGTCTGGTCCTGCCCTGGGCAAACAAGAATAGTCTGCAGAAGATTTGGACATCATTGTGAAAGATAACAGTGAGGATGACCAGTGACTGGCCATTGTTTGGACAGTGGTCTATTTTCTGATTTCCCCCTTATACATAGACTGATTCCCCTGATGCTTCCTGACGTGTTATATTTATTTTGCTCAACCCCCACCAAGTCCCCTTTCCTAATCTGTTTTGAGATACTATGGCCCTCATTACGACCCTGGCGGTGAGTGATAAAGTGCAGTAATACTGAAAAAGGGTTGGTGGTAAGTACCGCCAAATTATGACCATGTCGGTGATAACTCCCATAAACAGCCAATGTACACCAACCTCCGGGGTGGAAACCACACTCACCACGACGGTACCCACCAACAGCCAAACGGAGGACAAAGTACTGCCCACCATATTTTCACACATCAATCAGCCACCTTTTCCTGGGCGGTACCAATGCCATCAAAAGCCTGGTGGAAACGCATAACAGAAGAGAAATGACTCACCATCAGAGGCACAGTGAAGAACAATGCCGCCATGGAACCCGAAATGCAGGTTTTCCCAATGATCTTATATGTTATGCTTCACCTGGAACACCAATGCCGATGCAGACGACGACGGTGAGTACAGCCGCCTAGCACACAAGGGAGGGAGAGAGGAAAACAAGAGTGACACACACGCACGACACACAACATCCTCACACGCACCATACATACAACCAGCTGCACACAAAAAACTATGGCGGTCATTCTGACCTTGGCGGGCGGCGGAGGCCGCCCGCCAAAGTCCCGCCGTCAGGTTACCGTTCCGCGGTCGAAAGACCGCGGCGGTAATTCTGACTTTCCCGCTGGGCTGGCAGGCGGTCGCCTTCAGACCGCCCGCCAGCCCCGCGGGAAAGAGGCTTCCACGATGAAGCCGGCTCGGAATCGAGCCGGCGGAGTGGAAGCTGTGCGACGGGTGCAGTTGCACCCGTCGCGTATTTCACTGTCTGCGCAGCAGACAGTGAAATACATGTAGGGGCCCTCTTACGGGGGCCCCTGCAATGCCCATGCCAGTGGCATGGGCACTGCAGGGGCCCCCAGGGGCCCCGCGACCCCCCCTACCGCCATCCGGATCCCGGCGGTCGGACCGCCGGGATCTGGATGGCGGTAGGGGGGGTCGGAATCCCCGCGGCGGTGCAGCAAGCTGCGCCGCCGTGGAGGATTCAATGGGGCGGCGGTACACTGGCGGGAGCCCGCCAGTGGTGCCGGTCCGACCGCGGCTTTACCGCCGCGGTCGGAATCCCCATTGGAGCACCGCCGGCCTGTCGGCGGTGCTCCCGCGGTCCTCCGCCCTGGCGGTCTTTGACCGCCAGGGTCAGAATGACCGCCTATTTGTCCTGGAAACACAGCAGAATAATGGTAGGACAACAGGAATGGACGAAAGTAATTGTAATCAAATCAACATCTAAAAAACGTAATCTATTTGTCAATGAAACAGATATGTACACATGTACACAAAGGGACACTTCCCAGTCTAATGTTCAAAGGGCCCACATGGCCGTAGTCTAAGGCTCAACTTGAATCTTGACTTCATCCAGACAGTACTCTGCAGGGGGATCAGTTTGCAAATGGGGAGGCACCTCGTGGGGGGGGGCACCTCAATCGGATGTGGGAAAAAGCCCACTGGCTCGGGAGGGGGCTCCATGCCCATTGCTCTGTCCTGGGGAGTGCAAGGCCACAGTCTCTCAGGTGGGTGACTTTCCCACTGGTTCGGGATGGGGCAACTTGCCCATTGCTCTGTCCTGGGGAGTGCAAGGCCACAGTCTTTGGAGTGGGTGACTTTCCCAATGCTTCTGGAGGGGTCTCCATGTCCATTGCTCTGGCCTAGTGAGTGCAAGGCCACAGTCTCTGGAGTGGGTGACCTTACCACTGGTTCTGGATGGGGCAACATTCCCATTGCTCCGTCCTGGGGAAACCAAGGCCACAGTCTCTGGAGTGGGTGACTTTCCCATTGGTTCTGGAGGGGGATCTATGCCCATTGCTCTGTCCTGGGGAGTGCAAAACCACAGTCTCTGGAGTAGGTGACTTTCCCACTGATTCTGGAGGGGGCAACTCACACAGCAGCCCCTGGAGGGTGGCTTACATGGGGTCCACTGGTGGTGACGGCTGCAGTGTGTTGGCAGATAGAGGTGACTCCTGGGCAGCCTCTGCAGGTGGTGATGGCTGCAGTGTTGTGGTGGATGGAGGTGCCTCCTGGAAAGCCTTAAAAGTTGCTGATGGCTGCAGTGTGGTGGTGGGTGGGGGTGGCTCAAGGGCAGCCTCTGCAGTTGCTGATGGCTGCAGTGTGTTGGTGGATGGAGAATCCTCCTGGGCAGCCTCTGCAGTTGCTGATGGCTGCAATTCATCAGCTGGTGGTGGTTGCCCTGTGACAGCTGTTGGTGGTGGAAGTGTCACCCTGAAGAGTAGGTCGCTCCCCCTGCCACTGCAGCTCCACCAGCCCAGGCTTCTGACACCTCCCAGCAAGACCTGCTAAAAACAGTAAGTACTCCCCCCGCCCAGCTCCTCGCTACTCACCCCTCTTCTCCTGTACCTCTGTCTTCTGCCTTCCGCTCCCTCCTCCAACCTCTCTCTGCACCTCTGCTGTCCTTCTTCCCTTCGCTCTCTGCTCCTCTTCTGCAGCCCTCTTGCTGCGTATTCTGTTCTTCCTCGGCCCCGCTCCTCTTCCTCACCGGGTTCTCTTCCTGCTTCTTTCTTCATCCTTGGTCTTCATCTGTGTTCTTCATCTGTGTTTCTTCTTTCTCCTCTGCACCCAATCCTGCGTGTTCTTCTCCTCCTCTTCTTGACTCCTCTCCCTTCTAACTTGACTCTTCTCTCCTCTTCTTCTTCACCCTTCTTCTTGACTCTTCTCTCTTCTGTTCTTCACTCTTCTCTCTTCTGTTCTTCACTCTTCTCTCTTCTGTTCTTCACTCTTCTCTCCTCTCCTCTTCTGTTCTTCCTTACTCCCATCCTCTCCTGCTCTTCCATACTCCCCTCCACCTCTGTTCTCCCTTACTCCCCTCCACCTCTGTAACCCCCCTCCCCTATCTTTTTTCCCCTCTACCTGACCCCCCCACCCTCCGCTTTCCCGCTGCCACCTCCTGCGCGGCCCGCCCCCCGCTCCCATTTGTCGCCCCCCTCCCGCCCCCAGCTGACTCCTCCTCCCCCCTCCTCCCTCTTATGGAGGCCGCTGCGCGACAGAGTTAGCGACCCTTGACCCAAGGATAGGTCGCTCCCCCGGCCGCTGCAGCTCCACCAGCCCAGGCTCCTGACACCTCCCAGCAAGACCTGCTAAAACCAGTAAGTACTCCCCCCGCCCAGCCCCTCGCCCAGCCCCGCGCTACTCACCTCTCTTCTCCTGTACCTCTGTCTTCCGCCTTCAGCTCCCTCCTCCAACCTCTCTCCGCACCTCTGCTGTCCTTCTTCCCTTCACTCTCTGCTCCTCTTCTGCAGCCCTCTTGCTGCGTGTTCTGCTCTTCCTCGGCCCCGCTCCTCTTCCTCACCGCGTTCTCTTCCTGCTTCTTTCTTCATACTTGGTCTTCATCTGTGCTCTTCATCTGTGTTCTTCATCTTTGTTTCTTCTTTCTCCTCTGCACCCCGTCCTGCGTGTTCTTCTCCTCCTCTTCTTGACTCTTCTCTCTTCTGTTCTTCACTCTTCTCTCTTCTGTTCTTCACTCTTCTTTCTTCTGTTCTTCACTCTTCTCTCTTCTGTTCTTCACTCTTCTCTCCTCTCCTCTTCTGTTCTTCCTTACTCCCATCCTCTCCTGCTCTTCCATACTCCCCTCGACCTCTGTTCTCCCTTACTCCCCTCCACCTCTGTAACCCCCCCTCCCCTATCTTTTCTCCCCTCCCCTCTACCTGACCCCCCCACCCTCCGCCACCTCCTGCTCGGCCCAGCCCCCCTGCTCCCATTCGTTGCCCCCCTCATGCCCCCGCCCCCAGCTGACCCCTCCCCCCTCCTCCCTCTTATGGCGCCCGCTGCGCGACAGAGTTAGCGACCCTTGACCCAAGGGTAGGTCGCTCCCCCTGCCGCTGCAGCTCCACCAGCCCAGGCTCCAGACACCTCCCAGCAAGACCTGCTAAAAACAGTAAGTACTCCCCCCGCCCAGCCCCTCGCCCAGCCCCGCGCTACTCACCTCTCTTCTCCTGTACCTCTGTCTTCCGCCTTCCGCTCCCTCCTCCAACCTCTCTCCGCACCTCTGCTGTCCTTCTTCCCTTCGCTCTCTGCTCCTCTTCTGCAGCCCTCTTGCTGCGTGTCCTGCTCTTCCTTGGCCCGCTCCTCTTCCTCACTGCGTTCTCTTCCTGCTTCTTTCTTCATCCTTGGTCTTCATCTGTGCTCTTAATCTGTGTACTTCATCTGTGATTCTTCTTTCTCCTCTGCACCCCGTCCTGCGTGTTCTTCTCCTCCTCTTCTTGACTCCTCTGCCTTCTCTCTTGACTCTTCTCTCCTCTTCTTCTTCACCCTTCTTCTTGACTCTTCTCTCTTCTGTTCTTCACTCTTCTCTCTTCTGTTCTTCACTCTTCTCTCTTCTGTTCTTCACTCTTCTCTCCTCTCCTCTTCTGCTCTTCCTTACTCCCATCCTCTCCTGCTCTTCCATACTCCCCTCTACCTCTGTTCTCCCTTACTCCCCTCCACCTCTGTAACCCCCCTCCCCTATCTTTTCTCCCCTCCCCTCTACCTGACCCCCCCACCATCCGCTTTCCTGCCGCCACCTCCTGCTCGGCCCCACCCCCGCTCCCATTCGTCGCCCCACTCCTGCCCCCCGCCCCCAGATGACCCCTCCTCCCCCCCTCCTCCCTCTTATTGCGGCCGCTGCGCGACAGAGTTAGCGACCCTTGACCCAAGGGTAGGTCGCTCCCCCTGCCGCAGCAGCCCTACCAGCCCAGGCTCCTGACACCTCCCAGCAATACCTGCTAAAAATAGTAAGTACTCCCCCCGCCCAGCCCCGCGCTACTCACCTCTCTTCTCCTGTACCTCTGTCTTCCGCCTTCCGCTCCCTCCTCCAACCTCTCACCGCACCTCTGCTGTCCTTCTTCCCTTCGCTCTCTGCTCCTCTTCTGCAGCTCTCTTGCTGCGTCTTCTGCTCTTCCTCGGCCCGCTCCTCTTCCTCACTGCGTTGTCTTCCTGCTTCTTTCTTCATCCTTGGTCTTCATCTGTGCTCTTCATCTGTGTTCTTCATCTGTGTTTCTTCTTTCTCCTCTGCACCCCGTCCTGCGTGTTCTTCTCCTCCTCTTCTTGACTCCTCTCCCTTCTCTCTTGACTATTCTTCTTCACCCTTCTTCTTGACTCTTCTCTCTTCTGTTCTTCACTCTTCTCTCTTCTGTTCTTCACTCTTCTCTCTTCTGTTCTTCATTCTTCTCTCCTCTCCTCTTCTGTTCTTCCTTACTCCCATCCTCTCCTGCTCTTCCATACTCCCCTCCACCTCTGTTCTCCCTTACTCCCCTCCACCTCTGTAACCCCCCCCTATCTTTTCTCCCCTCCCCTCTACCTGACCCCCCCACCCTCCGCTTTCCCGCCACCACCTCCTGCTCGGCCCCGCCCCCCCGCTCCCATTCGTCACCCCCCTCCTGCCCCCCGCCCCCAGCTGACCCCTCCTCCCCCCCCTCCTCCCTCTTATGGCGGCCGCTGCGCGACAGAGTTAGCAACCCTTGACATAAGGGTACGTCGCTCCCCCTGCCGCTGCAGCTCCACCAGCCCAGGCTCCTGACACCTCCCAGCAAGACCTGCTAAAAACAGTAAGTACTCCCCCCGCCCAGCCCCTCACCCAGCCCCGCGCTACTCACCTCTCTTCTCCTGTACCTCTGTCTTCCGCCTTCCGCTCCCTCCTCCAACCTCTCTCCGCACCTCTGCTGTCCTTCTTCCCTTCGCTCTCTGCTCCTCTTCTGCAGCCCTCTTGCTGCGTGTTCTGCTCTTCCTCGGCCCTGCTCCTCTTCCTCACCGCGTTCTCTTCCTGCTTCTTTCTTCATCCTTGGTCTTCATCTGTGCTCTTCATCTGTGTTCTTCATCTGTATTTCTTCTTTCTCCTCTGCACCCCGTCCTGCGTGTTCTTCTCCTCCTCTTCTTGACTCCTGTCCCTTCTCTCTTGACTCTTCTCTCTTCTTCTTCTTCACCCTTCTTCTTGACTCTTCTCTATTCTGTTCTTCACTCTTCTCTCTTCTGTTCTTCACTCTTCTCTCTTCTGTTCTTCACTCTTCTCTCCTCTCCTCTTCTGTTCTTCCTTACTCCCATCCTCTCCTGCTCTTCCATACTCCCCTCCACCTCTGTTCTCCCTTACTCCCCTCCACCTCTGTAACCCCCCCTCCCCTATCTTTTCTCCCCTCCCCTCTACCTGACCCCCCCACCCACCGCTTTCCCGCCGCCACCTCCTGCTCGGCCCCGCCCCCCCACTCCCATTCATCGCTCTCCTACCACACCCCGCCCCCAGCTGACCCCTCCTCCCCCTCCTCCCTCTTATGGCGCCCGCTGCACGACAGAGTTAGCGACCCTTGACCCAAGAGTAGGTCGCTCCCCCTGCCACTGCAGCTCCACCAGCCCAGGCTCCTGACACCTCCCAGCAAGACCTGCTAAAAACAGTACGTACTCCCCCCACCCAGCCCCTCGCCCAGCCCCGGGCTACTCACCTCTCTTCTCCTGTACCTCTGTCTTCCGCCTTCCGCTCCCTCCTCCAACCTCTCTCCGCACCTCTGCTGTCCTTCTTCCCTTCGCTCTCTGCTCCTCTTCTGCAGCCCACTTGCTGCGTGTTAGGCTCTTCCTCGGCCCCGCTCCTCTTCCTCACCACGTTCTCTTCCTGCTTCTTTCTTCATCCTTGGTCTTCATCTGTGCTCTTCATCTGTGTTCTTCATCTGTGTTTCTTCTTTCTCCTCTGCACCCCGTCCTGCGTGTTCTTCTCCTCCTCTTCTTGACTCCTCTCCCTTCTCCCTTGACTCTTCTCTCCTCTTCTTCTTCACCCTTCTTCTTGACTCTTCTCTCTTCTCTTCTTGACTCTTCTCTCTTCTGTTCTTCACTCTTCTCTCTTCTGTTCTTCACTCTTCTCTCTTCTGTTCTTCACTCTTCTCTCTTCTGTTCTTCACTCTTCTCTCCTCTCCTCTTCTGTTCTTCCTTACTCCATCCTCTCCTGCTCTTCCATACTCCCCTCCACCTCTGTTCTCCCTTACTCCCCTCCACCTCTGTAACCCTCCCTCCCCTATCTTTTCTCCCCTCCCCTCAACCTGACCCCCCACCCTCAGCTTTCCAGCCGCCACCTCCTGCTCGGCCCGCCCCCGCGCTCCCATTCGTTGCCCCCCTCCTGCCCCCACCCCCAGCTGACCCCTCCTCCCTCTTATGGCGGCCGCTGCGCGACAGAGTTAGCGACCCTTGACCCAAGGGTAGGTCGCTCCCCCTGCCGCTGCAGCTCCACCAGCCCAGGCTCCTGACACCTCCCAGCAAGACCTGCTAAAAACAGTAAGTACTCCCCCCGCCCAGCCCCTCGCCCAGCCCCACGCTACTCACCTCTCTTCTCCTGTACCTCTGTCTTCCGCCTTCCGCTCCCTCCTCCAACCTCTCTCCGCACCTCTGCTGTCCTTCTTCCCTTCGCTCTCTGCTCCTCTTCTGCAGCCCTTTTGCTGCATGTTCTGCTCTTCCTCGGCCCGCTCGTCTTCCTCACTGCGTTCTCTTCCTGCTTCTTTCTTCATCCTTGGTCTTCATCTGTGCTCTTCATCTGTGTTCTTCATCTGTGTTTCTTCTTTCTCCTCTGCACCCCATCCTGCGTGTTCTTCTCCTCCTCTTCTTGACTCCTCTCCCTTCTCTCTTGACTCTTCTCTCTTCTTCTTCTTCACCCTTCTTCTTGACTCTTCTCTCTTCTGTTCTTCACTCTTCTCTCTTCTGTTCTTCACTCTTCTCTCTTCTGTTCTTCACTCTTCTCTCCTCTCCTCTTCTGTTCTTCCTTACTCCCATCCTCTCCTGCTCTTCCATACTCCCCTCCACCTCTGTTCTCCCTTACTCCCCTCCACCTCTGTAACCCCCCCTATCTTTTCTCCCCTCCCCTCTACCTGACCCCCCCACCCTCCGCTTTCCCGCCGCCACCTCCTGCTCGGCCCTGCCCCGCTCCCATTCGTCGCCCCCATCCCGCCCCCCCCACCCCCAGCTGACCCCTCCTCCCCCCTTCTCCCTCTTATGGCGGCCTGCTGTGCGGCCGCGCTGCTGGCGTGCCAAAGGCAAGCCTGTCTGCGCCCGTCCGCGTCTGGACAACGGGCAGCGCCACGACCCCTGGCACCCAGCACCGCTACGACCCCAACACCCTCCACGCCCTCAACCCGTGGCGCTCCAGCACCTGCTTCCTAGCCAACCCGAAACGTACCCACGGACCCTTCTCATGCCACACTTGCAAGCTCACCTTCCACCGCGAAACCACCCTGGCCGCCAGCCCACGCGACAACAACCACCTCAAATGCATCCTGATCAACGCACGCTCCGTCCACAAGCATGCCATTGAACTATGGGACTTCCTGGACTCCACCGCACCGGACGTCGCCTTCATCACTGAGACCTGGATGAACACCTCTTCGGCCCCCGACATCGCCATAGCCATCCCCGACGGCTACAAGATCACCAGGAGAGACCGCACCAACCAAGTCGGTGGAGGAATCGCCATCGTCTTCAAGGACTCCATCAATGTCACCACCTACACAGAAGACACCCCCCTCGCCGCCGAACACCTACACTTCCAGATCCACACAGACCCCAGGACCACCCTCAGAGGAAATCTCATCTACAGACCCCCTGGTCCTCGCACCCTCTTCAGCGACTCTATCACTGACTTCATCTCCCCGCACGCCCTTGCCTCGCCGGACTACATCCTCCTCGGTGACCTCAACTTCCACCGTGAACAGAACAACGACCCCAACATCACCGCCCTGCTCGACAACCTCACCAACCTCGGTCTCAAGCAACTGGTGAACACCCCCACCCACATCGCCGGACACACGCTCGACCCCATCTTCTCCGCCAGCAACCACGTATCCTTCAGCCACTCCTCCGTTATACACTGGACCGACCACAGATGTGTCCACTTCACCTTCCGATGCGAGACGCGCCACCTCCGCACACAATCCATCCCACGCCGACATTGGAACAAAATCCCTGCGGAACAGCTTCTCTCCGCTCTCAGCGACAACCAACCCACCTTCTCCTCCGACCCCAACGACGCAGCCCTCAGTCTCACGCACTGGATCACCAACTGCGCAGACAACCTCGCTCCCCTCAGGCGCCTCCCAAGACAGACCAACACCAAGAAACCTCTCTGGTTCACAGACACCCTCAAGGAATCTAAAAAAGCCTGCCGCACCCTCGAGAAAGCCTGGCGCAAGGACCACACCGCAGATAACATGTCTCCCCTCAAGAACGCCACCCGCGAACACCACCAACTGATCTGCGCCGCCAAAAGAAACTCCTTCACAGACATACTGAACAAGAACACTCACAACAGCAAAGAACTCTTCAACATTGTCAAAGAGCTCTCCAACCCTAACGCCAACGCCATCACGCCCTCACAAGACCTCTGCAACTCCCTCGCCACCTTCTTCCATCGTAAGATCAGCGACCTACACGACAGCTTCGGACACCAGACCCAGCCAACCACCACAGAACCTACAACCCCAGCCATCACCCTCAACGCCTGGACTCACATCAACACGGAAGAGACTAAAGCCACCATGAACTCCATCCACTCCGGTGCCCCCTCGGACCCTTGCCCACACTTAATCTTCAACAAAGCCGACAACATCATCGCCCCGCATCTCCAGACCATCATCAACAGCTCGTTTGCTTCTGCCACCTTCCCCGAGAGCTGGAAACACGCAGAAGTCAACGCCCTACTGAAGAAACCTACGGCGGACCCCAGCGACCTGAAGAACTTCCGCCCCATCTCACTCCTCCCCTTCCCCGCCAAAGTCATAGAGAAGATCGTCAACAAGCAACTTACCAACTTCCTGGAAGACAACAACCTACCTGACTCCTCTCAGTCCGGATTCCGAGCCAATCACAGCACAGACGACATCAGAACTCTGATGGACAACGGAGAAACAGTCACCCTCATCCTCCTTGACCTCTCGGCTGCCTTCGACACCATCTGCCACCGAACCCTAATATCCCGCCTCCGCTCCACCGGGAGGCCCTGAACTGGATCACCTCCTTCCTCTCCAACCGCTCCCAAAGAGTCTACCTCACACCTTTCCGCTCAGACCCCACCAAGATCATCTGCGGCGTCCCTCAAGGCTCCTCGCTCAGCCCGACTCTCTTCAATGTCTACATGAGCCCCCTCGCCGACATCGTACGCAAACACAACATCAACATCACCTCCTACGCCGACGACACCCAGCTGATACTTTCCCTCACCAAGGACCCCACCAGCGCCAAGACCAACCTGCAAGATGGAATGAGAGACGTTGCAGAATGGATGAAACTCAGCCGTCTGAAACTGAACTCAGACAAAACGGAAGTCCTCATCCTCGGAAACACCCCGTCCGCCTGGGACGACTCCTGGGTCCCACGGCCCTTGGCACCGCACCTACCCACTAAGACCACGCACGCAACCTTGGATTCATCCTGGACCCTCTTCTCACCATGACCAAATAAGTCAACGCCATTTCATCCTCCTGCTTCCTCACCCTCCGCATGCTCCGAAAGATCTTCCGTTGGATCCCCACCGACACCAGAAAGACCGTGACCCGCACCCTCGTCACGAGCCACCTGGACTACGGCAACACCCTATACGCAGGAGCCACGGCTAAACTCCAGAAAGGCCTGCAGCAAATTCAAAACGCCTCCGCCCGCCTCGTCCTCGACATACCCCGCAACAGCCACATCTCCGCCCACCTGAGACACCTGCACTGGCTTCCTGTCAACAAAAGGATCACCTTCCGGCTCCTCACCCACGCACACAAACCCTCCACAACAAGGGACCCGAATACCTCAACCGTTGCCTCAGTTTCTACACGCCCACCTGTCAGCTTCGCCCCGCCAACCTCGCACTCGCTGCCGTCCCTCGCATCCGCCGCACCACGGCAGGTGGGAAATCCTTCTCCTACCTGGCGGCCAAGACATGGAATTCCCTCCCCATCAACCTCAGGACCACCCAGGACCACCTCGCATTCCGGAGGCAACTCAAGACCTGGCTCTTCGAGCAGAAGTAACCCCTTCCCCCTAGCGCCTTGAGACCCTCACGGGTGAGAAGCGCGCTTTATAAATGTTTTTGATTTGATTTGAATGTCTCTGCTGAAGAAGAGGGCTTAGTCTCCTCCATTACATGGGGCGGGAATCCCTCTCCCTTCCTGGTAGGGGTGGATTGCCTCTTCCCATTCCTGGATGAAGGTGCAGGCTCCTTCTTCTTCTTGCCTTGTGGTGAAGGCTCCTTCCCCTTCTTGCCTGGTGGTGCAGGCTCCTTCCTCTTCTTCGATGGAGGTGTGGTGTCCTTACCACCATGAGTAGGTGGTGCTACCACTGTCCCGGTGGACTGTTTGGCTGAGGTGCAGGGCTGGGGCTTTGATACCCTGCTCATACAGGCAGGACGGGGGGAAGGGGAGGGAAGAGCTCAATTTGGGAAAGGAAAAGCTTTTTAGGGACGTTGTGGTGGGAAGGGGGAGCGATGGGAGTGGAGGCTGAGGGAGTGGTTGTAGGAGGTGTATGTCTGCTGGAATTGGGTGCAGGTACATGGGCTGTATGCTGATGTGAGGTGGATAGTTGTTGGGTTTGTGAGTGCTTCCTTTTGTGTCCTTTAGGAGGGGGGACAGACAGGTTGGGAGAGGACAGAGGGGTCGCGTGCATGGCTGTTGTGGAGGTGTCTGCTAGTGAGGTGTGTGTTCTGCTTGGTGTGGTGATGTTGGTGGTGGATGTTGATGTAGTGCATGCAGGTGTGAGTGTGGACGTGACTGGGAGGGAGGTGGAGGAGGATGGAGAGACAGTGGAGACAGTGGATGTTGTTGTGTCTATAACTGGATGGTGTTTGCGTGAGTGCTTCTGGGATAAAGTGTGGTGCTCGTGTTTGCCGTGCCACTCTTGTGTGTTGTCTTGTGTGCATACTGATCTGTATATGTGCCTGGGATGGGTTGGGGTTGAGGAGAATGGGACTGGGAAGTGGAAGTAGGAGGGGGGAACAGTAGAAACAGGGACAATGGCTGCCATCAAAGAGGAGGACAGAGCCTGAATCGATCTCTGTTGGGCCGCCAATACACCGTGAATGCCCTCCAGGAATGCATTGCATTGCTGCATTTGGGATGCCAGCCCCTGGATGGCATTCACAATGGTTGATTGCCCTACAGAGATGGCTCTCAGGAGGTCAATAGCCTCCTCACTCAGGGCAGCAGGGCTCACTGGGGCAGGGCCTGAGGTACCTGGGAAGAAGGAGTTGCCCACCCTCCTGGGTGAGCAGGCATGGGCTACTCACTGAGGGGCTGCTGGAAAGGTGGTGCTGGTATGGGGTGGTGGCTGTACCTGCAGCTAGGGTGATCACAGAGGTGCCCACCACCACCAGGGAGCTCCCATCGGAGGAGACATCGGAGTCTGTGTTCTCTCCTCCAGTCTGCACCATGGTGCTACCCTCACCCTCTGTCCCACTGGTTCCCTTGGCATCGGTGGACTCTGCTTCCTGGGTCCTGTGGGATGCAGCTCCCTCTGTTGCCAGTGCCCCTGCTCCTCCACCAGATGATGCAAATGCATACAAGGACAGGATGACAAAACAAGAAAGGGGGAGAGAGAGAGACAAAGGATACACTGGATCAATGACTGCACCAACACCACTATTGGCACACACATCACCATCACACACAGAGAACAGGCTTAATCACTATGCATGGCACTACCAGGGATGTGGCTTGTCATAAAGGCAAGATGAGGAGCACACACCACCATCTGCAGCACTCCTGAGACCCACGATGACCTGGCTGAAATGAACTGCCCACAAGCTAGGTTACCTGTATTTGCCAAACACCCATTACCCCTCAGACGACCCACGCTGCAAGGTCTGGCCTGGCCTTAGGGGCACCCATTAACACACATGCTCCACCTGGATACATCACCAGCCAAAATATGTATTGATACCCACTGCACTCACCCCTTTGCGGCTGCTGTGATTCCCTCAAGCGCCCATCCAGCTCAGGGTAGACCACCTCCAGTATGCGGCCATCATGTGAGCCAGGGTCCGATGGGCACCCCTATCTCGTTGAGAGGCCATCCCCTGCTGGGCCTCTGCGGTCTTCCGTTCCCAACGTATCAGGTCCTCCCACCATTTCTGACAGTGGGTGCTCTGCCTACCATAGACCCCCAGGGTCTGCACTTCCTTGACCATGGTACGCCATATTCCCTTCTTTTGATGGACTCTGACCTGCAGAAGCAAGAAAGACAGGAGAACACCATTGAACAAACAGTCCAGCCTGCCACAGAATTGGCCCACCATACCTGTTTCCATCTCCATTGGTACACACATAGCCCTGCACACACCATGTCCTCTGCCACAAGACATTCCCCCACACTCCCACCCCTTACACAATACTTGCATACACATCTCCATGCATCCTTCCCACATGCATCGTGCCCAAAGTGTACTCACCCGTTGGTCTGGTGGCCCATACAGCTGTCCGTACTGGGGTAGGACCCCATCCACCAGCCGCTCCACCTCCTCTGAAGTGAAGGCTGGGGCCCTTTCCCGAGTCACACGGGCCAGGGTAGGTTCCAGACACAGGTCACAGCAGCACACGCAGGTGTTCTCCTGTTGAAGGTCAGGAAACAAGTGAGGAGTCTGATAGAAAATGGCGGTCAAGTCCGCGGCGGTGTACACCGTCACCTCTGGCGTAGATCAAATTGCCCACTGTACTCTATAGAGCACCATATTATCCAATGAGCAATTGCACGGTGGTGGAATTTCCTCACTTCCAACTGTCCCTACATACAGGACAGTCGGTTGCCATTTCAGGGGAAGAAAACAAGCATATTGACAATTACTGCGTCACAGATTGGATTGGCACATACATCGCCATTAACACTGTCCCAATACATAAGTGCACCATGTGGACTTCAGTTGTGGTTTTGTTGTTCTAATTGTGACAGCCTACTCACTCTTGTGTCCCTTAGATACCTTCTGCTGCGGATGAATAGGAGGTGGAGACATACCCTTGTGTACAGACCCCTGGTGGACTTAGCTACACTGGAAGACAGGCACATTATACTCACCTATGGACTGGACAGGGCCACAATCACAGAGCTATGTGTATAGTTGGAGCCTGACCTGATCTCATCTAGCCGTCATCTCACTGGGATCCCCCCTCTTGTGCAATTGCTATTGGTTCTCCATGTCCTGGCAACAGGTTCTGTCCAAGTGACAGTGGGCTTGGCAGGGGGAATGTCACAGCCAATGTTCTCAGTCATGCTGGCAATGGTGTTTTCTGCCCTGAGAAAACATGTGTGCAGCTACAATGCTTTCCCCCAGGTGAAAGATTTGGCCTCTGTGAAGGCCAGATTCTATGCAATGGAACATATCCCCAATATTATTGGGGTGATTGACGGGACACATATTGCATTTGTCCCCCGTGCCAGAATGAACAGGTGTACAGGAATTGTAAGCGTTTCCACTCACTGAATGTACAGATGGTGTTCCAAGCAGACCAGTACATCTCCCACATCAATGCTAAGTATCCTGGGTCGGTGCATGATGCCTTTGCCTGAGGAATAGCAGCATCCCAAATGTGATGGCCCAACTACAGAGGCACAGGGTGTGGCTAATAGGGGAGCCTTGGTCCCCACCCACTGTATGTTGGTGTATGCCTCTGGTGTTGACCCCATAGGATTTTGTGTGGCTAAATGTTGTCTCTCAATACCTGCAGGTGACTCTGGCTACCCATACCTATCGTGGCTGCTGACCCCTGTGAGAAATGCCAGGACAAGGACTGAAGAACGTTATAATGAGGCACATTGGTGAAGCAGACGGATCATGTAGAGTACCTTCAGGCTCCTGAATGCCAGGTTCAGGTGCTTCCATCCGACAGGTGGATCCCTGTGCTACTCACCCGGGAAGGTCTGCCAGATAGTAGTGACATACTGCATGTTGCACAACCTGGCCCTCAGACGCCATGTACCCTTTCCACAGGAGAAGGAGACTGGAGATGCCCCTGTGGCAGCAGTAGACCCCGATGACAGTGAGGATGAAGAGGCTGAGGATGCGGATGATGACAACAGAACATCAGTTATCCGTCAGTACTTCCAATGACACACATTTCTATGACTATTGATGTAATCTGTGTGGCTGTGGCATGATGGCATTAACTTCCTTTTACCTCTACTTACCGTCACCAATGGTTTGTCCTTTTACAGATGTTGGTGCTATAACAACTGTGTACTGATGTGCTTACTACAGCCAGCTACAGGCCACTATTTCTGTGCTCTCACAATGTACAGTTAATTTGCAATGGATGTAACTCTTTCCATAAATACACATTTTGAACACATGACATACAAGTAGACGAGTTGTGTTTAAGGGTGTTTATTGTAGTGCTAAGAAATTTAGGGGAAGGTGCAATGGAATGGGGTGATGATGGAGGAAAGTCCAGGGTATTGTTCCAGTCTGTTTGTAGCACAGGTCCAGTGTTCAAGGGGCCATAGGAAGGGGAGCAATGGCAGTTCAAAGTGGACAAAGAGAATGAGTGGGACACAAGTGGGACAATCAGGAGAGTCTCATTTCTGGTGGGGGTCTTGACAAGTGTCTCTGGCTTCTGTCTGGGTCACAGGGAACATTTGCAGGGTGGTTCACCTTCTGAAGGGGGGATGCTGGTGGCCTGTGGGCCCTGTGGCAAAGCCTTCTGCCCACTAGTGGCAGCAGAAGTGGAGGGCTGGTCAATGAACTGGCTAGTGGTAGGGGCCCGCTGGTGTGCTGTTGCCTCCCTCATGATGTTGACCATGTCTGCCATCACCCCTGCCTTATAGATCAGGGTGGTGTTAATGGAATGCAAGTCCTTCCTGATCCCCTGATACTGCCCATCGTGCAGCCACCTGTTCTTCTGCACGTTGTCAAGGATCTGGCCCATCGTGTCCTGGGAATGTTGGCATGCTCCCAGGATCTTGGAGAGTGCTTCCTGGAGAGTCAGTTCCCTGGTCCTGTCCTCCACGTGGCACACAGCAGCCCTCCCAGTGTTCATGTTGGCCCGTGCCTCTGTCCTCTGAACAGTGTGCCCGCTGCCACTGACCCAGGTCCCTGATTGTTTTGGGTATGAAGGGTGGACTGGGGTCCCTGTACAGGTGGGCACACTGCTAATTGACGTGTCCTGGGGACAGAGGTGTGGGTGTGCTGGGTGGGTGCTGTGGTGTTGGATCCTGATGGGGGAGGCTCTGTGGTGGTCTGTGAGTGGTCTGGGGTGACCGACTGTCCAGTGGTCCCTGATGGGCCAGGTTGTTGGTCAAGATCCTGAAGTCCAGAGTTACTGTTATCACTGTGAGTGTAGTGAATCCTAGTTTGTTTTAATGGGATAACAGGAGTTAGCTTAGCCTCTGGCTTGCAGACTCGTGCCCCTGTCACCTAGTGACTTTTAACCTACTTAGCTTGCTCTGTCTTACACCATTTGTTTAATTCATTCTTCTAAGATGGCTGCCTTGTTTATAGTTAGGCCCTTTTGTTTAGAGTTATGTTATCAGTGTCACTGGGCTAAGGCGTCAACTCATGTGACAAAGACAAACAAACTGTAGGTGCTCACATTAGAAATTACCGTCCCAAGCATGCAGTGTTATCTATTGTTTTGGAACAACCTACGTCAGAGGTCGAAGTAGATCTGTATAAATACATCACACTTTAGACAGATAATCAGAGGGATTCCGACCAGATACCATCACTGCTATTGATGCTGCACGCCGCCTTGACACTGACCCGGACTTCGTGTTCCTTCGAAGTCTGAGCTTGGGACCTCATTCCAAGGTAATAAGGGTTGGGGGGCTCCTTCCAGGGACATGGCATTGGCAGATTAGGTTTAACATACCCAGCTCTCTTCTAGGTAGAAGATTAGGCCTATTACGATAGGGTACTAGGACATACTACATACTTTACGTCTTTCCATGCTAATGCAAGATGGTGGGGGTCTTCATAATCATGACTCTCGTCTTTACAATTCTATTTCTTGCACTGTTCATTATCCTAATCATTGCAGCCCATGAGATTTACCGCAGAATGCAGATTGTATTGAATAAAGATTATTGAGACAGTACTGTATTCTTCATTACTGCCTGTGTTTGGTTGGGACATGATACATCTGTGAGAAAGGAGTAGTCTCCGTTTAACCATGATAATCCCTGGGATGTCATACTTCTGAGTCCATGCGTAAAGGCAGCCACAAATCACCTTTAACTGTCTGGGTTTTTGGTGAGGTACTGCTAGTGAGCCGGAAGGGTTGGGACTACAGTTGCGACTTGTTGTAGGATAGGCATAGTCACCTACAAACATAAGTACTTTCATCCTTGAACCAGAAGTCTTGCACAAAGCAAGAGTCCAAACTATGACAGGAGCATCTTCTGTTGGGGGACTTGATAGTCGTGGCACCTCCTCTCCACTGAGATTGGCTGGGGCACCTGGGGGGATGTAAGAGATGTATTATGCTTCATGCCTGTGACATATGGTACATCCCTTTCCTCCCCTCTATGGTTGCTTTTGCCCTGCCACCTTTGATTGTGTATGGTGATGTTTTGTGGGATTGTTAGTTCCCCTATGCTGTGCATGATTTGGTGATGGGTGTCCATGCAGGGCTGGGAGGGCTGTCCATGCATTGGTATGGCATGCAGGACTTGGCATTGGAGTTAGTCATCTGCGTTAGTGCAGTGTGTGGGAAGGAGTGGAGTGATGGGAATGAGGGTGAGGGTGTGAGATGACATGCAGGTATGGGGGTGATAAGTGGTAATTATTGATTTACCTGCATCCAGTCCTCGGCTACTCCAGTGAGTCCCTCAGGATGCAGTATTGCCAACACTTGCTCCTCCCATGCTGTGAGCTGTGAGGGAGGAGGTGGGGGTCCACTGCCAGTCCTCTGTATGGCGAGCTGGTGCCTTGCTGCTATGAAACGTACCTGTCCGTAGGTCATTCCAACTCTTCCTGATGTCGTCCCTTGTTCTTGGATGCTGTCCCCTGGCGTTCACCCTGTCTATGATTCTCCGCCATAGCTCTATCTTCCTTGCAATGTATATTTGCTTAATCTGTGCTCCAAACAGTTGTGGCTCTACCCTGACAATTTCCTCCACCATGACCCTTATCTCCTTCTCAGTGAAACGGAGGTGCCTTAGTGGGGATATGGGTGTTGTGTGGTGTGTGTTGTGTAGATGGTGTTAAGTGATGTGGTGGGGTGTGGGATGTGGGTGTGTGACAGATGGATGGGTGTTTGTGGTGTGTGTATGTTTTGTTGGCATAACGGTATGGGTGTTCATACCGCCACTTTAGCACTAACCTTTGGGCTGGCGGATTTGTAGATGTGGCAGTATTCTGTCAGTTTGGTGTGTGTGTGTGTCATAATATGGCAAACGGATATTCACCACCTCAGCGGTCTATTGGCAGCTGTCACCGCGGCGGTAAGCAGCATTTGCTGTCAATGTCATAATGAGGGCCTAAATTACTAAAACTGACCAATTGAGGGCCTGAATATGACCTTAAAAGATAGGATACTCAGTCACAAATGTGATGGACATCCTGCCCGTCTTTATACAAGTTCCATAGGAAATAATGAAATACTGCAGACGGGATATCTGTCACATTTGTATCCCATCTTCCAAGGTCGTAATCAGGACCTTAGTTGTTAAGGCCCAATCACACATAAATACCCAATTAGTCATCTGCTCTTGTGCACATATCATAGACAAAGGTGGAGACCTGCCTAAAATTGTAGATGTCCTTGTGGATGATCCCATTACGATATGTTTATAAAAGCCACCCAGTAGGCCTTGAGTGATAATATCCATACAGAGGAGGCATTTACTGATCAAGCTAATTTGGTGACTGACAAACTGAATGTGGGTGAAGCTGTGCCATCAGCAGTGAAGCTTGAAAGTGAAGTTTAACAAGTAAAGTACAAGGGGTAACAAAAAGGGCCAATTTTCTGGCGAAACAGCTGCCACCCAATCTTCAAACCCACTATTCAGGTCAATGGACAGACTAAGGCCCTCATTCTGACCCTGGCGGTTCTCTACCGCCAGGGCCAACGGGGGCGGGAGCACCGCCGACAGGCCGGCGGTACTCCCTTGGTCATTCTGACCGCGGCGCTTTGGCCGCGGTCAGAACGGGAAAACCGGCGGTCTCCCGCCGGTTTTCCACTGCCCCTTAGAATCCTCCAAGGCGGCGCAGCTCGCTGCGCCGCCGAGGGGATTCTGACCCCCCCTACCGCCATCCTGTTCATGGCGGGAAGGGGGGGTCGCGGGGCATGGGCACGGCAGGGGCCCCCTAACAGGGCCCAACTAGGCTTTTCAGTGTCTGCGATGCAGACACTGAAAAGCGCGACGGGTGCTGCTGCACCCGTCGCACACCTTCCACTCCGCCGGCTCGATTCCGAGCCGGCTTCCTTGTGGAAGGCGCTTTCCCGCTGGGCCGGCGGGCGATCTGAATCAGATCGCCCGCCGGCCCAGCGGGAAAGTCAGAATACCCCTCGCGGTCTATTGACCGCGGGGCGGTATTCAGGCGGCTTCCGACGGGCGGGCGGCAACCGCCGCCCCCCTAGGTCGGAATGACCACCTAAATCTCCAGGAGAGGAGATAGGCGATGCTCTTCAAACTCAAAATAAAAGTCAAGGTCATCTGTCTAACAATTTTCCTGGGCCCACAAAACAGGAAGTGGTAACATTTACTGAGAAAGTCATGAGTGCACCCGCATTGATAAAAAAGAAGTGCAGGCAAATAAAGGAATCCTCAGCACCTAATCGAAGCATAGTAAATGACAATGAATCAACAGTTAACATCACCTCCGTACAACCAAATACAATAGAGCTGCCTCAAAACAGTACAACTGCTGGTGGAAAAAAATCTTGTTAATAGCCAATTGTCTCCCTTGTATAAGAGATCTCCTACGTATCCAGTGATGAATGTAGAGGTACCCACAATATTCTTAATCAAGGTAAAATATTAAAATTAATAGCCTCAATTCTAGTACTTTCACATATTGCGCCTGAAGATCTCTAAACTGTACAATTTAAACCTGATTTTTCGAATCCTTTATGTGAAATCACCTGCACTACATGGCTAAACAACGACATTGTAAATAAGGTATTTCAATGCAGAACGTACTTTGAAGAATTGGGAATAGAAGTTAGGAGGTGTGCAACCTCAAAGAATCCAACATTATTTATCCCTATCGCACCAACAAAGTGGAAAGTGCAATCTGGCTTAAATCTTGTAAATAGCTCCAGACAAAATACGCCATTGCTGAGATTGGCCCACTTTTTAATCCTGCGATAACCTCCTAACATAAAACCACAAATTTGACCTCTGATCTATGCACCTGTGAACAAAATCCAAGGAGGCAAGTCCAAATGGAGGACTGGACATGGCTTTCATTTTTTCTGACAACAGTAAAATCTGAGGGTAAAGACTGATGGTTGTATACCTCCGACAAATCGCAAATGCCAATAAGTCTATTACATTTTCATACCATAATTTTCTTATTGAATATTTATCAGAGCACAAGGAGAATTATTAAAATGGTGCAGTCTGTTGCTTTTTGGGAAATCATCAAAACACTTTCCTATCAAAGTCAAGCTGAAAGGTTAGTTGTGGCAGGCGATTTTAATACTTGTTTAATTTCTACAAAAATATTCAACAATTCAAGTAGTGTCATTGTTTGCTTTTGTCGGGAATTTTGCCTAATAATACTGAAAGATAAACCACCAAAAGAACTAGCATCTGTTCCGACTTTTAAAATCTGCAAGAGCCATTCTATAATTGAACATACCACACTTTCCAAGGTGCTGGAATCTAGCAACAGTGGGTATTATTTTAAACCCTGTGTTGAAAGTGATCACAACCCTCAAGTAGTATTGTTAGTTACCTGTATACTGCCAGCCGAAATCCAACATTCTCCTTGAAGCGTCAAACATATATAATTTAAAAAGGCTGGTTTGCCACTCAGCAAAACAGCAGAAAAAAATAAGTTTTGCAGAAAAACAAATTAAAGCTGCTTGTTTTGAGGTACAATCTAAACCATCTATGGTGGAGATCTGGAACCACGTTTGTAGATCACTAATAGAAAACATTTTGGTAAAAAACAACAGTAGGCGTGATCCTTTTGTTACTACCCACAACAGGTAGTACACATTCAAGCTGTACGAAAAAAAGGTCCTTAATAAAGCTGCTAGAGCAGTTTATCGACACTCATTTTTGTCAACAATAATTTCCCAAACCAAACACTGAAATTCCCGAGAAGGGCATATAAACAAGACATAAGGAAAGGAAAAAAGGCTTATCAAGAGTATTTGTGGACTAATCTGCTTCATGCCTGTAAATCAAATAATATTAAGGTATTTGGGGGAAATATTATTGATATAAAAAATGGCGGCAGTGGAGCTAACAGTGCTAATACTTCTGAATCTGTCTAAGAAGATTTTGAGAGAGCATAGTTTAAATAATACATATACTAAAATGAAATGCTTATGTCAATGCTTAACGATGTTGCATAGAAAACAACAATAATAGTGATTTGCTTAACGTGCATTCAAATTATGACTATGATATGTGGGGCTACCAATGTGTATGCGAACTAATGACAATAATGAGTAAAATTGTTTATCCTATGGTTAATCAAGCTTATATTAGCATTTTCGATATTGCATTGAAAATATTATAGGCCTTAAGTTAGCGTGAGCTGTGGGGTTTTAGTTGCTTGACTCTCATATTAAAGGCCTTTTTTTTTACTGTTTTTCAGTGTGCTGACTCGCAAAGGGCCATGACCCTGCAAATGTTCTTTTCTCATCGTAATGTATCAGTACAATTCCGTTCTCATCCGCATGCTTGCTGCTTTAGTATGAGTTTATACCCAAAGTTGAAACAAAAGTAGATTAATGTAATGTACAAGGACGTTTAAACCATGGACAAAGGAACTCATGACCCGAGGAAACATGCCAAGTGATGAAATAACCCTCGGATGTGCCACCTCCGAAGACGTCAATTATGAAGACCAATCAAAATGTTATGAATTATCGTGGGGTGACAATTAGAATTACCTAATGTATAATTTGATAGGTTAAAGATAGTGGGGTATAGTAAATGTCCAATAGAAGTTTGGGGGAAGGTGTTACGAGAAAGGGATAAAAACCCATGTTACAGAAAGGTCATCAGAACTAGGTAGGGAATGCTATTGATTTTATCCAGAAACTCTGTCACTCTGTTCGGTGACTTTGTGACTTATTAAACCATCCTCACCCATAGACTGCCCCTTTACACTTCTCCTCCTTATGAAGGAAGTGTCCCCTGTCCTTTAGACGAGTTTAGACTGATGGCGTTTTGACTGATGTCCTGAAGACGAAGACTGATCCTGTGTGCTGACCTTATCCTTGGAGGGTAATTATGACAATGCGATTTGTAATTTGTCTGTTTGCTTTTCCTTTCCAGGTACTAACTGCTCATTTTGATAGAGACCATAGCTAGATGTTTTCTAAATTGGTGTTCTAAATTGTTTTGCATGAAGCCCAACATGCTGATGCTAATTAGTGGTTAGGATAGGAGTTCACTTCGACTGACGCAAATAGACAAATGACTGATGTTACGCTATGCTGAACTGAGACGTATATGACATTTGCTGTATTTTGATCTATGTTCTCGCCGTGTTATGTTCTTATGTTGTGATTTTTGCATTAATGAAATCTTATCACAGTTGCCATATCGTGACTATGCTTTTATGTTTCCTGGTATTGAGATTAACTCTTCTGCTCATAGATTGTAACCAAGAGGGAATAAAATTCATAAAATTATATCAAAAGGTGTGGTTATTCATGACTGAAAGGTCATGGTTGCGTCGACATTTTGATTAATGTCTTTATCCAAAGTAAAGTGCATTGTGGTCGTAAATATTGATGACATTATTGATATATTGCTTGACAGATTGATCATTTACCTCGTCCTACGGTGTCTCTTCACTGGGTCACAACATTCATTGGTCTAAAACGAGTCCTAATGTGTAATAAATTGACATAGAGGGACGCGTTAGCAGTTCTGGTAGCATAGCGACGGTTTGGCCCTTGGGGGCCCTAGGACAGAGAATCATTGTTTAATTTGTTTTTCGGTGATAATGCAAATTGGAAGTATGATGGGTTTCTAAGTTCACCATGACTTTCCCGGGATCCTGGAGCCTGCCTAAGTGAGTTGGGGATGTTCTCGGCGCCATAATATGTGTGGTTTAGGGTTTTTGCGCTTGCTTAGCTTATGCCTTTTTGCAGGTGATTGTGAGATTTGTGTGTATTTAGGCCAAGTATGTGTTGTTTAGTAGGAGTAGGCGTACTCTGCAGTATGAGAGTAGGGAAGTCGGCGTACTTCATATGAGTGTGGCGCTTGGTGCTCAAAATTATCCACGTGGTTGGTTGTTTATGTACGGACCTGTTGTGGTCTAAGACTCCGGAGTATGTTGACAAGTGTAGGAGACACTTGGGTTTATGTTGTAATCTGTGCGGTTTAATAGGTCAATCGGGCGCGGTTGACGAGTCAAGTTTGAGTTAAGACGTATGTGTGAAACCTTCAATGGAGATTTGGCAAATTCTAAAGTGCACTAGAACGAGCCATTGACAAGTCGAGAGTAGAATTTGTGGGTCGAATTCTGTTTGCGTATGCGGGAACTGACAAAGAGAAAGTAGCGGCCGAGGCTTCAAGTGAAATCTCTGTAAAGTTCTGAAGCGAATGAGTTACCTTTCCTGTAGTAAACCGGCAGATTTGTGTTGTCATTTAAGGTGCTCGCAATAATTTGCATTAGCTTGTGTGGGTTCAGTGAGGAGCGGACGAGCCGCAAGACTTTGTCAGCTGCAGTGTGTGTGAGTGTGATGTCAGTGGTGCCGCGCTGAGATAGGTCAGTTGTCGAGAGGGGTCGCGCACGGATTGGCTGCCGTTCGTGAGAGGCAATAGGTTGAGAAAGGTTGGTAAAGAGTGTCCTGGGAACTAAGTCACTTCTGATTAAAATACAAAACAGGAGAAAATCGCAAAATGAATTTTGTCAAGGTATTTAAGAGTGCTCTGAAAGGAGACGCATATATTGTAGCAACTGATGGGGAGTCTACACCACCCGAGGGTACTCCAGCTTATATAGTCATGGAAGAGAAAGGTGTTGCGCCATGTTTATGGATGAAACAGTGGCGCAAATTGACAGAGAAGGAGGGATGTTTAGCGTTTCCGGGACATGGAACTTTCAATAGGAGGGTACTTGAAAATCTGAGGTGGATGTTAAGTATACAGAAACCACCTCTGAGGCCAGCTCAGTATGAGGCGTTGGCGGTTTGGGATCTAATGGCTCTTAAACAGAGGCAAGAAAAGTTACAGAGAAGACTGAGAAGGGCAGAAAAATCTTATGCAGAGGCTAGATGGGATAACGAGAGCAAAATGTGGAGAAGGGGAATTGTTGATGGATTAAAACTGTTCCCAGCAATAGCACAGGAAGAAGAAACACAGGGAAAGAAAGCCTCCTGTAAGACAGATAAAGACTCGGGCAAATCTAAAGAGAATAAAAGACCTTGGGAAGAGGAAGATGATTCAGACGATGAGGAATTCATGGACAGGTTATTACATGATCGCCCGCCACCTTATGCAGTGAGCGATAGTGCTCCAAGCACTAGCATGGATCCTGAGAACCAGACGCAGGAAAAGGGAGTTGCTGATACAGTACAGACTAGTGATACAGCTTCGATACAGAATGGTGTCAGTGTACCCACTGCACCAGACATACCGATACAGTTGCAACCTCCACCGCAGATACAGAGAATCTACCCAGACATTCCAGTACTTGAGACTACTACAAATCTGATAGTGCCGCCAGACCCGATATACACAAAATCAAAATTAGTGCAGATTGAGGCAACTCCGAAATTTTTGTCTCAACCGCAGCCACAGCTGATACCAGGGGACAACCCAGTAGCTTGCCCACCATTAGTGCCTGTCCCGGGTACTTTGGAACAGACCTATGGAGTTACTGCTCCACGGAGCCTGGGACCAGGTCAAACACCTGCTGCCATATCATTACCAATTACTGTCGGTCTACCAGTGCCATTGTATGCACAGGGCAAAACTGGCGTATGTGACCAGGGAGTAATGACTCAAGACGTGATAAGAGGAGGGTCTATGGGAACTCCCCAGATAATGGCCCCCGGAGAACAAGCAGTTGAAAAAACGAGGTCTTTAATGGACCTTAGTACAGTAGGAGCACCCATAGAAGCAATGCGACAAGCAGGGCTAGGGGTTTTAACTCCACAGACAATGAGTACGAATACCTCACATTCACCGATGATACATGCAGGGAGCGTCTCACTGCAGGGTTTCACAGTCCAACAGCTAAATGAATGGCTAGAAAAGACTTATAATTCACAAAAGGCTGCAGTGAATACTGTCGAACCAGAAAAGGAAAAGCAAGATGAGTACCTAAATCTTGTAAGATTGGGGGCAGAAGCTGCTGAATTAGTGGAAGGTACAATGGGAGTAAACAGATTGGAGTCATAAACGGAAGCAGAATTAAGATTCCTATGCCCCAAGATTACCAAAGAAGTAGGCAAGGTGCATCAGAGCTTTGCGAACCTGGCAGATAAATACAATATTGATATCGGAAACACTAAACACCTGAAAAGAAGCTACAGATTGGATTTTGACTCTAAAGACTTTGAGCACATGAGGTCTGCGGGAATGAAGGCACATTTGAAGGAATTGTTGCAAAGTGCGCAAATTTGGGGTGCGCTGGAAAAATGGGAAGGCAGATGGGCAAAGAAAAGAGATAAGGAAAAGGGTGACAGTCCAGGATCTAACCAAGCTAAGGCCTCACCCGATCTGGAATCAGTAAAAATATTACCCAAGAGAGAAACAGCTGGTGGTGTCTTAGTTCATGTACCATGGACCAGGGGAGACATCCTATATTTTACCAATGATTATCCTAGATTGAGGGAGAAGCCGATCGAGTGGTACCAACAGACAGACAGGTTTGTGAAACTTGCAAAATGTCTTTGGGAAGACTTGAATACCTTGTTTGAGATCATTGTTCCGCCTGATTTGTGGCTTGAATGCAAGAGAGGAGTAGATTGGCCAACGAAGGAGCCAGCAAGGGATAAGGTGACGGGGCACCCTCTGAAGAGGTGATGAAGTACTATCATAAGGTGATTGAGTTTTTGAAACAGAAAGTGTCGCCGAAGGTGACTGATTGGCAGAAAATTGACCGGACCTCTCAAGAGGTTAAAGAATCAATACATGCTTACTATGAGAGATTGTTAAAGGCATTCAAACATTACAGTGGTACTGAGACTATTGAACCGAAGGACATGAACCATCTTGTGTTTAGATTCGTCGAAGGGCTGAGATCAGAAGTTAGCCAGATGATTAAGAATCATTTGATGTGTTGGCAAGCGAAGCCAATTGATGAAGTGTTGCAGTATGCGAAATACTGTAGTGATGAGATTGAGATGAAACAGAAAAAGCTGAAAGAGAAAGTGATGGTGATGCAGATAAGGGCTGCACAGGCAGTAATACAGGGAAATGGAATTCAACAGATGATACAGCAACAACCGCAAATTAATGGTGCGTTTCAGACACAGCCGAGTGGTCGAGGTCGAGGGTTTGTGAATCGCGGTCCAGACTTGAATACTGTTGTGGTTCAAAATGATGTACAAGGAGTGAAAAAGGTGTCACCATGTCACACGTGTGGGGGCGTGGGGCACTGGAAACGGGAGTGCCCGAATATGGTGCAGGATGGTGTTGTTCAGCAAAGTGCTAATGTTGGTACATTGCAAAATGTACGGGGCCCGAAAATGAGGCACGGAAACCCGAATTTTCAGAACAATCTGGTACAAATGCAAAGGGGTACAGCCCATGCAGCAGATGCAAATGCCGCGTTTTCAGTCAGCGCAAATGCAACCAGTACAACAGCAGATTCCTGTGGTACCTAGACAGCAAATGCAATTACCAATGGCTCCGATGGGACAGCAACAGGTGATGCTTCCTCAAGAGGTCACAGGTCAAGTAATGAGTCAAAATAATACAGTACATAAGTTCCCATTACGAGGTGAAAATGGCATGAATGGGGAGTGGTCAGGTGATAGCTCAGACAGTGAAGAGTGCAGGCTTGCAGCATCCTTAGAGGTGGATCAAAGGGGTCCATATGTGGAAGGAAAGGTGATGGGCTATAAGGTCTCATTTTCGGTCGATACCGGAGCGACACGCTCTACAGTCAGGAGTGCAGAGGTTCCAAAATTGCCACTTTCAGGGCGTAAGGGTAGTCGGAGTAGCAAACCAGTATCTGACAAACCCAATTACAGATCCAGTACAGGTTGAGATCGGCAACTTTCAAGGGCTACATAGGTATGTAGTCTGCAATTCAAGTCCGGTATCCCTACTGGGAAGGGACTTACTGTGCAAGACAAAATGTTCGATTACCAGTTCCAATGACGGAATCGAAGTACAGACAAATAGTGACGATGAGGGAGATGAAGGTCAGTTCTCATAGGAAGACACAGGGACAGCCAATGAGGATTACCTTTTGATTACGCTGTTCCCGATGCTCACCATGATTGATCTACCTGTCGAGTTGCAGGGGACGGTAACAGAGAAAGTGTGGGACCTGACAGGAAAGGAAGTAGGACTAATAAAAGGGGTAGAACCAGTTAGAGTCCAGATAAAGCCGAATGCGGTGTTCCCTCAGGTGCCACAATATCATATGGCACAAGATGTTCTCATCGAAGTGTCACAGATAATTGCAGATTTTCTGAGACAGGGAGTCCTGAAAGAGGTTTTGAGCAGTCCGTGTAACTCTCCCATAATGGGTTTGAAGAAGCCCTGTGGGAAAAGTTTGAATTGTGCAGGATTTGAGAAAAATAAACAACATTGTGGTAAAATGTTGCCCTGTGGTGCCCAATCCAGCGGTAATCATGTTCCAGGTTCCCTGTGATGCTGAATGGTTCACTGTTATAGACTTGTCACAAGACTTCTTTTCGATACCTCTTCATGAGGACAGTCAATTTTTGTTCAGTTTCAAATTCCTGGATAAGGTGTGCAGCTGGTGCAGAATTCCTCAAGGGTTTTCTGAATCACCGTCCATCTTCAATCAGATATTGAAAAAGGATTTGGAGTCCTTGGTACTGCCTTTTAATTCGACCCTAGTGCAGTACATTGATGATTTGCTGATTGCATCCAAAACTAGGGACAACTGTAAAAACGATACCATTGCCTTACTGAATTATTTGGGAAAGAATGGGCACAAGGTGTCACCTAAGAAGTTACAATACTGTCAGAAAGAGGTGAAATACCTAGGGCATCTGATTGAAAGAGGGTCCAGGAGAATATCAAAGGAAAGAATAACAGCCATTTTGCAGATGAACCCACCAACGACAAAAAGAGATGTCAGGATGTTTTTGGGAATGGTGGGCCACTGTCGCCAGTGGATACCCAACTTCTCAATCATCTCAAAACCTTTGATAAAACTATCAGGCAAAGAGATCAAGGATGAACCATACACCATAGCCTTCTCCAAAGAAGAGTTTGGCGGTCATTCCAACCTCGGCGGTAAAAGCCGCTTACCGCCAGTCAGAAGACCGCCATAACACCGCCGCGGTAGCGGTAAACCGCCACGGTCATTCTGACCCACAACAGTCAAACCGCCAAAATTCCGACATCCACAAAAGTCCGCCACACCAAAGGTCAGCGATAAATTGGCGATGACAAAACCTCCACCGTCATGCCAACAGAAATACGCCCATGCCATTACGACCCACGAATCCACGCAGCGGTCTTTCAACTGCGGTATTCTATTGGTGGTACACACTGCCGCGGTCGAAATACACATACTCGTACAAAACACAACCACATTGGACTATTCGAAATACACACACCTGATACACATACACACACCTAATACAATATAAAACACACACCCACATCACCCACAAACCCCTACGACCAGAAATTCAAAGAGAAGGCGAGAGAGAGACACCACAGTCAACTACCAAGCATCCACAGGCACACAATACCAATACCCACAGAACTTCCACGCACCTCACACAACACACCACTAAATAGCACCCCACCTATCACTACACACTCCACCCCACACATCATCCACACCACCCCATGGCACCTCAAAGACACCCCAGGTTCTCAGATGCTGAACTCAGGGTCATGGTGGAGGAAATCGTACGAGTAGAGCCCCAGCTGTTCGGGACACAGGTGCAGCACACCACCATTGCCAGGAAGATGGAGCTATGGAGCAGAATAGTGGACAGGGTCAATGCTGTGGGACAGCACCCGAGAAATAGGGACGACATCAGGAAGCGGTGGAACGACCTACGGGGGAAGGTGCGTTCCATGGTATCAAGGCACAACATCGCGGTACAGCGGACTGGCGGCGGATAGTCTGGACTCTGCCATGGACAATCCTCCACCATCACCCCTCACCGATTTGCAACCACCCATCCAAATTAGAGCACTTGAATAAACACACTTATTGCACATAAACATTCTGGAGTCTGTCTGTGATTTTAACAAATGTATTAGACATGACAGTGCCAAATTTGTTATTCACATTGTGATGCCAGCAAACCGCTCTCGCACAGCTGTAGTCCATGGGGAGACAAAGCAGATGTCACGCAGTGGGGCCCTCAGCTCTGAAAACGGAAGGGAAAGTCACAACACAGTTACCTTACACTGGGGGAAAAAGTCAGACAGTAGAGAGGTAGGAGTTTTAAAGTAAATGTTATATGCCGGTGTGTACTCTTACCTGTGTGTCACTTAAAATATTGCTCTATTACTGAGTTCCTGTTGTCTATGTCGTCCTCTCCGGCTTCCTCTTCTTCACTCTCCACAGGCTCCACAGCTGCTACAACACCACCATCTGGACCATCCTCCTGCAGGAAAGGCACCTGGCGGCGCAAAGCCAGGTTGTGAGGCATACAGCAGGCCACGATGATCTGGCACACCTTCTTTGGTGAGTACATTAGGGATCCACCTGTCATATGGAGGCACCTGAACCTGGCCTTCAGGAGGCAAGAAGGTTCGCTCGATCACTCTCCTAGTCCGCCCATGGGCCTCATTGTAGCGTTCCTCTGCCCTGGTCCTGGGATTCCTCACTGGGGTCAGTAGCCAGGACAGGTTGGGGTAACCAGAGTCCCCTAATAGCCATACCCGGTGCCTCTGGAGTTGACCCATCACAAACGGGATGCTGCTATTCCGCAGGATGTGGGCGTCATGCACTGACCCAGGGAACTTGGCATTAACATGGGAGATGTACTGGTCAGCCAAACACACCATCTGTACATTCATCGAATTATAACTTTTCCTGTTCCTGTACACCTGTTCACTCCTGCTGGGGGGTACCAAAGCCACATGTGTCCCATCAATGGCACCTATGATGTTTGGGATATGTCCAAGGGCATAGAAATTACCCTTCACTGTAGGCAAATCCCCCACCTCAGGGAAAATGATGTAGCTCCTCATGTGTTTCAGCAGGGCAGACAACACTCTGACAAAACCAGCGTTTGCCCCGTGCCCGCTCACCCAGGAAGGTGGGCATCTCCTTCGCCCCAGGCACCTCAGGCCATGCCCCTGTCACCCCAGCTGCCCTCAGTGAGGAGGTCATTGACCTCCTGAGGACCATCATTGTTGGGCAGTCTACCCTTTTGAATGCCATCCAGGGTGTAGAAAGGGAGGTGCACCGGAGTAATGCCTACCTGGAGGGCATTCATTCGGGTCAGGCTGCCCATCAGCAATCGTTCAACGCTCTGGCCTCAGCACTGACGGCAGCAATTGTCCCTGTCTCCAGCCTCCCCCCTCCAACTTCCTCCACCCAGACCCAATCCCCTGTACCTCTGCCTATCCCAGACACACCTACAGACCAGCCTGCACACACCTCAACACCCAAGGGAAGCTCATCCAGACATAAGCACCACACTTCACACAAGCATTCACACGAGCAACATCCACATGCAGACACACCAACACCCACTGCCTCCACTGTGTCCCCCTCCTCCTCGTCTCCCTCCTCCCTCCCTGTGACGTCTCCACTCACACTTGCATGCACAACATCTTCAGCCACTACGTCCATCACCAGCACACCCACCAGAACACTACGCACACGTGCAGTCACCACCCCCACTACCATTTACACGTCCCCTGTCTCCTCTCCCAGTGTGTCTGTCACCCCCTCTTCCAAACCACACAAACGCAGGCAGCCACCCACCCAACAGCCATCCACCTCACGACTGCCTCCAGCCCAAGTACCTGCACCCAAAGACACCAGACTTCGCACTCCTACAACCACATCCTCTTCCTCCGCTCCCATACCCACTACACCTAGCCGTCCCTCTCTTTCCAAATTGATTTTCCTTTCCAAACTTGACCTCTTACCAACAACTCCCCCACCCCGTCCATCGAATAAGACTGCAATCAGCACCTCAGCCACCACCAAACCAGGACCTATCAGGACTGTTGTCCAAGGACTGTGGAGTCCCCCACCCTCAAGGGCAACTAGTTCTGGTAGGAGCCAAGGCACGGCCAGCCCACCACCGGAAAAACACCCAAAGATCACCAGTGCCCGGCGCGAGAGGCCAAGGACACCAGGGACCAAAATCCCTACCCTGGCTCCGCCTGGAAGTGGGGTGCCACCTGGCACACCGCCAAAGGTGGGAAAGGGCCACAGACGACCAGGGAAGGGTGGGAAGGGCAGCACGCCCGACAAGTCCGGCAGCAGGCCAGCTGCCCAGGAGGGCCCCACCAGCCCCATCCCAGCTGCCCAGGAGGGCCCCGCCAGCCACAGCCCAGCTGCCCAGGAGGGCCCCGCCAGCCACAGCCCAGCTGCCCAGGAGGGCCCCGCCAGCCACAGCCCAGCTGGGCAATGAAGGAGCGCCAGCCACAGCCCAGTTGGGCAATGAAGGAGCGCCAGCCACAGCCCAGCTGGGCAATGAAGGAGCACCAACTCAAGCACCGCTGAACAGGGCACGGACCGCCAAGGCAAGTACCGCTGAACTGGGCAAGCACCGCCAAGGCAAGCACCGCTGAACAGGGCAAGGACCGCTGAACAGGGCAAGGACCGCCAAGGCAAGCGCCGCTGAACTGGGCAAGCACCGCCAAGGCAAGCACCGCTGAACAGGGCAAGGACCGCTAAACAGGGCAAGGACCGCCAAGGCAAGCACCGCTGAACTGGGCAAGCACCGCTGAACAGGGCAAGGACCGCCAACTCAAGCACCGCTGAACTGGGCAAGGACCGCCAAGGCAAGCACCGCTGAACTGGGCAAGCACCGCCAAGGCAAGCAACGCTGAACAGGGCAAGGACCGCTGAACAGGGCAAGGACCGCCAAGGCAAGCACCGCTGAACTGGGCAAGCACCGCTGAACAGGGCAAGGACCGCCAACTGAAGCACCGCTGAACAGGGCAAGGACCGCCAAGGCAAGCACCGCTGAAGAGGGCAAGGACCGCTGAACTGGGCAAGCACCGCCAAGGCAAGCACCGCTGAACAGGGCAAGGACCGCTGAACAGGGCAAGGACCGCCAAGGCAAGCACTGCTGAACTGGGCCCTTCATCTCAAGCACCGCTGCACTGGGCCCTTCATCTCAAGCACCGCTCTGCTAAGCCCTTCATCTCAAGCACCGCTCCGCTGGGCACCGCCGTCTCAAGCACTGCTGTACTGGGCCCTTCATCTCAAGCACCGCTGCACTGGGCCCTTCATATCAAGCACCGCTCCGCTGGGCCCTTCATCTCAAGCACCGCTCCGCTGGGCACCGCTGTCTCAAGCACCGCTGAACTGGGACCTTCATCTCAAGCACCGATCCCCTGGGCACCGCCGTCTCAAGCACCGCTCCGCTGGGCACCGCCGTCTCAAGCACCGCTCCGTTGGGCCCTTCATCTCAAGCACCGCTGCACTGGGCCCTTCATCTCAAGCACCGCTCCGCTGGTCCCTTCATCTCAAGCACCGCTCCGCTGGGCCCTTCATCTCAAGCACCTCTGCACTGGGCCCTTCATCTCAAGCACCGCTCCGCTGGGCCCTTCATCTCAAGCACCGCTCAGCTGGGCACCGCCGTCTCAAGCACCGCTGCACTGGGCCCTTCATCTCAAGCACCGCTCCGCTGGGCCCTTCATCTCAAGCATCGCTCCGCTGGGCACCGCCGTCTCAAACACTGCTGCACTGGGCCCTTCATCTCAAGCACCGCTGCACTGGGCCCTTCATCTCAAGCACCGCTCCGCTGGGCCCTTCATCTCAAGCACCGCTCCGCTGGGCACCGCCGTCTCAAGCACCGCTCCGCTGGGCCCTTCATCTCAAGCACCGCTCCGCTGGGCACCGCTGTCTCAAGCACCGCTCCGCTGGGCTCTTCATCTCAAGCACCGCTGCACTGGGCCCTTCATCTCAAGCAACGCTGCACTGGGCCCTTCATCTCAAGCACTGCTCAGCTGGGCCCTTCACCTCAAGCACCGCTCCGCTGGGCACTGCCGTCTCAAGCACCGCTCCGCTGGGCCCTTCATCTCAAGCACCGCTCCGCTGGGCACCGGCGTCTCAAGCACCGCTGTACTGGGCCCTTCATCTCAAGCACCGCTGCACTGGGCCCTTCATCTCAAGCACCGCTGCACTGGGCCCTTCATCTCAAGCACCGCTCCGCTGGGCCCTTCATCTCAAGCACCGCTCCGCTGGGCACCGCTTTCTCAAGCACCGCTGAACTGGGACCTTCATCTTAAGCACCGCTCCGCTGGGCACCACCGTCTCAAGCACTGCTCCGCTGGGCACCGCCGTCTCAAGCACCGCTCCGCTGGGCCCTTCATCTCAAGCACCGCTGCACTGGGCCCTTCATCTCAAGCACCGCTCCGCTGGTCCCTTCATCTCAAGCACCGCTCCGCTGGGCCCTTCATCTCAAGCACCGCTCCGCTGGGCCCTTCATCTCAAGCACCGCTCCGTTGTGCCCTTCATCTCAAGCACCGCTCTGCTGGGCACCGCCGTCTCAAGCACAGCTGCACTGGGCCCTTCATCTCAAGCACAGCTGCACTGGGCCCTTCATCTCAAGCACTGCTCCGCTGGGCCCTTCATCTCAAGCACCGCTGCACTGGGCCCTTCATCTCAAGCACCGCTCCGCTGGGCCCTTCATCTCAAGCCCCGCTCCGCTGGGCACCGCCGTCTCTAACACCGCTGAACTGGGCCCTTCATCTCAAGCACCGCTCCGCTGGGCACCGCTGTCTCAAGCACCGCTCCGCTGGGCCCTTCATCTCAAGCACCGCTGCACTGGGCCCTTCATCTCAAGCACCGCTGCACTGGGCCCTTCATCTCAAGCACTGCTGCACTGGGCCCTTCATCTCAAGCACCGCTCCGCTGGGCCCTTCATCTCAAGCACAGCTCCGCTGGGCACCGCCGTCTCAAGCACTGCTGCACTGGGCCCTTCATCTCAAGCACCGCTGCACTGGGCCCTTCATCTCAAGCACCGCTCCGCTGGGCCCTTCATATCAAGCACCGCTCAGCTGGGCACCGCCGTCTCAAGCACCGCTGCACTGGGCCCTTCATCTCAAGCACCGCTCCGCTGGGCCCTTCATCTCAAGCACCGCTCCGCTGGGCACCGCCGTCTCAAGCACCGCTGCACTGGGCCCTTCATCTCAAGCACCGCTGCACTGGGCCCTTCATCTCAAGCACCGCTCCGCTGGGCCCTTCATCTCAAGCACCGCTCCGCTGGGCACCGCCGTCTCAAGCACCGCTCCGCTGGGCCCTTCATCTCAAGCACCGCTCCGCTGGGCACCGCCGTCTCAAGCACCGCTCCGCTGGGCCCTTCATCTCAAGCACCGCTGCACTGGGCCCTTCATCTCAAGCACCGCTGCACTGGGTCCTTCATCTCAAGCACCGCTGCACTGGGCCCTTCATCTCAAGCACCGCTCCGCTGGGCCCTTCATCTCAAGCACCGCTC
This sequence comes from Pleurodeles waltl, assembly GCF_031143425.1. NCBI lineage: Eukaryota > Metazoa > Chordata > Amphibia > Caudata > Salamandridae > Pleurodeles > Pleurodeles waltl. The sequence goes on along the minus strand of NC_090437.1, from coordinate 1,061,794,719 downwards.
CGCTGGGCACTGCCGTCTCAAGCACCGCTCTGCTGGGCACCGCCGTCTCAAGCACCGCTCCGCTGGGCCCTTCATCTCAAGCACCGCTCCGCTGGGCACCGCCGTCTCAAGCACCGCTCCGCTGGGCCCTTCATCTCAAGCACCGCTCCGCTGGGCACCGCTGTCAAAAGCACCGCTGTACTGGGCCCTTCATCTCAAGCACCGCTGCACTGGGCCCTTCATCTCAAGCACCGCTCCGCTGGGCCCTTCATCTCAAGCACCGCTCCGCTGGGCACTGCTGTCTCAAGCACCGCTGAACTGGGACCTTCATCTCAAGCACCGCTCCGCTGGGCACCGCCGTCTCAAGCACCGCTGTATTGGGCCCTTCATCTCAAGCATTGCTGCACTGGGCCCTTCATCTCAAGCACCGCTCCGCTGGGCCCTTCATCTCAAGCACCGCTCCGCTGGGCCCTTCATCTCAAGCACCGCTGCACTGGGCCCTTCATCTCAAGCACCGCTCCGCTGGTCCCTTCATCTCAAGCACTGCTCCGCTGGGCCCTTCATCTCAAGCACCGCTCCGCTGGGCCCTTCATCTCAAGCACCCTCCGCTGGGCCCTTCATCTCAAGCACCGCTCCGTTGGGCCCTTCATCTCAAGCACCGCTCTGCTGGGCACCGCCGTCTCAAGCACCGCTGCACTGGGCCCTTCATCTCAAGCACAGCTGCACTGGGCCCTTCATCTCAAGCACTGCTCCGCTGGGCCCTTCATCTCAAGCACCGCTGCACTGGGCCCTTCATCTCAAGCACCGCTCCGCTGGGCCCTTCATCTCAAGCACCGCTCCGCTGGGCACCGCCGTCTCAAGCACCGCTGAACTGGGCCCTTCATCTCAAGCACTGCTCCGCTGGGCACCGCCGTCTCAAGCACCGCTCCGCTGGGCCCTTCATCTCAAGCACCGCTGCACTGGGCCCTTCATCTCAAGCACCGCTGCACTGGGCCCTTCATCTCAAGCACTGCTGCACTGGGCCCTTCATCTCAAGCACCGCTCCGCTGGGCCCTTCATCTCAAGCACAGCTCCGCTGGGCACCGCCGTCTCAAGCACTGCTGCACTGGGCCCTTCATATCAAGCACCGCTACACTGGGCCCTTCATCTCAAGCACCGCTCCGCTGGGCCCTTCATCTCAAGCGCCGCTCAGCTGGGCACCGCCGTCTCAAGCACCGCTGCACTGGGCCCTTCATCTCAAGCACCGCTCCGCTGGGCCCTTCATCTCAAGCACCGCTCCGCTGGGCACCGCCGTCTCAAGCACCGCTGCACTGGGCCCTTCATCTCAAGCACCGCTGCACTGGGCCCTTCATCTCAAGCACCGCTCCACTGGGCCCTTCATCTCAAGCACCGCTCCGCTGGGCACCGCCGTCTCAAGCACCGCTCCGCTGGGCCCTTCATCTCAAGCACCGCTCCGCTGGGCACCGCCGTCTCAAGCACAGCTCCGCTGGGCACCGCTGTCTCAAGCACTGCTGCACTGGGCCCTTCATATCAAGCACCGCTCCGCTGGGCCCTTCATCTCAAGCACCGCTGCACTGGGCCCTTCATCTCACGCACCGCTGCACTGGGCCCTTCATTTCAAGCACCGCTCCGCTGGGCCCTTCATCTCAAGCACGGCTCCGCTGGGCACTGCCGTCTCAAGCACCGCTCCGCTGGGCACCGCCGTCTCAAGCACCGCTGAACTGGGCCCTTCATCTCAAGCACCGCTCCGCTGGGCACCGCCGTCTCAAGCACCGCTCCGCTGGGCCCTTCATCTCAAGCACCGCTGCACTGGGCCCTTCATCTCAAGCACCGCTGCACTGGGCCCTTCATCTCAAGCACCGCTCCGCTGGGCCCTTCATCTCAAGCACCGCTCCGCTGGGCACCGCCGTCTCAAGCACCGCTGCACTGGGCCCTTCATCTCAAGCACCGCTGCGCTGGGCCCTTCATCTCAAGCACCGGTGCACGGGGCCCTTCATCTCAAGCACCGCTGGCCCATTGGCGGAAGGGGCAGTGCTGCATCTGTGTCGGGCAGGGCTGCACGAAGCACTCTGGGCACCAGTCCCCCTCCAGAACCAGTGGACACTGTCATACACTTGAGAGACTGTGGCTTTGCACTCCCAAGGATGGTACAGTGGGCAAGCCACCCACTGTATGGACTTGAGAGACTGTGGCTTTGCACTCCCCAGGATGGGACAGTGGCCATGGAGGCCCCTCGTGGATCTGGCGTCGTGTACTCATGTGGCTGAGGTGCCCCCCCTTCCCTTCCCCCGGAGGTGCCTGTAGTTTTTCTATCTGATGCCCCTGCAGTGTTCTCTCCGTTGGTGTCAGGTATCCTGTGTGGGCCTTGCCCATGTGATTTGGGCCCAGTGGTCCACGGACAATGACAGCTACAATTTTCAGACTTTTAATATTTATGTATACATTAGTTTTAAATGTGTGCTATTTTTATATGCCGATAATACAATATATTCGACTGTTTATGATCATTTCATTTTGTCTTTGCATTCTTCCGGGGGGTTTGGGGGTTGTAACAGTGACGTATTGCTATGCATTGATGTGTGTGTTGTAGTAGGTGAGGGTGGTGGTGGGTGTGTAGCGTATGTGTGCCCATAATATTTTCTCCTCCCCCCTCCCCTGTGTCGTAGGTGCAGTACTCACCGTAGTCTTCCGCGCCGGCGTTCGTGCTCCTGGTAGAGGAGCAGGAAGACAATGGCTGGCAGGATGTGTAGTTCAGGTTCCATGCTGTCCAGATTCCTCGTGGGGTGTATGGAGGTGAGCGTTTTCCATTTGAAATGTCTGTTTCCGCCGTGTTTTTATCGGCGGGGCTACCGCCCCAGAAAAGGTGGCGGATTGGTGGGTTGTGATAGGGTGGGCAGTACATTGTCTCCCGCCTGTCTGTTGGCGGTGACCGCTGCGCTGTTTGTTTGTCCCGCCATGGCGGTCGGAGTGTTAAAGTGGCGGTCTCTGTTGGCGGTTTCCACCAGGGTCCGAATTCCATTTTTTACACCGCCAGCCTGTTGGCGGGTTAGCCGCCACTTTAACACCGACCGCCAGGGTTGGAATGACCCCCTATGAGTCATTTATGGAATTAAGAGAATGCATGTGCAGGGCACCAGCGTTAGGAATGCCTGATTATACAAAGCCTTTTCTACTGTTTTGTCATGAACGTGATGCTTGTTCTTTGTCTGTCTTAACACAGGCCCATGGAGGTGTAAATCGCCCTGTAGCATATTTTTCAGCTACCTTGGACCCCGTCGCAGCAGCCTTACCGTGTTGTTTGCGTGTAGTTGCAGCAGTTGGTCAGAGCCTTACGCAATCTGAAGGCATAGTCATGGGATACCCCCTAACAGTAATGGTTCCGCATTCAGTTGAAATTTTGTTGAGTCGAACTAAAACTCAGCACATGACAAATTCTCGTCTCCCTAAGTATGAGACAATCATATTGGGGTCACCAAATGTCTCATTAAAGCGGTGTACTGTATTGAACCCGGCAACTTTACTTCCTGTTGAAAAAACTGAAATTAACAATGAGGAAGAGTTTGAACATGACTGTCTTGAGGTTACTGAACTATTTACCAAATCACGTCCAGACATTCAGGACACACAGTTGAAAGAAAATGGCTGTATCATGTTTGTTGATGGGTCCTGTTGAAGAGATTCTGTTGGAACACTGAGAGCTGGCTATGCGGTATGTACCATAGCTGGTATCATTGAAGCCTCCTGGCTCGAGAGAGTGTTTTCTGCTCAAGTGGCAGAATTAATTGCCCTTACCAAGGCATGCCACGCAGCTAGGAACTTGAGTGTCACTATCTATACTGACAGCAGATACGGATTTGGAATTGTGCATGATTTTGGCCAACTTTGGTCACAGAGAGGTTTCATGACCTCTTCTGGTTCTCCTGTGAAAAATGGTGAACAAATAAAGGATTTGTTACATGCAATTCAGTTACCTCTTGAAATTGCCGTGGTGAAATGCAATGCTCATGTTAGATCACGGTTATGCAGATCAAGTCGCAAGGTTTTGCACATTGAACTGTATATCGTTCAAGGAGCAATGGGAATTGTTACTGCAAACTGAAAATGACACATGTTTGAACCTTGCATTGCGGGTGGTTGACACGCTAGATGAGTTAAAAACATTACAAAGTCGTGCAAGCAAAGAAGAAAAACGTTCCTGGCAGAGAATGCAATGTATACAAAGGGCTGATGATTTGTGGGTCTCAGAGGAAGGAAAACTAGTTCTGCCGAATAGCCTTCTATCTCAGTTTGCCAGGCTGTATCATGGACAGGCTCACCTCGGGAGGGATGCAATGATCAGGTCATTTAAAATCGACTGGTTCAACCCAAAATTCAGACATGCTGCCGAAGTCATTTGCCACCGGTGCATTATCTGTCAAGTCATACAAAAAAGGTAACGTGTCCTGTTGAAGAGGAACTTGAAGTTTCCGGCACAGCAACTTCAGGAAGAGAAGTCTCAGGGCCGGAAAACAGTCAAGAAGGAACTGAGACTGCCGGAGAGCCCACTGATAACAGCCTCGTCCCTCAAACAGTGAATGAGTTTGAGAGAGGTGACAGAGTGCCTATCTCAGCAGAGGCACCAGGAGAACTAAATCAAGGAGAGGTTCTCCCAGAAGTAGACAGATACGGGTTAGAACTCGAACCCAGTACACACCCAGAAGAAGAACGAGAAGAAGAAGAAGAAGGAGAAATAGTAGAGAGAAATCCGAGTGTGCCAGAATCTCCTGAGCCAGTTGCAGGTCCATCAAGTGAAAACACCATATTTCAAGAGGAGGGTGCTGTCCAGCATCCTGAAAAGACACATTGAAAGAAGACGCATAAGGGTGATAACTGGCCAGAGAAACCACTCTTAAGCATAAGAGATACACCAAGTGACACGATAAAAGAGGAGAACGATACATCCCGAGTGGAAGACCTAAGTGAAGGAGAACAGCAAGGTGAACGAAGGCTGAAAAGAAAGAGAGTCGCAAACTGAAGATATACAGGCCCTGAATGGGCGTATGCTACAACATCTGAGTGGCAACAAGGATTCCTAGCGTTCTGTTGTGACCGAGAAGTACCAGGCCAGTACTACGTACCTGAACTGATCCAAAGGAAAGACTTGGTTAAAATCGAAAATCTGAAAAACTGAAAGAGAGACTTTATAAATTGCCGAATGTGACATTAAAACCGGATTGACTTCGAGAAACCTGATTATGACAAGCTGCTAACATAATTTGACAAAAGGGGTCCTGGAGTGAGTGAAGACGCTGTAAATACACGCAGAGAGCAAGAGAAAATACTGACTCATTCTCAAGGTTGATTGTTGATCTACAATCTGATTCTATTCAGATATGGCTTATAATAGCGGTAGTAACAAGGGAAGTAAGGTGTGTGGTTGGTTAGGTCTTCTAATAGGTATTGTGTGTGCAATAATAATTGTGGGTGTTATTGTGGGAATGCCATGGATAGAGAAAGAGACTATTAACGCTACTTCAAAACCTGAAACTACAACACTAACACCGTGGGAAAGATTTGAGCAGGATGCAAGACACTTGCATGAGGGAACTAATTCAAAGGGGGAACTTTCTACTAATGTCTTCTATCGCTTGCTAAATGAGTATGTGGAGACCATGGATGCGAAAGACTGTTATGTGTGCACTAAGATTCCTTCATCTCTGCAGGAAGGAGTTACTTACCATAGCCTCCCTCTAACTTACGGGATTAGCTGCAGTTTGCTACTAACAAGGTTCTATAATCAAGAGCATGTACAATACTTTTATTCAAATCTGGATGTTGTGTTTTATTTTGTGCCTGTAATTGAATTCTTGAACAAGTTAGCTAAGGAACATGATATAAAAATTGTTAGAGGATTCTTTGAGCCGACGCTTACATTTGGAACTGCTTATGCACATCGCAATAATTTGACTTGCTTGCTATCACCTGTAGAGAAAAGCTTTTTAGATCACACTGATGATAGACGCAAAGCATTGAAGGAAAGGTTAGAAAAAGGGTTAGAGAAACGCACATATGCAAATGATTATGCTTACACTGCAATCAAAACACAAGGCAAGCTAGCTATAGACGCATTACATGTAGGTAGACTTTTTATATACAGGCCAAAATCTGAACAGGACAATTTATTTGTGGGAACGAGTGAATGCAGACATGTGTTTTTGTTTCAGAGTAAGTGGACATTTATGTTGAATGGACAGGATCCAGCGATCCCTGGGATCTATTACATCTGTTGACTTAATGCTTATTACCGTCTCCCTAAGGGATGGTATGGGAAATGTTATTTGGGAATAGTGTTCCCAAAGATTTACCAGATTGATGACTTAAAACAAATACCTAAAATGTCTGAATTACAACATCCTAGACAAAAACGAGAATCAGTGGCTTCTGTCATTGGTGACATAGTTGGAGCTATAATCCCTTCAGTGGGGGTTATCTTAAATTCAATGAAGATTCAAAAGTTGTCTACTATTGTGGATAACATGCTGACAAATTTCACAGGAGCTATACTCCTGATGGATACTGAACTTGCTGCAGAAAGAGCTATGACTCTTCAAAATCGGCTTGCTTTAGACATTCTTTTAGCAAAGAGCGGAGGGGTCTGCAAGATGCTCAACGAGCGCCATTGTTGCTCGTTCATTCCGGACAATAGTAAGAAGATTAGAGGTATGCTTACTAACCTTACTAGAGATAGTACAGATTTGAAGGATTTGAAGGAACTTGGTGTCTGGGAGAAATTTGGAAAAGGAATTGCCAGAGTAGGGAGCTGGTTTACCAATATTTGGAACGGGGTGCTTGCAAAAATACTCATGGGTCTATTAATTGTTCTGGTCTGTCTATTAGGATTATGAGGGGCATGCAAAATCAATAGTAAAATTAAGAAAAATTGGACAAAAAGAACCAAGAGAAACGAAGAAAGTGAGAGAGAGAAAATGTTCAATTAAATTTGGGAAAGTTCACATAAGGGACAAGATGTTGAAATGCGCATTATGCTCAAGGTGAAAAATTTAAAGTGAAAGGTCAAAGGGAAAGGTTTGTGTGATAACGAGCGTCATCAGAGGAGGGACTGAGAGAGCGTAGTTTAAATAATACATATACTAAAATTAAATGCTTATGTCAATGCTTAACGATGTTGCATAGAAAACGACAATAATAGTGATTTGCTTAAAGTGCATTCGAATTATGACTATGATATGTGGGGCTACCAATGTGTATGCAAACTAATGACAATAATGAGTAAAATTGTTTATGCTATGGTTAATCAAGCTTATATTAGCGTCTACGATATTGCATTGAAAATATTAAAGGCCTTAAGTTAGCGTAAGCTGTGGGGTTTTAGTTGAGTAGGTCTCATATTAGGTCTCATATTAAAGGCATTTTTCTGTTTTTCAGTGTGCTGACTCGCAAAGGGTCATGACCCTGCAAATGTTCTTTTCTCATCCTAATGTATCAGTACAATTCCGTTCTCATCCGCATGCTTGCTGCTTTAGTATGAGTTTATACCCAAAGTTGAAACAAAAGTAGATTAATGTAATGTACAAGGACGTTTAAACCATGGAAAAAGGAACTCATGACCCGAGGAAACATGGCAAGTGATGAAATAACCCCCAGATGTGCCACCTCCGAAGACGTCAATTTTGAAGACCAATCAAAATGTTAGGAATTATTGTGGGGTGACAATTAGAATTACCTAATGTGTAATTTGATAGGTTAAAGATAGTGGGGTATAGTAAATGTCCAATAGAATTTTGGGGGAAGGTATTACGAGAAAGGGATAAAAACCCATGTTACAGAAGGGTCGTCAGAACTGAAGTACTGGGTTTTTCAGAACCCAGTGGTGCCAGGGAACACACTCTAAGACTTCGAGTCCTTCCTGTTTCAGACTACAGAAACACAGAGTCTTCTTGGTGAAGTCAAAGATCTTGTTTATTGGCTGCAGCCAGTAACAGGTATCCTAGAAGTACAACACAGTGTATATTCTCAGGAGACTGCTCCTCTTGCAAAGCTAACCTTCTCTTTTATACAAAATATTATGCTTTAGGCAAACATTCCTTATTTTACAGTTGACCATTCACATATTTTCACTACAAAGAAATAGCAGGGTTATGATGACAAGCCCATATTCCAGTTTGTCCAGCCCTCAATCAATTACCCGGCAAGGCTTAGTACTTTCATCAGATATCGACGGACCCCCAATTTAAACGGGCACCTCCTCCTTGTAAAGCAAGTCATAAAGAAAGAAACAGGGACAGGTGTGTGTAAGATTAGGCATGGTTTGTGTGTGATGAAAGGTTTTATGATGTGTTGTGCCTTGATACTAATCTCATTCGGCCACTGGGAAAGAAACTGGCCGAACAGGTTTGGCTTCAGGCAGTGGAGTCAGCTTGCCCAGGTCACAGAGGAGTCAGCAAAGATGTACGTGTCCTTCAGACTCGTTTTCGGCATTAGACATTGGCCTATGTGAGGGCAATCACAAAATGGCTGTCGTTTAAATGGAACCCGAGGGTTCAGGACAGAAACTCTGATATTCGGGTGATTTCGTCACCCGAATATGAATACAATGCTTGTGCATACTATTCTAATCCTTCTCGGTCTGCTGATACCAAAATCGTTGTGATACAACGATGTTTATAACACGGGTCCCGAATTTTCAGTACCACAGAACTAGGCAGGGAATGCTATTGATTTTATCCAGAAACTTTGTCACTCTGACTTTGTGACTTATTAAACCATCCTCACCCATAGACTGCCCCTTTACACTTCTCCTCCTTATGAGGGAAGTGTCCCCTGTCCTTTAGACGAGTTTAGACTGATGGCGTTTTGACTGATGTCCTGAAGACGAAGACTGATCATGTGTGCTCACCTAATCCTTGGAGGGTAATTATGACAATGTGATTTGTAATTTGTCTGTTTGCTTTTCCTTTCTAGGTACCAACTGCTCATTTTGATAGAGACCATAGCTAGATGTTTTCTAAATTGGTGTTCTAAATTGTTCTAAATTGTTTTGCATGAAGCCCAACATGCTGATGTTAATTAGTGGTTAGGATAGGAGTTCACTTCGACTGACGCAAATAGACAAATGACTGATGTTACGCTATGCTGAACTGAGACGTATATGACATTTGCTATATTTTGATCTATGTTCACGCCGTGTTATGTTGTTATATTGTGATTTTTGCATTAATGAAATCTTATCACAGTTGCCATATCGTGACTATGCTTTTATGTTTCCTGGTATTGAGATTTACTCTTCTGCTCGTAGATTGTAACCAATAGGGAATAAAATTCATAAAATTCTATCAAAAGGTGTGGTTATTCATGACTGAAAGGTCATGGTTGCATCGACAATTTGATTAATGTCTTTATCCAAAGTAAAGTGCATTGTGGTGGTAAATATTGATGACATTATTGATATATTGCTTGACATATTGATCAGTTACCTCGTCCTACGGTGTCTCTTCACTGGGTCACAAGATTCATTGGCCTAAAACGAGTCCTAATGTGTAATAAATTGACATAGAGGGACGTGTTAGCAGTTCCATATTTGACCTGTACAGTGTGCGATCTGAATCCCAAGATGTGCAGTGTACAGTGTGCGATCGGAATCCCAAGATGTGCGGTGGAAAGCACCAACCTTCAATAAATTAAGTGACCAACAAGAAAAGGAAGCTGACATAAAGCGCCAACCTACTCTTTTGTGCTCAAGCTCGTTTACAGAAACAAAACAGTCAATAGAGCCATTAAATTAGGATCAGGTGTCACCTCTTTTTACTAGGATGAGATGAAATGGAGCAACGAGCCTAAACTGTCTCCCCAATGCTATTTTTAAAGCTAATCACTGACTGTGGTCTGCAATCTTTCCCCCTATTAAATTAGATCTTATTAATGAGGTCTATTCTGGAATCATGGGAAGGGAGAATATTGCAGTCTATTTATAAGAGTGGCCTTACTGACAATCCAGCAAATTACCATCTTATAGCCTTAACAGATGTAGAGGAGACGGGTTTCCGCCTCGCCTTCTATGAAAAGCTTCAAGCATGGGCTGCATCACAACATATAATTCCAATTTACCAATCAGGATTTAGAATAGACTAATCGACAACTACCAATTTACTGACTCTTACCCTAATGGATGAAAGGGCAATCTATAAAAGACAAAAATAATACATCTGTTTTGTTAACTTGAAGGCTGCCTTCAACTCTGTTCCACGAGATCCTATATGGTCAAAGCTTGTCGTTTGGGAAATGCTGCGTGAACTTCTTGATTTATCTTCCTATGTACCAGCACGAGTTCAGATGAAGTTGGGTGAAGGCATTAGCCTGACTCTGCATTTTAAAACATTCAGGCCCATATTTATACTTTTTGACGCTAAACTGCGCTAACGCAGTTTAGCGTCAAAAAATTTAGCGCCGTCTAACGCCATTCTGAAGCGCCATGCGGGTGCCGTATTTATGGAATGGCGTTAGCCGGCGCTAGCAGACCGGCGCTGCCTGGTGTGCGTGGAAAAAAACCACGTAGACCAGGCAGCGCCGGCGTAGGGGGAAAATGGCGTTAGGGCATCTTAAAATGGGGCAAGTCAGGTTGAGGCAAAAAAATCGCCTCAACCCGATTTGCGCCATTATTTTCACCGCCCAGACGCCATTTAAATGACTCCTGTCTTAGTAAAGACAGGAGTCATGCCCCCTTGCCCAATGGCCATGCCCAGGGGACTTATGTCCCCTGGGCATGGCCATTGGGCATAGTGGCATGTAGGGGGGCACAAATAAGGCCCCCCTATGCCACCCAAAAAAAATTAAAAAATATAAAAAATTATACTTACCTGAACTTACCTGAATGTCCCTGGGGTGGGTCCCTCCATCCTTGGGTGTCCTCCTGGGGTGGGCAGGGGTGGCAGGGGGGGTCCCTGGGGGCAGGGGAGGGCACCTGTGGGCTCATTTTGAGCCCACAGGCCCCTTAACGCCTACCCTGACCCAGGCGTTAAATAGTGGCGCAAATGCGGGGTTTTTTGACCCGCCACCTCCCGGGCGTGACTTTTGCCCGGGAGTATAAATACGACGCATTTGCGTCGCCGTCATTTTTTTAGACGGGAACGCCTTCCTTGCATCTCATTAACGCAAGGAAGGCGTTCACGCAAAAAAATGACGCTATTTGCCCATACTTTGGCGCTAGACGCGTCTAACGCCAAAGTATAAATATGGCGTTAGTTTTGCGCCGAATTTGCGTCGAAAAAAACGACGCTAATTCGGCGCAAACGGAGTATAAATACGGGCCTCAGTGGCCTGAAGCAAGGGTGCGTCCTTGCACCATGTTTATCTAATGTGTTCATGGTTGATCTTTCTCAGCTTTTGGATAACGTGAACACCCACGCCCCTAACTTTGCAAGCAGTAACATAAAGTACTTACACTACGCTGACAATACCATAATACTCAACCGTACTCCAACTGGTTTACAGCAGTTAATTGGGTCCTTTGACGAATATGTAACTGCTAATTGCTTAGAGTTGAATATATTAAGAAAACGAAAATCATTATCCTAGGGCGTACCAGTGTGAAACCACGTGTTTGGCAGGTAAGAGGGCAGCCTATTGTGTAAGTCAGGTCCAATAAATATCTAGGCATCATATTTGACAATACAGTTTCATTTAAAGAGCATATCAATCCCCTAGAGGCTAAAACCGCTTCCTCCATTTTTTCGCGTTTAAGACTTTGCAGGATAAACTAATGTGTCGTTTCTGCACTGGCGTATGGCTACCTCATCTTTCAAGGTCGAGATGTCATATTATTGGATGAGCTACAAATAAAGGCTTTTAAATCTGTTTTTAAGATACCAAGGGACATAGACCATGCTGAAATTAGACTTGAGCTTGGACTACAAAGTCAAATCCTAGTGAGACAGATCCGTTTTTTAAAAAGGGTTCCTCACTTTTTTACTATTTGAACCTGTCTCTCTAGCAAATCTGTGTTAGCAAGAATTTAGTAATTCTGACTACACTATTATTTGAAGATTCGACCTATCTGAGTGCAACCATACCTTTGATTATCAGCCATCTGGATTCTTAGAATTTTAAAGAACCACTTTTAGAATCTTTTTAAACCGAGCAACAGAACAATTTTCTTTTGCAGCAGATAGAGGCCTTAGCAGGGAAAAATCATGCTTGGACTGTAATTAACTCTTAGTTATCAGTTCACATGAAGGCCTCTGTTGTAATCTAGAAATCTAACTGTTATTCAATCACATTATAATTAGTAAAGTATTGATGAGTATTATACTCAATAATAGTTGTATTCATCAACATTTAATGTATTTATTCTAATGTCATAGTGTATATATTTGTACATCCTAAATGGTATGTTCCAGTGATGTAACCTCTAAATGCTGGATAATGGGGCGTACTAGAGTTCAACTCAGAATGTTAGAGATATGAGATGGCGGTTGAGGAGTCTGTCTGAATAAACAAATCCAACTTCTTTTTGTTCCTGCTTGGTTACTACACTGAACTTCATTGGGGACGAGGATGGGATTAGTCTGCGCAGGGGGCAGTGAAAACTCCTTATCCCTGTCTAGGTGCTGCCATCTCACCGGTATTAATTACAGAAGTAACGTCCTCTGAGAAGGAACTATGGACGGCAAAGGGCAAGGTATGATTGTTTGACATACCACATAAACTTGATAATTTAATGGTAAATATTGTCCCCTTCATCTAAACAGGGAAGTGACACAAGCTACCTAAGCTCCAGAAGTAAGATCCTGTTAGTTTCAGGGCTGTGGCAGGGTCATCGCATGGCTAGGAAGCGGTGGAACGAACAGCTGTATAAGGGCAGCATACCCACCGAAGCAAGGGCCAGATGTAGCAAGCAGTTTTGCCCATTCTGTGTCTATGGGAAAAAGTGTTCGTACATATGGCCCCAAGTTCCGTGTTTTGTATGGCCGCAAAGTTGAGTGACTGATTTAGCGGTCGTACATGAAGGAATATCAAAATAAACCTTCCCTGCGATGACCCAGTGTGTTTCGTAGTTCAGCAAAGAAGTGAACGCCAGAAGAGCCGGTGGAGTCAGTTGCGTCTGAGGTAACGGAGCTGAGCTGATATGATCACCGTTCTTCACTGATATGAAGCAGAAGGCGGGTGACTCACTGGAACAGGGAAACGACTGGGAATATAAGCTATTCCCTCTTCAATGCAATGATTGCCCAGGTAGCGATCACTGTCCTCGTACGAAAAAGACCAGAGCAGTGAGGAAATCCATCGGGACAGTTCCGCGTTGGAGGAGGAGTTGGAACTCACTGTCCTGTCACTCCTTCGTGTTGAAGGAAGGAGGAGGAGTGTCTCAGATCTCACCAAGGATTACAGGAGGAGTTTGGGATGATGGACGGGTGAACAGGAGGAGCATCGACCCATTCTTACAAACTCGAAGAAGAATCCTATCTGACAGTCAAGGAAATGGGAGGGGCCCTGGATAATAGACATGTATACAGGCTGAACGATTACCTTGCCTTAACCCTTTCCTTTACAGCAAAAAGGACATAGAGCTGTGTTTTAAAGAAAGTAAACTGGAAGGTGTTGTGCACACGTCTGGGAGTACTCAGGTACATAGGGTGGGAGGAAAATCATTTGTTGTGGTGAATGTATTGCATAAGAATCTTAGGTGCCAAATAGGGAATTAGGAAACACTTTTGCCAACATTTTAAAACAGCCTCATTTCTCAAGTTAAGATTTGGCAGGTACTTAACAAAGGACTGCATACCAAGGTGGAATCAGCAATGACCAACAACCTGTTGTAGATTATGCGGCTGTATTAAAGAATCCTTACTGCACATAATTTGTACTTGCCCATGCTTATTACAGACACTATGAACCCTGCTAAAACTGCTGTTCTTAGTAGCAGAACCTGCCACAAAGTTGTTAAATTCTATTTATCTGGCAGGTCAATTCTGATAATCAGTCAGCTTGTGAAGTTTTTGACCCTGACAGAGAATATGTTGAAATCTTCTTAATCTTTGGCCATCCTTGAAGGGAATGTTCAGTTCTGCTGAAGCCAGTAGAATGATTCTAGAACTTTACTGTTACTACATATGTGTATTTTTTTATTATTACTCAGTAGCAGTCTACTGGCTTTATGAAAGATTTCTTCTTGAGCCTAGTGTTATAACAGGTGAAGATACTAGCTATAATGCCCAGAATGATCTGACAAACTTTAAGCACAGTAATTCCATTTCATACTGTTTGCAGACCTGGATTACAATGTTTTTAATAGGCTATTTTCATTCAACATTGCCTTGACTGCATTGATGGTTTAGGCACTTTAATGTTACCTTGCACTAGTGCATGATCTCTTGAATCTGCTGCATATTGTGTTCATGTTCAATCTATTTCCCTGAACCTCGAAATTATCTTAGGTAGGTTTTAGTTGTAATACTTAGATTGAATCGCCAAACTCTAAAGCACTTTAAAACCATCTTGGATATACATTTGGATTGGCACTGTTTGAGAGATTATTATTGTTTAATAATGTCTTGCATGCAATAATGCTTAAGCACTTTAGCATCAACTTGCACTAACTCTTGAAACTGCTGCTTTTGATGTTTTATTGAATTAATTCTGCTGAATGTGTGTAGTGTTATTTATGGTCAATACTGTTTTAGGAGGTTGGTCCTATATTGCATTGCTTTAGGAATAGATGGCAAATAATAAGTGATTTAATGGTTGCAAAAATGTTAATATGGTTTGCTTTTGATTGTGCTTGATGCATTGTTGTGAAGTGTGTTGCAATTGCTTTACTGATGCACATTGTAATGATTTTTAGCAATCAGTTAATACAATTTCCTACCACCTTACCTTGCGTGGCTTTATAAATCCCATTTGAGGACTTGTGTTGTCCTGTGATGGCTTGCATCACACAAGGACAATGCAAGTTATTAATAATTATGCCCCCACATACTCTGCATACATTTGAAATCATGCTTAGCAGTTGCAGAGAAAGTTTAGGGCCAACTTCAAGCATTCACAAATAATGCACAGTAAGTGGAGAAGGGTGACATAGACGGTCAGAGATAGACACTGAAGGCTTGTCAGGTCAACAGAGGAGGAGGAGTTGCCTTCTGTAATGGAACACTGGCATCATAGTCTGTCAGTGAGCACAACATTAGGCATCTACCATGGGAGGATACCATTTCTGTATGTGGGGAAAATTAATGTGGACTCCATGTGTGGTTGGGACATGTTGAATTGAACAATAGGAAGGAAGCACAGGGAAGCCTTTGACTCCTCAGTACTACAAGGTCAAAGAAGTGGGTGATGCAGGGGTGAAAAGTACGCGAGGCAACCCACAAACATTCATTGATTTATTCCAGAGCATATTAGGTTCTTGCTTTACATTGTGTGATTGTGTCTTCCAGAATGTGAGTCTTTCAGAGGAACAATGTAAAGGTAAGCACATGTTCACTTCATTATAATGAACTTCTTACATCAGACTGAGTAGCAGAAGAGCTCTGATGTTGAAATGTTCCATTATCCACTGGCACATGGCCTTCTTGGCAGTGTTTACAACAGTGAGTCTGAGTAGTAGTTTAAAAAATGTTAGACAGGGTATTAGCTCACAAGACAGTCTACCTCTTTCCACTGCTGTGCAATAGTAGTTAATTCTAGAAACAATGTTGTGGGTGTGGAGCCTGATGCCCCTGCTGCTCTGACTCCCTCTCAACATGTCGAAGCTCTCTAGGAAGCTCCTGTTTATGGAGGCAGTGACAGTTAAACAAACTAAACCTGGGAAAGATGCAGAATCATCACTGCCCTGGATGTTATCTTGAAAGAGCTTGAAACACTCAAGACCACGCTCTTGGAGATGGCAGACATTACTTCCAAAAAGGCAGACACACAGTATCCACTAGGATTTTGCCTCCTTCAGAGCCAGACTGCCCATGTCTAAATCCCATCAGGATCAAATTGATGACAAATTAGCAGCCTCAATAGACTGGGAACAGGATCTCTGGCACCTCCAAAGAAGTTGGTGGAACTGGAAGATGGGTCCCACATGGACAACCTCCAGATATCAGTGGAGTCGAAAAAAATGGAAGGAGACAACATCATGGGTTTTCTATGCTGCTTCCTGTAGACAATCACTAACATAATGTTTTACCCTCCCCTAGAGATTTAAAGGGTTCAGAGGATGAGGCTTCACCAACAGCCACTCAATACAAGCCCAAACCAGTTCATTGCATGCTTACTAATACACCAACATGCCAGGAAAGTGATTCAGGCAGTGAAAAACAATGTCCCTTTCCCTTATGTCGACCCAAGATATTCATATCACAAATTTTCTCCTGGAGACCCAGTCCACCTGAAAACAATTTTTCCATCTTCACCCCAGACGCAAACAACTCAGCATTAGCATTAGCCATGGGTTTCTGAGTCCAGCAATAATGCTGACAACCCACAACATCAAAACATCAGAGTTCCATGACTTTGGCCAACTGCAAGGTTATCCATATATGGTATTGCCAACCGACATGGACCTGGGACACTCAACTGGCCATATAGATAACCAACCCCTGAACAAACAGGCAGGTTCTCTGAGGTTCCACCTAGATGAACAACAGTGACTGGAAATCACTAAACAGTGTTCTAGAGATCCCCAGCCTCACCTCACCTACAAAGAACCCCAACTGAGGGACATGTTCTGATCCCCCCTGAAGGCAATTACCCCTGCAGACTAGCATTCTGCTCCTGAACTAATGCTGAGACAGCTCAATATGCCATGCACTAACCTAGACACTGGTGACCACACACACATGATTAATCACACATTTTTCCCCCTCATTCACTAGTTGCACTAAAGGACCTGATACACAGCAGCCCTCCTAACCATCAACAAACAATGCGTAATCAGGTGATGCCATTTGCTCCACCCAACACCCTCGTGCACCCCCTTGACTGACCAAAGTTAGTTTCCCTCTCTTCGATAGAGGGTCTCACCAAGTCTGTGACCAGTCCCTCCTCTCTCCCACTTCCTGTCCTATAGAACCAAGGCTCACTCACCCCCTGGATATGATAAAACATACTACCAGTAGAGGGCCATGGTGCAGATGAATCACCTTATAGTGCTCTTGCTGAACCTAAATAGCCTCCCCCATTACACAAAATTACAGAAGATTTTTAACTATACTAGATCCGTGAGACCTGACATAGCTCTCCTACAGGAGACCCATATTTCTGATGCAGAAAGTCAAATGCTCTGCCGAGAGTGTGTGAAAAGGGAATACCATGCCTGTAACTCTGAACTAGGTGCAGGTGAAGCTCGTTCCATCAAACTTCATTGCAAGAGCTGTGTCACCATATTGCTGGCTAAACACTTGCATTTGAAGACTCCCAATGTCTGGTAAGACCAACACAGCCAATTAATACTTTTATAATTCTCCATACATGACCATGTACTCCTTACAGGCTCCATATACACCCCTATCTCTACCATGAAAGCCTGCTATGCTGCCCAACTCTGGATTAACCAACAGGAACACAAAATAAAACTTCTCCTGGGGGTTGATTGGATCATGGTCCCTGACCTCCGCATGGACAAATCCAGCCAGCCCTTGCTATACTAAACCACAGAACAGGGCTTTCTCCATGACCTGGTATGAGACTTTTCTTTGATGGATCCCTGTAGGCTACTTCAGCCTACTACAGGGGACTATACCTATGCCTCCTGTATGCATGGCACCAGATCTTGAATAGACGTCTTTCATTTATAATCCAGCACTGCTTGGCCACTTGGTAGATGCTGAAATAGCCCCCTCTGGAGTTTCAGACCATGTCGCAATCCAACTTCATCTGGAGTTAATTACGCCCTCTCCTGCCCAACTGCAGAATAAACCTCTCCCACTACAAGACCCCAGCAGACAGGGAACATGTGCACTCAAATCTACACACCTTCCTAGACATCAATGAAGGGTTGATATGATCACCCTGTGGGCATCCGGAAAGGCCACAGTAGTGAAGGGATTTAATGTGTGACAACTCCCACTCATAACCTGAGGTGTCACACAAGCAGGTCCACCTTGAATCCACCCTCACCTCTCTCTCAGCCCAATATTATTGATCTCACTCCCAGCCCGCACTATGGGCCCTACTGCAAGCCACATAGGAGCACAACAAACTGTGTACTTTCAAGGCAAAACAGCACTGTTTCACCCTAAACAGAGACAGCAGAAAGTGAGAACAAGGTGGGCTGTCCTTTGGCACTGCAACTGCGACAGCAGGACTCCTCTCATACCAGGCTGGCCACCATGAGGGATGATAGACAACCTCTTACCCACTCACTTGAGATCTCAGAGTCCTTCAAGACTTACTATGAAAGCCTTTGCACCTCAGACACCACATGCAGCCTGGGCGATATTGTGGCTTCCTGGCTCAGAATGTGACCCACACCTCTTGTCAGACCAGAGACACGCCCTAGATGCTGACATTACCCTGGAGGAAATCCTTGAAGTGATTGATGGTCTCCGATATGGCAAAAACCCAGGGCTAGATGGCTATCTGCCCGAATACTATAAAATGCATAAGGATATGATGGAGCAGATATGCTAATTCAAGAAATTTCTGATGATTAATGTGTGTTTATTAATGAGAAAAATGTATAGAGAATTTAATATTAGAAAATAATGTATATAATCGAAAATGTGCCCACGGAGAGTGGTCACCATGTGTATTAACAGATGCTAAATAATGGAAAAATGTATATGAAACATATTAATATATCATAACTGGATGTATAACCTATGTTTTGTGTTGATTCATATTCTTAACTTAGCCGGACTAAAGGCCTGGTTTCACTGGGCCTTGCTTGCTCATAACGTGGAGACTCCAAAAAGCTTTGCGAGGACTGGTAACTGGAAGGAGGGATCTTCAACTGTTCAGAGTTCAGACGGCTCAGCTAGAACATTCTGCAATATACCAGCGGACAGGAGATGATGAAGACAATGTGATACAATTATGTGTATTGTAGGCTAAATGTACTTTCCCATGACTTGAACAATAGAGGCATTGACTAAAGACTTGTATGCAACAATTTTGTTACCTAAAGAGCCGGATGATGTTCTCATCGCAAGAAGGACCTATCAATTTTATGGGACGCAAAGCCTATGCAAAGTCAAAAAATTTGGTAAACAAAAACTATAGGTTAGAGTCATAACTTCCGACAAGACTGACCAATTAGCAATTAGTGGGATGGACTGGGAGACCCTAATAAAAAGTCATGACAAGGGGAGTGAAATTAGAACTGCGAGGGGAAAGCTGTCCGAAGTGCTGATAAATGGGCTTCTACTTTGTGAGCCAGATAAGTAGCCGACCACTGATGATCTGGGGACGAAGACAGACTCGTTGCTGATCCATCCTGGATAGGTAGCTATGAAAATGTGACTGACAAATTTGTGCCTTTTCTTCTAGGTGCCAACTGCGCTGTTTCTGAGTAGATTTTCTCTCTTAGATAGATTTTTCCAAATTAATGTTTTATTTAAATTGTTTTTGCATGAAGACCCACATGCTGATGCTAATCTTGGTTAAGTAGGCTGGCAGGGGAGACTATGAGGTTGACAATTGACTGACAAATTGAATTGCTGAATGACTCCATTAATGCTGATATTCACTGACTTATGATTTGCATTGTTGCTTATGATTTCTTTGCAGAAAAATGTTTTCTTTGATGAATTAATAAAGATTGATTAATAAAGGCAAAATTAACATTTGGTTAGAATTTGGTTAGAATTGTAATCAATAGGGAATACAAATAATTAACCTTTTCCATGAGTGATGGGTGTTTCTGATTAATATTTTTTTTCTTTTTGGTTCCTTAAGTGTTTGATGTTGATTTATTGATGTTGATTATTGGTTCACTAATCACTGCATGATTAGGATACTCCATGCGATTCAAAAGATTTATCGACCTATACGCGTCCCATTGTAAGTTTACTTATTCAGGACCGGTCACGCTAGCACACCTTTGCTCTGCAAGGTGTACACTGAAGATGCACCATCACACAGTACATTCACCAAAGTTACCAGAGCCTCACTTACATTTATTCCTAAATTGGCTAGAGACCCTTGAACTGTTCCATCTACCGTCCAATCTCTTTGTTGACCGTTAACATAAAAATACTAGCCAAACTACTAGCTAATAGACTTAAATGGGTTATCCCATACCTCATACACATGGACTAAGTTGGTTTTATTGACACAATAAGGATGAAAAGGTAGTGGTATCGCTACTGGTATCGCTTGATGCAGAAAAAGGTTCTGCCAGGGTTGAAAAGAACTCTCTTTCTCAAGTCCTGTGACAGTGTGGGATGGGCACGGTCTTTTGGGACCAGATAGAGAGGCTGTACTTTCACCCAAATTCAATAGTCATCTACAACGACATGCCTCCACTGCTTTGAAACCCACTGAGGTACCAAACAGGGATGGCCCTTATGGCCTCTACTTTTATTCTGGCCCTGGATCCTCAAGTAATAGCAATTTTCAGCTTTCCCGACATCCACAGCATCCTCATCACAAGTGGTGAACACAACCTCACACTATATGCAGATAACATACTAGTCATCCTTGCACATCCTGCTACTTCATTGAGAGCCCTCATCAACCTGATATCACACTTCTACTCCCTGTCTGGTTCTAAGATCATTTGGGATAAAAGAGAAGTCCTACCTCACACAGATCACACATTACCAATTGTATGTAAAGACCTGTTTTTTAAGTGGTTCCCCTCCTCCATGAGATACTTAGGGATTGAAGTCACCCCGGGTCTCAGACACATGGTAGAGTACAAACTGGACCCCCTACATGTAAACATCAACTCAACCTCTCCCCATGGCATCTTTAGCGTGGTCTTACCCAAGAATGTTTGCTCTTCACCTCCTATTTTTGATGTGCCTTTTTGCTGGCTTTAGGACTCTGAGCACTTTACCTCTGCAGACCAATGTTAAAGGGCATGTACTTCTCCCCTAAACATGGCAACATTGGTGTATCCACAACTGGCACATTTAATTTACTTGTAAGTCCCTTGTGAAGTGGTATACCATTTACCCCGGCCTGTAAATTAAAATGGGCTTGTAGCACTGCTTGTGCCACCCACTTAAGTCGCTCTTAAAACATGTGTCAGGCCTGCAACTGCAGAGCCAGTTTGTGCAGTGTAACTATTCCTTCGACTTGCCATTTTCAAACCTTGTGCTAAGCCTTAAATTCCCCTTATATTACACCCCAAATATGGGCTCTGCGTAACCTTATTGTCAGGGTGCTATTTAAGTAAAAGGCAAGACAGGTACTTTTAAGTTTTATATGTTCAGCCACCACTAACCAGCAGTGACTAGTATGAAAGCTGAATTTTTACAAATAAATATTCATGTATTTTAAATTATAAATCTGCATAGAATTTGGCTTAATATAGAAAATAATGTATGACTTGGAAAGTATGCCCACTTGAGTGGTCACCAGATTTATGAAGTGTCCTTTTGCCTGCTTACTAAGCTAAATTGATGTGCTCATGTTTAGATTAATGTAGTAGTGTATTATTTCAAAGGTTAATTATTGTGTATTTACATTATTAATTATATGCCTTAAGGTAGCGAGGTCTTGAGCCTAGTTAAGCTGTACTGTTAAGATAATGCAGTGAGAAATGTTTGCTTGAAGAAATTAATACGTGATATGTTTTCCACTGAATTGACCAAATGCTAGCAGATGTTTTTATTTTCTCATGAGAACTGCTGGCTAGAATGCCTTATACTAGGTACTGTTACATTGTATAGTTTAGTGTGTGAGAAAGCCATGTTCCCAGGAGCTAACAATGGATGCACTGACTGGAGGACAGAGGCATACAAAATTATTTTCTGACAGGCCTGACGATGGAAACAGGAAAAGAGGAGCCAGTCAAGGACATGTGAAAGACAGTTTAGTTATATCTTAGATGTGAAGTTCTACGTTCATTGGACTAAAAGTAAACGTATGATTCTTTTGACCTAAGGCAGCGTGGGAAGTGTTTTAGGTAATTTTAACTTAGCCCGACTGCACAGAGAGAGATGCGCTCATTCTCATTTTCATTTTATACTGATGAGGTGTACTCACCCTTGATTCTCCTACTTGGAGAATTTTATGTTTAACTTTATTACTTAAGCTTTTGATGCCGAATGCCGATCCCTTAGACATTGCGTTCCAAGTGGTTCAGATAGCTTAGAGTCCCTGGTTCTGAACGATTCCCCATTCATGGTTTGTTGCTTATGCTGACTGAACAGATGACCATCTGATGAAGATAATCGCAGCTTTCTCATCCATACTGAGGATAGGTATAACAAAATGCTATTGTTCTGGTTGTAATTTGTCTTATGTTTCTATGTACCAACCGCTATTTTGATAGAGCCATAGTTAGATGTTTTCCAAATTTGTGTTGACTTAATTGGTTTGCATGAAGCCCAAACATGCTATTCTAATCAGAAGATTAGTAAAGGAAACCCTAAAATGCTAATAGGTTGCTGTTAATAAACTGTTACTCAGTTGCTGAATCTAAATGTATGCTGTTTCTATTGCGCAGTTGTTCTTGCCATTGACTCTTGAGTGTGTAATAATCCATGCTTTAGTTAAATTGAGATTCTTCAGGAGGTTTGGTGAACCAGTGTTGCTTTTGTATGTATATCATTTGTTTTTTAAACTAAGGCCCTTATTATAACCCCGGCGGATGGTGTTAATATGAAAGTAAGTACTACCAACTGGCTGGTGGTACTTTCCTCCATATTAAGACATTGGCGGTTTGGCTAAGGCCAAACCGCCAACGTACCACGCCAACTGCTATGACGATAACGACCGCCGGGCTGGAGACTTCACTCTCCAGCCATGCGGCCGCCACTTGCCCACCTGCGGGAGTATGACCCCGCCTACTGCCATGGTTTTTGTAGCAACCTTATCACCACGAAAACCATGGTGGTAGGCACTATCAGTGACAGGGAATCCCTAACCTGTCACTGATAGGGGTCTTCCCCGCCCCCCTCCACAGATTCTCACCACCCCACTTCCTCTCCAGACTCCATTCATACATGCACCTTCATTCACACACGCAAACACTCATACACACACTCTTTCCCACATTCATCCACACATGCATACATCCATTCACACACACATATCCACACACACTTAGGTACATACAAGCACACACGCATTCACACAACTCAACATACACGCACTCACACATCCATACATGCACACACATACAACACAGAACACACACCCGCATACACACACGCACAGACATACACACACACACCCCACACACACACACACAACACCCTCCACCCCCTCCCCTGTCGGTACACCCAACTTACCTGTTGTCATGGGGTTCCCCGGCAGGTGATGGGATGGGGCGCTGCTGCCAACAGCAGCGTATGCCAGCAGAACACCGCCAGTCCGTATCATGTGTCATGATATGGTCAGCAGCGGTCTACTGGCTTGGCACTACTCCTGGCAGCAGCGCCACCTTACCGCCATCTGCCGGCATGGCCACAGCCAGGTTTCCGCTATCCTTCTGGCGAAATCCTGCAATTTTCATTTTCCGGTGGACGGCTGGTAGCCACGGCGACGGTCTTTTGGTGGCCGTTGCCGCGGCGGTAGGTGTTTTTTTCCACCGGGGCCAAAATGACCCCCTGAGTTACATACTTTTAGCATTGTTCATTTAGGGAAATAAACATTCTAACTTTACATAAAGGTGTGGTTATTCATGACCAAAGGGGTCATGGTGAGTGAGATTACTGACTCCAAAGTTCATTGATATTGTTGAGTGATATTTGTAGATGATTTGTATTGAAATTAAGTCTTGTGGTGTGATTTACTCTATGCGCAGTCAAAAGGTCCATAGAACCTCTAACGGGTCCCCTTATGAATGAAAGATAAGAGACTAAGGTGGTCATTACAACCCTGGCGGACGGTGTTAAAGATGCGGTAATACCGCAAACAGTCAGACGGACAAAAAAAGGGAATTATGACCCTGGTGAAAACCGCCAAGACAGCCACTTTAACACACCGCCCGCCACGGCGGTACAGACAAGCAGTGCGGCGGTCACCGCCAACAGACAGGCGGAAGACAATGTACCGCCCACAGTATCACAACAGGCCAATCCGCCACGTTTTCCGGGGCGGATTCACTGTGGATAAAAACACAGCGGAAACTGCTTTTGCTATGGGAAAACGCTCACCTTTTACACATCCCACGAGGAACGACGACTCCATGGACCCGGAACTCCAAATACTACCTGCCCTTGCTTTCTGCTCCTTCACGACCAACAGCGACGTAGGCGCAGAAGATACCGGTGAGTACTGCATCTACGACACGGGGGAGAGGGGAGGCAAAAGTTAAGGGGACACCCACCAAACACCCCCACCCTCGCATATTACAACATACAAACCAATGCAGTCACAAAAAGAACAGTAACAACCCACAATCCCCCCGGAAGAATGCAAAGACAATGCGAATTTCGGTCAAACTTTTAATGTGCCATTATACATGTCATACAAAAATATACAAATATATGTATTCTAAAATCACTCATATTTACATATACAATCTGAGAAGTAGTGCAGATATGCACATATCAATGTCCGTGCACCACTAGTCCAAAAATGCATGGGCGAGGCCCACAATAGATACCTGACCAAAATCGGAGAGAACACTGCCGGGGCATCAGATAGAAACACTAAAGGCACTTCAGGGGGAAAGGAAAGGGGGGCACCTCAGCCACATGAATGCAAAGCCAGATCCACGACGGGGCTCCATGCCCATTGATGTATCCTGGGGAGTGCAAAGCCACAGTCTCTCAAGTCTCTACACTGGGTAGTTTGCCCACTGGACCATCCTGGGGAGTGCAAAGCCACAGTCTCACAAGTCTCTACAGTGGGTGGGTTGCCCACTGTTCAATCCTGGGGAGTGCAAAGCCACAGTCTCACAAGTCTCTACAGTGGGTGGGTTGCCCACTGTTCAATCCTGGGGAGTGCAAAGCCACAGTCTCACAAGTTGATGCAGGTCCATACTGGTACTGTGGGGTGACTGGTGCCCAGACTGGATGAGTCTCCCCGTGAAAGGTAGTATCCTGTCACTGTCCCAGCTGCACATGGGATAAGGATGCCTGATGTGGTGGGCCATTCATTCCTACCCGGTGCATTGCCCTGTTCAGCAGTGCTTTGCCATGGCAGTCTTTGCCCTGTTCAGCGGTGCTTTGACATGGCGGTTCAGGACTGTCCAGCGGTCTTTGCCCTGTTCAGCGGTGCTTTGCATGGGGGTTCAGGACTGTTCAGCGGTGCTTTGCCATGGCGGTCTTTGACCTGTTCAGCGGTGCTTTGACATGGCGGTTCAGGACTGTTCAGCGGTGCTTTGCCATGGCGGTCTTTGCCCTGTTCAGCTGTGCTTTGACATGACGGTTTTGGACTGTTCAGCGGTGCTTTGCCATGGGTGTTCTGATACGGACATTGGTGTGTGGCATGACGATTTCCACACTGGACATTGGTGTGTGGCATGATGATCTCCATACTGGACATTGGTGTGTAGCATGACGATTTCCACACTGGACATTGGTGTGTGGCATGACGATTTCCATACTGGACATTGGTGTGTGGCATGACGTTCCATCATTGCCCAGCGGGGCTGTGGCATCCTGGCCCCGCCTGGGCTGTGACTCCGGTGGTGGTCTCTGGACCAGTGACGATACTTGGGCCCTCCTGGGCACTGACTGTGCCGGTGGTCTCTGGACCAGTGACAATACTTGAGCCCTCCTGGGCACTGACTCTGGCGGTGGTCTCTGGACCAGTGACGATACTTGAGCCCTCCTGGGCACTGACTCTGGCGGTGGTCTCTGGACCAGTGACGATACTTGAGCCCTCCTAGGCTGTGACTCTGGTGGTGGTGTCTGGACCAGTGACGATACTTGAGCCCTCCTGGGCACTGACTCTGGCAGTGGTCTCTGGACTAGTGACAATACTTGAGCCCTCCTGGGCACTGACTGTGGCGGTGGTCTCTGGACCAGTGACGACGGTGCTGGCTGTTGCGTCTGGACTGCCGGAAATGATGGCGCACTTCTCCGCCGTGACACTCACAACAGGCTGGGCAGACTTCCTCTGGACCTTCCCCACCTTTTTTGGAGTTACAGTTGACTCACCAATCGCCTTCGATCCCATTTCACTTGTTGTCCCACCAGGAGTCTTGACATGGTCCCGTCGTCCACTCTCCAATTTCGGAGCCTTTACAGGGGGTGGGCTGCCAGTGCCTTGGCTCTGGGTCCTACTGCCTGCCCTGGTGGCCGGTGCACTCCAAAAACCTGGAACACGCACCACTGGTACTGGAGGCTTTTTGGCTGAGGCGCTACAACGGGACTGATGAATTGGAGGGGGGTGGGGGCAAAAAGGTCAATTTGACAGAGGGACAGTTTCTGACGAACACTGGGATGGGTAGCTGGAGGGGGGCTGGGAGTGGAGGAAGAGGAGGTGGTTGTAGGAGGTGTCACTTTAGCTGTTTTGGGTGCAGGTGCAGGTACTGGAGGCTGTCGTGAGGTGGATGGATGTTGGGTGAGTGATTGCCGGCGTTTGGGTACTTTGGGAGGGGGCGTCACAGACACACTGGGAGAGGACACAGGGGACGTGTAAATGGCAGTGGAGGTGGTGAGTGCAGGTGAGCGGCATGTGGTGCTGGGTGTCCTGGTGCGAGTCCTAGTGCCTGTAGATGTGGTGCATGCAGGTGTGTGTGTAGACGAGACTGGGAGGGAGGAGGGAGAAGAGCAGGAGGGGGACACAGTGGAGACAGTTGATGTTGCTGTGTCTGTATGGGTGTGATGCTTGTGTGAGTGCCTGTGGGATGTGTGGTGCCTATGTTTGCCTGAGCTACTTGTGTGTGTTGACTTGTGTGCATGCTGGTCTGTAGGTGTGCTTGGGATGGGCTGGGGTACAGGGGATTGGGTCTGGGTGGAGGAAGTTGGAGGGGGGAGGCTGGACACAGGGACAATTGCCGCCATCAGTGCTGAGGCCAGAGATTGCAAGGTTCGCTGAAGGGCCGCCTGACCAGAATGAATGCCCTCCAGGAATGCATTACCGTGTTGCAACGCCCTTTCTACACCCTGGATGCCATTCACAATCGTAGACTGCCCAACAGTGAGTGACCTGAGGAGGTCAATGGCCTCCTCACTGAGGGCAGCAGGGGTGACAGGGGCAGGGCCTGAGGTGCCTGGGGCGAAGGTGATGCCCACCCTCCTGGGTGAGCGGGCCCGGGGCGAGCGCTGGGGGGCTGCTGTGAGGGCGGTGCTGGTAGGGGGGGTGGCGGCTGTACCTGTAGAAGTGGGGCACACAGATGTTGCCGCCACCACAGGGGAGCTCACATCCGCGGACGAGTCTGTGTCGCTGGTTGGTGATCCGGTGGCCGACGTGAAGCTCCCCTCGCCCTCCGTCCCACTGGTGTATTCAGAGACTGTGGTGTGGCCCTCCATGGCCATGTGGGATGCAGCTCCCTCGTGCTCCGGTGCCACTGTACCTCCGCCTGTTGATGCTGATGTACAAAAGGACAGGGACAGCAGGAAAAGGGGGGGAGACAGAACAAAGAGAGTTTTAGTGCATGGCATACCGCTACCGTTGGCGGACAAGACAGACGCAGCAGCCCCATTCACAACGCCTCGCTCCTGCCCTCTGCACATGCAATTTCATGGATATAGCCTACATGGCAAAGGTGGAAATCTGCGCACATGGATGCCACAGGGGCAACTATACCTCAACTCGCTAATTTTCTGAGGTGGGGTAGAGTGCCACATGGCCTACATTACGGAGGGGCCTTGCCTAACTAACTCGCCCTGGCCTACGGACACCCACAGCCCACCTCCCCCACCCAGACACCTCCACTGCACGGAAAGTCCGCAGAATGAGGTTGTACTCACCCCCTTGTGTCTGCTGTGATGTCCTTAAG
Source organism: Pleurodeles waltl (assembly GCF_031143425.1). Lineage (NCBI taxonomy): Eukaryota > Metazoa > Chordata > Amphibia > Caudata > Salamandridae > Pleurodeles > Pleurodeles waltl. The sequence goes on along the minus strand of NC_090437.1, from coordinate 1,061,766,746 downwards.
CGCCCATCCAACTCCGGGTAGGCCACTGCCAGGATCCGGAACATCAGGGGGGTCATGGTACGACGGGCACCCCTCCCACGTTGGGAGGCCATCCCCAGCTGAGCTTCCGCCGTCTTTTTGGTGCAGCGGCGAATGTCCTCCCACCTCTTCCGGCAGTGGGTGCCCCCTCTCTGGTGGGCCCCCAGGGTCCGGACCTCCTTGGCGATGGCACGCCAAATGTCCCTCTTCTGGTGGGCGCTGACCTACATGACAAGCACAAAGGAAGAGGAACAGTCATTACCAATTGCACCATCAAAGTGTGTGGCCCCCTCCATACTCTGACCATGTGGCCCATTTATTTCCATGCTTTACTGTAGTATGACTTCTGCCCCCTTCCCTCTTCCACCCAGCCCTGTCCACCCAGGCCTAGCCCCTACAACGTGCTCCCTGTGTACTAACCTGTTGCTCTGGAGGACCGTAGAGTAGCGTGTACTGGGGGAGGACCCCATCCACAAGTTTCTTCAACTCCTGTGCAGGGGCCCTTTCCCCAGACGCAGCAGCCATCGTCGCTTCCAGACCGAGGTCACAGCAGCACTAGCAGTGTAGGTCCTCTCCTGTCGAAGGTCAGGTATCTAGTGATTCAACAGATAGAAAGTGGTGGTGACGTCCGCGGCGGTGACGTCCGTGGTGGGGCGCATCATCACTGCCGGCGCACCTGTTCATTGGCTCCTGGGACCCATAGGGTCCAATGTTAACCAATGCAGCATTGTGCCGCGCTTTACAACCGCCTACCGCGACGGTGTGTAACGCCAGCGCTGTTACCCCACAATCCCATTGTCCCAGTTTAGAGGTCAGGTAGCCGCCATTTCAGGGGCCCACATGGATGCATTTTCAACTGCGTCACACATACTGAGGCCTACACTCAACACACGTACAGGAAGGGTTTATTGTCTGGTGTACTCTTGGGTGTGACTGTGGGTACATACCTGGAGGAATAGTGACTGTTTCTTCGCTGTTGTCCTTCGTAGGCACCGTCAGCTGGGACATATGAGAAGATGACGGAATCCTCCGGTGTACCGACCGCTGGTGGACCTGTTGACAATGGAAGAGAGACATTTAATCGTGACCTACAGGTTTGAACGTGCCACAATCCAGGAACTATGTACACAGTTGGAGCCAGACCTGATGTCACCAATCCGCCATCCGACTGGAATCCCCCCTGACGTGCAGGTGCTGTCAGTGCTCCATTTCCTTGCAAGTGGGTCTTTTCAGACAACAGTGGCCATGGCATCAGGGATGTCCCAGCCTATGTTTTCCAACATGTTGTCCAGAGTGAAACACGTAAGGAGATATATCATTTTCGCTGAGGTGGAGGATTTGCCTACAGTGAAAGGTGACTTTTATGCCCTTGGACATATCCCCAACGTCATAGGTGCCATTGATGGTACCCATGTAGCTCTGGTCCCCCCCTTCAGGAGTGAACAGGTGTACAGGAACAGGAAGAGTTATTATTCCATGAATGTCCAGATGGTGTTTGGCAGACCAGTACATCTCGCAGGTAAATGCTATGTTCCCTGGCTCTGTGCATGACGCCTACATCCTGCGGAATAGCAGCATCCCTGATATGATGGGTCAACTCCAGAGGCACCGTGTATGGCTATTGGGGGACTCTGGTTACCCCAACCTTTCCTGGCTATTGACCCCAGTGAGGAATCCCAGGACCTGGGCAGAGGAACGGTACAATGAGGCCCATGGGCGGCCTAGGAGGGTTATCGAGCGCACCTTTGGCCTTCTTAAGGGCAGGTTCAGGTGCCTCCATATGACAGGTGGATCCCTATTCTACTCACCGAAGAAGGTGTGCAACATCATCCTCGCCTGCTCCATGCTCCATAACTTGGCATTGCGACGCCAGGTGCCTTTTCTGCAGGAGGATGATCCAGATGACGGTGTTTTAGCAGCTGTGGAGCCTGTGGAGCCTGTGGACAGTGATGAGGATGAAGCTGAGGAAGACGAAAACGACAACAGGGAGTCAGTCATACAGCAATATTTCCAGTGAGACACAGGTGAGAACATTTAATTTTTTACCATTACATTAACTTTCACACATCTACCTCTATCCTGTACCGACATTTCACTCACTATTTGTTAACTGAGTTGTCCCCTTCCATTTCAGTTTCACAAATGTGGTAACCTACGTGTCAACTGTTTGCATCCTTGAAGGGCTTGTGATGTGTGACATAGGTATGTTAGCCTTCCAATGGGTAACCCATTATGAAACTGTAATTGATGATACAGATTTACAAATCATAGACTGACTCCATTTTTTTTTTAGTGTTTCAAGGGTGTTTATTTAAGTGTAAAAAAATGAAGGGGGGTTGTAAAATGGTGATGGGTGATGGTGGAGGAATGTCCATGGCAGAGTCCAGTCTATTAGTCTCTCAGGTACATTGCACATCTGGGCATTGGAAGTGGAGCTGGGTCAGTTCCGATTTGGGCAGGGTAACAAAGTAGGACAGTGGGGGGACAATCAGGGTGGTCTTATTTCCTGACGGGGTCTTGCCATCTTGCTCTGTCCTGTTCCTGGATCTCAGGGCCCGCTTGCGTGGTGGTTGTCCGTCTGCAGGGGATGGGGTGCTGGTGTGTTGGTCCTGTGGCGTGGCGTCCTGTCCATTAGCGCCGGCGGAGGTGGTGGGCATTTCATCATCGTGGCTAGTGTCAGGGGCCCCTTGGAGTGCCACGGTGTCCCTCAAGGTCTTTTGAATGTCCGTCAGCACCCCTACGATGGTGCCCAGGGCGGAGCCGATGGTCCTGAGCTCCTCCCTGAACCCCAAATACTGTTCCTCCTGCAGACGCAGGGTCTCCTGCAACTTGTCCAGGACCGTGGCCATCGTCTCCTGGGAGTGGTGGTATGCTCCCACGATGGAGGAGAGGGCATCGTTGAGAGTTGGTTCACTTGGCCTGTCCTCCCTCTGTCGCACAGCAGCCCTCAGGTAACCCTGTGCACCTGTGCCCCCGTCACCTGGACCGTGTGCCCACTACCACTGCCCCCAGGTCCCTGTTGTTGTTGGGGTGGTGGGTTAGCCTGGGTGCCCTGTAGTGGTGGACACACCGCTGATTGACCTGTCCTGGGTAGGGAGGTTTGGGCCCGCTGGATGGGTGCTGTGCTGGTGTTACCAGAGGGTGTAAGCTTGGTGTTGGGCTGTGGCTGGGCAAGGGGAACCGACTGTCCTGAGGCCCACAATGGTCCGGGCTGGTCTTCAAGATCCAGTGGGGCAGAGCTGCTGTCGTCACTGTGGGCCTCTTCTGGGGGTGGAGTGGTGTTGTCTGGACCCTCTGGTGTGGTGACATTCCTTCGGGTTCCTGCGGGGGTATAAGTACATGATTATTGCATGTGTGTGTTTCATGGTGTGCAATGGTTGGGTGTGCGTGAACCCCAGTGCAGGCATTCCTGTGGGGGGGCTTGTGTGCTGATGGTTGGGGGGTGTTCTGGGTCTGTGCAGTGGGCATGCTTTGGTGATGGGTGTCCATGCTTAGTTATGTCATGCAGGTCTTGGGGTTGGGATGGGTGGTTGGTGTCATGGGTAGATAGGTGAGGATTTGGGGTGATAGGGGAGGGTGTGATGGTGGGGGTGTGTGATATCATGCAGGTAGGGTGGGGGTTATGATGGTTAAGATTTGACTTACCAGTGTCCGTTCCTCCAACGACGACTCCGAGGCCCTCAGGATGCAAGATGGACAAGACTTGCTCCTCCCATGTTGTTGTTTGAAGGGGAGGAGGTGGGGGTCCGCCGCCAGTCCGCTGTACCGCGATGTGGTGCCTGGATACCGTTGAATGCACCTTCCCCCATAGGTCTTTCCACCTCTTCCTGATGTCCTCCCTATTTCTTGGGTGCTGTCCCACAGCGTTGACCATGTCCACTATTCTTTGCCATAGCTCCATCTTCCTGGCTATGGATGTGTGCTGTACCTGTGAGCCAAATAGCTGTGGCTCTACCCAGATGATTTCCTCCACCATGGCCCTGAGCTCCTCCTCGGAGAAGCGGGGGTGTCTTTGGCGTGACATGGGGTGGTGTGTGTGATGTGTGGGGTGGTGTATGTGTTGATGAGTGTGGTGAGTGTAGTGGTATGTGGTGTTTTGTGCTTGGATGTTGCATGGGTGATGGTGTTGTGTGCCTCTGTGTGATGGGGTTGTCTGTTCTGTGCTATCTCTCTTGCCTTCGTTCGTGAATTGTGGTCGTAGGGGTTTGTGGGTGATGTGGGTGTGTGTTTTATATTGTGTTGGGTGTGTGGGAGTTGTGTGTGTATGTGTATCAGGTGTGTGTATATGTAATTGTCCAATGTGGCGGTGTTTTGGTGCTGTGTGTGTATTTTGAGCGCGGCGGTGTGTACTGCCAATGGAATACCGCGGTTGAAAGACCGCCGCGTGGATTCGTGAGTCGTAATGGCAGGGGCGTGTTTCTGTTGGCGTGGAGGTGGAGGATTTGTTTCCGCATGTTTATCGCTGACCTTTGGTGTGGCGGTATTGTGTGGGTGTCTGAATTTCGGCGGATTCCGTGATGTGTCTCATAATAGCTGTGGCGGTCTACTGCGGCAGCGGCGGTGTATTGGCGGTCTTCTGCACGGCGGTAAGCGCCTTATACCGCTAATGTTGTAATGACCCCCTAAATAAGGTCAGATGCGCTAACACTAGCCACAGCACTGGTCTTGGCAAGAACTGTATTCTGAGCCCTTGAGGATTGCCTGCATTCCCAACACTTGAAGAAGCCATTCAGGCTACATTTGACAGGATTATTGCCAGGATCATGGATCAGTTTGACAAAGTTCTGGACACATGGAGAGACTTCCTCCGAGACCGATAACCCCTTCCCTCTCCACTACCTGGCCATCCCTCTCCCACCTGATACCCCCTCATACTTCCTGAATGACCCAAAGGCCTATGCTCTTAAGTTCTCCAACCCCCTCTGCCCCTCTGCAACTCAATCCCTGAGATGTTTGTGTAGAAACACCCACATGGAGACAGTGACTCAAGCACCAAGTACATTCTTAGGGGCTCCCCAGTATCCTGCAAGACTACAGAGTAACTATCACATATGGGTTCATGGACTTACCACCCAACACTCCCCCATGGTGACCCAAAGACCAACCCCTCATAGCGTCTAATCCCCTCCCCGCTAGCTTGTGCTTTGGTGGACATGACCCCCCCAGCCCACTTCCCTACTCCAGCTGCCAGTGGGCAAGTTGGGACCATTATAACCCCAACAACTGAGCTCATGTGAATCACTCCCAAAATTATTAAAATTTTCCCTACTTGAACCGCAGACCCCTGATGCTATGCTATGACTACCTGGAGTTTTGTACCTCTGGACAAGTTAAATGATCTACTACATGTAGACGCTATGTGCTCCCAATTCATACTAACCACATGCCCCTCTTTAAAGAAAGGTTAAAAAATAAAAAATAGTGTGCTGCAAAAATATCATGACAAGAATAAAGGCAGCCGAATATGTAGATATAGGTTAAGAGAAGGTTTATCATAGTTAACTTCACAGATCTGTACCTTGAAAAAATATACATCTTCAAGGCACATAGAGTGAAGAATACTACTTCTATTAATTTCTGTGCATGCTTGCCTTGACAATATTTAGTTAGTCTATATTTTTTCTAACATGTTTTCCTATCAAAATGTTTATGTCCATTATATTCTAACAACAATAGTGTTTTCTTGCTCAGTTGAACCCCAGAACTGACTCCATGGAAGAGCAGTCAAGATTCCTGCTCTCTGTTTCCTGCTTTCTTTCAGGCTAGTTTATAGTGCTTGGAAGAGGTCAAAAGGTAAACCTACTGGATGGTTCACAGTGTATTTTCAAAACAGTGCCAGTTGGTGTTAAGCCAACTAACCACTCAAAACGTGAGCAGTATGTTTTGGAGATGTCCCAGTGAGCTACTACCCTTTTCTTACATGCACAATTTAGTTATAGCAAGATTACACACATCCATATGGTTACCAAAAAGTTTATATCTCACCCAGACAGTGCTCCAAACAAAGAGGGCATTATTTCTCTTTGCCAGAAATGACTGCAGAATGAGGGGGATGGGCAGATAACACCTCTCTTTCATGAGATGAGAACAGTGGAAAATGGGGAAACAGTAGTTGCCAGTTGTCTACCAGTCTCTCTGTGACAATCAACAATTTGTGGGTACATACACTTATGGTGCCCTCCATCCATGTGTGTCCCAACAGTTAATACAAACGCAAACATACCACTCTCAAATCTCTCATACTCATAGACAAATGAAGAGTTGTAGTCATGAAAGATTGCGATTATTTACCAGATATAATCAGAAGACAGCCTCATAACCAGGGGTATAAGTAACAATGACTGCACCCCCATGACAATCAATCAGCCATCCCCAGCCTTTAGTTGTGTTATGGCATCTAGAGTCACATTTCCCAAAGGAGATCCACTTTAGGTGCACCCATATCACCAGTAAGTTTAAGTGCCATGCTGTTGAGAATCCATAGTGAACTCATGTACAACACTTGACAGAGGACATGTAAATTGAGTTTTTCCTTTGCAGCAAAAACACCAAGTTGATCAGAAAGGGTAAAATCAGAAGGAGGATTTTCCACCCTACAAATGAAGTTATAATTGCCGAAATTGCTATGATTGCAAAGTGGAATGTCCTTTTTCAACCATTACCACTGCACATTGCCAAGTGCATGGGGGCCCCTAGGCACCCATTCCGCCAGCCTTTCCCTGGTGGGGTAAACTGCCAGGGAAAGGCTGGGTGAAAACAAGTACATTATCCGGCTGGCAGCGCTGCTTGCAGCACTGCCCTGTCGGATAAGTAACTCCTCCATCGCCTGGCTGCCTGGTGGCAGTAGCCTGGTGGCAGTAGCCTGGTGGTGGCAGAGTTACGCCAGTCGTGGTTCTGCCACATACATTATATGGCGGTCTGGGCCACCATGCCAGCGGCGGTAATTACTGTCACCGCTGGCATGGAGGCCCAGACCGCCATGTTCGTAATGAGGGCCAAAGTCTTTTCATTGAGTTCCAAGTATAGATCAAATCTTATATCAAAATAGGCAGAGTGAAAAAAGTGTATCATGTATTTCTGAAATGGACACATGATATAGAGTTTAGGAGCAGTGGTTATTTCTACATTTCTGAATTTTTGGGTACACAAACTAGCATACAATTCGGAGGGTAGTTTTTAAAATACAATGTCATATTTCTTATACAATTGTTTACATTTGAAAGGGACAAATACTGTAAAGTCGAATTGGTAATACATGTTTTGCTAATCTTTACTCCTACGAGTCTCCCTATAAAAATGGTGCCTCACTTGTGATGTATCACATTTTTCCACCAAAAACAGACCCTCTTTTTCCAATAATGCTGGCTCTAGATTTTGAATCCTAGCCTAGCCGGCACCTAGGGAAACCTAGCCGAACTATACACCTTTGAAACCTAAACACCTAGGGGTATCTAGGGTAGGCTGACCTGCATGGATCTAAGCACGTTTCTTCACTCAGAGTCCCTTGCAAACACCAAGATTTGAATAAAAAAATACATTTTTGTCACATTTCTGTGAAGGAAAGATCTGGAACCTGTGGGTAGCCACAAACCTTCTTCCACCTGGCATGCCCCCAAGTCATAAAAATGGAAGGAAGGTTGGTTCCCCACAGATAGAGTTTTGGGCCATTTCCAGTGAGAGGAAATGGCTTAAAACTCAACATGGCTGCAGCACATTTTTTCATCGAAAACTGACACTCTTTTTATGTTGTGGGCAGCTCTAGATTTAGAACCTTAGCTCAGCTGAAACCTATGGAAACCTAGCCAGCATGCACATTTTTTAAAACCAAACATCTAGGAAATTCCAGTATGGCAAGACTTGTGTGGTTCCCATTTGGTTACATTACCCACAATGCCTTGCAAAGCTTAACCGTTGTCTGAAATCACCCATTTTCCTTACACCTCTGTGATGGAAACTTCGGTAAAACAAAGAAATCCACAGAAACCTGCCACCTAGCATTGCCTCTCATGGGCTGATAACATTGCTGCATCACTTATGTGGCTAATCATAGTGCCACAATAAGAACAGATTAAACTAAGGACTCCTATTGACCTCAGTTGGATCCGTTCCTGTCTCTAGCAGTAGGCCCAGCCACACAAGTGGGTCAGAGTTTTCATTGGCACAGGCATAGGCAAATTTGGAGGTTTGTAGGGCACTATGGGTAAGAAAATAGTATAGGGTGCATGTGAATCACACCACCCTAGACTCCGCCAGATGTCTAGTTTTCAGGCGTGTCTGGGTATGGTAGAACTTTCCAGGTGGAAGCCTACCTAAGTCCAAAAAGTGCAGACATTCACCACTGTAAGTGGGACAATATTGAAAAAAATTGCAAATAAGATTAATAAATGTTTAAAAATTTGGCACTCTCAAGGTCTATTGGATGAAGATGAATATGTTTATCTTAAGGTTGACCGACCTAGATTTCCATGTCTGTATATGCTTCCAAAAATGCACACCTTTCTATTTTTTTAAATCAGCAGGTGTCTAGTGGGCTCTCTGTCGCCCCATGGGGGCAGATAGGGAATAATAATACCCATCTGCCCCCAGGGAGTCAGAAAGACTGTGCCCATTTTGTTGGGGGGTGGGGGCATTGCCATACCCATTCTGGGAGAGTCCTCACCCTTCCCTGGTGTCCAGTAGGAGTTTGTTATGGCCTCTTAAAAATTTGAAAAACATGCTATGCTTGCTTCCGACACATGACAAAAAATGTCATTCATATGGCTAACATCTCAAGGCTAAACTATGCAAATGCATTGTATTGGATCCTTACTCTGTACCAACTCAAGAGACTTCAGTTGGTACAGAATGCTGCAGCCCACCTATTGCTAAATCTTTAAAAACAGGACCACATCCAACTACCTCTAAGGGATCTGTACTGGTTGCTGATCTGTCAAATGGTCAATTTTAATGGTCTGGTGATGACTCATAGTGTGTTCTATAAGGTAGGACCTAGTTATTTGGTCAATAGATTAAGGCCCTTGTTATGAACACGGCGGTAATAACCTCTGTGTTCATGCTGGCGGTCACAACACTGACCGCCAGTGTCCCTGGATCCCCGCCGGCTGCATAAAGAACATTCCTATGGGCAGGCAGGCAGAAACATTGTTTCCTCCCGCTGGCCCATAGGAAGGCCTGGCCGGGACATTGATGGCGGCTCCACATGGATGCCTCTGTGCGGTGGGTGCAGCTGCACCCAACGCGCAGATCACTGCCCAAAATTCGGGCAGTGACCTGCGCAATGGGGCACTGCACTGGGGGCCCTGCACTGCCCATGCCAAGTGCATAGCCAGTCCAGGGGCCCACAGGGGTGCCCCAGTGCACCCCTTCCGCCAGCCTTTCCCTGGCAGGGAAACCCGCCAGGGAAAGGCTGGTGGCTGAGGAAACATTATCCGAGGGGCAGCACTGCTGCCCTGTCGGATAATGTTTCCGCATGCCGCCACGGTGCCTCACGGAGGCAGCCTGGCAGTGAGTCAGGGCTGCCGATAGCGGCCCTCATGGGGTTCATTATGTGGCGGTGTGGCCCGCCATGCTGGCTGGCAGTTTTATCCGCCAACGCCAGCATGGTGGGCCACACCGCCAGGTTCATAATGACTGCCTAAGTCACTAAGGCCCCTCAAGAGTTCTGCGCTCCTCAGATGAACTTTTGGCAGTACTGCCCAAAAATAAGTGGAAGAAATGAGTGGCTCCTCTTTCTCTGCCTTGGCTCCTTCTAGTTGGAATGCTCTCCCTGATAGACTAAGGGCAGATTTAAGAACCCCAAGTACCTCCTTGCACCACATTAGCGTAATTTAATTTATGCTAATGTGGCCCAATGAGGCCAAAATCGCTGTGCCAAATTTACAAAATGGTGCAATCCATTCATTGAGCCATTTTGTAACCCTTTGAGCTATATTACGCCTGCACCATGCATAATGTATGCAAAGTGGGCGTTCCCCCATTAGGGGGAACAAAAAAAGAGACTTGTTTGCGTTATTTGTTTCAGCACTTTTAACGCCTGCTCAGGTCAAAAGCAATGGTAGTATTATCTGTCCAATCTATGTTGTATGATGAGTTGCAGGAGAGGTTGGGCATGAAGCGTCTTATGAACTTTAAGATACTTCTCTTAATATTGCTTAACAATGGGGCAAAGTAAGCAAAGTTTTGGTAGATTTACTGCGGATATGGAAGTAATTTAGGAAAATGTTGTTCAAGTCACTGGTAAGGCCAAGTTATATATCTATGCAATGAAGTCTGGGTTGATAGCTATTTAGTGTAAATAATTGAAATGTATGGTGTTTCTGACCGATAGAGAAAAGATTCAGGAGAAAAGCTTGAAGGGATTACAGATTGAATTATGCAGAACATCCTTTGCCGCATTTATTGAAGAGTAACTGCATTGAATCAACCAGTTAGGTTTGACTGACTGATATGCTGGATGTAGTCTTGTCGGACCATGACATCTAAGATATACCTGGCTTAATTTAAGATTTCCAATATGCAGACAGAATTTCGTTGTCAGAGATGGCCTTGACAGAAAAATGTTTTCCTGAGAATGGTTAATATTCTTTAATGAACGGCCCTGAATCTATACATTTGTGGGCTAACTGTGATTGTTCAATTAAGGATCAAAAATCCACTCCATAATATTTAGGCACCTAGTGTATGCACGCCGCTATGGCCTGTAAGGTTGTGGCTCAAGTGAGCCATGTAGTGTTTGCATTTCCAGCAATTTCTGTCTTGAATCAAATGCAGCTATAGCATATTCTCCATATTCTTGAAGTACTATTGGTTTTCATTAATTGATTACTCATTTTTCTTTTCTATGGTCCTTTTTGTTTCTATGTCTTTTTTATTATCTCCACTGCATATAGATAACAAGCCTAACTTTGTGGTGCTACAACTAAATTTTCCAACTATGACCTATAGCACCAAGCTCAACAGCTGCCATTTCATTAATGCAAACATGTTTCAGTATTTCTAGAAATGTAACTTAAATAGGAATGATGCATGCATTCTTCATGGTGAAGATTTCATACAATTATGCAACAATAAAAGTGTGAGTCACATCCGTGAACAAAGATATAATAAATGTGTAACTTCACATTAATTTGTGAGTTTGGGCTAAAATACTGCCACCATGGTCTTCCAGAGTGAAAAACTAAGAGATTTCTCAGTCTACGAGGGAAGAAACTATTAGTAGTTTAAATGATTCCTGTATAGGCAAGGACATAAACCTCACAAACAAAACCAATTGAGTGACCCCTAATAACAGACATCCCTGAGGAATCTATGAACATCAAACATGGACTTTGCGGATATATAATTGGAAATCATGATAATGGAGTTAATGGAGGACATATAGAGCTATTTTCCCAATTGAGTTTGACCTATGTCAGAGACTGGAGATTATTTTCTACAAGTAATTGTGAGAAAATAGATACATTCAATAAGAGTGTAAAGAAAGTATCCATTTAAGTTTATTTTTGTCAACATGAACCAGTTCCATAAGTCAGAAGGTAAAGTCATTGATTCAAGGTCATATAGTTTTAGAACTTGCTCACAGGCAGTGAACATTTTTCATGGATGTTCTTGAATTGATATATTTAGTGAATTGATTTACATTGACAAGGAGTATGATGCCACTAAGAGCATCAATATGTACATTTTGACTGGAGGGAATCTCTGATTTACTCTAAATTGGAGTTAAAGTGTGACTTTGTAAAGTATGTTTTGAGTGCAGTCTTTGACACCTAGGCCCATAATTATACTTTTTTAGTGCCGCATTTGCGTAATTTTTTGACGCAAAAGCAGCGCAAACATGCAAAATACGATTGTATTTTGTAAGTTTGAGCCGTTTTTGTGTCAAAAAAGCGGCACAAACGCAGAGCTAAAAAAGTAGAAATATGGGCCCTAATGTAATTAAGGCAAACTATGAGCTTACCACAGAAATTTGTGCAAAGTTATCCCAGTATTAAATGGACCTTTAATGTCCTCTTGTAAGCAAGGCAGTTGTTGGGCTTTCTCATCATGTAGAACAGTAACTTTAAAAATCTGGCAGAGCCCTTTTGTCTGACAATACAATTTGACAGAGGTGGGAGGAAGCATACCATTCTCAGAGATTGATAAAACACATATTTGCAAGGAACCGAGTCCTCACTGGAGAATTAAGTCCAAGTGTAAATCAGTCAGTTGCTTATTACCAATTTGTGCATTTTCATTGGTTCCCCAATTGGGATCCCTCTTTATTTTCTACCGGCAAGACCTGATGGCATTGCTTGAATAGAGAACAATGCAGAATTTCCACACTTTTAATGGGTAGTAATTCATGATGTTATTAAAGACACTGGGCTAATGTTATCCACAGTTCCTTTATAGCACTTACACACAGCAGCAACAAAAGAGCTCAGAATCAGAGCATCAAACATTCCAGAACATTCCTGAACATGCATATAAGCCTAAAACCAACGTCCATCTTCCTACTTTTTTGCTGTGAAAAACTCCAAAGTGCTCATTCGTCCTCGTACAACACCAATCCTCTTTTGACCATGTTCACCTTTAATGGTATCAATAATTTATCCTCCCTCCAGACTATTAATCATCTTCATAACTTGACCCAGAAAACAAAATCCGAACACATTGATACAGTGGGAAATCTATGGAGGGATAATATTAGCCTCTGTCCCTTTAAAAAAAGTTTTTGATTTTCTACCATTTAAAACTGTGGGAAATCTGCATTTTAAGGCAAGGCACAAAAAGCCAATATCAAGCATGTTCGAAACCCATCAATAAAATTTTTTCACAACATTCTCCACAGATTTAAAAAAAACAGTTCCCAAATGTTAAGTCATTTGGCCAATCTGCTGCTAGGGCTGCTGCCCATCATGAAATCCTTACCGGCAATTGCCCCTCTAGAGGACGGTATTGTGAACTGACTCACATTAATCCCTGCCTTTTTCTTTGCCCTCTCAAACCATCTAGCTAAAGTTGGAGTTAACACTGCATGATGTGGATGTCTAAATGAAATCAATACCGGAGAATGTCCAGCTTTTCTCATTCCTAAATTTGTCTTCTCAAATTCCTTCAAACATAACCACACATAGATTGTTATGGTCCTCCATCCTAGGATAAAAAAATTGTCTGGGGCATAGTTTTCATACGCTTTCTTACATAAAAACATACACCCTTTGGTTGGAAACTTTTGAGAGACACTTCAAAAGTCTTTATTTTTGACAATCTCCAGAAAGAAATTAAACAGAGGGATATAGCCATTTTCAAAGATAACAACTTCAACGGAAGTAACTAATTACTCCCCCAATTCACAATCTCTTTCAATACCAAGATCACACCCCATAAAGATGAATACTTTGCTGTCTGAGGCACCTTCACATGAATGTTCTTAATTATCCTCTCACCAGAACAAGTTGTCCTACTGGTACTCGATCTACCAAAGCATGACATGCTGAAGTCTCCGTCCAACTCAAGTTGACTGTACTTTAGGAGAAACATTCATTAAATAATTCTCTGACATCATTTGCAACCTCAAATACAGATGCTGATACAGAATCCACACCCTTTGCAGAACACTAACTACTCCACCTTATCTATGCTGCCCTATATGCCTTTGTTGTTCCTGGTGCCCAAGACTCATTGATGAGTTCTGAAGCCTCCATCGATAATCCTGACACCTGCCAAATTCTACTGTAATCACCCAATTCATCAATGATAACTGATCTGTTTCTATTAACTCATGGCTTTCTCACTGAGTATTCACCAATAACAGCGGAAAACAAGGTAGTAACACCAGCTTGTCTATCAACAGGCTCATCACGCCTGGAAACAACATGTGCAACAGCCAAAATGGAGTTATCAACAACATCTCTACTCCTTCTCTCCTGACTTCTCCTGTGGAAGTGCATCTACCACTCTGGCCTCTGGGTCTGGTCTCCAACCCAACTGTAGAAAATTGGAAGTTGAACATTCAACCATTTTGTAAAAAGTTCAAATGGACCCCATCTCCTGTTCAAAACCATGAACACCTCTCTGTTCAATTTCCTGTTGCTCAAATCCTTCAAATGCCTTGAATTCCAATCTGGTACCACATTTCTTATTCCTGGAACATGCTGCACCCGAATCATTATATTTTGGCCTAAACAATAATTCCATAAATATTTTGCCATCTCTGCCAGCACCTTTGAACATGCTTCCCCCAATTTTTAGACAAATCTAACTGCTGAAACATTGTCCATTTTCAACAATACACATTAATTTACCTGATCCCTTACAAAACACATTACTGCAAAATACCCTAGAAATAAATCTAGATAGAACAAAGTCCTCCTGTTGCCACTGAACCACATTTGACTGTCAATCCTTGTAAATTCATATCTAATTTGATCACTAATTTTGGTACTTCTCCATATATTGCCCTGCTGTTCCAGGCTTCTAAATTTATCAACCACCAATTCACCTCTGGCATCGCTTCCTGATTCATCCTCACCTTCTGCAAATACTTCACTCCCATACACAAATGATAACTCTTCGACCTCTGAAGTGCCCTGTATTGCAAAGTTGCTGGGAAAATAGCCTGCATCAATGCCAACAGTAAACCCAACAACCTTGCAAACTGGTGTAATGAAATCCAATCTGCATGCTCTATCCTTCTCAATTCCCTGTGAATCTTCCTCACTTTTTCCATTGGTAACCTCAATAGCCCTTCCAAGGTCTGTATCTGAAAAATCTAAAAAGATCTTTCCCTGACTGGGTGTCAACCTCTCCTCTCCCTGCTTGTCATAAAATCCAAGTCCTCTGATTTTTGGACTGCTAAATCCACCTGCTCCAATGCCAATTCCCTTGTCTCTGCTATGACCAGAACACTGCCCAGATATACTATTAGATATACCCCTCTTGACTGTAACCAAGCCATCACTGGCCTCATGACCTTTGTAAAAGACCAAGGTGTTGAGCTCAGTCTGACTGGAAGTCCATTGAACCTCCATTGTACTTCCTGTCACTGAAACTGAAGGAAGTTCCTGTGTTCCAAGCATACTGGAATGGTCAAATAAGCATCCCTTAAATTTAACCTGGTTAGTCTATCTCCTTTCCGCAACATATGAATGCCTTCTATCTTGAAGTGATTATAACACACACAATCTTTTAATTCTCTTACATTTATAACTGGTCTTATACCACTGTTTTTTTTACCACTGGAAATATTTTGCTTACAAAACTCCCTGGACAGTTTTCTGCTTTTTTTATTGCTCCTTTCTCTTGAACACCCCTCACTTCCGGGACTATCAGCTTTTCTAGTTCACTTGAAAGCCTTAGAAACATTGCGCATTTGTTCCACACCTGTGTACCTATAAAATTCATATGATATCCCTCCACTGTTCAAAACACCCACAGATCCTTTTCAATTTCAATCCATCATTACACAAACTGAGCTAATCTGCCGCTCAGTTTTACATGGCTATATAAAATGTCTTGCTTTCAACATACATGCTCCTCTAGGTCTCCTTTCACTCTGGCTCCCTCAAGCCCTTGCTCTCTGGCTTTCTGGATAGACATTGTTGTGTTGTATTGTATCCATAGGGTCTAAATCCTGGTGTAAAGGATCAAAGAGTAATACCTTGTCCATGGCTGAAGAATTGACCTTGCTTTCTCCCACCCCTCCAAAAACTATTCTTATATATTGTTGAGCCTTTTGGATTAAATAAAAGGTGTCCACATACCTAGACAAGTCCTTTACAAACTGTTCACCGAAAAGCATACCCTTGCTGGCCAATTCAGATAATTTTGGGTCCGTTTTTATTCTCTTCCTCCGCTCCATACATAGAGCAACATTAGGATTTCCCAATAACCAAAGAGCTCCTTGTAGCAATTGGTACATCTTTAAAACATCCACTCTTGTATTATTGATATATGCCTCCTAAAACAACTCAAACACTTTTGTTAATGGACCCAACACATCCAAAACCCTTAACCCTTAAGCCCTTTATCCAACCCGTTCCTATGATCATAACAAGACTTATTCAAAAACATCAACATCTTAAGGTCCAATTCTGGCATATATACCACCTTTGATGCCAAAGTAAGTCTTGGACACTCTGATCTTAGTAGTGTCCGTATCTTCTTAGGTATCTCCTGTCTTATCAAATATGTTATGTAATAATTAATATACTCAGCAGAAGTCCATTACGGTGATAGTGGATTTTGGATAAATAGTGGATCAAAGATCTTTTCTCCTAATGGATTCACAAAAGCACTTATATCTAATTAATTCCAACTTGATCTAGTTGACATGCTTTGAGTTTAACACACTCCTCCTCAACTTCATCTAAATAAGATGAGCAGTGTAATTCAACTGCTTGATGTTTCATCACAAACTACTGCATTGGGATTCTTTCACTTTGCCTTTATAGCATTACCACTTTTCCCCCTTATGGAAAATCCTTTGACCCCTTCTTCCGAAGCCTTATGCCCAGAGCCTTTTGTATTTTTATCGTTCTGCACTTCAATGCTGTAGGAAGTTGGCTCTGTATGTGCTATTTCAAAGTAAGGAATAGCATGCACAGAGTCCAAGGGTTCCCCTTAGAGGTAAGATAGTGGCAAAAAGAGATAATACTAATGCTCTATTTTGTGGTAGTGTGGTCGAGCAGTAGGCTTATCCAAGGAGTAGTGTTAAGCATTTGTTGTACATACACACAGGCAATAAATGAGGAACACACACTGAGAGACAAATCCAGCCAATAGGTTTTGTTATAGAAAAATATATTTTCTTAGTTTATTTTAAGAACCACAGGTTCAAATTCTACATGTAATATCTCATTTGAAAGATATTGCAGGTAAGTACTTTAGGAACTTTGAATCATTACATTAGCATTTATACTTTTTACATAAAACACAAATAGCTGTTTTAAAAGTGGACACAGTGCAATTTTCACAGTTCCTGGGGGAGGTAAAGTAATGTTAGTTTTAACAGGTAAGTAAGTCACTTACAGGTTTCAGTTTTGGGTCCAAGGTAGCCCACCGTTGGGGGTTCAGAGCAACCCCAAAGTTATCACACCATCAGCTCAGGGCCGGTCAGGTGCAAAGGTCAAAGAGGTGCCCAAACCACATAGGCTATAATGGAGAGAAGGGGGTGCCCCGGTTCCAGTCTGCCAGCAGGTAAGGACCCGCGTCTTCGGAGGGCAGACCAGGGGGGTTTTGTAGGGCACCGGGGGGGACACGAGTCAGCACAAAAAGTACACCCTCAGCAGCGCGGGAGCGGCCGGGTGCAGTGTGGGAACACGCGTCGGGTTTCCAATAGTTTCCTATGGGAGACCAAGGGGTCTCTTCAGCGATGCAGGCAGGCAAGGGGGGGGCTCCTCAGGGTAGCCACCACCTGGGCAAGGGAGAGGGCCTCCTGGGGGTCACTCCTGCACAGGAGTTCCGTTCCTTCAGGTGCTGGGGGCTGCAGGTGCAGGGTCTTTTCCAGCCGTCGGGAAATGGAATTCAGGCAGTCGCGGTCAGGGGGAGCCCCGGGATTCCCTCTGCAGGCGTCGCTGTGGGGGCTCAGGGGGGACAACTTTGGTTACTCACAGTCTTGGAGTCGCCGGAGGGTCCTCCCTGAGGTGTTGGTTCTCCACCAGTCGAGTCGGGGTCGCCGGGTGCAGTGTTGCAAGTCTCACGCTTCTTGCGGGGAGTTGCAGGGGTCTTTAAATCTGCTCCTTGAAACAAAGTTGCAGTTCTTTTGGAGCAGTGCCGCTGTCCTCGGGAGTTTCTTGTCTTTCTTGAAGCAGGGCAGTCCTCAGAGGATTCAGAGGTCGCTGGTCCCTTGGAAAGTGTCGCTGGAGCAGGTTTCTTTGGAAGGCAGGAGACAGGCCGGTGAGTCTGGGGCCAAAGCAGTTGGTGTCTTCTGTTCTTCCTCTGCAGGGGTTTTTCAGCTCAGCAGTCCTCTTCTTCTTGTAGTTTCAGGAATCTAAATTCTTAGGTTCAGGGAAGCCCTTAAATACTAAATTTAAGGGCGTGTTTAGGTCTGGGGGGTTAGTAGCCAATGGCTACTAGCCCTGAGGGTGGGTACACCCTCTTTGTGCCTCCTCCCAAGGGGAGGGGGTCACATCCGTAATCCTATTGGGGAATCCTCCATCTGCAAGATGGAGGATTTCTAAAAGTTAGAGTCACTTCAGCTCAGGACACCTTAGGGGCTGTCCTGACTGGCCAGTGACTCCTCCTTGTTATTCCCATTATTTCCCCCGGCCTTGCCGCCAAAAGTGGGGCCGTGGCCGGAGGGGGCGGGCAACTCCACTAGCTGGAGGGCCCTGTGGTGCTGGAACAAAGGGGGTGAGCCTTTGAGGCTCACCGCCAGGTGTTACAGCTCCTGCCTGGGGGAGGTGTTAGCATCTCCACTCAGTGCAGGCTTTGTTACTGGCCTCAGAGTGACAAAGGCACTCTCCCCATGGGGCCAGCAACATGTCTCGGTTGTGGCAGGCTGCTGGAACCAGTCAGCCTACACAGATAGTCGGTTAAGGTTTCAGGGGGCACCTCTAAGGTGCCCTCTGGGGTGTATTTTACAATAAAATGTACACTGGCATCAGTGTGCATTTATTGTGCTGAGAAGTTTGATACCAAACCTCCCAGCTTTCAGTGTAGCCATTATGGTGCTGTGGAGTTCGTGTAAAACAGACTCCCAGACCATATACTCTTATGGCTACCCTGCACTTACAATGTCTAAGGTTTTGTTTAGACACTGTAGGGGCACAGTGCTCATGCACTGGTGCCCTCACCTATGGTATAGTGCACCCTACCTTAGGGCTGTAAGGCCTGCTAGAGGGGTGACTTATCTATACTGGCATAGGCAGTGAGAGGCTGGCATGGCACCCTGAGGGGAGTGCCATGTCGACTTACTCGTTTTGTTCTCACTAGCACACACAAGCTGGCAAGCAGTGTGTCTGTGCTGAGTGAGGGGTCTCCAGGGTGGCATAAGACATGCTGCAGCCCTTAGAGACCTTCCTTGGCATCAGGGCCCTTGGTACCAGGGGTACCATTTACAAGGGACTTATCTGGATGCCAGGGTGTGCCAATTGTGGATACAAAAGTACAGGTTAGGGAAAGAACACTGGTGCTGGGACCTGGTTAGCAGGCCTCAGCACACTTTCAATTCAAAACATAGCATCAGCAAAGGCAAAAAGTCAGGGGGTAACCATGCCAAGGAGGCATTTCCTTACAAATGAGCTTTCTCATTTGCAATTTCTTTTGGCTAACACTACTTGAGATGCATGCTTTTGCCTCAACCTTCTCAACTGACCAATATTTCTCATGTTCCACCACTTCCTTTGACTTGTCTCTCTACATTATGTGCTTCTTTGCACACTCAGCAAATTTTCTATCTACTCTCAACTAAATCAACAAAGATCTTATCCACATGACTCCTAACTTTAATATCCAAACCAAGTTCCTCCATTGGTTTGATATTATTTCCACAACAAATTATGGGGGTCATTCCTACATTGGCGGGCGGCGGTCGCCGCCCCCCAAGCGGGAACCGCCACTTGGCCGCTCCGCGGTCAAAAGACCGCGGAGGCCATTCTGGCTTTCCCGCTGGGCCGGCGGGCGCCCGCCAAGGGAGCGCCCGCCGGGCCAGCGGGAAAGGCCCTGCAACCCAGAAGCCGGCTCCGAATGGAGCCGGCGGTGTTGCAGGGGTGCGATGGGTGCAGTTGCACCCGTCGTGATTTTCACTGTCTGCTAAGCAGACAGTGAAAATCATGCTGGGGCCCTGTTAGGGGGCCCCACGACACCAGTTCCCGCCATCCTGTTCCTGGCAGTAAAAACCGCCAGAAACAGGGTGGCGGGAAGGGGGTCGGAATCTCCATGGCGGCGCTGCTTGCAGCGCCGCCATGGAGATTCAGCCCAGACAGGGGAAATCTGGCGGGAAACCGCCGGATCCCCTTTTCTGACCGCCACGGCTTTACCGCCGCGGTCAGAATGGGCAGGGAAGCACCGCCAACCTGTTGGCGGTGCTTCCGTCATTTTAGCCCTGGCGGTCGCGGACCGCCAGGGTTAGAATGACCCCCTATATTTTTGTCACCACAATAATGCAATTCTCTGCCTCAAACAATGCCCTGAACAAATACCATATGTCACAACCACTGCCCTCTGTCTCTTTCCTTAGTCCCAAAGTATGGATTCCTTCTCCTCAACGTGAAAATATGTATTACTTCTCAAACACCAAAAATGACTGCCACACACATAATCGTACAGTTCCTAATTTGTCCAAAACTCCTCTGCAATGTGTTTAACATCAGCGTGTCAATTGTCATGTGAACTCACCTCACGCAAGCCCCGCTTCAAAATCAACCCCGCTTAAGCCATACATTTGGTAAACTAAACAGTAATTAAATATTTCAATGAGTTGCATGTAGTTCAAAATTCCTAATAAGTTCCGCTTGCACTGCCTGAGCCATGTGTGTGCTTATAAACACTCCAAATATGCCCCAAGTTGTGCTCGCTTTCAAAAGACTGAACACAGCCCCGGACCAACATTACACAAGTGATTTTAAATTAAAAAGAATCTCTGTCCGAGTTGAAAAGAAACGTCTCGGCCCCCCATCAAAACAAAGTAAGCTTCTAGTTCCATGCCTATTGACATTTTAAATCTGGCATTAAGCTAAACTTTATCAACTCTAATTCAAAGAACAAATTAAACACTTTATATCATTATATTTCCCTTGGTTGTACTGCACAGATTGTTATTTTCACTCTCATACATACAAGTTAATAAACCTGAAAGTTGCACCTATCTATGTGTTTAAGCAGCAACAAAGAAGGTAGATGGCTGTGAGTTATAGGCTTATATGCATGTTCAAGGATGTTCTAGAATATTTAATATTCTGATACTAATTTAGGCCCTCATTACGAATTTGGCAGGTTTTTAGCAAGACCGCTGAAGCCGCAGCCGCGTACAGACTGCCGTGTTGGTGACCTGAAGATGGTGGAAATCCCACCCTGTCTGCCTGGCCACCGGAGGAAAAGAGGTGGTTCCACTGTCAGCACCACCATGCCAACAGGATTATGATGTGTAATACGGTGCACCGGTGTCCTGCACGGGGGTGTGGTGCTGGCGGTGGAAGACGCCAGGTCCCATCCCCTCCCGCATGACCACCTTGCCGAAAGAGGTAAGTGGACATTCGAAAGGGGTGGGGTGTTGAGTGCATGTGTGTGGTGTGTGCGTGTATGTGCAGAAGAATGGGTGTGCATGATTGTGTGTATGTGCGCAAATGGGGGTGTCTGAGTGCATGTATGTGTGTGAATGGGGTGTCTGAGTGTGTGTATGTGTGCGAATGGGGTATCTGAGTGAATGTTTGTGAGCGAGAGAGTGGGGGTGAGTGTTTGCATGTATGCGGAGCGGAAAGGGTGTATCGGGGGCGAGCGAGTAGGTGTGTGTATTGATATACATATGTTTGGGGGTGAATGTGTGCAAGCCTGTGAGTGAATGGGGGTGTCTGTGTGCAAGTGTGCAGATGAGGGGTGTGTGTGCAAGTGTGAGGTTGAGGGGGGAGGTGTGCATGTATGCATATGCGGAGGGGGAATTTGTGAATGTATGCATGCGTGGAGGGGAGGTGTGCATGAATGCGGAGAGGGGTGGGGTGAATGATTGCAGAGGGTGGTGCGTATGTGTGAGTGGGGTTGTGTGTATGTCAGTGTGAGAGAGGGTGGGGGTGATAGTATGGATGTGTGCGGTGGGGTGTGTTTGGAAGTGTGTGGATGGGTAAGGGAGTGTGCATGTGTGTGGACATGTGGGGGTGCATGTTTTAGCAAAAGTAATGGATATTCCTGTCACTGGGTGCGTTGCCACCAGGGTTTTTGTGGTGGGGTGACTGCAGCGAAAAGCCTGGCAGTTCACTGCCTCCTAATATGGCTGGCGGCCTTGGGCCCGCCGCCAGCCCGGAGAAGCTCACGGGCCAGGAGTGTGGCGAACTGACGTTGGCCAAACCCCACGACTCGTAATGCAGCGGTCTTTACCACCGGTTCCGGGGTGGTTAGACCTCCACCGTGAGTATGGCCATCTCATGACCACCAAATCATAAAGAGGGCCTTAGTGTTCTTTTGTTGCTGCTGTGTATGAGTGCAATAAAGAACTAAGCATATGTGTCTCTGTACCGTGCCATAAAATTGTGGTAAACGTCTTGTGGAATGTACTGAGTGCCATGCTAATGGACAATACACTCCAGAATTTGTTTCTTATGAAGCAATCTGAATGTTTCTAAAACCATTTTATGCCCGGCATATATCTGTTTTAGGTACAACCCCAACAATGTTTTCTATTGTTTCATGTATTTCTCATATAGGTTTATGTTTTCGAAAATATGTGTGGGTGATGCTTCAAAGTCCTGAGCGATAAATGCATGCCATTGTACCAATATTGGCTCACAAATATTTAGAAGACCATGACAAAAAAACTAAATAAAATCACTTCTAAATGGAGAGCAATCCTGCATCGGGCAGTATGGCCCTCATTCTGACCTTGGCGGGCGGCGGAGGCCGCCCGCCAAAGTCCCGCCGTCAGGTTACCGTTCCGCGGTCGAAAGACCGCGGCGGTAATTCTGACTTTCCCGCTGGGCTGGCGGGCGGTCGCCTTCAGACCGCCAGCCAGCCCAGCGGGAAAGAGGCTTCCACGATGAAGCCGGCTCGTAATCGAGCCGGCGGATTGGAAGCTGTGCGACGGGTGCAGTTGCACCCGTCGCGTATTTCACTGTCTGCGCAGCAGACAGTGAAATACATGTAGGGGCCCTCTTACGGGGGCCCCTGCAATGCCCATGCCAGTGGCATGGGCACTGCAGGGGCCCCCAGGGGCCCCGCGACCCCCCCTACCGCCATCCGGATCTCGGCGGTCCGACCGCCGGGATCTGGATGGCGGTAGGGGGGGTCGGAATCCCCGCGGCGGTGCAGCAAGCTGCGCCGCCGCGGAGGATTCAATGGGGCCGCGGTACACTGGCGGGACCCCGCCAGTGGTGCCGGTCCGACCGCGGCTTTACCGCCGCGGTCGGAATCCCCATTGGAGCACCGCCGGCCTGTCGGCGGTGCTCCCGCGGTCCTCCGCCCTGGCGGTCAAAGACCGCCAGGGTCAGAATGACCACCTATATGTCTCCATCATACCACTTTTTCGCAGCTACCCACAGCCTCGCCCTCCCTATGCATCACTTTCTTTGATAAATGTAGGCACTCAACACAAGTGTAGAGCTATTTTCTGAACCCTGTGCTAACTCTTTTTTGAACAAGAGTAAGAATTAGGAGTTGTGTGATAATCATTACATTGTCTCAGTTTTGCTCAATAGATTCCTGAAGGTCAAAGGTGTTAATTTAGATAAAAAGACCAAAACATGCACATAATTTGGTGTTATGAATACTGATTCTGCATGTTATGCCTCATGTGAATAGGCTGAATAGAGGCATAAAAGAAGCGCTGTCTTTTGCAGAATTCAGTAAGTAGATGGCCCAATTGTGTCTTTAGGCCTACAGATGTAATAGAAATACTACTTGTGCCACATTAGTGTCATTTTCTTTTACGCTAATGTGACCCAGCGAGGCCAAAGTTGCCATGCCAGATTTGCACAGTGGTGCACTGCATGCATTTCGCCACTTTGTAACTCCTTGGGCCACATAAAGCCTGCCCTAGGCATAATGTATGCAAGGGGGCATTTTCACGTTAAACGGGTCTGAAAAAATGGCGCAAAGAAACATAAAAGATTTTTTTGTTACTTCTTTTTTTGTGGCATTTTTAATGCCTGCACAGAGCAGGTTTTAAAAGGAGGCACACCATTATTTATAATGGGCCTCAAAGTGCTTTGCAGGATTAGTGTCTACATTTTGACACCAATCCTGCAAAGCGCCAAACTAGCGTTAAACATTTTTATGCTAGTTCCCTAACTATCCCCATGGGCTGCACATATTAAATATGGCACAAACATTATGGCATTAGGGGGGCACTTATGGGTGCAAGACATTTGGCACTTCAGTGGTTGCAGCTCTAGTTTTCTTAAATCAGGCCCAATGTATTTTGAAGCATAGACCTTACATTTCAGTTATAGCTATGGTTTAAAACACTTTGAAAATATCACTTCACATGTACTATAAAATATAGAAATTGTTATAGAAAATGTACTCTTCTTTTTGCTATTAAAGTAACTTGAATTTAACTGCTTGAAATCAGGGGGAGCTCCTTCCGCTAGGCGGAGGAGCGTCGCCCCACTGGATTGGGAGAAAGGAAAAATAAAATTCTAATAATGCAATATTATTATCATTTTATTTTTCCTGGGAGTAAGGGGTGGGACTGGGCTGGAGAGAGAATGCCAGAGGAGGGCTTTTGCTACACAAAGTATGCATGTTTGTTTGGCCAGCCGTGTTGGACCGGCCAAACAGACATGTGAACTTTGCATGCTCTGTACCCGGCTGTATTGCACAGCTGAGTGGAGAACATGCCCAGGCTCCCACTTCCAGTCTGAACAGTGAAGCAGGCCACACAGACCAATTACATTGCTGCTGTCATGCTGGCGACAGCAGTGTCATGATCGGCTGGAGCCTGTGCAAGCCAGGAAGAGGAAGATGATGAGAACAGTGGGGAGACAAACGCGTCTCCCCGAAGGTAAGCTTTTTAAACTGTTTTATTCCCCCTTCCCCATCCGGTCCTGCCACTACCGTTGAGAGGTAGCCACCGCAGCTTGAAATTAAGAGCCACATTGAGAGCATCTGTATATTTCTTGTAGTGTGGGTAACAGTAGGGAATGGTCTCATTAGAATTCTGACATCCTGTGCAACAGTGTGAATAAATTGTGTTTCACTCAAACCCTTTGACTGCTGATAGCAGTTGAAATGACCATGTGAAACTCTGATGTTTAATAATGGAGGGAAAATGGTGAGAAATTGTGAATTATTCTTACATTATTTCATTTCTCAGGTACCTTCAGTGATCAGTTTGCAATTCTGTGGTTCCCCTGCTTCCTCCTTTATGTATGTGGAGAGACTGATTCCCCTGTCATTGGTATCTGTTGGAAATAGGGTCTCTAGTTGGCAGAGGTGTACACCCTTGTCCAAATAGGGACCACAATCCTAGTCAAGGTAAGTAAGAGCACAATCCAAATTATCCTGTGCCCACCCTCTGGTAGCTTGGTACTGAGCAGCCATGCTTAACTTAGAAGGCAATGCATAAAGTATTTGTGCAATAAACCATACAATAACACAGTGAAAACACCACAAAAATATACCACACAGGTTCAAGAAAATAGATAATATTTATCTGAATTAAATGAGGTCAAAATGATAAGGATCCAAAAAGCACAAGTTGAAATATGACTATTAAAAGGTTTAAAAAAGTCTCAATCCTTAGAAATCAATCGTTTTTTGTTTGTATCACACATGCATCACAAATAACATTGCACGGGGACTGCAGAGGAGGAGATGCATTGGTGTGGTACAGATCATGCACCATTTCTTTCCACACTGAAGGAGGTTGTGTCATTTTTCAGGCGCGCAGTCTTGGTTCCTCACTGAGATGCAGGGATATTTTGATGCCCTGGGATGATGCATTGAAAATCTTTGACACGCTGGTAGAAGTAGCAGATGCTGCAATGATCCGGTAAGTGATGTGTCAAATTTTCCTTCGCAAGGCAGGCGCTGCATCGAATTTCTAGTCGGGAAGTCGTGCTGTGTCATTCTGGTGGGCGGTTCAGTGATTTTTTAGCCACAATGCAGGCTTTGCGTCGATTTCTGTAGGTGTTGCATCAATTTTCGATGCACATGGATTTTCTTGAAGAGATGAAGTTTTTGTTGGCCCTGAAAACTTCAGGAATAGTAGGCAACCTCAATCCAAGTCCTTGGAGAGCACTTCATGAGGGAGGCTGAGTCCTTCCAGCAGGTTCAGAGGCCAGCAGGGCAGTAGGGCAACAAGCATGGCAGCAGTCCTTCTCAACAAAGCAGCCCAGAGGAGTCCTTTGGGCAGCCAGGCAGTTCCTATGATACAGTGCAGGTGTAGAGCCAGAAGTATCTGATTTGGTGGGGTCAGAGACTCAGTTTAGATACCCAAAAATGCCTTTGACATGGGGGAAACTTTAAAGAGTGGTTTGAAGTGCACAAGTTCCCTTTTCAGCCCAGTCCTGTCTGCCAGAATCCCTGTGGTGGGTTATCAGTCCTTTGTGTGAGGGCAGGCCACTGGCCTTTGAAATGCAATTGTGAGCCCCTCCACCCTTCCTGCCAGGAAAACCAATGCAGTATGCAGATGAATGCAGATGTGACTGAGTATCCTGTGTTTGTGGTTGTTTGGGTGGAGTGCACAAGGGGAGTTGTCAACCAGCAGGGCCCAGTCCTGGATTGGAGACAGGCTGTAAGGCACAGATGGCAGCAAGTGCAGATAAATGCCTACTTTCTAAAAGTGGCATTTCTAAAATAGTAGTATTAAATCCACATTTATCAGTAAGCAGGATTTATCATTTTGGCAATGCTAAACATGACCCAGCCACTCCTTCCAGATCAGAATCTACCATCCAAAAGTAATGAGGGCTGTTCTAATGTTAGTCTATGAGAGGAGCAGGCCTCACAGTAGTGGAAAACACATTTATGATGTTTTCACTATCAGGACATGCAAAACACCTACGTGCATGCCCTGCCTTTTAGCTACATAGCACCCTACCCTGTGAGTTATCTAGGGCCTACCTTAGACGTGACTTATTTGTAGAAAAAGGGGAGTTTAAGGCTTGGCAAGTAGTTTTAAAAGCCAAGTCGAAGTAGCAGTGAAACTGCACACACAGGTCGTGCAATGACAAGCCTGAGACATGGTGCAGGCTCACTAGTAGCATTTACTTTACAGACCCTGGGCACATGTAGTGCATTTTATTAGGGACTTACAGGTAAATTAAATATGCCAATTTGGTAGGAACCAATGTTACCATGTGTAGGGGAGAAAGCATAAACATTTTAACACTGGACAACAGTGGTAAATTGCACAGAATCCTAAAACCAGCAAAAACAGTATCAGGAAAATGGAGAGAGTCAGGCAAAAAGTCGGGGGATGACCACACTAAGGATCTCAGGTATCTCTAGGGGGCATGGATCAAACAGAAAATTGGCCATTTTGTAAAGGATGCTATATCTAGTTTTTCAATGGTGCATTCGTTAAATATTGCATTTGACTGCATGATCTAGACACTGATTGACTAAGTACTGCACATTTTCACATTACTGTTACAATTAATTAACTTTAAATGTAGTGTAAGGAGTATTCTGTTCTTTAACAGAAGCTAATGAAGAGATATTGTGGCCTTCCGAGACATGATACCTTTTCCTTGGGTCTCAGAAGAAGTGCACCTCAGCATCACGTTCAACTTGTATTTGGGAGTCTACAGTAAGAGAGATCAGAGGCATATGTATAGCTGTAGGGATTGGTATGACTAAAGGTATATGGGAGAACAGATATAAAATGTTCATCAAGATACCTGGTTGACAGAAGCAGTCACTAGCCATTTGTACGTTCACCTGAAATCAAAAATGTGAAGACGATTTTCTATCTTTAGTGGCTATTGTCATTGAAAGCTCATAAGTAGAATGAACACACATAGGTCTACATTAGGAATAGACTCTTAAGTCTGGTGGGGACAGCAACAGCAGGTCTACCCAATAGGACTGATATGGTCTGCTGCATTTCTGCAGATTTTTCACATGGAGATTTTGGCTGTTCAAACCAGCCGATATTTCCACGTGCAAATCTGAATGGGGAATTGGTGGGACAAACTGTTTTAAAATTATTTAATTACCTGCTGATTCCCCGTTTCCGAGGGTACCCTATTTTTCCCCCTTTTCTAGGTCTGATTTCACCGGTTGGTGGTAACTCAGAGGTTGGGGAATCCATTATTCAGGAAACTCAGAGGCCTCAGAGAGGATATTTAGGGGATCATGTAATAAATATTTGAGTGGGTGTAATAAAAACTTGCGCACGCAGTGCAAGAATTTGCAGCGCCAGGCAAATCCTGGCACACACCTTGGTCTATTTAATGCAAAATAAAGCGAAACGAACAACTGCAGTCATTTCAATGTCTACATTTACTTTTCTGCATTTAAATGTAAGTGCAAAGAAATGAATTTGGTCGGTAAGAATGTAGGACTGTCTCTGTGAAAGTGCACTTCAGGAATATCCTTCTGTACTGCAGGTGGTGATCTGAGGGCAAAGTCTAACGAATGTTCCTTCTGTCAATTCTTATCAGTTATGTTTAATACTCTCACACTGAGAGCTGCAAATAAAGAACCGGCGCCGGGAAATTCAGTCAGATAATGGAGGTTCTTTTTAATAATTGCAAGGCAGCTCACCATCTTCTGTGACACTCATTGAGAGGCGCAGAGTAAGACGTACCCTCCTCCTTTAGACAGACTGGTAGATGATATGATGTGCTGAATTCATTGCTGGCTTCGCTTGAGGAGCTCCTTTGAGTAATGTCATGCCCTCCGCGGGTGGCTTTTGTTTATGGTGCTCCCTGCAGTGCGGTAAGTACTACTGGTCAAAATCCCTGAGAAGAGAGAAAAAAATCGTGAAGTAGAAAAGAGCACATGCTGAAATTATTATTGTTCTGAATAAATGCGGCTTTGATAAACTCGGCAGCAAAATGGCCAAGGTAGAAAAGACCAGACAATGATTAGCCGCGTTGCAGTCGTTTTGTGATAGTGAGATTTCAGTTCTGGTCTTTTAGTTTTTGAAGGGGAAAATCACAAATTAAAACATTTTGTACTCTAGGGGGGCTTTTTTACAATATTTTGGCGCAGGGCAGTGCCAAAAAGCTTCTTGCTGGACTGCCCTGCAACAAAAGAAAAGAGCAGGGACTATAAGACAAGGCACATTCCTGTCCTCTTCCTCTACGTTGGCACAAAATTGGCTGCCATGCAGCAACGCAGACACCCTTGCACCAGGGTGCAAAAGTGTATGTGTTGTAGGAATGATTGTTCTTGTCCATGAAGGGACACACCTTCATGCACAAAAGCAATCAATGGAGAAACGTATTTCTCCTCTTTACATCTACCTTGTGGAGGCATAGGCTTTTGATGCATTCCCAGGTGTACAAATCCTTGTAATTCTGGGAATGTTTCAAAATCCATGCTTGTTTCATGGGAAAAGCCCCACAACACTCATGGAATGCCTCTTTGACGCAGAGTAAGGCAACCTAATGACATGTACTATGTTGCCAACTCCATATCTAGAAGGTCATGAAAAGCCATGCAAATTGGCTTTGTGTGGCTTTGTAGATATGGGCCTGCAGCCTGCGTCACCAGTTCATCAAAAAAAGTGACCCATCGGTGTTACAAGGCGCTTATAAATATGCCCCTCAGGCTGTGGGAATGAAGGCACATGTCCTTACGTTCACTATAAAAGATACAAACATTTAGAAAGTGTTGTGGAGGATTCATCGTATTTGTTTCAGGAGAAACATCGGAATATAAAAAATACATTTATTGAAAATGCCGCTAGGCGGATCATTTCAGTATGCAATACTTGAAAAAGGTATTATGTTGAAACGAATTAAACACCTGACATGATAATTGTTTTATGTATTCTGTAGTTTTACTTAGCCATAAATATTCTTCAAAGGCAAGAGACTCAACAACTACAAACTATACTTTTTAGGAACTAATGCAAATCGCATATTCCGAGCGTCCTTCCGCTCTGCTTGTACTCTTAAGTATTGTCCATGAGTGGACAATTCCCATAAGCAAGTGCAGTGGCTTTCTGTAATTGCTTACCAGTTCTTTTCTTCTTTGTAAAAATACATTTTCCCCACCTTGTGAAATTTAGGACAAGATTCTTCCCTTTCTCATTCTGGAAATGCTTTCTGATTTGTATGTGTTTTTCTATTTGAAAACACAATTCAAAATTGATCTGTTTATGTGGAGATTTTGCAGTGTACTAAGTCACAGATGTTGGAAGGCTTCTTATGGTTTCCATGGGTCTAATTCCCAGAAAAGGACTGTTTGCGACAGAGAAAGGTCTTTTGTTGCATACATAACTAAATTGTGATTCTGTAGTATGTTACCAAATCAGTTGAGTTTCGATAAACAGATATTGGTGTTGGCTGGCACCTGTTTGAATATCTTAAAATTGGTCTGAAAAATCATGGACCTTTTACCCAGTGAAGTCACAAAAATGTAGTGTAGGCCCTCATCACATCAAGGTTGGGCTATTGTAATGTTATATACCTTGGGGCCACCAGGAGCAGAACTATTCAACTACGGAGAATGCAGAATGCTGTGGCACATCTGATTCTCAACCTTCCTAAATTTGCCTTTTCAGGACAGGCTGGTCGAGCAAGATTCAGTTTTCTGAAAAAAACTGAAAACCTGGCTCTTGCGGGAGTCCTTACACTAACAGTTCCTTTCTACTGTCTTCCTCCTGTAAATGGCTGAGATGGACAAAAGCACAGGGGCACTCCAGGAGGAGTAACCATGCTCTATATAAATCCACTTTCATTCATTCATTCATTGAAATTATGTTATGAAAGAGTTGTCCCTGGAAATTGGGCAACAATATCTCCTATTTAATTATTTGTTTCACACACCACTTGAATGTTCAGGGAGTGTTTTCATGATTCCTGGATAGATACTCAGATGGTAAGCATATATGCACATGTGTACCATCTATACACCCAATTACTTAGAAATTTGGCAATCCTGTAGAATTCTATTCTGGTGGTCTGCAATTCATGTGCATTTCTGGGGAAATATGTCTAGATCTGAATAGAAATTAACTTTCCCACCTAGAATGCACAAAACATTAGAAAGGGCACTCCGTGACACACTACCAGCTGCTGTAATAAATATCACCTTGGTAATTACCAGGGGCTAAGGATGTAAACTACATAACACCTGCATCTGGGTGGAGATGGGTGTATGCACAGGGTGAGTCTCTCAAGCGGAGGCTCTAAATCAGCAATGAGGTCCAGGATGACAGTACAATAAAATACAGTGAGTCTTCGGGAGTATTGGAAATGGCCTTTCTACAGGGTCACCCCCAAACTTGTTGCCTTCTTCCTTCTCTTTTTCTGACCTCATTTTTGCTGGCTTTAGGACTCTGCGCACTTTACTTCTGCTAATCAGTGCTAAAGTGCACATGCCTCTCCCTTTAAACATGATGACATTGGATCATACCCAATTGGATTATTTAATCTACTTGTGAGTCCCTAGTAAAGTACGCCATATATGCCCAGGGCCTATAGATTAAATGCTACTAGTGGGCCTGCAGCACTGATTGTGCCACCCACTTAAGTAGCCCCTGAACCATGTCTCAGGCCTGCCATTGCAAGGCCTGTGTGTGCAGTTTCAAAGCCAATTCGACTTGGCATTTCAAAGTACTTTCCAAGCCTTAAGCTCCCCTTTTTTCTACATATAAGTCACTCCTAAGGTAGGCCTAGTTAGCCCATAGGGCAGGGTGCTTTGTAGGTAAAAGGCAGAACATGAACATGTGTGTGTTCTATATGTCCTGGTAGTGTAAAACTCCTAAATTCGTTTTTACACTGCTGTGAGGCCTGCTCCTTTCAAAGGATAGCATTAGGGCTACCCTCATATACTGCTGAGTGGTAGATGCTGATCTGAAATGAGTAGCCAGGTAATATTTAGTATGGCCAGAATGGTGATACAAAATCTTGCTTAATGGTGAAGTTGGATTTTCTATTACTATTTTAGAAATGCTACTTTTAGAAAGTGAGCATTTCTCTACACTTAAGTTCTTCTGTGCCTTCCAATCCACGTCTGGCTAGGTTTAGTTGACAGCTCCCTTGTGCATTCACTCAGATAACCCCAAACACAGGATGCTCAGTCACGCTTGCACACATCTGCATATTGAATGGGTCTTCCTGGGCTGGGATGGTGGAGGGCCTGACACTTACATGTCAAATGACAGTAGCCTACCCTCACACAAGCAACTGCCACACCCACTACTGAGACCCTGGCAGACAGGATGGAATTGAAAGGGGACCTTGTGCACTTCTAAGCCACTCTTTGAATTCTCCCCCACTTAAAAGGCACATTTGGGTATTTAAGCAAGGTCTCTGACCGTAACAACTTAGACACTTCTTGACAAGACACTCTTGTCATAGACACTTCCTGGAGAAGAGATCTTGAACCAGAACCTGCAACCGGCCAAGAAGAACTGCCTGGCCACCCAAAGGACTCACCTGACTGCTTTCTGTGAAGGACTGCTGCCTTGCTGTTGCCCTGCTGCCTTGCTGCTCTCTGACTGCTGAGAAGTGCTCTCCAAGGGCAGAGATAGAGCTGGCCTCCTGTTCCCTGAAGTCTCAGGACTAAAAAGACTTCATTCCTACAAGAAGAACTCCCTGTGCAGAGGAAATCGACACACAGCTGGCAGAAAATGATGCACAGCCTGCATTGCAGTGAAAAATTCATTGCACGCCGAGCCAGAATGACGCAGCCTGACTTCGCTAGGAGAAGATCAATGCAGCTCCAGCGTACCGACCGGAAATTAGATGCAAGGCTCACTGGATCGATGCACAGCCGAGCCGGAACAACGCAGCCCGACTTCCAAAGAGGCATCGACGCAGCACCTGCCGTGCAGAAGAAATTTCCATGCAATGCCCACCGGATCAGCTCAGCTCCTGTAACTTCATCCTGCTAGTGCTGGAATTCAACGCATCATTCCCGGGGGCAAGTGAAAACCCTGCAACCCGAAGAGGATACAAGACCGAGCGCCGGAAATTGATGCAAAGCCTTCCCTGTGTGAAAAACAAACTCTGCATCGCCGTGTGCGGCCCGAGAAATATACTTATTGCATTTGAAACGTTTTGACCTGCATCTTATCAGATAAATATCATATATTCTTCTGTGTGGTGTAATTTTGTGGTGTTCTACTGTGTTATTGCATGATTTATTGCACAAATACTTTACACATTGCCTTCTAAGTTAAGCCTGACTGCTCAGTGCCAAGCTACCAGAGGGTGGACACAGGATAATTTGGATTGTGTGTAATTTACCCTGACTAGAGTGAGGGTCCTTGCTTGGACAAGGGGTAACCTGATTGCCAACGAAAGACCCCATTTCTAACATAAGCTTTTCACCAAGAGGGGTCTCAAGGCACTGAGGGGGGTGTTGCAAGCCTCATCATACTATTGCTGGTGGTCTAAGAGCCAGGCTTTAAGCTGCTACCTGAGGTCCTTCAGGGAAGGGAGGAGCTCAGGTGGTGGGGGAGGTCGTTCCAGGAACTGGAGGCGAGGTGGGAGAAAGAGGGTCCTCCACAGCGTTCGTGCAGATGATGGGAACGTGGGCCTGGGACAGGGAGGCTGAACAGAGGTCTCTGTTGGGTTGGTTGAAGGAAAGGCAGTTGTTGATGTACGAGAGTCCCACATAAAAGTTCTACTTAGCCACTACTTTACATACATCCGTTCCTCAATTTGGTCAAATAGTGTAACCCAAAGTCAGAAAATCATCTCTTGTCTTCTCCTCCTTTTCTGCAAACCTGCCAGAATACACATTTTCCTTCCTGTTACATACAGAGGAGACATTTTGGAACACCACAGAACCATCTTTTATAGCTTGCACGCAGTTACCACCTGTTTTGATTTAGTGTAAAACTGCATGTGCACAATGGTGTTTTTGCAACTAGTAACTATTTTTGAATGTGATAAACATAAAAGTAGTTATTTTCCATTGATGATTTCTCATTAATAAATCACTATTTGGAGCAGTTAAAAAACTGAATCGTTATTTATTCGCATCGCGAAATGTTTGGCTCTGAATGATTTTCTTACATAGCAAAATTATTTTTTTTCCAACTTGTAAACAGTTTGTGAATAATTACCGAGATGGAAAATGTTTACACATATGGCCCACTGTGTCCTGCAGTTTGCACTAAACAACCAGTGCAAAATTGCATTTGTACCATCTGTTCTGCTCATGGTAGTCAATACTGCCAAATGAAAATTACATATTGAACTGGTCTGTTAAAGTAAACCCTAGGCCTACATTTTGCAAACAACTTTATCTTTTACTACTAAAATGTAGGAAGTTTCGCAACGGGTGCTTATTTTCAGCAATGTGCATATTTCTGTGTCAGAATATAGCTTACCAATGCTACCTATTTGCTGGTCATTCATGTACCTATAAGCTAACACAAATAATACGAATAATGTAATTCATACTCAGATGCATTGCACTGAAAAATTATAAACATCATGTCATTAAGAAAACAAAAATGTTTGTTAAGGAATCCCTTTTCTGTTTAGGAGTTGTGAAAATTCTGATAGAAAGTGTTGTGCATGAATAATTGAAAGAGCCTCACTTAAAATTACTGTGTTTCCTTTTAGAACTATGCTGAATGATTTATTGTACTCTGCAGCAGTTTGTACTACCATTGAGGTCAATGATATTCAGTTCACTGCGAGCAGTGCATTTTTGTTGTCTGTTCCCAGAGCGGAATTTAAAATAAATATATGCGAACATCAAAAGGCTACCAGCACACTGCAATTTGAAAAAACAGCAAGATCCTAATCAGATCCCCTTACAATTAATTTAGAATTTGTTCTCCAGCGGAGACCTCTGTATGTAGGTTAATAAATAGCATTTTGTAGTACAAGAGTAATACTATTGTTGTACTACAAAATACAGTCTGTGAATACATCTTGTTTTGCATTGCGATTTTCTATATGTTTTGATATATAAGAGAACCCAATGGAGGCTAATATAAGGTATCATCAGTTCACCATTGTTGTTGCAGACTTATGGGGATACGTACCAAAATTGGTCCTGATGGGTAATTGCAGGATATAGCAAATACATTTGCCTATCTGGACTCTGTACATACAACCTCAGCCCAAAGGACAGGGAATAAACAATTTTTTCACAAAAGGAAGAGTATGCCTACACATTACAACACAAAAACACCAATACTCAATTGAAATAATTTCAAAACAGTTTTTAAGCTGAATATATCCCTATACATATTTATCATAAAGAAGTTTCTCCAAAGTGTAAAATACGAGTGCTTTGAAAAACGTGCTTGTGCATAAGTGAAAAGAGATCAGAAAGAATACAGTATAATATTGAACCATCTAAAACCTCAAATATATTGGTGGTCATTCTGACCTCGGCGGTAAAAGGCGCCTACCGCCGGTCAGAAATCCTCCATAATCCCGCCGCGGTCGCGGAAACCCGCCACGGTCATTCTGACCCGCAGAAGGCAAACCTCCGAAAATCCGACCGCCACAACAGACCGCCAGACCAGCGGTCGGCGGAAAGGTGGAGGTGACCAAACCTCCACCGCCACGCCAACAGAAATACGCCCATCCCATTACGACCCACGAATCCACGCGGCGGTCATTCAAACGCGGTATTCCATTGGCGGGACACAGCGCCGCGGTCAGAATACACACAAACGAACAAAACTCAGCCACATTGGACGATTTGAATCCCACACACCTGATACACATACAGACACCACTCCCACACACACAATACAATATAAAACACACACCCACATTACCCACAAACCCCTACGCTAAAAAATTCGTAAAGAAGGCAAGAGCGAGACACCAGCATCCAAAAAATAACAGCCACAGCCACTCAACACCATCACCCACACACTATCCACACACAAAACAACACACACCACCACACTCAACTCACTTAAATACACATACTCCACCCCACACATCATACACACCACCCCATGGCACCCCAAAGACAACCCCGCTTCACAGACGAAGAACTCAGGGTCATGGTGGAGGAAATCGTTCGGGTAGAGCCCCAGCTGTTCGGCACACAGATACAATACACCAGCATTGCCCGGAGGACGGAGCTATGGCAGAGGATTGTCGACAGGGTGAACGCAGTGGGACAGCACCCCAGAAATCGGGAAGACATCAGGAAGCGATGGAACGACCTACGGGGGAAGGTGCGTTCCATGGTATCCAGGCACAACATCGCCGTGCAGAAGACTGGCGGAGGACCCCCACCTCAACCCCCACAATTCACATCATGGGAGGAGGAAGTCTTGAACATCCTGCATCCTGACGGCCTCGCAGGAGTCGGCGGAGGAATGGATACTGGTAAGTTGAAGCTTCAATACTGCTTCCCCCCCACCTGCATGCCAAATCAGACCCCAAACCTCACCCCCATCCTCGAACCCCACCCTCACCCCCACCCTCATCCTCACCCCCACCCTCACCCCCACCACCATCCTCACCCCCACCACCATCCTCACCCCCACCCCCAGCACACCTATTCCCCGCCAATGTCTCACCATCACAACCCACACATCCCAAAACCTAGGCCTGCATGCGTCCACTAAGCATGGACACCCATCACCAAAGCATGCCCAATGCATATACACATCCCCCCCACAAGCCACCCTCACCAAAGCCCCCACACACGAATGCCAGCACTTGGGGACACGAGAACCCACAGATACACCCATATGCGACACATTTAAACTATAACCATACCTCTATACCCCTGCAGGACCCGACCGTCAACACACCGCGGCGGAGGGGCCAGAATTCTCCACACCCCCCACCCAAGAGGCCGTCAGCGATGACAGCAGCTCTGTCGACCTGGACACCGATGACCAGCCCGGACCATCGGGGACCTCTGGACAGTCGGTTCCCCTCACACAGGCCCAGGCCACTACAGACCCAAACCCCTCTGGGAACACCAGCACAGCTCCCACCCAGCGGGCCCATGCCTCTGTCTCCAGGGCGCGTCAATCTGCGGTGTGTCTACCACTACAGGGCACCCAGGATAACCCACCACCCCAACAACAACAGGGACCTGGGGGCAGTGGTAGTGGGCACACCGGCCAGGGGGCAGAGGCCCAGGGAAACAGGGCAACTCGGCGGGCAGCTGTGCGACAGGGGGGGGAGGAGAGGCCCAGGGAACCCACTCTCCACGAGGTCCTCACCACCATCATGGGAGCATACAACCGCTCCCAGGAGACGATGGCGACGGTACTGGCCCGGTTCCAGGAGATCCAGGTGCTGCAGGAGGAACACTATCGGGGGTACAGGGAGGACATCAGAGCCATCAACACCACCCTGGTTACCATGGTAGGGCTGCTGCAGGACCTCGTAAACAGCAGGGCGGACACTGAACAACACCCAAGGGCCCCTGCCACTAGCCTGGACCAAGAACAGCCATCCACCTCCGCCGGCGCTAGTGGACAGGAGGCCCCCGCACAGCAGCAGCCCACCAGACCCCCACCTCCTGCAGGAGAAGAACCACCCCGCAAGAGGGCCCTGAGATCTCGCAAGAAGACAGAGTAGGATGTCAAGACCCCCGCCAGCAAAGGATACCACCTGATGTCATCCCACTGTCCCACATTGTCACCCTGTCCATCCTTGAACTGCCCATGCTCCATCTCTCCACAGGCCTCTGGACAATGCACCTGTGTGACTGTTACTCTGGACTCTGCCATGGACATTCCTTCACCATAGCCCCCACCCACTTGAAACCACCCATCCCATTTTGAGCACTTAAATAAACACGTATTTTGCACCAAAATATCAGGAGTCTGGCTGTGATTTCAATAGATTGTAATTGACATGACAGTGCAAATATGTCCTTGTACATGGTGAAGTCAACAAACAGCTGCCACAAAGCTGTAGTCCATGGGGAAACGAAGCACAGGACTCGTAGTGGGGACCCCAGATCTGAAATAGGGAGGGAAAAGCCAAAACTCAGTCATCATACACTGGGGCAAATAGACAGGCAGCAGAGATGCTGGAGAGTAGTTAACATTTACTAAATTATCTTTGAAATGTTACCTGTGTCCTATTGGAAGTACTGTTCAATGATTCTGTCCCTGTTGTCTGTTTCAGCCCCGTCGTCTTCCTCCTCGTCACTCTCCTCAGGTTCCACCGCTGCCACAACACCACCGTCTCGACCATCCTCCTGCAGGAAAGGCACCTGGCGGCGCAAAGCCAGGTTGTGAAGCATGCAGCAGGCCACGATGATGTGACACACCTTCTTAGGTGAGTACATTAGGGATCCACCTGTCATATGCAGGCAGCGAAACCTGGCCTTTAGGAGGCCAAAGGTGCGTTCGATCACCCTCCTAGTACGCCCATGGGCCTCATTGTACCGTTCCTCTGCCCTGGTCCGGGGATTCCTTACTGGGGTCAGTAGCCACGACAGGTTGGGGTACCCAGAGTCCCCCACTAGCCATACACAGTGTCTCTGTAGCTGTTCCATCACGTAAGGGATGCTGCTATTCCTGAGGATGTAGGCGTCATGCACTGACCCTGGGAATTTGGCATTTACATGCGAGATGTACTGGTCAGCCAAACACACCACCTGGATGTTCATTGAATGGTAACTTTTTCTGTTCCTGTACACCTGCTCCCTGTCTCTTGGGGGAACCAAAGCCACATGGGTCCCATCAATGGCACCAATTACGTTGGGAATATGTCCAAGGGCGTAGAAATCACCCTTCACTGTAGCCAATTCGCCCACCTCAGGGAAAATGATGTAGTTCCTCACGGATTTCATCAGGGCAGACAACACTCTGGATAACACCTTCGAAAACATGGGCTGAGACATCCCGGAAGCAATTCCCACGGTTGTCTGAAATGACCCACTTGCCAAGAAATGTAGTACTGACATGACCTGCACCAGAGGGGGAATCCCTGTGGGTTGGCGGATGGGGGACATCAGGTCGGGCTCCAGCTGGGCACACAGTTCATGGATAGTGGCACGGTTAAGACGGTAGGTCAGGATAATGTGGCGTTCTTCCATTGTCGACAGGTCCACCAGCGGTCGGTACACGGGAGGATTCATCCGTCTCCTCGCCCAACCCAGCGGACGGTGCCTAGGAAGGACAACATGGAGCACACAGTCAAGCAACCCACAGGTACGTACTGACAGCTAGCACAGTATACGATTCTCTATGCAGTGAATGGCGTGTCTGAGTGGCTATGCAAGGCCTAGGCCTGTGTGACGCAGTTGAAATTGAGCCATGTGGGCCCTGGAAATGGCGTCTGCCTGACCTGTGAAGTGTGACAATGGGATGTGAGGTCAATGCGCTGGCGTGGCACACCGCGGCGGGCGGCGGGCGAAGACCGCGGCGCGAAGCCGCATTGGTTAACATTGAAGCCTATGGGTTTCAGGAGCCAATGGCGAAGGGCGCCGGCGGTGGCGGGACGCACCGCCGCGGTACGCACCGCCGCGGACGTGACCGCCATTTTCTATCTACTTATCCACTTGCGACTTGAACTTTCACAGGAGAGGACCTATACTGCAAGTGTTGCTGTGACCTCGGTCTGGAAGGGACAATGGCTGCTGCGACTGGGGAAAGGGCCCCTGCCTTCACTGGAGAGGAGTTGGAGAAACTTGTGGTTGGGGTCCTCCCCCAGTATGCGCTACTCTACGGTCCTCCAGACCAACAAGTGAGTTTAATTCAATATGGATTTGGGGCCACTGGCTGGCTTGGGGGCCTGGCGGGGATGGGGGGCATGTTGGGCATGTCGGGGGGCCTGGCGGGGATGGGGGGCATGTTGGGGCTGGCGGGGGGCCTGGCGGGGGGCCTGGCGGGGATGGGGGGCATGTTGGGCATGGCGGGGGGCCTGGCGGGGATGGGGGGCATGTTGGGCATGGCGGGGGCATGGCGGGGATGGGGGGCATGTTGGGCATGGCAGGGGGCCTGGCGGGGATGGGGGGCATGTTGGGCATGGCGGGGGGCATGGCGAGGGGCCTGGCGGGGATGGGGGGCATGTTGGGCATGGCGGGGGGCATGGCGGGGATGGGGGGCATGTTGGGGCTGGCGGGGGCCTGGCGGGGGGCCTGGCGGGGATGGGGGGCATGTTGGGCATGGCGGGGGGCCTGGCGGGGATGGGGGGCATGTTGGGCATGGCGGGGGGCCTGGCGGGGATGGGGGGCATGTTGGGCATGGCGGGGGGCATGGCGGGGATGGGGGGCATGTTGGGGCTGGCGGGGGGCCTGGCGGGGGGCCTGGCGGGGATGGGGGGCATGTTGGGCATGGCGGGGGGCCTGGCGGGGATGGGGGGCGTTGGGCCACTGGAAAGGAAAATGCTGAGAAACTTGAACGTGGTATTTCTCCCTCCCTGTACGTGTCACATAGGTCCGCGCCCATGAGAAGATCGGGATTTGGCGTGCCATCGCCAAGGAAGTCCGGGCCCTGGGGGTCCACCATCGACGGGGCACCCACTGCCGCAAGAGGTGGGAGGACATCCGCCGCGGGACCAAGAAGACCGCCGAGTCTCTGCTGGGGATGGCCTCCCAACGTAGGCGGGGTGCCTGCCGTCAACTGAGCCCCCTGATGTTCCGGATCCTGGCGGTGGCCTACCCTGAATTGGATGGGCACGTGAGGGCAGCACAGCAGACACAAGGGGGTGAGTACAAGCATTATCTACTCTGTTGTCGCGCAGTGGAGGTGTCTGGGTGGGGGAGGAGGGCTGGGGGTCCCCCTAGGCCAGGGCGATATCTGTAGTCTGGGCACCCCCGTAAGCCCCTGTGTCCCCAGCCACCACCCTCAGTAGTTTGTCAGTACAGCCATCCCTGGGCCGTGTCATCCATGGGTGCAGTTGTCAACTCTAGGCGTGTAGGGCATGTTCCACGGAATGCGTAGCGTACCCCAAGTGCGCAACTTAGTGCAGGGGGCATCTGTGTCTGTCATGTCCGCTAACTGTACCGGAGATCCATGTACTCAATATCCCTTTATTTCTCTCTCCCCCCCCCTTTTTGTTTGTCTTTCTGTGCTTGTGTGCATCAGCATCATCAGGCGGAGGAGAAGTGGCATCGGGGCAGGAGGGAGCTGCATCTCACATGGCCCAGGAGGGCCATGCCACAGAGTCAGACTGGACCAGTGAGACGGAGGGCGAGGGGAGCTCCACGACGGGGACGACTGGACCCTGCAGCGACACGGACACGTCCTCGGAAGGGGGCTCCCTTGCGGGGGTGGCACCATCCGTGCCCCCCGCCATTACAGGTACAGCCGCCACCCAGCGCACCATCTCCGCCCTCCCAGCAGCCCCTCAGCGTTCGCCCCGTGCCCGCTCTGCCAGGAAGCCGGGCATCTCCTTCGCCCCAGGCACCTCAGGCCCTGCCCCTGTTACCCCCGCTGCCCTCAGTGAGGAGGTCATTGACCTCCTCCGAACGCTCATTGTTGGGGAGACTACCCTTTTGAATGCCATCCAGGGGGTGGAGAGGGAGGCTCATCGCAGCAATGCGTACCTGGAGGGCATTCATTCGGGTCAGGCTGCCCATCAGCGATCGTTCCAGGCTCTGGCCTCAGCACTGACGGCAGCCATTGTCCCTGTCTCCTGCCTGCCTCTACTAACTCCCTCCTCCCAGTCTCCTGTTCCTCTGCCTGTCCCACCCACACCATCAGACCAGCCTGCACACACCTCAACACCCAAGAGAAGCTCATCCAAACATAAGCACCACAGATCACGCAGACATTCACACACGCAACATTCCGATGCAGACATGCCAACAGTCACTACCACCTCTGTGACCCCCACCTCCTCGTCTCCCTCCTCCCTCCCTGTGACGTCTACACTCACACCTCCATTCACCTCACCATCAGCCAATGTTTCCATCACCAGCACACCCTCCACTCCAGTCCGCACACGTGCAGTCACCACCCCCACTGCCATTTACACGTCCCCTGTGTCCTCTCCCACTGTGTCTGTCACCCCCTCTTCCACACCACACAAACGCAGCCACCCACCCACCCAACAGCCATCCACCTCACGACAGCCTATCCCTCCTGCACCTGCACCCAAAGACAGCAAACGTGACTCACCTACAACCACATCCTCTCCCTCCACTCCCATTCCCACTGTACCTACCACTCTCCATTGTCCCAAGAAGCTCTTCCTCGCCACTACTAACTTCTTTCCTGACCCTGAGCCCCCCCCTCCTTCTCGTCGGGGTAAGAAGAGCACCTCAGCCACCACCAGCCCTGCAGCCCCCTTGACAAGGGTGCAGGGGTATTGGAGCCCGCCAGCCCGCATGTCTGGATCTTCGCCCAGCAGCAAGGGGACAGCCAGCCCACCCCCTGGGAAGAGGAGCAGAAGGCGGAAGGGTCGCCGCAGGAGCCCGCCTTCTACATCCCCCCCGGACACCACCCAGAGACAGTCACCAGCCACAGCTCCAAAGGGAGGATAGGGCCACAGGCCCACGACTAAGGAGGGCAAGGGCAGCAAGTCGGAGAGGTCAGGCAGCAGGCCTGCTGCCCAGGAGGAGCCCACAACCCCCATAGCCGCTGCCCCGGGAGGAACCGGCACAGCTGCCCCGGGAGAGCCCACCACCCCCATAGCCGCTGCCCAGGGAGGACCCAGCCCAGCTGGCCAGGAGGGCCCCACCACCCACAGCCCAGGTGGGCAGTGAAGGAGCACCATCCCCGCTGCCCAGGAGGGCACCACCAGGCAATTAGCAGTTGGCCATAGACCGGCCGCCGTCTCCAGAACCGCTGAACTGGGCCCCGCCGTCTCCAGAACCGCTGAACTGGGCCCCGCCGTCTCAAGAACCGCTGAACTGGGCCCCGCCGTCTCAAGAACCGCTGAACTGGGCCCCGCCGTCTCAAGAACCGCTGAACTGGGCCCCGCCGTCTCAAGAACCGCTGAACTGGGCCCTTCAAGGCAAGGAGCGCTGAACTGGGCCCCGCAGTCTCAAGAACCGCTGAACTGGGCCCCGCCGTCTCAAGAACCGCTGAACTGGGCCCCGCCGTCTCAAGAACCGCTGAACTGGGCCCCGCCGTCTCAAGAACCGCTGAACTGGGCCCCGCCGTCTCAAGAACCGCTGAACTGGGCCCTTCAAGGCAAGGAGCGCTGAACTG
Source organism: Pleurodeles waltl (assembly GCF_031143425.1). Taxonomy (NCBI): domain Eukaryota; kingdom Metazoa; phylum Chordata; class Amphibia; order Caudata; family Salamandridae; genus Pleurodeles; species Pleurodeles waltl. Next base: position 1,061,723,908 of record NC_090437.1, on the reverse strand, counting down.
GGCCCCGCCGTCTCAAGAACCGCTGAACTGGGCCCCGCCGTCTCAAGAACCGCTGAACTGGGCCCTTCAGGGCAAGAACCGCTGGCCCTTTGGCAGACGTGGCAGGGCAGGATCTGTCTCGGGCAGGGCTGCAGGATGTCCTCTGGCCAACATGCCTCCTCCAGTGGCAGTGGAGTCTGTTATGGACTGTTTGGACTGTGGCTTTGCTCTCCCCAGGATGGCCCAGTGGGCAGGCCACCCACTGTATGGACTGTATGGACTGTGGCTTTGCTCTCCCCAGGATGGCCCAGTGGGCAGGCCACCCACGGTATGGACTGTATGGACTGTGGCTTTGCTCTCCCCAGGATGGCCCAGTGGGCAGGCCACCCACTGTATGGACTGTATGGACTGTGGCTTTGCTCTCCCCAGGATGGCCCAGTGGGCAGGCCACCCACTGTATGGACTGTATGGACTGTGGCTTTGCTCTCCCCAGGATGGCCCAGTGGGCAGGCCACCCACTGTATGGACTGTTTGGACTGTGGCTTTGCTCTCCCCAGGATGGGCCAGTGGTCATGGAGTCCCCTCGTGGATCTGGCGTCGTGTACTCAAGTGGCTGAGGTGCCCCCCCTTCCCTTCCCCCTGAGGTGCCTGTCCTATTTTCTTTCTGATGCCCCTGCAGTGTTCTCTCCGTGGAGTTCTTGTCGTGGGACTGGGCCTTGCCCCTTTGCACAGGACCCCTGTGATCCACGGACAGTGGTTGGACTACATTTAGTAGCTGTATATATTTTGTACATAGTTTATTTATTTATTGGGATTAATGGTGTACATATTTCAATATATCTGCCCGTTTATGATCTCTTCTTTTGGTCTTTGCATTATTTCGGAGGGGGGTGGTTTGTGGGTTGTGACAGTGATCTGTGGGAATGCATTGATGTGTGTGTTGTAGTGGGTGTGGGTGGGTGGGTGTGTGCCGGTAATCTTTTCCCTCCCCTGTGTCGTAGGTGCCGTACTCACCGATGTCTTCCGCGCCGCCGGGCGTGCTCCTGGTATATGAGCAGGAATAGGAGTGCGGGGATGACCTGCAACTCTGGCTCCATACTGCCGGAATCTCGCGTGGAGTGCGTAGAGGTGAGCGTTTTCCCGTTCGTAGTCTGTTTCCGCCGTGTTCTTATCGGCGGTGCTCCCGCCCCGGAAAAGGTGGCAGATTGGTGGGTCGTAATAGGGTGGGCGGTACTTTGTCTGCCGCCGGGCTGTTGGCGGGAACCGCCGCGCTGTTTGTTTGTACCGCTGTGGCGGTCGGAGTGTTAAGTTGGCGGGCTGTGTTGGCGGTTCCCGCCAGGGTCAGAATTGCATATTTTAGACCGCCGGCCTGTTGGCGGCTTGGCCGCCGCTTTATCACCGACCGCCAGGGTCAGAATGAGGGCCATTGTGTATTAAGGCTGTCTGACAACCCTGTTTCTTGGATAAATCAAAGTTCCTCCTTAATGTACAGGCACAGTTTTTGAATCAATACTGTCCCTCCATTGAAGATAGGGCAGTCCAGGCTGGGGGGATAGAGTTGTCAACTTTGTGCCCAAGATGGAGGAAGGTCACTTGCAACCTTAATGACGGGTCTTCATCAGGACAAAAGGGAGAAATCTAACGGGGAGGGAAAGACACCAATCAATGAAATGAAGGTGTTTGTAATGTGAAGATAAAACTCTTCCATGGTACTTAATCTCACCTGGAATAGCAATCATTCCTGTGAGAGGTGGAAGTAGTTTAGCAAAAACAGAGAAGGCCCTCCAGCTCTTCATCTGTTGGGGAAGGATTCCACCCATAGCCTAATCTACCTAGTCGTACAGGAGTCAACAATAAGCTTGCACAACCCCTTAATTAATTATAGACCCTTCTAACATATTGAAAGTATTGGGCCTCACCTGGAATAGCCAGGTAGCTATTTTGAGCAATGGTTGATGTCATTATAACCTTCTTATTACTAACTACACCATCAAAATCGGGTACTTTTGACCTTACACAGGCTCTGAATTCAATGGGTACTTGGGTAATCCTTTCACGTGAGTTCGGGAGCTAATTACTATACATGCTTGGAAACAGTGTGTGGTTAAATGTTATTTAGAACTTCTTGTCTACTTGATGCAAAATTGGTATGGCTCCCTTCCACTTGCGAAAGACAGAGACATGAAAACCAGATATACTGTACACCAAGAAAGAATATGTATGACAAGAATCAGTTTCAGATTGTGAAAATTATTAAGTGCTATGTGAAAAATGTCTGTGTTTTAGATGGTTACTGTATAGTACTATGCTTCCTTCAAGAACTATTTATTTGTTTAATGATACACAATCAAGTTTTCCTTTTGGGAAAGGGGACATGGAATTTGGATATAATGTACATTGAGGAAGGCTATATACTACATATGGAAATCTACAGTGTCCGATTGGTTGGAAGTGATTGATTAGTATATTGTGAACATGCTTCATTTTAAAAAAACCCACTAAGAGTATATATTCACCTTGAAAGGGAATCCAGCGGTGTCTATACATGATAGGTAACGCCAACGTGCAATGTGTGCTTTTTCAAGAGGGGACTGTACTGTTTTGGAACGCTATAAGCTCTCAACTATAATTATTTTTTCTCTGTTTCCAAACACATTGGTTGCATGTAGGCGAAACCACTTTTACGTTTTTAACAACGTTCCTGTTTTCTAGCAGCATTAGTGGTTCCTCTATGTGTATAAATATGACGGTCCTTGAAGACTGAATTAGGAGTGATAATTGCTGTGAATCATGCTGTGAAACTTATTTTCCAGATTTAGACTTCTTTTTCCTTAATAGTGTTTTTTAAATTCCTAAGACACACATCCAAGGATACAGGAATGCCGCAATTAGCTTGAAATGCAGCGTTTAGGGACGCTGACTTTACGTACCCCCTTTTATTTTCAATTTGTGACATCTGCGCTTCTGGGAGACGTTTCCATTGATGCTTTGAGGCACGGAGGTAAAGAACTGAATTGAGTAACGGGCATGTCCTATCTCTTCTTTTTGATACAAGGATAACTCGATTTAGTTAGTAATCGTGGGCATTGCTGTTTGTTTTCTTGAGTCATTTGATGAAGGTTTTGGGTGGCTCATACACTCTATTTAATGTATATATAAAGAAGTAATCCCAGTTTAGGGTGACTAATTAGGTTGGATCTCAGTTTTTCTTTAAATTCTCATTGATGCAAATTGACCATTAGTTAACTCCTGCACATGGTTTCAGCACAAGTGTATGGAGGACATTTGAAAGGCCAACATGATTGAGTCCTAACAGAAAAAAGCTGGTGGACCTTTGCTGTTAATCCGATTTGATTGCACTTTCATCCCATGGAAATTCTTACGATCCCAGTTGAGTTTGCACCACTGTGTTGGTGTTTGCACAGGGAATGTGTTTGAGGCTCAATACGTTTAATATGCTAGAAGGGTCACTAATTAATTTAGAGGTGTGCAAGCTTATTGTGGACCCTATATGGCGAGGGAGATTAGTCCATTGGGCGAATCCTTCTCCAATCGATGGAGAACTAGAGGGCCTAACTTTACATTGCAAACACCTTCAATTCCTATTGATTGGTGTCTTTCCCTCCCCTTTAGTTTGCTAACTTTTGTCCTGATGACAACCAGCCATTAAGGTTGCAAGTGACCTTCCTCCATCTTAGATGGAAACGTCGACAACTCTATCCCCCAAGCCTGGACTGCCTTATCTTCAACGAAGGGACAATAGTGATTCAAACACTGTGCCTCTACATTATGGATGGACTTTGATCTATCCAAGAAAGAGGTTTGTCAGACAGGCTTCATACGGTATATATTTGAGGTTTTAGATGGTTAAATTTATATTGTGTGTTAAATTTATATTGTATTCTTTCTGATCTCTTATCACTTATGCACAAGCATGTTTTATCAAGCACTTTTATTTTACACTTTGGAGAAAATTCTTTATGGTAAATTTGTATACGGCTATATTCAGCTTTTATACAGTTTTGAATTAATTTCAATTGAGTATTGGAGTTTTTGTCTTGTAATGTACATGTATACTCTTCCTTTTGTGAAAAAATGGTTTATTCCCCTGTCCTTTGGGCTGAGGTTGCGTGACTAGTGATACAGATTTCGGATAGGCCAATTTATTTGGTATATCCTTCAATTACCCATCAGGACCAATTTTTTCTATATATCGCAGTGTACCCAGGTCCTGCTGTCCATTGAGTTACCCCACTGCTATGTAATGGTTTGAAGGCTTATGAGCCTGTGAGCCATAAAAATGAAATAAATCACCAATGTGATTCCACCTTTTTACAGGATTTCACTTTTGTCAGCCTTGGTAAGTAAGAGACCCATATTCCTGCAATAACATTTTTAAAAATAACAGTATTAATAATAATAACAATTGCAATCATAGAACAGTGTGGGTGCTCCCTACCAGACATGTGTAATAAGAGCAGGTATAGAAAATTATTTTAGGATGTAATTCATATCCTTGCCACACCAAAATATGAATATTCCTGTAAACACCTGGAATTGTTCGATGAAAATTACTGGCAGGTTTGACAGTCACTATTTACCATGAAACCTTATAAAAAAACTGTCCATGTCATAATTGTTGGATTGTTGACTTTGTCGATGTTGCTGATTAAGGAGAAAATTGGATCCAATAGTTGCCTGGCAGTGTGGAGGGGGTCTGTAATGTGTTGGGTCAGGCCAAGGATTCTGAGTTTTCCAAGAAGGATCATAGAGTTTAGGTAGGTGTGGTGTTTTAGGTGTAAGTTAAGCTCTCCAATGTGGATAAAGGTGCTGGCGTTCATATGAGGGGCATGACAAAGCTTGTGATATTGCTGGTGAAATTAGTACTGGTCCTGGTGGTCTGTCTATGAGGGATCCTCCCAGGAAGGAGTTGGATGTGATGCATATCTTGAACTTGAAGTATTCCATATTGCTGGTGGGGTTGTCACAGCTCATAGTATCTATGAACACGATTGTGACTTCACCTCTGGGCTTGTACTGATGGTCTTGCTAGAAGTTCTTGTAGCTGATGGGGATGACTGTAGTGATATCTGGTGCAGAGGGTGTTTAGCCATGTTTCAGTCTGGCATCTTGCTCCTTAAAAGCCCACAAATACATCTGCAGAGAGCCTCAAGGTTCTTTGTGCAGCCTCATCCTCTTCAAAGCGTACATGATTCACGTGTCCCTCATTGACATATATGACATCAACATCCTTTCTTACACTGATGACACACAACTAATACTCTTCCTCTTGGACAAGACCTAAAACACAAGAAACAATTTCACTGCCAGAATGAAAGAAGCTGCCAATTGGATGTACGCCTACTATTTCAAGCTGACAAAAGTAAGGATCTTTGTCAAGAGCACCTCACCATTGGACCCCATCTGGTGACGGGCCCAGCTCCAAGCCACAAACACAGCCAACACTCATGCCAGGAATCTCAGAATAATCATCAACAGTTAAATGGACATGATCGCACAAGACAACATTATCATTGCATCCTGCTTCCAGAAGCTGAAGAGATGAGCAAGATCTTCAAATGGTTCACAAGCAACTCTGGAAAAACAGTCACTCATACCCTACTCACCAGCAAGTTGGACTACAGGAACACCCTCTACACCAAGATCACAAAGCAACTGATTGGAAGACTACAAGTCATCTAGAACACAGCAGCCAGACCTACTCAATCCCCCACACAGAAAGTATTTCACACCACAAACTTCAGGGAGCTCCACTGCCTCTTGATACACAAACGCACACATTTCAAACCCCTCACACACATAATTAAGGCACTACACAACTTAGGTCCAACCTCCCTGAACAAATGGCATCTCCTTCCACCAACTACCCAGACAATGTGCTCTGCAGGACTCCTACTCGTACACAACCCATGCATACACAGAACCACATCAGGAGGACAAGCTCCTAGAGCATAGATTGGCTTCCCATTTCACATCTATTCCTCCTCTCTTCTTGAATTCCACAAGAAGTGGAAGACATGGCTTTTCAATTGCCCAACCTACCATATTCATGGCTGTGCACATACACCTGCTCAGCACCAGGAAATGCTTGCAGATGATAGTATGAGTTACAAATATACATAAAAAACTACTTTATAGTTGAGAAATATGCAGAAATATGTGGTATTACACACTTTATACTCCACTAGGCTGTTGTAATGAGGGCCCTTGATTCTTTTTCCTCCTAACTGGGGCCCTCTTAAAGAGACAGAGACATTTGACACCTTTCACATGTACATTAAGTTCAACATTGCACCCAGCGTAAATGACAGAGTTGGCATTCCTCTGCCAGTCATGAATTAAGCTTAATAAGTCTTCAAAGCATCCACTCCTTGACACAGGGGATGTATTTGAGAAAAGCTAGAAATTTAGTAGTAAATTTCCTTTTGATTCCATTCTGAAATGGAATGGTTTAGATATGTTGACGTAGGCTGTGTCATCTTGTGGACAACATTAGATTCCATCATCCTGTACCACTGTGCCACACTCGTGTGAGCCTGTTTGCCAAGACCTTTGATGGCTCAGAGGGTACATTTAACAAAATACAGGTAATTGAGTAAACTACTGACATCATGGATGTCATCACTTTTGGGAGTACTTCAGATTTAGTGCTGTCAGAAAATATTCAAGATTTGATAGAAAAACAGCTTTTTATCAGCAATGAGCACTTTAAAAAGAAGGTTTGCAAAGATACACAGTGTAGTCCTTGCAGGTTTGGATACAGTGAAATCTATCACTGCAGAATATGCAATATGCTGGTTATGTGTGACAGAGAGCCTGTTTGCCACTTTTTAAATCTGATTCTGAGATACTTCCTGAGAAACTGCATGAGAGACCATAAACCTGTTGAAGTACAAACAAACACACTGGTTTTTGTATGCTGGCAATGTGTGACAGATAGGCTGTTTGCCACTTTACTTTAATCTGGTTCTGAACTACTTCCTGAGAGACTGCATGTAATCCTCTGGCCATTTTGCACATCAGCTGTGCCTCCATATTTTCCTTGGAATTGGACTGTGTATATAATCCTCCATGAATTGAACAGAATCATGTTTTTATTAAGTACTTCTTGCCATTACAAGTGGTGCTGCACCGGTAGAAGCTGCAGCAAACCATCATAGTCAATTGCATGAAGAAATAGAGGCCACTAAACAGTGCTTCCTTAGGCAGTTTGATGAGGTAAATGGTCTGTTACTGAAATGAGTGTATTATTTGCTACTCTGTGAGGAATCTTTCAGTCTCTTACTTTTGAAAACAATGGGAAAAAACATAACTTTTGTGGACAAGCATCCCATGTTTTCTGCTGCCCTGAACCCACAGAGCATTAATTAACCCCCACTTAAGAAAAATAGAACTTCAGACATTTCCTAAATCTGATGATACATTCTTCATATCAGAGAGAGCAAAAGAAGGTTCCAACATTAGGGTGGTCATTATGACAATAGCGTTGACAGTTAAAGTGGTGGTAATACCGCCAACAGACTGGCCGTAATTATCATAAAATTATGACCATGGCGGTGATATCTCCCATAGAGAGCCAATGTACCACACCAACCGCCAGGGTGCTAACACCACTGATAGTCATCAACAACCAGGTGGAAGACAAGGTACCGCCCACCATATGATGACATAGAAAACCACCAGGATTTCCGTGGCGGTGCCAATGCCATCAAAACCCTGGCGGAAACAGAACACAAAAGACGAAAGACTCACCATCAGAGAAACAAAGAAGAACAACGCCGCCATGGAACTGGAACTTCAAGTCTTCCAGATGCTCATCTATGCTATGCTCCACCTGGAACACCAATGCCGACAAAGACAACGACAGTAAGTACAACTGCCTAGCACACAAGGGAGGAAGGGAGGAAAAGTAGAGTGACACACACATGCACAACACACCATTCACATACACCATACACACAACCAGCTAGGGAGGAAAACCAGTCTCACAGGACACACGCTATAATAATGCAAGGACAACATTTAGCCAGAACTGATGTAATTTGATGCCAACAGTCATCATATTGTCCATGTGACAAGAGAAATATGAGTCACTGTTCAGAAAGGGCCAATGGCCAGTCCAAAGTACAAAAGGCCCACATGGCCACAGGGCTCAGTCCAAGGCCCAAGTTGTTCCCTGATGAAATCCGTACTACACTGTGCGGGGGCATCATGTTGGGAATGGCCAGGCACCTCAGGGAGAAGGCAGGTGAAATGGGGAATGTATCTCAGCTGAAATGGGGAACTTTCCCACTGGTTCTGGAGGGAGCTCCATGCGCATTTCTCTTTGCTGGGGAGTGCAAGGTCACAGTCTCTGAGGTGGGGCACTTGCCCACTGGTTCTGAAGGGGGCTCCATGCCCATTTCACATTGCTGGGGAGTGCAAGGTCACAGTCTCTGAGATGGGGAACTTGCCCACTGGTTCTCGAGGGGGATACATGCCCATTTGTCTTTGCTGGGGAGTGCAAGGTCACAGTCTCTGAGGTGGGGAACTTGCCCTCTGGTTCTGGAGGGGGCTCCTTGTACAGCAGTCCCTGAAGCGTGGCTACATGCCTTCTGCCGGAGGTAAGTGCTGCTGTGTCCCAGCTGGAGGTGAGGTCTGCTGTGTCCCAGCGGGAGGTGAGGGCTTCTGTGTCCCAGCTGGAGGTGAGGGCTGCTGTGTCCCAGCTAGAGGTGAGGGCTGCTGTATCCCAGCTGGAGGTGAGGGCTTGTTGACCACTGTTATTGGAGGGAGCCTCTTGCCTCTCTTAGTTGGTGGTGTGGCAACCTTCCCTTTCTTGGGTGGTGGAGTGGGATCCTTCCCTCTCATAGGTGGTGGAGTGGGATTGCTCCCTATTATGGGTAGAGGAGTGGGATCACTTCTTCTCTTGCCTCCATGACTAGGAGGTTCCTCCACTGTCCCCATGGACTGTTTGGCTGAGGTTCTGGGCTGGGTTCTTGTGACCATGCTCTTACGGGCAGGAGGGGGAGGGGGAGGGAGGAGGTCAAGTTGGGCAAGGAAAAGCTTCTTAGGGATGGTGTGGCAAGATGAGGGAGGAGAGATGGGAGTGGAGTGGTTGTTATAGGTGTATGTCTGTTGGAATTGGGGGCAGGTGCATGGGCAGTGTGCTGATGTGAGGTGGATGGCTGTTGGTTGTCTGAGTGTGTACGTTTGTGTCTCTTAGGAGGGGGCAGACAGGGTGGGAGAGGACACAGGGGACGTGTGGATTTGTGTTGTGGAGGTGTCTGTAAGTGAGGTGTGTGTGCTGCTTGGTGTGGTGAGGGAAGTGGTGACTGTTGATTTTTTTTTTAGTAAATTTTTTATTCAGTACCCAAGAAAATACATATGTAATTCATCAGAAAAGAAACACAGAGAAAATGGAAAGAACATTTAGCCAAGTATACAATACCGCCATACAGTCATTTCCTATTAGCTAACCATTCGCCCAATACCCCCCATATTTCTTGCCCTTTACGTCTCCCTTTTTTCCCTTTTCGATCATACAGAGCTTGTTCCAACTGGTATATTGCGAGAAGGCGATTTAACCACTTTTGATTTGTAGGGGGCGTTTGATCCAGCCATGCAGAAGAAATACACAATCGATACACTGACATAGCTATAAAAAGAAACTGACTGGCGAATGACTCACTTAACTCCGAAACCCCGAATATGACCACCCCTGGTGATAGTTCAATTTCTAATTTGGCAACGTCTTTAATGAACTGCCCCACTTTAATACGCAAGTTCACCAGCTTCGTGCAGGTGGGGAACATATGTATTACATCCACTCCATGCAGCTGACATCTTGGGTAGTGCACTCCTTGTACCCGGCCCCATTGCGCTAATTTCCCGGGCGTAATATACAGATCAAAGATTGTTTTATAATGTTGTGCCTGAAGGGATGTTGAGATCAAGGAGGTGTGGCCTAACTCAAGAGATTCATAAAAAACCTCTTCTTCCACATTCAACTTATCGCACCACTTCTTGCTATACGTCGCCAGATCGTCGGGTAAATTATCAGTCAGTCTAGCATATATTGATTGGATCATAATCTTATCCGAAGAATAAAATTCCTTACTTGAGATATTTAAAAAAGCCCCTTTGGGCTAATCCAAATTTCCAATGAAGATTTTCGAATGTGGTGATTGTAGAAACCACGATAAAATCACCTAATCGTTGTATTCCCTGTTGATTCCACCTTTCCATGATATTATCTGGGAAAATCTCAGGAAGGAAAGTATTATCCTTAATCAAAGTATAGTAATTGTATCTTCCAAGCCCACATTTCTTTTGCCACAAACCCCAGACTTTGAAAGCAGCATTTAGGACTTTAAACCGAGCCTTCTTAAAATAGTTGGGCTTCAAAAGTGTGAGCAATGCCCCATTTGCAGCAGGGCAGATTAATATCTCATAGATACTTGGGACATATTCCCCATCACTTACCAGGCATCTATTTTTAAACAGCGGTTGCATATACTGCATTGCAGCTGCAGTCTGATACAATTTAAAGTTGGGATGGGACCATCCGCCCTTTTCCCTATCTAATATCATATATTTACTGGCTCTATGTATCTTACCATATGACCAGACAAACCGCATTATCAGCTGATCAAATTTCCTAAACCAAGATTTCTCAAATTCCAATGGAATCGCCTGAAATAGATATAACACTTTAGGAAGGAACATCATTTTTATCACATTGCACCACCCCATAATTGTCATATGCAAAATATTCCATCTGCTAAAATTGTACCTGGCATTATCTATAATAGGCCAAAGGTTAGTCCGGACAATCTCCTCTACCTGGGGTCGAATATCAATCCCTAAGTAGACCGTGTGTTCTACTTTTCGTGTATCCGACTAACTACAGTGTTCATTCAAAACTATCTGAGTCTTATCTTTGTTAAGAAGATAGCCCGAGACTGCCCCAAAATTTTCTGCAGCGCCCTCAATTTCTTTAAGGGCAAGATCCGGGTTGGCGGTTATAACTGCAACATCGTTTGCGTAAGCCAGAATTTTTGTTGCCCACCCATAGCGAATGACTGGCTGAACGTTAACATTCATTTAAGTATAATGATAATAATAGAGGTGAGCATGGGCATCCTTGCCGTGTACCCCGCTTGATCCTAAAGGGATGTGAATATTCTCCCCTGATCTGTATTCTAGCGCTTGGTTCCTTATATAAAGCTTTGACAGCTGTGATAAATCCTCGTAGACCATATGTTTTCAAAATGTCCCACAGATACTCCCAGTTGACTCTGTCGAATGCTTTCTCAGCATCCAGCAGAATCATAGCCATGGGCTCTGCTGCTATATGCGTAGCATCAAACAGCGCTAATACCCTTCTAATATGACCGGCTGAGTCCCTACCAGGGACAAATCCATGTTGGTTACAACTGACCAATTTACTAATGCACACAGACAATCGAGTCGCAAATATTTTAGAGTACACTTTTGCATCACTATTGATAAGGGTGATCGGACGGTACGAGCTTAGACTGGTCAGGTTCCTGCCTTTCTTTAAAAATACTACAATATTAGCAGAGCCCCAAGACGGAGGGGGGTTACCCCCATGCTGTACATGGATCACCAATTTCAACAACACTGGTAAGAGCATACTCTTAAAGCATTTATATAGCTCTAAAGGAATGTCATCCGGCATCATAGCCTTCCCATTTGGAAGCGCCTCAAGCGCATCTGACCATTCTTCCATTGTCACCTCCTGCCCCAATGCTATTTGATCCTCTGTGGTAATCCGACCACCCCGAGTCAGCGTCAGCCAGTGACTATCAATATGCTCCTGACCAGTGTTGACAGCGCCATATAATTCTATGTAATATTCTCGGAAAGCTTCCCTAATGGCATCGGATCCCGTAACTATCAACCCTGCTTTATTTCGCACTTTCAGAACTGAGCCTAAAGAAGCCCTCTGACGAGTCTGCATTGCTAAAATTTGCCCTGCTTTCTCGCTGAATTCATAGCATACCCTTTGTTTTGTTAAAATAATTTCGGCTGTCCTCTCGGTTGAGTATTTTCCTAATATAATTTTAGCTATTGATACCTATTGAAGTGGTGGCTGTTGATATAGTGCATGCAGGTGTGAGTGTGGATGTGACAGTGAGGGAGTAGGAGGAAGAGGAGGGGAGACAGTGGAGTCAGTGGATGTTGTCTGTATGTATAAATGTCTGTTGTTGGTGTGAGTGCTTGTGGCCTGAATTGTGCTGCCTGTGTTTGTCTGTGCTCATTTTGTATGATGTTTTGTGTGCATGCTTGTCTGTATGTGCGCATGGGATGGGTTTGGGTTGAGGAGATTGGGATTGGGAAGTGGTAGTTGGAGGGAGGATGGTAGGAACAGGGACAATGGCTGCCATCAGAGAGGGGGCCAGAGCCTGGGACAGTCTCTGTTGGGCCACCAATCCACTGTAAATGCCCTCCAGGAATGAATTTCATTACTGCATCTGGGGTGCCAGCCCATGTATGGCATTACCAATGGTTGACTACCCTAAAGAGATAGATCTCAGGAGATCAATAGCCTCCTCACTCAGGTCAGCAGGGCTCACTGGGGCAGGGCCTGAGGTGCCTGGGGCAAAGGAGATGCCCACCCTCCTGGTTGAGCAGGCAAGGGCAACTCATTGAGGGGCTACTGGGTGGGTGGTGCTGGTACAGGGGGTGGCATCTGTACCTGTAGCTGGGGTGGTCCCAGAGGTGTCCACCACCACCAGGAAGCTTCCATCGGAGGAGGAATCTGAGTCAGTGTTGTCACCTCCTGTCTCTGCCATCGTGCTCCCCTCGCCCTCCGTCCCACTGATCCCCTCAGCATTGGTGGTCTCTGCCTGCTGGGTCCTGTGGTATGCAGCCCCCTCTGTTGCCGGTGCCCCTGCTCCTCCACCAGATGATGCTAATGCAGGATGACAGAAGAAAAAAGGGGGAGAGAGAGAAAGGGAGCACTGGGTCAATTGCAACACCAACACCACAGATAGCATACACATAACCGTGACACACACGGATCAGGATTCAGTACCATGCATCGCACTGGCATTTCATTAGCTTGGTAACACAGCAAGATGTGAGCCAACCCCTGCCAACTGCACCCCTCCTGGGAGTCACTAAGCCCTGTCTGACATGGAATGCAACCTAGCTATGTTACCATCTTTAGCAATACAACCATTACCCTTGAGCTGGATCAAGCTGCGATCTCTGACCTGGCATTAAGGGCCACCCACTAGCTGACACCCACTACCAGAATCCCACGCCACCTACCAATTATAGTTGTAATGCCCACTGTACTCGCCCCCTTGTGGCTGCTGTGATGCCCTCAAGCACCCATCCAGCTCTGGGTGGGCCACTGCCAGTCTGCGGCCATCAGGGGATTCAGGTTCCGACGGGCACCCAACCTACTTTGGGAGGCCATCCCCAGCTGGGCCTCTGTAGTCTTCCCAGCCCAGCGTCTCATGTCCTCCCACCTCTTCCTACAATGGGTGCTCTGCCTGCTGTAGAACCCCAGCGTCTGCACGTCCTTGGTGATGACACACCACAATCCCCTCTTCTGATGGGTGCTGACCTGCAGAGGAAACACAGACAGGAGGACACCATTACACATACAATCCAACCTATCACACATATGACCCACAAATCCCATTTCCATCTTCATTGGCACACACATCACCCAGCACCCACCATGTACAGTACCACCAGCCATACCACCCCCAAATGACACAAAGCTTGCACACACATTTCCATGCAACCTCGTCACATGCATTGTGCTGAAGGTGTACTCACCTGTTGGTCTGGAGACCCATACAGCTGTCCATACCCGGGTAGGACCTCATACACCAAGCGCTCCAACTCCTCCGAAGTGAAGGCAGGGGCCCTTTCCGCAGTCATACGGGCCATGGCAGGATCCAGACACAGGTCACAGCAGCACACGTAGTGTAGGTGTTATCCTGTGGAAAGTCAGGAATCAAGTGAGGTTATAGACGGAAAATGCTGGTCATGTCCACGGCAGCGTACACCGTCACCACCGCCTGTGATCCCCATTGGTCACTGTACTCCATAGAGATCCATATTAGCCAATGAGGAAATGAGGAATAGAACGGCAGTGCAAGACCGCCTTCTGCCATGACGCCCAATGCCGGCGGTGTCACCTCACTTCCACCTGTCCCTACATACAGGACAGGCAGTCGCCATTTGATGGTGGTGGACAACATTAAGATAATCAGGAACTGCATATTTGCTGTGAATTTTCACATACATTGCCATTGTCCCATCATAGTACTGCTCTACGTACACTGAGGTGGTGGTACCATTGTTACAATTGTGACATACTACTCACTCTTGTGTCCCTTAGATACCTACCTCTGCATAGGAATCAGAGGAGGAGACAAGACCACGTGTACAGACCCCTTGTGGACTTGGATACACTGGAGGAAAAGCACATAATACTCACCAATAGACTGGGCAGGGCCACTATCATAGAACTGTGTGCTCAATTGGAGCCTGATCTGAAATCAGCTATCCTTCCTCCCACTGAGATCCCCCCTCTTTTGCAGGTTCTATCAGTGCTCCATTTCCTGGCAACTGGTTCTTTCCAAGTGACAATGGGCTTGGCAGCAGAAATCTCACAGCCAACGTTCTCAATCGTGCTGGCAAGGGTTTTGTCTGTCCTGGTGAAACACATATGCAGCTATATTGCTTTCCCCCAGGTGGAAGATTTGACCACTATGAAGGCAGGATTCTATACAATGAGACATATACCCAATATAATTAGGGCGATTGATGGTACACATGTTGCATTTGTCCCCCCCACAATAATCAACAGGTGTTCAGGAACCAGAAGTTTTTCCACTCACTCCTCTTCACTGCCAAGTATCATGGGTCGGTGCATGACGCCTTTGTCCTGAGGAATAGCAGCATCCCAAATGTGATGGCACAACTACAGAGGCGCAAAGTGTGGCTAATTGGTGAGCCTTATTCCCCACCCAATGTATGTTAGTGTATGCCTTCTGGTGTTAAGCCCATACCATTGTGTAAGGCTAATGTTTGTCCCTGAATACTTGCAGGTGACTCTGGCTACCCAAACCTGTTGTGGCCTCTAACCCCTGTGAGGAATGCCAGGACAGGGGCTGAGAATTGTTATAATGATACACATGGGTGAATCAGGTTGATTATTGTAAGGACCTTTGGCCTCCTGAAGAGCAGGTTCAGATGCCTTCATCTAACAGGTGGATCCCTGTACTACTCACCCATGTAGGTCTGCCCGATAGTAGTGGCATGCTGCATGTTGCACAACCTGGATCTCGGCAACATGTGCCTTATATGCAGGAGGAGGAGACTGGAAATGCCCCAGTGGCAGCCATGGACCCTGAGGACAGTGAGGATGAGGAGGCAGAGGATGAGGATGTGGACAACAGAACATCAGCTATACATCAATACTTCCAGTGATACACAGGTGAGACAGTGAAACTGACCCTTCTTCTGATTATTGATGTTTTCTGTGTGGCTGTAGCAGGATGGCACTCAATTCCCTTGCATTTCTAGTTACTGTCACCTATGGCTTCTCATTTTGCAGATGTTGGTGATGTGACCACTGTGTACTGATGTGATGACTACAGCCAGATACAGGTCATTAAATGTATGCTATCACAGTGTTCAGATCATTCACACATAATGTGACTGATTCCATATTTATGCACATTTTCATCACATAAAACACTTTCACTTAGGTTGTGTTCAAGGGTGTTTATTGTAGTGCAAATAATTTCGGAAAAGTGCAACGGAATGGGGTGATGGTTGAGGAAAGTCCAGGGTCTTGTTCCAGTCTGTTTGTAGCACAGATCCAGTGTTCAAGGGGCCATTGAAAGGGGAGTAAAGGCAGTTCAAAGTGGACAAGATGAAAGGATGGGACACAAGGGGGACATTCAGGAGGGTCTCATTTCCTGGCAGTGGTCTTGGTCTTGGCAAGTGTCTCTGGCTTCTGTCTGTCTTACAGGGAACATTTGTAGAGTGGTTCACCTTCTGCAGGGGGAGGGCTGCTGGTGGCCTGTGGATCCTGTGACAGAGCTTCCTGCCCACTAGCTGCAGCAGAAGTGGTGGGCTGGTCAGTAGACTGGCTAGTGTTAGGAGCCCAGTGCTGTACTGTTAATTCCCTCATGATGTTGGCCGTATCTGCCAGCACCCCTGCTATTGAGACCATGCTGGAGCTGGGGGCCTGCAAATCCTCCCTGATCTCCTGGTGGTGTACCTCCTGCAGCTGCTTGTTCTCCTACATGTTGGTAAGGATCTAGCCCATCTTGTCCTGGGATTGTTAGTAGGCACCCAGGACATTAGTTAGTGCCTCCTCGAGAGTCGGTTATCTGGGCCTGTCCTCCACCTGGCGCACAGCTGTCCTCCCAGTGTCCCTGTTCCCCTGTGCCTCAGTCCCCTGAATGGTGTGCCCACTGACGCCAGGTCCCTGATTGTCTTGGGGGTGAGGTGTGGACTAGGGTCCCTGTACAGGTTGGCACACTGCTGATTGACGTGTCCTGGGGGCAGAGGTGTGGGGACGTTTGGTAGGTGCTGTGGTGTTGAATACTGATGGGGGAGGCTCTGTGGTGGTCTGTGAGTGGGCTAGGGTGGCCGACTGACCAGTGGTCCTTGATGGGCCAGGTTACTGATCCAGATCCTGAAATCCAGAGTTACTGTCACAATTGGGGGGATCTTCTGTTGGGGGACTGGATAGTCGTGGCACTTCCTCACCTCTGAGATTGGCTGGGGCACATGTGGGGATGAAGTGGTGTATTATACTTCATGTCTGCGACATTTTGTTCATCCCTAGCTTCACCTCTATTGTTGTAGTTGCCCTGCTACCTTTGTTTGTGTATGGTGATGTATTGTGGGAGTGTTAGTTCTCCATGCTGTGCATGCTTTGGTGATGGGTGTACATGCAGGGCTGGGAAGGCTGTCCATGCATTGGTATAGCATGCAAGGCTTGGCATTGGGGTTAGTCTGTGCAGTGCGTGGGGTGGAGTGATGGGAATGAGGATGAGGGGGTGTGATGGCATGCAGGTATGGGGTGATGAGTAGTAAATATTGACTCACCAGTGTCCAGTCCTCTGGCTACTCCAGTGAGTCCCTAAGGATGCAGTATTGCCAAGACTTGCTCCTCCCATGCTGTGAGCTGTGGGGGAGGAGATGGGGGTCCACCGCCAGTCCTCTGGATGGCGAGCTGGTGCCTTGCTGCCACGGATCATACCTTCCCCTGTAGGTCGTTCCACCTCTTCCTTATGTCGTCCCTTGTTCTTGGATGCTGTCCGACTGCATTCACCCTGTCCACAATTCTCTGCCATAGCTCAATCTTCCTGGCAATGGATATTTGCTGTACCTGTGCTCCAAACAGCGGTGGCTCTACTCTGACTATTTCCTCCACCATGACACTTGACTCCTCCTCAGTGAAACGGGGGTGCCTTTGTGGTGCCATGGTTGTTGTGTGATGTGTGTTGGTGAGAGTGTGTTGGGTGATGTGGTGGGGTGTGTGATGTGGAGTGTGTGAGGGATGTATGGGTGTAAGTGGTGTGTGTGTTTAGTTGTCTCTGTGCTCTTCTCAGTCTCCTGGTGGCAATTGTTGTGCGTAAGGGGTTGTGGGTAATGTGGGTGTGTGTTTTATAGTGGTGTGGGTGTGGTGTGTGTATGTATGTCAGGTGTGTGTTTTTGGTATTGGCCAATGCGGTGTTGTTTTGTATGTGGGTGTCCATTCTGAGCGCGGCGGTATGTACCGCAAATGGTTTATGTAGGAGGCTGGCTGGCTTATAGCGGGTACCTTGTGGTACTTACACCTTGTGCCAGGTCCAGTTATCCCTGATTAGTAGATTAGAGGTGTTCTAGCAGCTTAGGCTGATAGAGGTAGCTATAGCAGAGCAGCTTAGGCTGAACTAGGAGACATGCAAAGCTCCTACAATACCACTTATGTCACTTAGCACTATCTCATAAGAAAACACAATACTCAGGGTTACTAAAAATAAAGGCACTTTATTTTAGTGACAATATGCCAAAAGTATCTCAGAGGATATACTCCCTTAGGAGGTAAGTAATATACACAAAATATACACACACAAACCAAAATCAGGTAAGTAACAGTTAGAAAAGTAGTGTAAACAGTGTAGAACACAATAGAATGCAATACGGAAAAATAGGCCATGGGGCAACACAAACCATATACTCCAAAAGTGGAATGCGAACCACAAATGGACTCCAGGCCTAGTGTAGTGTGTAGAGGGTCGCTGGGACTGTAAGAAAACACTAAGGGTGTCTAAGATACCCCACTCCAAGACCCTGAAAAGTAGGAGTAAAATTACCCTACTACCCAGAAAGACAGTAAAGTCGAGATAGGGGATTCTGCAAGGACAACAATTGACTGCAAAGCACTGAAGACAGTTTCCTGGACCTGAGGACCTTTAAAGGAAGGGGACCAAGTCCAAGAGTCAAGCAAGTGTCCAGGGGGGGTAGGAGCCCACTAAAACCCAGATGAAGGTGCAAAAGGGCTGCCTCTGGGTGGAAGAAGCCAAAGATTCTGCAACAACAGAAGGTGCCAGGAACTTCTCCTTTGGTCAGAAGATGTCCCACGGTGTGCTGGAGGACGCAGGGTTGTTTCCACGCAGAGAGATTGCAAACAAGCCTTGCTAGCTGCAAGAGTTGCGGTTGAAGGTATTGAGTGCTGCCAGGGCCAGGAAGGACCAGGAGGTTGCGCCTTGGAGGAGAAGACAGAGGTGGCGTGCAGCAATACAGAGAGCCCACACAGAAGCAGGCAGCACCCGCAGAAGCACCTGAACAGGCATTCAAAAGATCTGAGCATGACAGTTGACTCAGCACAACAAAAGAAGGTCCCACAAAGTCAGAGTCCAACTCAGAGAGTTGGGCAATGCAGGACAGAGTGCTGGGGACCTGGGCTAGGCTGTACATGAAAGAAGTCTTGCAAAAGTGCACAGAAGCCCGAGCAGCTGCAGTTCATGCAGCACACAGGATTACTGTCTGGCGTGGGGAGGCAAGGACTTACCTCCACCAAATTTGGACAGAAGGGCCACTGGACTGTCGGGGACACTTGGACCCAGCTCCTGTGTTCCAGGGATCACGCTCGTCAGGATGAGAGGGGACCCAGAGGACCAGTGAGGCAGAAGTTTGGTGCCTGCATTGGCAGGGGGAAGATTCCTTCGACCCACAGGAGATTTCTTCTTGGCTTTCAGTGCAGGGTGAAGGCAGACAGCCCTCAGAGCATGCACCACCAGGAAACAGTTGATAAAGCCGGCAGGATGAGGCACTACAATGTTGCTGGTAGTCTTCTTGCTACATTGTTGCAGTTTTGCAGGCGTCCTGGAGCAGTCAGCGGTCGATCCTTGGCAGAAGTTGAAGAGGGAAGTGCAGAGGAACTCTGGTGAGCTCTTGCATTCGTTATCTGATGAGATACCCACAGGAGAGGCCCTAAATAGCCCTCAGAGGAGGATTGGCTACAGAGAAAGGTAAGCACCTATCAGGAGAACTCTGGGACACACTGGAGGAGCTCTGGGCACCTCCCCTGGGAGGTGCTGGTCAGGGGAGTGGTCACTCCCCTTTCCTTTGTCCAGTTTCGCACCAGAGCAGGGCTGGGGGGATCCCTGAACCGGTATAGACTGGCTTATGCAAGGAGGGCACCATCTGTGTCCTTCAAAGCATTTCCAGAGGCCAGGAGAGGCTACTTCTCCCAGGCCCTTCACACCTATTTTCAAAGGGAGAGGGCATAACACCCTCTCTCAGAGGAAATCCTTTCTTCTGCCTTCCTGGGACTGGGCTGCCCTGGCCCCACTGGGGCAAAAACATGTCTGAGGGTTGGCAGCAGCAGTAGCTGCAGAGAAAACCCTAGAAAGCTAGTTTGACAGTACACGGGCTGTATGCTGAAGACCCGGGGATGCATGGAATGGTCTCCCCAATGCCAGAATGGTATTGGGGTGACAATTCCATGATCCTAGACATGTTACATGGCCATGTTCGGAGTTACCATTGTGACGCTACATATAGGTATTGACCTATATGTAGTGCACGTGTGTAATGGTGTCTCCGCACTCACAAAGTTAGGGGAATTTGCCCTGAACAATGTGGGGGCACCTTGGCTAGTGCCAGGGTGCCCACACACTAAGTAACTTTGCACCTAACCTTCACTAAGTGAGGGTTAGACATATAGGTGACTTATAAGTTACTTACGTGCAGTGTAAAAGGGATGTGAAATAACATGGACGTTATTTCACTCAGGCTGCAGTGGCAGTCCTGTGTAAGAATTGTCTGAGCTCCCTATGAGTGGCAAAAGAAATGCTGCAGCCCATAGGTATCTCCTGGAACCCCAATACCCTGGGTACCTAGGTACCATATACTAGGGAATTATAAGGGTGTTCCAGTGTGCCAATCAGAATTGGTAAAATTAGTCACTGCAGTGACAATTTCAAAAGCAGAGAGAGCATAAACACTGAGGTTCTGGTTAGCAGAGCCTCAGTGATACCGTTAGGCACTACACAGGGAACACACATAGGCCACAAACTTATGAGCACTGGGGTCCTGGCTAGCAGGATCCCAGTTACACATATCAAACATACTGACAACATAGGGTTTTCACTATGAACACCAGACCCTGGCTAGCAGGATCCCAGTGAGACAGTACAAACACCCTGACACATACTCACAAACAGGCCAAAAGTGGGGGTAACAAGGCTAGAAAGAGGCTAGCTTCCTACAGTTTACCACTGTTGATTGTCCGCAGTGGTGATTCATGGATCATAATGTGATGGATGTTGTTTTGTTGGCGTAACAGTATAGGTTTTGGGACTGCCACTTTATCACTGACCTTTGGTCTTGCAGATTTGTGGCTATAATCTGTCGGATTGGTGTGTGTGTGTCATAATAGGGTGAACAGATATCCGCCACAGCGGCGGTATGTTGGCGGCAGTCAGCGCGTCGGTAAGCAGGATTTCTTGATTCCTCACTGCAATGCGGGGATCTTTTTGATGCCAAGGGACGATGCGTAGTAATCCTGGGCATCCGGGTCAAAGTCACAGGCTTCATGTCAATCCGACATGGAAATGTGTTGAATTTTCCAAGTCCTTGGGGAGCACCTTTCAGCAGTCAGAGGGCAACAGGGCAACAGCAGGGCAGCAGTCCTTCACAGCAAAGCAGTCCAGATGAGTCCTTTAGGCAGCCAGGCAGTTCCTCTTAAAAGGTAGCAGGTTCAGGTCCAGAAGTGTCTGAGTTGGTGGGGTCAGAGACCCAGTTTATATAAGCAAAAATGCATTTGAAAAGTGGTTTTGAAGTGCACAAATTCCCCTTTCAGTACAGGCCTGTCTGCCAGGGTCCCAGCAGGGGGTTTGGCAGTCCATTGTGTGAGGGCAGGCCACTAGCCTTTGAAATGTAAGTGTCAGGCCCTCTGCCCATTCAACCCAGGAAGACACATTCAGTATGCAGATGAGTGCAGGTGTGTGACTGCGTTTTTTTCTGTGTTTTTGGTTTCTGGGTGAAATGCACAAGGGAGCTATCAACCAGCCCAGCCCAGACGTGGATTGGAGACAGGCTGTAAGGCACAGATGGATTTCAAGTGCAGTAAAATTCTCACTTTCTAAAAGTGGCTTTTCTAAAATAGTAATAAAAAATCCAACCTCACCAATAAGCAGGGTTTTCTATTACCATTGTGACCATACTAAATATGATCTAGTTACCCCTTTTTGATCAAAATCTACCACTCAAACAGGAAATGAGGGTAGCCCTAATGCTATCCTATGAAAGTTTCAGGCCTCTCAGTAGTGGAAAATGAATTAAGGAGTTTTCCACTACCAGGACATATAAAACACACATGTACATGTCCTGCCTTTTGTCTACATAGCACCCTGTCCTGTGGGTTACCCAGGGCCTACCTCAGAGGTGATGTATATGTAGAAAAAGGGAAGTTTAAGGCTTGGCAACTACTTCTAAAGGTCAAGTTGAAGTGGCAATGAAACTGCACACACAGGCCATGCAACGGCAGGCCTGAGACATGGTTAAGGGGCTACTTATGTGGTTGGCACAACCAGTGCTGCAGGCCTACTAGTAGCATCTAATTTACAGGCCCTGGGCACATGTAGTTCACTTTACTGGGGACTTACAAGTAAATCAAATATGCCAATTGGGTATGAACCAATGTTACCATGTTTGTAGGTAGAGAGCATATGGATTTTAGCATTGGTTAGCAGTGGTAAAGTGTGCAGAGTCCAAAAACCAGCAAAAACAGTGGAGAGACGCAGGCAAAAAGTTGGGAGATGACCACCCTAAGGCTGTCAGGTCTAACAGTTCTATCCTAGGTAGGTCTTGTAGCACACAAGGCAGGGTACATGGTACCTAAATATAGAACATATACAATGTTAAAGTTAACATGCCATAGTGTGACTAGCAACTAAAACCTTTTTTCACTGTGGGCAGGCTGGTCCACAGAGAAGCAATGGGAACAAAAATGTAATATTTTGCTGCCTCAGGGCCTGATTTAGATAGTGACACATGGGCTACGCCATCACAACGGTGATGGATATCCCATCAGCAGAAATCTAAATCCCATAGGAAATAATGAGATTTAGATTTTTGCGGACTGGATATGAGTCACTGTTGTGGCCCTGGCAGGAAGACAATTGGGCAGTGTTCAGAAACATAATTAATTTCAAAGGGGTCCCCACTGTTACACACAGATTTAATTCACACCTGCAAAAGCCCTCTTGTTTGTCCTCATAGAGAGGCAGGCACCAACCGGGGGTGAGCTAGAGCTGCCCCCTGGATTAGTTTGAGGAGGGGAAAGTTTATTACCATGGCTAAACCGCTAGTTGGGCAGGCAAGCTCTACACAAGGGGAGAAGGGTATTTCATATAGTGATAGCGGGACATTGCAGAATTGCTTGCTTTAGGGCACACAGAAACTGCTGCAGAAGTTGATAGGCCTTGCACTCCTGAAAGATTTCAAGCTCTGAAAAAAGAAACTAAGTCTAAAAGTAGAAATCTTGATCAAGTGAAAGTACTAAACAAATCCCTTCTTTTGCCCTTCCAGTCAGGCAGGCAGGCATCAAACCCAGTTGGGAGAAAGATGCAACCAGAACTAGTTAGGGTTGATACTAGAGGAATGGCTACTCATTTACCAAATCACATCTCTTGTCAGGGACACAAGGGGAAAAGGGTTTCTCCATCTTGGAATTAGTGAATAAGGTGCACTCTGGGATTGTTTGTAGTATGGCACATAGGAACTACTGTGTTTTTAGGTAGGGTTACCCTGGGAACTTTTACTCTTGATTAGTTTTAGAAATTGGGTCTTTAGGAGGCAGGGGTATGCACACTGACCAAGTAGGGACCACAATCCCGGTCAGGGTAAGTCAGATACACACTTTAAATTAATCTGTGCTCGCACTCTGGTAGCTTGGCACAGAGCAGTCAGGCTTATCCTAAGTGACAATGCATAAAGTATTTCGGCAACACTTTAGTATAGTAACTCAGTGACAAACAACACAAAAAGACTCCATACCAGTTTAGAAAAACTAGAAGTTTTGTATCTTAATAAAATTAGACTAACGCAACAAAAATCCTCTGAACAATGAATTCACAGTACTCAAGAAAGATGTGGTGATGTCTCAGAAGAGAACGGAACACGGACAAATACTTTCCCATTATTTCTTATGGATTTAGATTTCAGCAGACAGTATATCCGTCATAGATTTGATGGAGAAACCTGTCTGACAATATCTATATCAGGCACTAAGGCCCATATTTATACTCTGTGCCGGATTTGCTTAATTTTTTTAATGCAAATTCAGCGCAAACTTAACTCCATATTTATACTTTGGCGCTAGACCGGTCTAGCGCCAAAGTTATGGAGTTTGAGTAATTTTTTGTACTTGAAAACCTACCTTGTGCTAGTGACATGCAGGGTAGGTGTTCCCCAGCAAAAAATTACTCTAAGGCATGTGCGCCTTATTTATCCTCTGGTGTCAAAATGATGCACAGGAGGAGGAGGGCCTTAAAACATGGCACCCAGCTGGATTTGTGCTATTTTTTAACACCTGGGTCAGGGCAGGCGTTGAGGGACCCGTGGTCTCATTTCCATGGTGGGAGATGTACCTTGCAGCGAAACAAAAAGTGGCAGTCTGACCTCCCCTTTTGACTCCACTTCTGACTTTACGGATTGGAGGGAAAATGGGTGCAAACTCACCTGTTTTCCCAATTCCACTCCAGCTTCAGGCTGGACATGACTGGACAGGACCTACTGTCACTGCTGCCACAGGACCACAGAAAAAACATGACCCCCCCATCGCTGGACATAAAGGTAGACAACCCGCGATGGCTGTGTACTTATGGGTATCACTGTACATGAGCTCTGGACCACTGCAGACATATTTATATTTCAGTCATTTTTGTATTTCTGTGACATGCATACATTGAGGACACAATTGTGTCAGAAACGGATGGGGACACAATGGTACACAACACACATGTGCATGTACAGAATGGGCCGTCCTAGCAGGATGTCTGGGGGAGGAGCTGTACCCAGCCCTGCTGACATTCTAATAGGCTTGACACACAAAGGAACTTGTCATCAGGCATGCCCTGTCATTTTTCACCCCAGACAGTTAACTTAACAGGGGAAGGGGAACAACTTTCATACACAACTGTCATTATGTTGTCAGTATTCAATTGCAAATGAATGGTGGCACCTTAATACTGCCAAGATCTAAATCAGACCCATGGGCCCTCATTACGAGTCTGGCAGATTTCAGACTGCCAGACTCGGGGTGGAGGTCCCACTGCCAATGGGCCGGCTGTCGGGACCACCATATTACAAGTGTGATGGTTTGGCCTGTGCAGAACCTCCACTTTCCCATTCCTACCGCCAGGGTGGTCAGAGCACCAGGCCGGACGTAAATAAGCATCTCCGACCCGGTGGTCCATCTAAGAACACCAGCGTTATTATAAGTCCCTTTTCTGCCAGGGTGTTCGTGGCTGTAGCACTGCCACAAAAACCCTGGTGGAAAGGCTATCGGTGACAGGAATTTACATTCCTGTCACCAGTGGATTACTCCCCCCCATATCTAACAGCCCAATACCCCCTTCCCTTTCAACATTGTCACCCCACCACCTCCCACTCACCGTAGTAACCTCTCCACCACCCCGTCCTGCGTACTTATCCCCCACACCCACATACACGCATGCACCCAAATGCACACACTTCCACACTGTTACACACAGGCACCCACACGCACACCCTGACACTCACATTTGAAAAACCCTTACACTCATGCACGCAAACACACACGACACCCCCTTACCCCAATCCATACACACACTCACATGCACACGCACAACACCCCCTCCTTCTCTCGTCTCGGACGGTCACCTTACCTGGTCGTAGAGGTGGTCATTTGGGAGGGAACGGGTCCTGGCACTTGCTCTGCTACCAGCACCCCGCCAACACAACACCTCCACAGTGTTTTTTTAATTGAAATATGGCGGTGGTGTTTTTTTGGCGTGGCGGTGTCGTCAGTTCAACTGCCACTAGACTGCCTACCACCAGTATGACTGCTGGCAGTTTTCCACATGGAAAATCGCATAAAGCCATCAGCAGTCATATGATGGCTGTCTGAGGACTGCTGTTCTGGAGGCCTTTTGTCGGCCTCCAGCACGGCGGTCTCTCCCTTCGAAGTCGTAAGGAGCATCATAGTCTTTGCACTCAAATCAAATATAACTTAAAATCCTCTTAAATGATAAAGTTGAAAATAAAATCACAATTCTGAAAATGTCCTTTTAGAAATTTGGCATTTTCTTGTCCTAACCATGTGTGCCTTCTGCCAGTGTCCTGGGTCAAATGACTGAGATTTACTCTGCTGATGGAATTTTGTATTGCTTGCAGAACCCAACACAAAGTGAGCTTAGGCATGTACAGAATGGGCCGTCCTAGCAGGATGTCTGGGGAGGAGCTGTACCCAGCCCTGCTGACATTCTAATAGGCTTGACACACAAAGGAACTTGTCATCAGGCATGCCCTGTCATTTTTGACCCCAGACAGTTAACTTAACAGGGGAAGGGGAACAACTTTCCAGAACCAGATGCAGGGGGTCGGACATGGAGCCATCCACATAAAGGCTGACACCAGGTATACATATTGGCACTCCAGAGTCACTCTTTAGAACACTTTTGGAGCTGTAGACAATGCAGAAGATGGTCTGCCCTGCTTCCAGAAGGCTACACCACTGCTTGAGGGCACCTTGCTCTCTGAGAAGGAAGACTATACCTGCATACCATCATCCCAGGCTAATCTGAGTGACTCCAGCCATTAGCTAGGTTAGTTTAAGGTGTGGGGATATAACAAGCTCCAAAGCCCTACCTGCAACTGACTAGCTAACTTCTTGTAACTGGACCTACCATAATCTGCAACTAGACCTGCTGGAGCCCTGATGTCTCTGCTGGAGTGAGTCCTTGATCCCCAAGAGATGCCCCTCATCCTCGATCCGTGGCTGGCATCAGTCTGAGTTCCGTCCAAGAGGAAATGGTGAAATACTAAAGTTTGGCTATTTGCACCTGGGTCTCTTTAAGCCAGGACTCTGAAGCCCACAATGATGGGCAGTTTGAAGCTCCAGTTAAGACATGTTCTCCAGGCTGCAGCAAACCCAAGTAATGACCAACAGTGTGAGATCCGCACTTCGGGATAAAGCAATGACAGCCCACAGTGATCACAAGCGTGAAGCTCCAGCAACAAGAGTCCCCAATATCCAGCTGTCTCTCCGTACTACAATGACAACAGTCCATATCACCATGCATGCTCTTCCTGCTACAGCTAAATCTATCTGTGATGCTCTGTCTGCTCCGTGCAGTCTCTTCCACAGCAAATGGAACTCTTTATGCTGGACTTTGGAAGGTAACTCTTTCAACAGAACTAACCGGGTTCCTGAATCCATCACTCACTCCATCTTTGTTAGATATCAACAATGTGGAGCTTACCTGAGAGCCTGCACTGCTTGTTTTGCAGGGACATTATGGACCCAACTCCTTGCAACCTTCCTTACTACTGGAATTTCTCGATTATCACAGGGAAGCTTGGTAGGGCTTATGGACGTGGGTCTGAATTGCAGACATCATTGTTGATAACCCTGATGCTGATGACAATTTAAAAAAATGAGAGGTAGAACTAAAATGAGGACTGTCCGTCCCTACCTTGGTCTGCATTATACCCCTAAATCCACAACCTTAACCCTTCTCCAGCGAGTCATCTGCTCAAGTCTGGATGTCCTTGGTGTGTCAGTGTTGTGTTGGGTTGATGGTAGTCTCCCCTTATGTTCCAAGATTCATCTCTGGGCTGAAGGCAAGATAGACTGGTGTAATGGATCTATGGATAAACAATAAACTCCATTATTCATAAACCATTTTGAACCTTATTCCCCCTGCAGCTCATCTTCCCACAAATAATGTCTTTAACAACAGCGAAAGTAAGTACTATTTTTACACGTGGCACACTGATATATTATTCTTTGAGTTCAGAAGCAACCAGTTACTAGCTGTATTCACTAGTAATTATCTTTCCTTTGAAGCTCCAGGTAAGTAGTCCCAATGCACAATTCAATTTTTGTTCTTTTCACTCTTTCCTTTATTGCACAGGTAAGTAGTTCCAGTGCAAATTACACTTTTGCGCTTTTCTCTCAGTCACTCTTGGACTAAGTGAGCTTTGGGGATTTAGTCAAATGCTTTGAAAAGGAAAAAAAGCCAACATAAATGTATCTTACTTGCACTGGGTACCTTGATGTCTCTTTCTGGAGCACTGAAGTGATGAATATTCACAAGTCTTTTTTCTTTTTCTTTTATCCTAA